>NC_086192.1:11061000-11752500 GCF_023053635.1 Elgaria multicarinata webbii
GTGGCAGGGAGTTCCACCGGCCGACAAAGACTTCTTTTTAATCAAGCAAGCTCTTGGTACGTAAGCCGCTCATTTGCTAAAGGGGACTCCGTTGCAAAAGCCCCCCTCACTTATTTTCAAGGCAAGCCGGTGCCTTCGCTGCTAACGTGTTTTTTCCCCCGTGCCCGTCTCTCGACAGGCCTTGTCAGCCAAAGTGACATTTCTTTCACGAGCCACGAAGCGAAAGGAAAACGAAGCTGACAGGAACCGATATTTCTATTAACGGTGACATTTGTTGCGCCGTTAACAGCTGCCCGTGTGAGCCCTGACAGGTTGAGCGCCTTCTCCTGAGGGGAAAATGTTACCGAGAGGGTGGTGGCCGCGGCCTAGGTGTGAGGTGACAGTTCTGGCAGGAAGTTATTTTAGCAGTTCCTGAGGGAAAATTGACGACTTTAATTAGTAAATTAAAGAGTACATTATTCCTAGGTAGATTAGACCTGTCAGGTCTCTCTGAGGGAGTGGTGCGGCGGTGCCGAATTTAGGGATTTGGCAGCCAGCTGGAGCGTAGCTGAGTTTATGTAATGGAGCCATACGTTCCCGGCCCTCCGGCAAAATTCGAATTCTGTTACACATCTGCAAAGGGCACAGGTTGATTTTTAGGCGGCGTTTTCAAACGCAACGGGGATCGGATCGTCTGTGTGGAGTTGCGGGTACAGCCAGGTTTAAGATTTGGGTATTTGTTTATACAGCCCTGAAGAACTCAGGAGAAGGATACTTAGGAGATCAATGGATCCCCTACTAGCCCACTCGGTAGCTGCGCTTTGATCAGGATACTCTCCTGATGTGACCAAGTTTTCAGAGGTTCGGCTCATCACGGCTCGGAACAAGGCCTTTCATGTCAGAGCACCCATTCCCTGGAACTCCCAACCACTACGAATTCGAACCCTTCTGGGTTTTCAGCGCTCACTGAAACACACACACACACACCGCCTTTTTGGACAGGCATTCCTAAGAAAGCGACTCGCCCTGCGTACAAAGACTTGTGTTTTGTATGTCGCTTGGAAATTTCTGGAATGCAAGCGGTACGTCGATTTCGTGGATTTAGTCAAACCAATCAAATCGATAAGCAGCAGTATCAAAAAGAGGACCACCCGTCTTGTCCAGCCGGTCAGGGTGAAGCGCAAGATATTCTGGCAGCGCTTGTATGAACAGTTCCCTACAATAATTATCCAGTGGATCCTCGAAGCCCCCCGGACCAGCTGCCTGGCAATTCATCAACGATGTGCATCAGCGTCCCCCAACCTGTCGCCCCACAACACATCTGGAGGACGCCAAGTTGCGGGACGCTGCTGAAAGATGATGAACCTGGAATCAACAAATAAGCAACTTGAAACCAGCACCAACTCTTCCACCCGCCCCGTTCTGCGTTAAGAAGAACAGCTGGGGGCGAAGCGAGCCCAGAGCGAAGCCGTCGCCGTACGTACATGCTGAAGGTGTCCATCTCTCCCATCAAGTTGATCCTCTCCATGAGGCTGATGTCCACCTTCTCTTTGAGTTTTTCCTCAAGCTGTTGGGTCGAGGGATGGGGGTCATGTCAAATTGGGACACTCTGCCCATGAAGTTCAACTGATTCCAAAAATCTCCATTTCTGGAGGGACGAAACTCTTTCATAGGATCATAGAATGTGCCTTGAGGCACAAGCTAACCGTCGCCTGCATTTGATTTCCCAAGACAGGGAGACCTCTCTCACGGGCCCAGGTGCCAGGGCATCACCCGTCCCATTCCTAACCGCTAGAACCGTCCATCCTGTTCTCTCGCATTCTGCCAGAATGCCAGTATGCGTTCAGAGCTATTCTGTTCTCCCTCACAAGGACTAGAAACTTGGTGGTTTCGTTTTTAAATGGAGGCGCGATTTCAGCTCTCAGAATGGACATCTTCGAACGGTCATGCTATTAAAACGTGGGCTGCAGAACCACAGCCCTGGGGGCAAACTCCAGCTCCCCTGGGGTCCCAATCCAGCCATTTGGAGTTTGCCAGATGGCCACGCCTCCTCCCCTTAGCTCCACCCCTTTCCCGGATCACCAACCGTGGGGCGTTTCCCCAGCTTTCCCCCATTCTAAAAGGTAGAAATGCGTCTCCTAAAACTTAAGTCACAGGCGGGAAGAGCTTTAAGCTAAAACAGGCTGGAGGTTTTAGCTCCGTCCTTTCAGCCCCACCCACCATTGGAGGCCGCCCCGGAGATATTCGGCCCCGGCGCTGAAAGAGCATTGATCCCCACGCATTAAAACATCTAGCACCTCTCTTCTGCTCCCGCTGGCTAAGATTTAAACAGAACTCCAGGGATTGAACCTGGGATCTACGGCTACAAAGCTGAGCGGCGCGCGCCCACACCCACACCCGCCGGCAATCCCTTGGCTTTACCTGTTGGGTCGTGGCCAAGCAATACTCCGCAGTGCTCAGGATGCTGCAGATGAGGCAGAGTTCCTCCAGGGTGAACTTGGCCACCTCGGACCCCTCTTTCTCTTTCAACAGGCTGGTGATGGTGAGGCCGCCGCCGCCGCTGGTCGTCCTGCAGAGGTTGGGAGGGGACGGTTCAACCACCACGCCGGACCGACGGGCCCACGCCGCCCCTGCGAGGCTCATTATCAGTGCGAAAGCAACGTGGGACGGCCCAGCACCATCAAACCCAAGGTGTAAGAACATCAGAAGAGCCCTGCTGGATCAGGCCCAGGGTCTGTCCAGTCCAGCATTCTGCCGACCAGGGACCAACGAAGCAGGACGCGGTGCAGCAGCACCCTCCCACCCATGTTCCCCAGCAATTGGAGTATATAGGCTTACTGCCTCGGAGAGTGGAGGTAGCCCATAGCCAGGATGGCCTTCTCCTCCTCCTCCTCCTCCTCCTCCAGGAATTTATCCAACCCGCTCGGAAAGCCCTCCCAATTGGCGACCGTCTTGTGGTAGTGAGTTCCACGGTTCAACCATGTGCTGTGTGAAGAAGTCCTTCCTTTGCTCTGTCCTGAATCTCCCACCAGTCAGCTTCATGGGATGCCCCCCTCTGGATTCTAGCATTATGGGAGAGGGAGAAAAATGTCTCCTGATCCACCTCCTCCACACCAGGCATGGTTTTGTACACCTCCATCATGTCTCCCCTGAGCCTCCTTCTCTCCAAGCTGAACAATTCCAGCTGTTGTAACCTTCCCCCCTAGGGGAGATGCTCCAGCCCTCTGATCATTTGAGTTGCAACTGCCTCACTCTGCCTCATGGCAGGTGCCTGCTCTGGATACATTCTGGTCGACTTAAGAACGGCACATCAGCGCCTGCACGTTTGCGTCCGTGCTGCTAGCGTTGTCGGCTTTTTAAAACATCAGCAACCGCTGCAGGAGGCCCGGTTCTAGATTCCGTCTGGGACACGGGTGCAGCGATTTAACCCACAGCGGTTTCCCTCCTGGGGCAAATACCAGCATGGGGAACATGCACCTGTCTGCGCGTGCCAGCAGCGCCTCCCCTGCAATGATTTTGCAACTGGCCTCAGGGCCCCCCCAACGCCCCCAAAATGTAAAAAAACCCACTTTCCTATCTGACAGTCACCTAGTTTAACAGACCTTCATCAGCTCCTCCCTGCTGCCACCGCACTGTACCTGACAGCCTGCAGCTCCGGGCTTGGCGCTTGGAACGTTCCAGATTGGGATGCGAAACCGCTTCCCATCCGAGGGGGGAAATTCAATTTCAGAGATGTGCCCCAGTGGTGGGTTACAAGGGGCAAAAGGAGCATGGCCAAAAAGACAAATGCTTCCAGCCCGTGGAATCTTAAGGGCACAATCCCATGCATGTTTAGATGGAAAAAAATCCTATACTCCTATGCATGTTTAAATGGAAAAAGGCCTGCAATCCTATGCATGTTTAGATGGGGAAAGTCCTACAATCCTATGCATGTTTAGACTGAAAATAGTCCTATTATCCTCTGCATGTTTAGATGGAGGGGGAGTCCTACAATCCTATGCATGTTTAGACGAGAGAAGTCCTGCAATCCTATCCATGTTTAGATGGGGCAAGTCCTACAATCCTATGCATGTTTAGACGGGGGGAAAGTCCTACAATCCTCTGCATATTTAGATGGGAAAAGTCCTACAATCCTATGCATGTTTAGATGGGAAAAGTCCTACAATCCTATGCATGTTTAGACTGAAAATAGTCCTATTATCCTCTGCATGTTTAGATGGGGGGAAAGCCCTACAATCCTATGCATGATTAGACAAAAGAAACTCCTACAACTCCCAGCATGCCCCAGCCAGCCACAATGTGGTTTGAATTTCTGTGAGCTGTCCAGAGAGCTTCAGCTTCTTGGGTGGTATAGAAATGAAATAAATACATGACTTAGTAAATAAACGTCACTGCCATAAGACGGCGCTGAAATCTCACTTGGGCAAATTTCCGGAAAGGATCTTCCAGGCGTATTCGCGGAGGTACTTCTGGAAGATGGTGGTGAGGGCGATCATGGGCTCACCGGTGCTGAGCTGCGAACACTGGACCATACACTTCTTGTAGTAGACAAAAAGGTCGGCGCAGCTGGGCAGGACGGCCCCGCCCTCGTCCACGTTGGGCTTGGGGGGGCCCTGGGCGCGGAAATCCCCCACAAAGCGGTCAATGAGCTCCCCGAGGTTTCTGCAGCCGAACAAGAAACAAATTTTTTTAAAAAAACCAAAAGACGTTTGCAAAAACATAAGCAGGGATTTTCTTTCTTTCTTTTTTTAAAAGCAGGCAACTCATAAACATTCATTACTCACTTGTCCTGGGATTCGATGTAGACATAAAGATGTGGTTCGAAGCACTTGGAAACGATGCCGTGGAATGGATTATCTGGCACTTTCGGCTTTTTCGGCTAAAGGGGGGGGGGAAAGACTGTGAGTAAATTTCCAGGGGCGGGCTGGAGGGGAACTAAAAAGAAAATAGATTCTCTTCCGCCCAGTTAATATTCCGTTTCAGGCAAAAGGGGGAAAGATTCACGAAGCATGTAAAATCAGGTTATAGAACTGTAACGTTTATTATGAAACTTTTGGAAGACACGATTCCTAAATTTGCTTGTTTTTGTAGTTGCTGTCTTCTTCCACCCGTTGTATCGTGTCTACTATATTGTAAGCCTGAGAGAAGGCCCTGTGTTGTTTTGAATCTTAATAGTAGGAGGGCAACGAGGATGATCAGGGGTCTGGAAACAAAGCCTGCTGAGGAGAGACTGAAAGAACTGGGCATGTTTAGCCTGGAGAAGAGAAGATTGAGGGGAGACATGAGAGCACTCTTCAAATACTTAAAAGGTTGTCACACAGAGGAGGGCCAGGATCTCTTCTCGATCCTCCCAGAGTGCAGGACACGGAATAACGGGCTCAAGTTAAAGAAAGCCAGATTCCAGCTGGAAATCAGGGGAAAATTCCTGACTGTTAGAGCAGTACGACAATGGAAACATGGAGGTGGTGGGCTCTCCCACACTAGAGGCCTTCAAGAGGCAGCTGGACAACTATCTGTCAGGGATGCTTTAAGGTAGATTCCTGCATTGAGCAGGGGGTTGGACTCGATGGCCTTATAGGCCCCTTCCAACTCTACTAGTCTATGATTCTATTAATAATAATAATAATAATAATAATAATAATAATAATAAAATAGAATCATAGAATCACAGAATAGCAGAGTTGGAAGGGGCCTACAAGGCCATCGAGTCCAACCCCCTGCTCAATGCAGGAATCCACCCTAAAGCATCCCCGACAGATGCTTCTTCTTCTTCTTCTTCTTCTTCTTCTTATTATTATTACTAATAATAATAATAATAACTCACCAGTCCTACAGAATATGAGCTGGTGTATCTCTCTCTCTCTCTCTCTCTCTCTCTCTCTCTCTCTCTCTCTCTCTCTCTCTCTCATTTGATTTTATCTCTACACCGCCCTGAGATCCCAATGATATAGCGAAGGATAAATATGTTTCAATAAGTAAATAAATAAAAAACCTCGACTCCCATATTGGGATGCTGTGGGTGAAGGAGAAAGAAATTAGCCATTTTTCTTATGTCCTCTCCACTATAGTTATATCTGAGGGCGAAGACAGGAAGGGGAGAAAGTTTGAAAGTAAAATAACGGAAGAGGAGGCAGGACCACTGCATCGCAACCCTAACCCACCAAATCTGGCAGGCCTTTTGCGAATTGAGCATGATTCTAGTCCCTTGGTCCTGCTGAAGCAAGGGGGAGGAGCCATCGCTCGGGGGAGGAGCAACTGCTTTGGATACGGAAGGATACCAGGGTTCAAATCTCCACCATCTCGGGGCTTTTCTCGCAGGCTAGCGTTCCGTCCAGTTTTCTAGCGTTCTGGCAGGAACGCCAGTATGTTTTCAAGGCAGTTTCGTTCTCCCCCACCCTCATAAGGACCAGAAACTTGGTGGTTTGGTTTTAAATGAAGGCGGGCATTCTTGCGCTCGATTTGAGCTATTAGGGTGGACGCCTAGAACAGAGAGAGATGCTTTATACAGAGTCAAGCTACAAATGACCACACATCCGTTTCCCACCCACCCCCTGAGTTAAAGGATCAGAGGCTGGGAGAGATTTCTCATCAGGGACCCCGGAGAGCCGTGGATGATGGGGACTGGAGTCCGACACATCCAAGGGGGGTGGCGGGTGAAGAAAGGCTTTTAGTTTGGGAAGATACGCTCTGGGAGACGTGGAAATCGCAGGCGCTCAAGGAGTTACCTTGTCAATGTCCGCCTTCTCCAGGACGACTTCGTTCTCGTCCATCATGCTTTCGTCTTCCAGGAACGGGTTGGTGGAGGGTGCCGGCTCAGCCTTCTTCTGTCGGAGGAAAGGAAGTCGGTTCAGAGAAGGCGACTCTGAAAACCCCTGGCTGGGTCTCTCATCGGGCCTGTTCAGACAACACGCCAAGCCATGGTTACCCCTTTTGCAGCAAATGGTTAGCGAGCGTGTTGAAGCCGCGGTTACTCAGCCCCCACGGTTAGGAACGGCTCGCACGACACACGAAGCCACGGCAGTCAACCATTTTGAGCGAAACATTATGGCTTCTTGTGTGGTGCGAACCCTTCCTAACCACGGTGGCTACATAACCTCGGTTTAAACGCACTCACTAATTGTTTGCTGCGAACGGGTTAGCGGCCTAACCATGGCTTAGCGTGTCGTCTGACCAGGACCACTAAGGAACGGATCACACAACACGCTAAGCCATAATATTTTGCTCAAAACGCTTAACCACCGGAAAGGACTGTAAATGGCCCTGTTTTGCCAGTTACTGGTCTCTTTCCGGACGGAATTCAGTGCCGGTTATGACCTGAAAAACCCCATTTGGCTGGGGCCAGGCTACATGAAAGACCACCTTCTCCCAAACAAGCGTGCCCAGGTCTTAAGAGCTTCAAGAGAGGCCCTTTTCTCAACACCGACTTCAGAGCCGCGTCTGGAGGTGGCGACACAATCCGGGGCCTTCTCGGTAGCCACCCCCACGCTGCGGAACTCCCTACCAAGGGAGGCTAGAACGCCGGCCTGAACCTCGGGACAGCGACACCCCCACCCCCAGAAACGGCGCTCACCGGCACCGCGTCGGAGAGGGTGCAGCCGGAGAAACGCTTGGCCAGCAGTCCTTCGAAGTTGGTCGTCCTCTGAATCGCGAAGAGAAGAAGCTTCACCTCGATTTCCCTGGCCCGTGTGCGCATGATCTTCGCGAGCTCCGTCCTGCCAGGGGGGGGGGGGGCGGAGGGCGAGAAAACGTAGGGGGGGCGGGAAGGTGAGGCAGGCCCTACCTGGATGGGATCTCAGCACCGGCAATCCCCCGGCTTTTAAAACAACCCGCTTTCCTGCCATTTTGGCGTTTCTATTCCCGCTGCTTTCATGCCGCTCTTCCGTATCGTGGTGGCTTAATGTTTGCTTTAACGGCTTTCATTACAATTGCAACTTTCTGTCACCTGGCCTGAAAAACCTGACCTATTCCTGCCCGGCTGCTAAAACCGCCTTCGGAAAACGTCCCCGATGGCAAAATCCCACCTTTTCTCTCTTCGACGGTCACCTAACCGCAGCAACGCTTCCAAATAATGCTCAAGCAAGCGCCCTATTTTTAAAAAAACACAAACCCATGTTGCAGCCTCCTTTGATAAAGCACCGAATGCATTTCAATTCGATCGGAGGCCTGTCGTCATGTCTGTCTATTTGAATTTCGCTTAGCTGCCCGCCAAAGGCTCCCGGACGCAAACAAAATACATTCTGAAGTAAAGCAGAAGCAAATTAACAGCTACTGAGGATAGGGCCTTCTCTGTAGTGGCCCCTGTTTGTGGAATTCCCTCCCAAAGGAAACCTGTCCGATGTCCTCACGGGATACATTTCCTCTTCCAGCAAGCACTGCATCTGCGATCCATTGTCCTAACTATTAACTTTGCTGCTGGCTCTTTTAATGTTTTTAGGGTGTGTGTTTAGATAGCCCAAAGTCCTACAACTCCCAGCATCCTAACCCTAATGCTGGGAGTTAAGAACATCAGAAGTACCCTGATGCTGGATCAGACCAAGGTCCCATCTAGTCCAGCACTCTGTTCGCACAGTGGCCAACCAGCCATCGGCCAGGGATGAACAAGCAGGACATGGTGCAACAGCACCCTCCCACCCATGTTCCCCAACAACTGGTGCACACAGGCTTATTGCCTCGAATACTGGAGATCGCACACAACCATCAGGGCTAGTAGCCTCCAGGAATTCATCCAACCCCCTTTTAAAGCCATCCAGATTGGTGGCCATCACTACATCTTGTGGCAGTGAGTTCCATAATTTTAACTATGCACTGTGTGAAGAAGTCCTTCCTTTTATTTGTCCTGCACCAATCAGTTTCATGGGATGACCCCAGGTTCTAGTATTTTGAGAGAGGGAGAAACATGTCTCCCTGTCCACATTCTCCACACACCAGGCATAATTTTGTCCACCTCTATCCTGTCTCCCCTCAGCCTCCTTTTCTCCAAGCTAAACCATCCCAGTTGATGCAACCTTCCCTCGTCGGACTTTGGGCCGTCTCAACATCCGTAGGATTCTGCCTTTGAACACCTTGAACGTTTCTTTTAACGTTTTACTATGTTGTGCCCATTGTCCCGTTTCGGAGCTGGGTAGCAAAGCATCCCGGCACCACGTGCTGACGCCCACCTCGTCACGTGGCAGAAGTCCACGGCGATGCGTTCCGTCATGCACCACTCCGCAGGGAACATGCGCCCGTATTTCTCCTCGTAGTCGACCAGCTGCCGCTTGATCCAAGCGTAACGCCGGTCGATTTTATCCAGCCAGGCAACCTGGAGGCCGAGGAGAGAGAACACAATCGTAGCCCGTACGCCTCACCGTGGCTTCGCGGGCACTTAGAACACCCCGTTCGCCAAGGATCAGCTGACGGCGTGGTCCCAAGCCCTCCCACCGAGGCGAAACAATGAAGATGGCCGCTACGTAACCCATAGAGCTTTATTCAACAAGTAAACGCCTCTCCACACCTGATGGTGAAGACTGACCCTTGCCTTCCTTGGGAGGCGACAGACGCTGGCTTCATTTCGGTGCCGAGTTCGAACATCGCTTTCTATCAAAGCCTCGGAGGGCTAAATTCCCTACACACCGTTTGAATTGTTTTTCATTGTTTCTATTGCTTTATATATATATTCTAGCGGCTTTCATTTGTTATCGATTCGATACGTTTCCAGCTGTGTAAGTTATTTATGTTTCTATTTCTGTTTGATCTGTACGCCACCCTGAGATCACAGTAAAAAGGCGGGATACAAATGCTTTAATAAATAAACCAAGAACTCCAACAGGATGCAACTGTGGCTTTCCAGTTCCCATTCCCAGAACACTCAGTTCCCCCCAAATAGGGCCAGATTTAAACTTCTTGTGAACCCTAAGCTATAACATGAGTAAGGCCCCTTCCCTCTTCAATGAATAATAAGATTTTAAAATGCAAAATACGGGCTCTACAATTACCGTATTTCCTCGATTCTAAGATGCACTTTTTTCCCATATAAACATCTCTAAAAAACGGGGTGCATCTTAGAATCGCAGGGCATTTATTATTTCTTAGAATCAAAGCTTTTCTTCTGTTGGTGGTACTGAAATTAGTGTGCGTCTTACAATCGATGGCGTCTTAGAATTGAAGAAATACGGTAAATGGAATGTGATAGCCGTGTAATATAGGCATTGAAAATGCAAGTTAGACGTGTGCACTGAGGAAGGGATCCCTGGAGATAATTTAGACTGACCCCAACTCCATAACACTATTCTCCCTTCTGAAGAGGTCTTTGTTTTATATGGAGTTTACGGTTTCCCGGTGGCAATGTTGTAAACGTGTTTTTTCTTTCTTTCTAACGCGAAGCCCCTTGTAACGTGAGGCCCTAAGCTGAGGCTTGTTCAGCTTGTACATAAATCCGGCCCTGCCCCCTAAACCATGGTTGGGGAATGTTGGGCTCTCCAAATGTTCTTGGAGTCCAATTCCCATCTGCCCCTAGACATAAGAACCTAAGAAGAGCCCTGCTGGATCAGACCAAGGGTTCAGCTAGTCCAGCACTCTGTTCGCATAGTGGCCAACCAGCCATCGGCCAGGGATGGACAAGCAGGACCTGGTGCAACAGCACCCTCCAGCCCATGTTCCCCAGCAACTGATACACACAGGCTTACTGCCTTGGATACTGGCGGCAGCACATAGCCTGGCGCCAACATGGTTATCTTTTCGGCGCCAGGTCAAGACTTTTCTCTTCTCCCAGGCATTTAACAGCATTTAACAACGCTAAGTTTGTTTTCTAACGGACCCCCAGAACTGTTGTTTTTAAATGGACGTTGTTGTTTTTATGTTTCTGATGGTTTTTAAATTTTGTATACTTTTTAATGTTTAGTGTTTTAACTTTTGTGAACCGCCCAGAGAACTTCAGCTGTGGGGCGGTATATCCAACCCCCTTTGAAAGCCATCCCAATGGGTAGCCATCACGACATCTTGTGGCAGTGAGTTCCATAGTTTAACTCTGTGCAGCGTGAAGAAGTCCTTCCTTTGATCTGTCCTGAATCTCCCCACCAATCAGCTTCACGGGATATGACCTCGTTGGGTTCTAGCATTAGGGGAGAGGGAGAAAAATCTCTCCCTCTCCACATTCTGCAAGGGCGAGGAAGGATGGGCCGTTGAACCCAGTGATTTCTGGACAGCTTCACATTCTCCATGCCTGGTGAAAGGCCTTGCGTTCGTGCCCCGTTGGTTTGCACCCTGGTCCACACAGGATGGAGTCCCGTTCCCACAGCCCCAGTGTCCTCCTCCTTGATCGTTTCTTAATGAGCCCGTCAGGAACAGAATCCCCGGGGCTCCCCGCAGTAGGTGACAGAGACCACCCACCCCAAAAAGATATAAACCGCAAAAAAATAAACGCGATTGCGGGTAAAAGGAGACCTGAACGTACGTCTTGGTTTTCCTGGAAGAGGACGAGGTACTCCGAGAGGTGTTGCTTAACGAATTTCTTGATGATCTCCTGCTTGATCCGGGAGTCCAAGACGTTGGCCACCAGACACGCGTCTCGGAGCACGTTGCTGGGTCCTCCGGCCCTCTGCCGAAAAACAAACGGGATGTGAGGGACGGCTTGCAGAAGCAAACGCCGGGTTTCCAAGCCGGGGCGCTGCACAGCCTCGTGAATATTTATTTATCTATTTACTACATTTCTGTATCGCCCAAGAGCCGAAGCAGACAGGCTATATACAAGCACAGGGGGTTGGAAATGCTACGTTTGCTGCTGGATCCCTCATTCTGCTACAAAATGAGAAGTCGTGAAATCAGACCGATAGCTATCTTCCGCCAGGGACCAGGATTATTATTATTAATATTATTAATATTATTATTATTATTATTATTATTATTATTATTATTATTATTACCTTTGTTCCTTGGGAAGGAAACGCTTCTTCAAAGTCTGCCAGGATCTGCTGCCCCAGCTCATTCTGGGCCACCTTCACCCTGCCAAAGGAGGGAGAAAATATGACATTTTTAATTTATTTATTTATTACATTTTTATACTGCCCAGTAGCCGAAGCTTTCTGGGCGGTTCACATTAACGCTTGGAATCGCCGATCAGCGATTCGCTCCCAGGTTGCAAGAAGCGAATCTGATGGACCAACCAAAGGAGAAATAAACCTGTAATGTGTTTTTATTCTTTACATGATGTATTTTCTGTTCTGTTTTGTTGATATTTACAATAAAAAGCAGAGGGGGGGAGGAGGAATAAATGCCGACAGAATCAAGCTATCGTACAGCTGCTCTGATGGCCCTTGAACCAGTGTTGCTTAATGGAGAATTTACTACTGGAGGTTTGATGTCTGACAGTTCATTGTTCTCCTTGTATGGTACTCTTACATTAAAAATAATAATCTCCCTGCAACTGGAAAGTTAGCATGTCAGGGTAAAAAAAAAATTCACCTGACATGCTAGCTTTCCACATACAGGGAGTTGTTGTTGCTTTAAAGCAGGGGTGTTGAACCTCAAGCATGTGGTCCAAATCCTCAGGTCACACCCTCTTCTGGTCATGCGCCCTTCTCTTGATCCCACCCCATTCCGAAAACCACCGATCGTTTGATGGCATTATTATTATCATTATTAATATTATTATTATTTATATCCCGCCTTCTTCCCAGTACTGGGACTCAAGGCGGTTTAGAAGATTAAAACATGTACAATTAAAACATATAAATATAAGTTACAAAAGTTAAAATAGAATTAAACCTACAGTAAAATTTAAAACTTTTTTTTAAAAAAAAAAAAATGAGCGCAAGTTTATCCCCATTCTAAAGGGTTAATAAACTGCCTCTCCTGAGGCTTTAGCAAGTGGCGGTAGCAGCTTTCCCATTTCAGCCCCGCCTCTTTTTGCCTGTAGCCCCACCCACCACCGGAACACCGCCCCCCCCCCTTTGAGAGCTTCTCCGGGGCGGAAAGCGGCCCGCGTGCTCAAAAAGGTTCAACGCCCCCTGCTGTAAAGCCGCAAGAAGGGGCTCCAGCCAGAAGCCCTCTCCAACCCTGAAGCGGTACAGTCCTTCCCGGAGCAGCTTCCGCTCGGGCGCTGCGTTTTCTCCCCCTGCTGCCGGCTCTTGCGGCAGACGGCCGCCCTCTTACCTCTCCGAAAGCTGCCGGATCTGTGGGATGGCCATGTATTTACTGAAGTGGTCCAGCACGTTCACGACGCCCTGGAGGAGGTTGGCAACTTCTCCGTACTGCCTCCTCCTGGTCATGGCCCTGCGGCAGCAGCGGCGGAACGAAGAGTAAAGGAAGGTCAGAGAGGAAGGATCCAGACGGAAGCCAGGTTTTGAATTCAGCCTTCGCCCAGCTTGGCAGGCTCCCGAATCCTATCATCCCCACCTGGCTGGGGATGTTGGGAGGTGTAGTCCAGCACATTTGCAGGGTAACGGGGGTCAGGGAAATGGAATGAACCCCTACCCACATTTTGAACCGGCCTCTGCACACACAGACTGAGTTCGGACAAGCGCGATAACCCCCACTCAAAGGTTTGAGCAGCCGTGCTAACAAGCCATGGTTTGTTAACCACGAACAACCCACGAAGAGAACCCGGGCTTTGTTGTCGGGTTGTGAACTGCGGCTTGGCTGGGGCATGCTGGGAGTTGTAGGACCTTTTGCTGTCTAAACGTGCGTCTGTTTTTAGTAAAGGATGAATCGCAATGAATTCTCATTATCGGCACCTCTAGGAATCGCTGCAGTGTGCTAAGGACTAGGAACTTATTTATTTATTTAGAATATATATGTACCGCTCTCCATTGAAATTTCAGAGCGGTGTACAAGATAAAATTAAAAAAAATAGAATAAAACACATTAAAATTGATTTTAAAAGATGCAAAACGTACAGTGAACCGTGGCTGGTGATTAAGGAAAGTCTTCCGGGAATAATGACATTTTCAGGAGGCGCCGAAAGGAATACAAAGTTAATGCCTGCCTGACCTCCAGAGGCAAGGAATTCCACAGGAGGGGGGCCACCACGCTGAAGGCTCTTCCCCTGGTGGACTCCAATCGGAGGATGGATCTAGGTGGAACCACCAGGAGCAGGCCCTCGGATGACCTCAGTGACCGGGCAGGTTGGTAAGGGAGAAGGCGCTCTCTCTCTCAGGTATCCTGGTCCCAAGTTGTTTAGGGCTTTGTACACACAAGTACAAGAACCTTAAACCTGGCCCGGTAGCGAATAGGCAGCCAGTGCAGTTCCCTCAGCAGAGGAGTTGCTCCATAACTTGCTCGCTATGGGTTTGTTTTGAAGGCAACCCGGGAATCCCCACAAAGAGGAACTTTTCCGCCTTCCGCCGCTCCCGCCCCACCCATCGCTTACTCCAGAGAATCCACGCCGCCGGCCAGCATGTGGAGGTGGTTCAGCGTGGTAATGGAGGTGGTCAGGTGCCGCTTGGCGTGGTCCAGCTGTTTGATGTCGCGCGTAATTTCTTTAACCTGTTCAGATTCAAAACGAATCGGACTTTTAACCGAGAAGCGGAAAGTTCAAGAAAGGGCAGAGGTTTTGAGTTCTGGGATATACGAGATTTCGGTTCCGGGATTAAAGGACAATTCAGACGTGCCGCATTTTGAAGGAACGCCTTGACGTTTTATTTCTAAGGAGAGAGATATAGAGGCGCCTTAAACACGCATTTGGAAACACGTGCGTTCATTAGGGTTGCTGGGGACACCTGAGTGGGACCCCATCCCTTCACTGTTATCAGAGACAGTGCGGTGTAGGGGTTAGAGTGTCGGACCGGGATGTGGGAGATCTGGATCTAAGTCCCTGCTTGGCCATGAAGGACTTGGAGGACTTTAGGCCAGTCCCGGACTCTCAGCCTAGCCTCCCTCACAAGTTTGTTGTTGTGAGGATAAAACGGAGAGAAGGACTACGTACGCCGCCTTGAATTCCTTGCAAGAGGAAAACAGAAGGCGGGACGGAATCATGAATCAATAGCAAATCAGTCCAGCAGGTGTGTTGAACCTTAGACCTGAAGATCGAATCCTGCCAGACTAGAGTCACAGGCCAGCTCTCTGGGCTCCCCAAGACAGACGCCATGGCTCAGTTCAGACAACACGTTAGTCAACGCTGTGTGAAAACTCCACTCAATGGCGGAGTTTCTAGGGGGCTGCTCTCCACACATGTTCTGACTCCACCGTTGTGTGACTGTGGGCCACCGTGGGGTTGAGTAAAATCCATCCCGACGTTTGATTGACAGTTCCTCTGCCCTCTCTCCTCCCGGCGGTATCCCATCAGCCATTGCTGCCAAAAACAACAACAATCCCAGCGGCTCTCCTAGAGTGGCACACCCTTCTTTCGCCGCTCTTGCCAGGGAACTCTGTAGCCAGCGGGAAAAGTCAACGCAACGGAGAACTCCACACAACACGCAACGCAGCGGTTGTGCAGGAACTCTCCTCTGCACAGTGTGGCTATTCCGCGTGGAGAGTTTCCCCCAAAAAACACCCCCGTTGCATGGAGTTTTCCCGCCAGACGACGGTGGCGTAAAAACTCCACCGTGGAGTTCTAAAACCACTGTTGATTATTATTATTATTATTATTATTTATTTATATAGCACCATCAACGTGGTGTCTGAACTGAGCCCATGTCTGTCTTGAAGCGCCCCAGGGAGTGATCCAGGGGGGATCCGCTTGCTCCTTCTCAAATCAGAACCTCGAAAGATCTTGCCTGGGTCTTTGGGATGGCCCAAAGCCATCGGTTGGGATGGAGGGACGTCGAGGAACCGACGTCCTTCCCGAAACGGGCCGGAGAGACTGCTCGTAATGCCATCCACCCACAGGACCGTCACTCAATTTCCTCGCACGCCTGAAGCCCTGAACGATGTCGATTTGATTTCGTTTTGAAAGGCCGCTGGCCGGGGAAAGCTGCTCTGGGGTTCGAAATCCAGCCCACGGCCGAGAGTTGGTGGTTCCTGTTCTACAAGGCCAAGTGACCACGGAAAAGAGGAAGGAAAAGGTAACTCAAGAAGCAACGTCCTGCAAACTCACCATCTGCTCAGATTTTTCGGCTTTGTCTTTGATGTCTTTAATCTTCCCGAACAGCTGCTGAATAGCTTTCTGGGCCTCTTCAAGAGCCTAGAGAAAAGGAGGAAAAAAGACTAAAGCCCGCAATCCTATGCATGCTGAGCCAGGAAAAAGGTCCTACAATCCTATGCATGTTTAAACAGAAAATAGTCCTACAGTCCTATGCATGTTTAGACAGAAAAGCATCCTACAGTCCTATGCGTGTTTAGACAGGAAAAAAGTCCTACAATCCTATGCATGTTTAGACAGAAAAGCATCCTACAGTCCTATGCATGTTTAGACAGAAAAGCATCCTACAGTCCTATGCATGTTTAGACAGAAAAAAGTCCTACAGTCCTATGCATGTTTAGACAGGAAAAAGTCCTACAGTCCTATGCATGTTTAGACAGAAAAAAAGTCCTACAACTCTCAGCATGCCCCACTCTACCATGCTGGCCGCAGAATGCTGGGAGTTGTAGGCCTTCCCCCTCTTCCCTAAACATGCAAAAGGTTGTACCCTAAATTTGGTTTCCACCTTCAGGCAGAATTACGGCCTCAAATATGCCTGGAAAACATCACCACTGAATTTTAGATTATTATTTTTTTTAAAAAAATCAAGTATCTAGTCCTCATGGTGGGGCAGGGAAAATTCCAGAAGCCATGTTGGGCTTTACAACAAAAATGAAGAGCCCCATGTCTGAGAGAGAGACAGAGAGAGAGAGAGAGAATTCTGCTAAGTCTGGACCACATGTCACGCGTCCGACAAAGCTGACATCAGAATAGAATCTGACACGGCTTTTTAGCAACGCTTTTGATGGTTAAATTCACCAAGCTCTCACATTGTTTTAACTGTTTTTACTGCTTTTAAATCATATACTGGTTTGAACTTGATTAATGTTTAATTTGTATAATTATTGTTTTGTATTGTATAATTTTATCTGTACGCTGCCCTGTAGATCCTAGTGATATAGGGCGCCGGGCGAGATACAAATGTTTGTTGTTGTTGTTGTTTTTAAATAATAAATAAATAGAATTGCTTAGGCCTTTCAGGTGTTGGAAGACCCTGTTGTTTACAGCAAAGGGTAAAGTGGGAACTGCAAAGCAGGTAAAAGTTGGCCAAGGGGAAGAGACTGGAATCCTTTTGCAACAAATGGAACTTGCAGCACAACGTGGACACAACAACCCTGTGTGGTAGGCTAGGCTGAGAACGAATGAGGAAGAGGAAAGAGTCACTGGCCCCAAATCACCAGGCATTTTCAAATCTACTCGCCTAGGGCGAGCGACCCCCAGCCCTGGGGCGATCAGGATACCTGTCCTGAAGCTGGAGCAAGGGAGACAGAAGCAGGAATAATGAACAACGGGGCCTGCTCTTTCCCTGTCCCCTCTACATCTCTTTCTCTTTGGGCGTTGTGGGTTTTGGGGTGTGTGAGTTATTTTACGATGGTCAAGCAGGGGATTGCCTTATTTAGTGATGGATTGTAAGCTGCTTTGGCCAAGGATAAAAACCCTTTATAGACAGATAGAAAGCATAAAATAAAGAAATGCACCCTGGTACCCCGAGATAACTCCTTCACAGTGCGGTTTTCAAGCAGGTAGGAGGAGTCCTTTCTAAAGCAGCGGGAGAAACTCCCAACATTTCGGACCTTCCTCACAACCAGCACACGTCACAAGACGACCCTGCCTCTCTCTCCTCCCCAGGCCCTCTGCGTGTGCTCAGAGGATGCTGGGGAGGAGGCTGGCGGTAGCCACAAGGAAGTCACTCCGATATTGGTGGATTCGGTTCGTGGCTGAGAGGGGATTTGAATTCAGAGCACCGCACCGCCTGTCAACGTGGAGAGGTTCTCCGCTGGCTGCTGGCTGGAACAGTAGCAGCCTGGATCAACGGCGGACGTTTCCTCCAGCCAACGAAAATAAAAGAAATGGCTCAAACCAGATACATTTTTCCAGAATAGATTCATTCAGATTCCTTTCTTCTCCCAGAACGTATGTGTTCACGCCAGGGTAAAAGCCTCGGCAGCGATCTCACCAACCCGTTTAAGCAATCTAAAATATAAATAACATCGCCTCGCAGATTAAAAACACATGCACACATAGGCTGGATCCAGAAAGCCCGGGTGCAGTTTAAATCTAATCTACATATTTAAAATGCCAGCTGCAGAGAGGCACTTCAAGCACAGAATAGCCAAAGGAAGAGTTATTGTGCACTGAAAAATCCCTCTCTATAAAACGCTAATGCAACCCGTGGCACGGAGGTTCTGAGCTGTGACACGCTGAAGGTTCCAAGTTATGAGAAGAACTTTGTACGCTGAAGGTTCCGAGCTATGAGAAGAACTTTGTATGCTGGAGGATCCGAGCTATGAGAAGAACTTTGTACGCTGGAGGTTCCGAGCTATGAGAAGAACAGAACTTTGTACGCTGGAGGTTCCGAGCTATGAGAAGAACTTTGTGTGGCTCAGCAACAAGATATATAAAAACAGCTGGGAGCAGCTAGGAGGGAGCAGGGAGAGTGGCTGGGAGTCCCAGCCTCCTTTTTAAATAACTAATGCCCAAAAGAACAGACAATATTTTTGGGTCTTGGCAGAAGACACACCATTGCATCGTGCCCAAGCACGTTTCAGATTAAAAGGGATAATTGTGTTCTGAAGGTGGGGAAGAGGGAGAGAAAGAGAGAACACCTCAGCTACCCTTTTAGCCAGAGAGAGGAATTAATTAAGCAGAAAATCCATTTTTGTGAAGAAATTGAGTTTGGCAGTTGTTTTAATATTTCTTGATTTATAAAACCAAAAGGAAAAAAAAAAAAAGGAAAAACGAAAGACAGACTGCCTGGGCCACTTTAACAGGTGCCGTAGATCCGAGTGGAGCTAAGATCTTGGAAGCCAAAGGCAAGTACAAATGGTGGTTATTTTGCACCAGGCTTGTAAGTGGCCTCTTCCCTGGTCGCCGGTGGCGAGTTAAATCCTCCTCCAGGCGACAAACTCTTCTTTTTCATTCAGTCTCTGAATTATTAACAAAGACGCTTGGACAAATTGGCTAGTAACATCTCTGTGCCTGAGCCAATGGCTACAGAGGCCTCGTTCCGATACACTTCCGGCGAACTGCTAAGAGCGTCTCAGTAGATTTCAGCCAGTTTCTCCCACCCTCTGGGTTGGCTGGCATGTTTACGCTCCAGGGGATTGTGGGAAATCAGAGCCCGCTCTTGAGCCACCCAACGTGACATATTCCGACCTGTCAGAATTGCCGAGGGAACCGATTGGTGGTTGGGGGGAAAGGGGGCGGGCTCCGGAGAAGGGCGTGGCCAGCTGGGGATTTGGGCCCCCCCCCTGGGCCAGAGGTTCCCTCCTGATTTAGAAGACAGGGAGAGAGGGTATTTCTCGAACTCGGGGCAGGCGCGCCGTAGCGCCGAGCCTGAGGGTTTCAACAAGCGCAATCTCAACTGATTTCCCGTGCCAATTTGGAAGAAAATTTCTATACTGGGGGAGGGGAGAAAAGGGAGGGGGGGCAGGAACGGAGCAGCCGTCTACAAACATCAGGGTGAGGCGGCATCTGCTTCCCGGGCCTCTCCCAAGGCGTCAGAAATAGCCGCCGTCTGGAACGGCCGAGAGAAAGCTGCGTTCCACCTCGCCCAGGAATGTTCCGCCGCCGTTTTCTCCCTGCGGAGGGGTCGGAAAGCGCAGCACAGGTTCCATGTCCCCCCCACTGAAAAAATAAAAAATAAATAGAAGCATCGTCTACAGATGTTGTGCAAGACAAAACACACACACAAAGAGATACACGCCCCGATCTTAAAGACGCGAAGCAGGGAAAGCCAAAAGCAACGGAGCTATTTTAAGATCTTTCCGCGGCCTCGGGAGGAAAATCAGAGCGGCGTGTTTTCGTTTTCTTTTTAAGAAAATACGTTAAAAGACCAGCACGGGGCCTTTCGAAGTCTCTTCCAGTGCTGCACCGCTGCGTCGATGGAATGCCACAGATTCGCAGTTCAAGACGGAGTGTCCCAGGGCAACGTTCATCCGTCTTGAGACGGGGGCTGCCCCAGATTCGCTTGCCATGTGGGGATAAAAAGCAGGGCTGCGGATTTTAATCCCGTCCAGAAAAATTCGCAGCGCGCAACTTCGCCTTTTCTCGGACTTGCGCATCTCCGTCTTTCAGACAGGGGCTTGCGGTCCGGCGACGGAGCGCCCGGTTTGGAGGGGGAGGGACCTGGATTTCGCCTCCGGCACATCCGGTTTAACGAAAAGGATCAGGTGGGGCTGACGGGGTCACCCCATCCGAAAACGGAGCAGCGGGGAAGATGCAACGTTAAGAGCACTTTCGCCTAAGAAAACTTTGCTAGGATTCTATCCTTTCACCGAGGGTACCAGTTTCGGTGGTTGAACAAAGGCCCTTTTCATTTTGGAAGGAAGGCGGGGGTGGGGGGAAGCAGACGAGACAGTGCTGGGGGAGGCGATCAAGGCCTTCAACACTATGAGCCGTTATTAATTAGGGTCATTATCACCGGCAGACAATCTCTTCTTGCCTTTCAACCTCCCTGGAGAAGGAGCAGCCCGGGGGGAAGAAAGGAATAGCAATTACATTTCGACAGGGTTTCCTTTCTGTCAGGCTTTCGGGCCCGGGGAGGGAGAGGAGGCAGAATTCCACCCAGGGCTGAAATGTGACTCAAATCCTTTCTCGTGTAATCCGACCTGCTCCAGTTTCCCCACGCTCTGACCTATTAACCACTGGAGCTGGGAAATTCCTGACATTCCTGCTGGCTTCCCCAATGCCAGGGTTTTGCGGGGGGGGGGGGTCTGGCAGGGAGCCCCTCCCCTGATTCCGAGCTCTGGGGCCAGGCACACATGCGCACCACGCTTAACCCTGTCCCCAAACAGTCGCTTCTTTTTTAAAAAAAAACGCACAACGCACAGTTCCTTCAAGCACCTGCCCTGGCTCAACTTGTCGGGCCTTGGGAGCCACCCTGAACCGCAGCCGGCGACGAGGAGTTTTGAAAACTGTTCGCAGGTTTGTCCTTCTTAAAGCGACATACAAGTGGGGGCGTGCCGAAATAATAATAATAATAATATAGCAGTGTGTCGGCCTGCGGCTAGACATGCCCGGAGAAGGGGGTGGGGGGTAAACTGACTCTACAGAAACCAAGATGTTTCATATCCAGACAATGGGATGAGGTACTCTAGCATTTCTTATCTCTATAGGCTCACTGCCATCAACATTCCAGAGGTCCTGGAAGCTCACAGGTCCTGCATGGTTGATTGGTTTTATTAGTAGTAGTATTTTATTTTTATAAAAAGCATTTCTTCTTTTGATTTAGTAACGGCTTGGGACCCGACCACATTCTCTCGTACAAGCCTGCCCTGGTCTTAAGATCTTCCGGGGAGACCCTCCTATAGATACCGCCACCATTGGAGGTAAATTTGGTTCAGAGGCAGAACAGGGCCTTCTTGGTGCCTACTCCCAGGCTCCGCAAATCCCTGGCGAGGAAGGCTGGTCAACGCCAGTCCTCTTTACATGATCCAGGTTCCGATTGCGACACGACCCCAAAGCAAGAAATCTAGAGTGCATGCCTCCTTCAAGTAGGTGAGCTCAGATTTCTTACTCAGCTACATACATAACACCAAGATATATATATATAACGTGCAGCACACTGGAGAAGGAAAACTTTACCCATTTTGCAGAGGGGAACTACTGAGGCGGAGAATTCAACCTCTTGCCCTCCACACCTGTTGGAAGGCAACTCACATCGCCTAGCTGGGGGTGATGGGGCTTGAGGTCCAACACCTCTGAAGGGAGCTGAGCCGGGGAAGGCAGGTTTGGGTGCAAAGGAGCAAGCAGATCAAAACACCGGGCAAAGCAGAACGCTCAAGAAAGTGAGCCAAGTTAGCCCCAGCGTACACATGACTGGCTGAACCCCCAAACAGGAGTGCTCCACAGTGACACGTTTTTGAGATTGGTCCCCGCGTGGCTTATTTGTCTTAAATTAAACGCGGGAAATTCAGAGAGGGCTTTTAGAATATTGAGAGGGAAGGCAGGGATTAAGGAAGCAAGGGGGCTTGGATAGCATTGACCCCAAGAAAGGTCTCCACATTTTTTTTATTTCGCTCACGGACAAGCACATACCTCGCGCCCATCCTGCCCGACGTTGGTCTGCCCTCTCACGACCGTCCGAATGTTGTCGTCCAAGCGTCTGCAAGGGGGGGAGAAAAGGACACAGGCTAAAAAACAATTAATCTGCCCCAGAAGCTTTTTTTTAGAAAAAGAAACACACACACACACACACACACCCAAATCCCTCCCACCAATTGCCAAGAGATCAAGCCCTGTTGGAAATAAAGAAACCGTGACATTTCGAATTTCAAAATAAATATCCCAGCACGGCACACCGGCGCCACAGGGAGCTTAATCGACTCCACTCGTAAGATGTGAACCTTGTCGGAGTTTGCGTTTCCGCAACGGTGCTGGAAAGAATGAAATCAGAATTGCCTCTTGATGCATATCAGCGCGTCTGTCCTGCCCCAGGGGCAGAGAGCAGGGGAGATCCGGGCGGGCATTGTCAGAAACTGAATACTAGACCAGACAGGCCCGTGGAAGGCATTCCGCCCTGCAAGCAGCCAGGCTAACAAAAGGGTACTACGTTCCCGGCTCGAGGCAATCGAATTTGGTTTCAGGGTAGCCTCGTATTCAAGGACTCTCTTGGTCGCCACAGGTGACCAGGGATTCCGCAGAGGCGAGCAGGCTGGCGGAAATCCACCACAAGTTCAACAGGACAAGCGCTAAGGTGCAGCGAACCAAAAGGGCGATAAAAACCAGCACGTCGAAATGGAGCGTGAGATATTAAACCACTGTGGGTGAGTGGAATCCTAACACACAGGGGGCAGCCTGCCTCCGATTATTCAACGCTGAGGGCAAGAACACGCGGGGGCAGTTGTAATGCCATATTAGGAGGTCCCCTAGGAGGTCCTCTGAATGCCGCTGTCACCAGCAGGCTGCAACAGTGAAGAGGAGGAGGAACTCCAGAGGGCATCCAGCAAAGCCAACGTGGGACGCGGGACCAGATGGACCTCTGATCCAATCCGGACTGCCTCAACATTGAACAGCTTTACCTGTTCGGCTTCGGTCTACCGCCGGCGGAAACAAAGGAAGGTGGGGGGGAGAAAAAAGGCCCACTTGCCTGATTTTCAGTTTGATCTTGTTCACCACGTCATCGATGCTGGCTAAGGACTGTAAGATAAAAATGGGGGCGTGTACAACCTCAGCAGAACTAGAACTTGTTCGTCAGCATGAAGCAGAACGCGTTTGTCTGCTGTGTACAATTTGCAGCCCGTCATAATACGAGAGGAAGCCTGTCTGTCTGTCAGCCCCATAGCTCACCCGACATGAACCCTAGACACCTAAAACTTGGCCTGTGGGCTAAGGGGACCCTTGAAGTGTGCACCTCGGCATTGCTTGATTCTTAAAACACAGCCATTTTTAATTAATTTAAACGTGTCCTTGCATTTGGAGGCTGCAGCAGCGTCTCTGGTCACTAGGTGGCAGACGTCCCTAACCAAAGCATAGCTTTGCAGTCAATACAATTTGAAGCTGGGGGAAGAGTAGGCTCAGGGACAGGGTTATATGGCTGCCCCCTTTTTCCTGCTGTGGGGCAGCCCCCCCTCAAAGTAGTGGAGTGTACACACCCTCCCCTGAGGGAAAACCCCTGGGAGTTGACCCTCCTGCCTCCTCACGCTCCTAGTTGTACATTACAATGCCGTAATAATGGGTGACTTCAATTACACCCACGTGGACTGGGGTTAAATTTCTCAATGCCCTAAACGACAGTGCCCTAAGTCATGGAACTGATCAGACGGGAAGCAGCCCTGGATTTAAGCTCAAAGCGGTGCTGCCCAGGACCTAGTCTTCAAGGGAGACGTCCCCGCCGGAAGTGAGGCGGGTGGCTATGAGAGAGAGAGGGAGGGCCTTCTCAGTGGTGGCATCCCAACTGTGGAATTCTCTCCCAGAGAGGTTCGCCAGGCACCCAGTCCTCTGGCCTCTTGGGGGCAAGCCAAAACCTTTTCATTTTCCCTGGGTTTTTGCAATTTCCTTCCGGACGACTGATTTATTTTGCGGCGTTCTGCTCATATTATTATTATTATTATTTGCATTTATATACCACCCCATAGCTGAAGCTCTCTGGGTGAGAGCTTTGTAATCTTTACAAAGATTAAGTCACGGAACATTTATATATATATATACACACACACAAAAAAAATTTTTAACCATAAAAAGCATAAAAACAGATTAAATACAATATCTATCTATTCTTAAAAACTCAAGCTTATGCTGTTAAATGCCTGGGAGAAGTGCAAAGTCTTGACCTGGCACCGAAAGGGTAATAATCTTGGCGGCAGGCGGGCCTCGTCAGGGAGATTATTCCAGAATTGGGGGGCCACCACTGAAAAGGCCCTCTCCCTGGTTGCCATCCTCCGAGCTTCCCCCGGAGCAAGGCACCCAGAGGAGGACCTTAGACGCTGAGCGTATCGGGTGAGTTTGGAGCGCTCCTTCCACAAATGGAAGAGCTCTTTCCACCCAATAAAAAGACAGATTTGGCGGAGGG
The DNA here is from genome assembly GCF_023053635.1 of Elgaria multicarinata webbii. Lineage (NCBI taxonomy): Eukaryota > Metazoa > Chordata > Lepidosauria > Squamata > Anguidae > Elgaria > Elgaria multicarinata. The sequence continues at coordinate 11,085,585 of NC_086192.1, forward strand.
TCCAACCAGAAGAGCCACCGAGGGGGAGGTGATTTCCACCGATTCTCCCTGCGGCTCCGATCCCACTTCCTGTCCCGGAGCGACCCCCGACACTCCAAATTGCCCATGCCCCCCCCACCCGCATTCCTTCAGTGGAAGGAACACCAGATCCAACCCTTTGCATTTCCATTTTGATTATCTTGTTCTTTCCGTAATTGCCCTGGGGATTAGCATTGAAGGACGCTAATAAAAATCCCAGCGTTTTCCTTAAATTGCAGTCCAGGGCCCTGTGTTTCTTGCATCTGAAACCCTTTGTTAATCATACAATGTGTGTTTTTCCCCCTCATCTCTCTGAGGCAGGACACGTTCCACCGAATGGGAATGGTGACCTCCCGTGGACAAAGGAGGCAAAGCAGAAGAACATCAGAAGAGCCCTGCTGGATCAGACGGAAGGTCCATCTAGTCCAGCACTCTGTTCACACAGTGGCCAACCAGCTGTCGACCAGGGACCAGCAAAGCAGGACACGGTGCATCTGCACCCTCCTGCCCATGTTCCCCAGCAACTGGTGCACACAGGCTTACTGCCTCGGATACTGGAGGTAGCACATAGCCATCAGGGTTAGTAGCCATTGATGGCCTTCTCCTCCAGGAATTTATCCAACCCCCTTTTCAAGCCGTCCAAATGGGTGGCCATCAACACATCTTGTGGTAGTGAGTTCCATAAGCAAAACCAGCCGGCCACGAAAACCCAAACCAGGCAGCTGGGAAGATCAGATTTGGCATTCCGCTGTGATTCAGAGCTCGACAGCCTTTCCCAAAGAAGAGGGCAAACCGAAGTCAAAGAATGCAGTGTGCAAAAGGCCACCATACATGACCGCACCAAGAATTTGCTGCTTTGGCTGCACAGAGCATTTGGCAGAAGAGGAAGCTCAGCACATCTGAAAAACGAATTCCTTTCGTTTCCAATGTTCCGGCTGCAAGTGCCGATGGTTTTCTTGCCAGAACAGCACCACCCACGCACAAGAGGAACGTGTTAGCAGAGTGGGGAAATGCTAGGGCCTGCAGGATGGCGCCCTGAAGAGCCGCTTTGTGTGCCCACAGGCAGAAAAACGGGGTCAAAATCATAAATCAAACCCACGCCCCATCACGTCGCAACGCACACAGGACTCAACTCACCTGTTCCGTCGGGAAAAGCGTGTTAATGTATTCCACGGCGTTGAAGTCTGCTCTGTCTAGGGGATCTTGACTGGGAAATACCTGTGGGTCAAGAATGAAACACCAGTCTGAAATTTCAAGCGAGAGCCGTGCCATTAAAAGGCATGCTGCATGTACAGGCCAGAGCGCCATCATACGATTTTCTTTTAAAGACCAAAACCAGTCCTACAATTCCCAGCATACCCCAGCCGGCCATGTTGGTAGTTGTAGGACTCCCCCCCCCCCCATGTTGACTGTAGAATGCTGAGAGTTGTAGTCCCAACATATTGGGAGAAAAACCCAGCTAGGGAGGGTGGATCTACAATCATCAAACAAACCCTTGAAATGGGCATTTCACTGCCCTTGGCATTTTACAGTCGTCCCCCATTTGCACCCTAAGATAAGCCCCCCCAAATGCACCCACCCCATCAAGCAAGCAGACACGAGGGCCCCCCAGAGCCCAGCAGAAGCCTCCGCCCCTTTCAACGGACACCCCTGCACCCACCAAAAGCATACAGCGCCCCCCCACACACTCACGCACCCCACATTGGCATCCCAAGGTCCTTCCTACAAGGGTCAGTGACAATAGCCTCCTTTATGAGTACCCCACAGTCCCTCCCCCCTATCTAATTAGACCTTCCCCCTTGGCCCCACAGCCCACTAAGCTAGGGTGACCCTATGAAAAGGAGGACAGGGCTCCTGTATCTTTAACAGTTGCATAGAAAAGGGAATTTCAGCAGGTGCATGCAGCACCTGGTGAAATTCCCGCTTCATCACAACAGTTAAAGCTGCAGGACCCCTACCCTCTTTTGTATCTGGTCAAGAGGGCAGGGTACCTGCAGCTTTAACTGTTGTGATGAAGAGGGAATTTCACCATGTTCCCCGTATATACAAACGAGACCTGCTAAAATTCCCTTTTCTATGCTACTGTTAAAGATACAGGAGCCCTGTCCTCCTTTCCATATGGTCACCCTAGTTTAACCGGGTTGCTGTTAAAGATACAAGAGCCCTGACCTCATTTGTATCTGGTCAAGAGGGCAGGTCACCTGCAGCTTTAACTGTTGTGATGAAGAGGGAATTTCACCAGGTTCCCCATATATACAAATGACACCTGCAGAAATTCCCTTTTCTATGCTACTGTTAAAGATACAGGAGCCCTGTCCCCCTTTTCGTAGGGTCGCCCTAACTAAGCAAGCAGACCCTCCAGCAGCAACTTTGCCTCCCTCCACCCCCACCAGCAGCCCCTTAGAAGTGCACCCCTCCCCTCCCTTTCTCCCCACACAGCCAGGACCTTCCCAACCATTCACCCATCAGCCTCCCTATAGGCACCCCACAGCCCCTCCCCACTGGCAGCCCCCAAACCCCTCGCCCCATTGCCCCCTCTCAATATGTGGCACCCCACAGCCCCTCCCCCACTGGCACCCCACCAGCCCCTCCCTCCATTGGCAGCCCCCAAACTCCTCCCCCCCATTGGCCCCTCACAATATGTGGCACCCCCCAGCCCCTCCCCCACTGGCACCCCCCCCAGCCCCTCCCCCACTGGCACCCCCCCAGCCCCTCCCTCCATTGGCAGCCCCCAAACTCCTCCCCCCATTGGCCCCTCACAATATGTGGCACCCCCCCAGCCCCTCCCCCACTGGCAACCCACCATCCCCTCCCCCACTGGCACCCCACCAGCCCCTCCCTCCATTGGCAGCCCCCAAACCCCTCCCCCCATTGGCCCCTCACAATATGTGGCACCCCCCCCAGCCCAGCCCCCACTGGCAACCCACCAGCCCCTCCCCCATTGGCCCCTCTCAATATGTGGCACCCCACAGCCCTTCCCCCACTGGCACCTCACCAGCCCCTCTCCCCATTCATCACCCTAGATACCCCCAAGGCAGCCCCCCACCCGCTCCCTGCAGCCCCTCCCCCAATTAGCATGCCAGGCCCTGCCCCCTCGCCAAGCGCCCCCACCCCACCCCACCCCACCCCACCGGGCTCACCTGCTCGATGGCCAGCTGGACCTCCGGCGCCAGCTGCAAGGCGGCCTCCAGCTCGTCGGCCAGGTCCAGCTCGTCCTCCTCCATCGCGGCCCCGGGAGCGCCGCTCCGCCCTCCGCTCTCGCTCGCCGCTTCCGGGAACAGAGGCATCCTGGGATGCTGGAGGACTGCGAAGGGGCGGGGCGACGAAGAGGAAGACGGCGGCGGAGGCCACGAACTGGAGCAGCCAATGAACGCGAGGGGGCGGGGCGCCATGCCGCGATGTCCTGGCACCTCCCTCTGCTGGGAGACCGCCGCAGCCTCTTTCCCAACCTGGCGCCCTCTGCGTGAGTCCACTACAGCTCCCATTGTCCCTGGCCCACCGTGATGGGAGTTGTAGTCCGACATGTCTGGACGATACCACATCGGGGAATGCAGGGTGTGTGTGTGTGTGTGAGTATATATATATATATATATATATATATATATATATGTGTGTGTGTGTGTGTGTGTGTAATTATTATTATTATTATTATTATTATTTGCATTTTTATACCGCCCAATAGCCGAAGCTCCCTGTGCGGTTCACAAAAACTAAAACAATTCAAAGTGTAAAACAAACAGTATAAAAACATGATATAAAATACACATTAAAACGAACTAAAACATACCATACATGATTAAAACATCCTGAAAACATCCTGAAAACATTCTAAAATTTCACTGGATAGGCCTACGGGAATAGATCAGTCTTTATTGCTTTTTTAAATTCTAAAAGACTGTCAAGTTGACGAATCTCCTCCGGCAGGCCATTCCACAGTCTGGGAGCAGCAGAAGAGAAGGTCCTCTGGGTAACTGCGTATATGTGTGTGTATATAATGTGGATTTATTAGTATTAGTATTAGTGTAAACATTTCTATACCACCCCATAGCCAAAGCTCTGTGGGTGGTTTTCAAAGGTTAAAAACATGTACACCGCCCTGTCAGATCCTTGTGATATAGGGCGGGATATAAATATTTTAATAATTATTTTAAATACGTTTGTGCACACGCAATGTATTATTAGAATGAATAATAAAACAGAAAAATGGAAAACTTAAAACAAAATATTTCAGCATCTGCCTGTCTGCAGTATATATATACAGACAGGCAGATGCTGAAATTATAAAATGACAGTCTTGGGTGCCTCTGAGCATGGGCAGAGGGCCTTTCTGCCCAACAGCCTGCAGCCAAAATGTAAAGCGTGCATTATCCGGGTGTGTTTAGGAGGCAAGGTCAGGGCTCCCCGAGGATTTAAAAATAAAACAAAAATAAACCTGATGAAAACGAGAGTTTTATTCTTCAAAGTAACCCAACACATTTCGCCCCATATCCTGTATTTCCAGGCCTTCTTCAGGGCTTATACAAAAAATAAAAGGGCAATACCGCAGATTAATATGCATTTATGAATAAAACAATTTTAAATGTCTTAAACTGCATTTCCATATTTGCAACAGCACCTTAAAATTAAATTATAGCCTGCAGGGATCTCTGGAAAATGTTTCCGAGAATAAATCCTGAATTTACATGTTGAGTAAGCCGCAAATCATAAACATTTTCTTTAACTCATTTCAGATGTATCCATAATTGCACTGATTAAACTCAAGGTCTTTCATTCCTGGATACATACCACATCTTAGGGAGTGTCTGAAAACGCTGACCTTTAGAAGAAGGGAAGAAAGTCCAACTCTTCATTAAGGCCTCAAAATGTGCTCCAATTCCATTTTTTTTTTAAGCAGGATTTTTCCATGATCTGTGGGGACTTTCATGCCCCAAACCTGATTTCCTTTCCAGAGCGAGGCTGAAATTACTGCTGGGACAGACATATCCTCGCGAATATTAACTATACAACGTTTAATTATATTCTAGGAATATTAGCAAATTTAGTCAATGGAGACCATATTGCACATCAATTGTTAATTTCTACTTGGCCTCTTTGCACCTGAAGACATTTAGTGGGTTTCTCCATTAGGGGCAAGGTCCCAAATTTCCTGATTCTGTAGGATAAGAGAAAGTTCATTTGCAGATTTCCTGTCACCAGCGATGAGCAACCTGGCTGCTGTCCAGAAAAAAGTCAGGAATTCTTTGATGTCTGATTTGTGTATCTGTGACATTATTGCTTTAATGCAAGCTTCTCTGTGAATCAATAGAATCATAGAATCATAGAATAGCAGAGTTGGAAGGGGACTACAAGGCCATTGAGTCCAACCCCTTGCTCAATGCAAGAATCCACCCTAAAGCATCCCTGACAGAGGGTTCTCCAGCTGCCTCTTGAAGGCCTCTAGTGTGGGAGAGGCCACCACCTCCCTAGGTCACTGGTTCCATTGTCGTACTGCTCTAACAGCCAGGAAGTTTTTCCTGATGTCCAGCCAGAATCTGGCTTCCTGTCACTTGAGCCCGTTATTCCATGTCCTGCACTCTGGGAGGATCAAGAAGAGATCCTGGCCCTCAAGTATTTGAAGAGTGCCATCATGTCTCCCTCCATCTTCTCTTCTCCAGGCTAAACATGCCCAGTTCTTTCAGTCTCTCCTCATAGGGCTTTGTTTCCAGACCCCTGATCATCCTGGTTGCCCTCCTCTGAACACGCTCCAATACAAGCCCCCCTGTGTGACATTACTCAACCACAGGGGTGCTGAAGGCAAATGTGGGTGGAGCCAAACAAAAGAGGTGGGGCTAAAAGATGTTTAAACCAAATAGCAGCATATTTTAGCTTAAAGCCGGTAAACCAGCTAATGGTCAGTGGTTGGGAGAAAGGCAAAAGGGATGTGTGTATCTAGGGAACCCTGGATGGTTGGATTGGGGCCCCAACCGCACCAAATTTCCTTCCCAGAGATATTTGGTGTATAGGATGCGATTACAGCCGAACTTGAGGGCTTCCATGGACAGACCACAGGACGGGGTTGTAGGGTGGCAACCTTTTGCGTGCTTAAGTAAGCCCACTGAGGCTTCTAAGGAAGCAGGTGTAGGATCAGGACCAGCGAATGGAGAGAGAATCCACCAAGATTTACAAAATTGCAAATCTGTGCGCCGAACCCAAAGGCTGGATTTCGGCTCAGACGTGACCGCTGGCAAAAAGGTGGGCGTCCCCCCCCAACCGTTTTCTCTTCGCAGCAGCCCTGCGAGGTAGCTTAGGTTGAGAGAATTTGCATCTTGGCCAAGCGGGATCCGAATTCGCCTCTCCTCTGATCCAAGGCACCACTCCGCCGTCTTGAGGAGGCTTCTAGCACCTGAGCTACCTGTTTGCACCTGTTGTTTTGAAGAAATCAAACACCTCCGATTGCTATGGGGATTTTATTTGCTTCTGTTTTCCACACACGCCCACTCGCCTGCTGCATGTTGCCACACGCCGCGCCATAAATATTTAAGATTCTGCAAATCCGCAGAAGTGCCTTCCTCTGTGCAGACACCTTCCCGGTTTCAAAACTAAGGGCTGTGGTTACCTGAGACTCAAACCTGGAGCCGCTTTATGTATTGGAAGGGTGGCCAACATCTTTACGGAACAGGGCTCCTGTGCCTTTGTTGGCCGCTTGATCTCCTGACGTGCTTACGGCATGCCAGGAAACATTCTGCAGGCTAAGTTGTACATGGATCAAGGATAAATGTGCTTGGTCTTTCACACACACACACACAAAAGCAACAGTTGTTTATTAAGATTTTTCATCATCTCCCGCAATAGCAATACATAACTACTGAGATCTGCGACAAAATGTTGCAGTTATGAAGTGCTTCTGGTTGGCATGCTTTATTCCATTCCCCCAAAACAGTCAATCAACATCCCATGCTAAATCCTCATTGGACTATTTTTGGGTGCCCATCTAAATATGGTTTGGGGCCTCCACGGAACGGCTGAAAATCCAGGCTTCTCTTTTCAGCTAGGTAAGCAGGCAGGTAAGGAAAAAGAGAAAAGAGAAAGAAGAAGTGGAAAGAACAGCATGTGTGGTGCCATGTAGTGTGGCTACGTTATTCCGGGCAGCTGCCCTAAGATCTTGTCAGGTGGAGGTGATACAAGCAGACAGTAAAAAATGTACATTTTGCTCAGATAAATTGAACATGCAGTCATGACTACAACATAAACACAAACTCTAGGAGTCAGAGGAAGACCGTATCCAAGAGCTGGATCTGTTTGTGGGTGTATTTGGCCAGAGTGAAGGTTTTGGAAATATGACCTGAAGTAAAATAAGTCATTAAGAGGCTTGTAGGAGCTGCAGCTTCTCTTGAATCCTTCAGAATTGTCCCTAAGCAGTTTTTCGAAAGCCCCAAATAAAAATTTGCATTCCCTTATGTACAAAATATATCTTTAATACATTAATTTGTTATCCCATTGGTGCTAGGGAGAGGAAATCTCAGGGATCAAGTAAATTCATTTCTAGGGAGTGTAACTCATTGGAAAAGAGGAAAAGGACAGCTGTAAGTCAATGAGGGAGAATTTGGACGATGTATTAGATTACAGCCTTTCTCAACCTGGGGCGCTCCAGATGTGTTGGACTACAACTCCCAGAATGCCCCAGCCAGTGGGGCATTCTGGGAGATGCAGTCCAACACATCTGGAGCGCCCCAGGTTGAGAAAGGCTGTATTAGAAGGACTTAAAGAAAGCTGAGCAGAAGGTCTGGATATTAGACTCTTTCTTCTCTGTGGGATAACCACGTAGTGTGGCTATTTTATGCCAGGCTGCTGCCCTAATATCTTGTCAAGAGAAGGTGATATAAGGAGGCTGTGAAAAGGTGTACAATTTACCAAGATAAATTGCACATGCAGTTATGAACACAATATGAAACATAATAAGTTCTGGGAGTCAGAAGAAGACTGTGCCCAAAAGCTGGACCTGTTTTATGCCAGAAAACTGCCCAAAGTTCTTGCCAGAAGAATGTGCCACAAGCAGGCAGTAAAAATACAGAATAATTGTCCAAACAGTCATTAAAAACAACTTTAAAAAAATGTCCAAGCAGTTTTATTATGACATTTTGTTGTCCAAGCAGTCTTAAAACTAACTTAAATACAAGTTCTGGGAGTCAGGGAAGACGGCACCCAAGAGCTGGTCCTGTTTTGGGGTGTATTTGATAAGGGTGGTTTAGGGAAATTGGCCTGAGGAAGGGTGAACATACAGAAAGGAGGACAAGGGCCTTGTATCTTTAACAGTTCTATGGAAAAGAGAATTTCAGTAGGTGGAATTTGTTTGCGTGCAACACCTGGTGAAATACCCTCTTCATCACAACAGTTAAAGCTGCAGGAGCCCTTCCATCTTTTGTCTCTGCTTTAACTGTTGTGATGAAGAGGGAATTTCACTAGGTGCTGCATGCATGCAAAAGACACCTTGTGTAATGCCCTTTTCTATACAACTGTTAAAGATACAGGAGCCCTGTCCTCCTTTCTATATGGTCACCCTACCTGAGGTAAAAGAAGTCATAAAATAACTTAAATACAAGCTCTGGGAGTCAAGGAAGACGGTACACAAGAGCTGGTCCCGTTTTGGGGTGTATTTGACAAGGGTGAAGGTTTATGGAAATTGAGCTGAGGTAAAAGAAGTCATTAAGACGGTTCTAGTCTCTTGAATCCTTCAGAATTGTCAGTACGCAGTCTTTTGAAAACCCCAAAGTAAAAGTTAGCATTCCCTCATGTACAAAATATCCCTTTAACGCATTAACTTGTTATCCCATCATTTGTTTTAGTGTTGGAGGGAGGAAGTCACATAGGGAGTAGGGTGACCATATGAAAAGGAGGACAGGGCTCCTGTATCTTTAACAGTTGTATTGAAAAGGGAATCATTTGTATATATGGAGAACCTGGTGAAATTTCCTCTTCATCACAACAGTTAAAGCTGCAGGTGCCCTGCCCTCTTTGAAATCTGGTCACTCTAGTATAGCTCCTGCAGTTTTAACTGCTGTGATGAAGAGGGGATTTCACTAGGTTCTCCATATATACAAATGACACCTGCTGAAATTCCCTTTTCTATGCAACTGTTAAAGATACAGGAGCCCTGTCCTCCTTTTCATAGGGTCACCCTAATAGGGAGCAACTAAAGTTGATTCAAATTGTCTGTGGCGCGTAGCTAGGTGGAAAAGAGTGGGAAAAGACTTTACCCAAGAGCAGGACAATGTTTGTGGGTGCATTTTGCTGGGATGAAGGTTCAGGGAATTTGGCCTGAGGTAAAAAAAAAGTCATTAAGAGGCTTCCAGCAGCAGTGTCTCTTGAATCATTCAAAATTGTCAGTAACCTGTCTTATGTACAGGAATCAGTACACACATGCAGAATATTGGGGTTTCTGCTGTTTCTTGTGGGATTACTACTGTAATTCAAACTTATTTCTATGGGCTCATCTACACCAAGCAGGATATTCCACTATGAAAGCGGTATATAAAAGGCAGGAGCCACACTACTGCTTTACAGTGATATTGAAGTGCACTGAGAACTGTTGGGGCCCATGACACATAACATATATCACTTTCATACCACTTTCATAGCGTTATATGTAGATGTGTCATGTGTTCCAACGGTTGTCAATGCACTTCAATACAGCTATAAAGCAGTAATGTGGCTCCTGCCTTTTATATATTGCTTTCATAGTGGAATATCCTGCATGGTGTAGATGAGGCCTATGGCTATTCTGAAGTGCAGGCGATTTGTAAGAGCTGTTTGCAAGTGTGTGGGGATCTGAAAGGATGAAAATAATCCCAGACAATTTTAATAAAACCCCACATGTCTAAGCCATTTATTACATTACATTCCAATATCTTTTTCTGTTTGGAAACGATCCCTAGAATCTGTTGTGTTAAGGGTAGCACCATAAAACCCCTCAGTAAAGAAATATTTCGAGTTGGAATTATTTTTCTAGGGGTGGTTTTTTTTTTTGGCGGGAATTGCTTTCTGTGGGAAACACCTGTTTTGATGGTACCTGAGGCCTTGGTTGCTTAGCAACGTCCTGAAAGCGGGAGGGAGAGAGAGGGGGAGAATAGGTAGGGGTGGAGCCTGGAGAAGATAAAGCCGATTCTGATTGGCTGGTGAGTAGAGAGAGGTAGGGATGGGGGAAAAGGCGGGAAAGGACAACAGCAGGGAGTCAGTCTGAGGCAGTCCGTGAGGGGAGGCGGTCGGGGCTTTGGTGGGTGGCGTTTTAGGAAGGACTCAAACCTGAGGCGAGCCTAGCTATGGCTTCTGGGTTTCTAGTATTGACTCATTAGCAAACAGCCTCTTTTTGGGCAGGCTTTCTTGCGCAGGAGAGCTTCTCCCTTGCAATTAATTAAAAGCCAGCCTTCAGCATGGCATTTTGTCCGTGTTCAATAGACACAGGGTGTGTGAGGGAGTAGATATGGCCTCCCTTTAAGCCTGTGAGGAGACTTGGCCTCTGCAATTTCTACTTCCCTGGACCTGAAATGCTGCTCCCCCTCCATCATTCTGTCCTTTATTCTCTCCCCAACCCCCCAAAAATTTAGGCATCCCCTACTGCCCCCAGGCAAGACAGACTTCAGCCATAAATCACCCCATCCTCACAGAACTCATTCAGGGTCCAAATTAGCAGAGGAGAAGCCCCCCTAAGCTGTAGCACACAACTAAAACAAGTCTAGGGTCTATTCCCCCCTCTTGCCAAATAACTGGATTATTTAATAATAATAATAATAATAATAATAATAATAATAATAATGCTGTTTTGAGTGTAACAGAGCTAAAAGAGGCTAAAGAAAGGGGCATGTGCCCCATTGTGAAGTACCTGCTTTGAATGGACAAAGTTAGTTTCACAAGAAGTAGCTCCTCATGATTTAATTTTCTAATGGCTCCATTTAAAAATGCAGAGTTTTTTTGGGGGGGGGGGTTCTACTCAGAAGCAAGAGTCTAATCATGAGGAGGAAGAATCAGCCCTGCAGAAATAGTTAATGTTTTTTCCTTTATTTTTTTAAATGCTTTCAGTGCTAAAGAACATCAAAAGCGTTAATCTCCTGCAGGTACATAGCCACAGAAATGGTTTATATAAGCTCTCATCTTCCCCATAACTTTGTAGGGTGGAGAGTTCATGCAGAACATTTCTCCTCAGCTCAAGGAATTGTCTTGGCAGGCCAAAGGGTAGTTTGTGTATTGACTCTGAAAAAGAAAGTGTGAATCTGCATATGGAAATCAGTAAGTTTTAAATTGCATTATTTTTTGTGTTTTATTCTTTCAGTTATGTAATTATTCATTTTCACTCCTCAGCCCCAGCTTCATCTGCTCCAGATATGGACTCAGGATGCTACCCTTGGCTGGGTTGGCTGGACTACTCTGCTTGCTGCCTCATGGAGGAATTGAAGAAAAGGTAACATGCAGCTTCTTTTTTAGGGATGTGGAGAAACTTTGCTGTTAGCACATGACAACATCACCTCCCTTCAGGGGAATAGAGTATTTAAGTCCTGGGTTCACATATGACTTGAAAACCTGCCACATTTTTACATAAATAAAAGTGTGCCCATTATAGAAATGCTTTGGTTAAACCTGAGCTTTACTTAATTTCCACAAGCTTCCTCTTCATGAGGATAATGCTGCCCCAAACTGGGTTTAACAAACACCTGTACTGTCTCCCCTTCATGTGGTAATCTAAGCTTCCTCCTAAAAGAGTCTGTGGTACCTTAAAGGCCATCTGTGTTTATTTCTAAGGCATGAGCTTTCGTGGGCCAAACCCACCTTGTCCGATGCAGGGATGGATAGGAACGAGATGGAAGAGTCAGTGACACTGAGGTCGTGAGCAAACCCTCCATTTCCATTTTAAACACTCCATCTGCACTATTTAAGGAAGCGCACTGTGGATGGGACTGGGGCTCTACACACTGTAAGGAGTGAGCCATTCAGACGATCTGTTCAAGCCCAGTTCCAACGCATTGGACTGAACAATTCATGTCATCTCTGGGCTCTCACGCTGAATTCTGTCTCTCTAGTCTCCCTGTTGCAAGCCGGCTACTTTGGGGTCTGTTACTGAATGACCTGGAATGGGGAAATGCTCTCCCACAGGTTTGTCGTGTTTGTTGCAGCCCTTTGGTCCAGGGATTGTGTTCTCTGGGGAGATGTAGGGACAGAGCTGGCAGTGGTACCCCTGGTGTTGCCTGTTTGGAGCGTTACTGTAGGGCTGAGTCTCTGTCAGAGGGGCAGGAACAGATACGGTGGTATTGCCGGGCTTAGCAGTAGTGATGGATCATTTGGTGTGTTGAGGCTGCTAGGTTGAGGCGTGTCGTGATGGAGAGCGGTCTGTCGGTGTTTGGCACAGTGAGGCGTTCACATGCCTGTTATGGACAGTGGTGTCCAGTTGTGCCACCGACAGACCTTTGGGGGAGCATTTCCCCATTTCAGGTCATTGGGTAACACACCTCAAAATAGCTGTCCTGCCACAGAGAAACTTGAGAGACAGAATACAGCGTGAGACTTCAGACTTGACATATGTTGTTCATTTCTACGCCTTGGAGCACAGTTTGATCACTTGGTCTGACCGGCTCCTCCTTACAGTGTGTAAAGCCCATGTCCCATCTTGCAATTCACTTCCTTTCATATTGTAGGTGACGCTTGAAATTGGGATGGAATCTTTGCTTTCTACCTGCCTGGGACTGACTTTTCTATCTTGTTCCCATCCATTCCTACATCTGACAACGTGGGTTTGGCCCACAAAAGCCCATGCCTAAATCACAAAACACGGTTAGTCTTTAAATTGCTACAGCCACTTTTTGGTGGTCATGCTACAGTCTAACACACCTGCCCATTTAGAATCTGTAGCTTATTGCTGGCCTTCCCTTGTGCCTGGCAAGTCTCCCCTTCATCGAGTTAACTAGGCTTATTTCTGGGGTTCAGGCATCCCAGGCAAGCAGCCTCTTTATGGGGTCTCCCCTTTGTGGGGTAAACTAGGTTTAATTCTGGGGTTTGATCTGACCTTGCTGGCAAACGTCCTCTTTATGGGGCATCATTTTTATGGGGAAAAGTAGGCTTGTTTCTGGGGTTCAACCAGGCCTGGCAAGAGTCCTTTTTATGGGGCCTCCCCTTAATGGGAAAATAACCTTATTCCTGGGGTTCAGTTTGGCCTGGCAAGAGTCCTCTTTATGCCCTTCATGGGAAAAAACCTGGCAAGAGGCCTCTTTATGGGGCCTCCCATTCACGGGCAAATAACCTTATTCCTGGGGTTCAGCCCAGCCTGGCAAGTGTCCCCTTTATGGGGTCCCCTTCATGGGAAAAAGCCTGGCAAGAGGCCTCTTTATGGGGCCTCCCATTCATGGGCAAATAACCTTATTCCTGGGGTTCGGCCGGGACTGGCAAACGTCCTCTTTATGGGGTTTCCCTTTCATGGGAAAACTAGGTTTAATTCTGGGGTTCAGTCCAACCTGGCCAGCAAGCGTTCTCTTTATGGGGAAAAGTAGGCTTACTTCTGGGATCCAGCAAAGCCTGGCTCAAAGGGTCTACTTACATACAAGAGTCTTGTTATGAGGCAGAACTAGACATGATGGAATTGCTAATGGTTTGTGTATTTCTTTCTTATAATTTTTTCTGCTACCGAGTGTCGGAGCGGCCCCGGTGCCCCGGAGCAACACAAGGCTGAAAGCTAGAGGCGTCTGGATGAAGCTGCTGTGAGTACGAATGAGCCATCCCCAATCCAGCTACAGAAGCCTCGTCATGGACACACTGTCCAGGAGCTCTTGGTCTAGCCCATTCCTTCGCTGGTTGGGGAGTTTCTGCGAGCTCTTCTCCCCCAGCTCAAGGGACTTCTTCAGCAGGGGAGTCCAAAGGGGAGCATGGGCATTGACTTTGTTCCCCATTCCCTCCCCAGCCCTGGCAAATGAGCCAACAACACTTATGGAAGGCCCGGTTCATTTTGAAGAACACCTGAAACAGAAGGTGCGTCTCTGGATATGGAGAAGGGTAAGTTTTATGTTGTGTTAGTGTTGGTGTTTGATTCCTTCCTGTCTGTAATTGTGCATTTTCACTCCCCAGCTCCTTCGGCACCAGACGTGGACGCAGGATGCTGCCTCGGCTGGTACAGCTGAAGACTACATGGACAGTTTACTTTGCTCACCGCCTCGTGGAGGGATTGAAGAAAAGGTGAAATGTTGGGAAACTTTGCTGCCAACACACAACAGACTCACAACCACTTCACGGGATTTTTGTATCTTAGTCCTGGCATTATGCAAAACTGCCCTCAATAGGAGTAGCTTAATTCAGGGATGGCGTTCACACATGCCTGGAAATCTTCCTCTTCATAGGAAGAGGGGTTCAGACAGGCCTGGCAAGTGTTCTCTTTATGGGGACTTGCCTTCATGGGAAAGATTGTGTCATTTCTGGGGTTCAGACAGGTTTGGCAAGAGTCCTCTTTATGGGGGCCTACACCTTCACGGGAAAAGTAGACCAATTTCTGGGGTTCAGCCAGGCCTGGCAGGAGTCCTCTTTACGGGGTCTCCCCTTTATTGGAAAATAACCTTATTTCTGGGGTTCAGCCAGGCCTGGCAAGAGTCCTCTTTATGGGGCCTCCCCTTAATGGGAAAATAACCTTATTCCTGGGGTTCAGTTTGGCCTAGCAAGAGTCCTCTTTATGCCCTTCATGGGAAAAAGCCTGGGAAGAGGCCTCTTTATGGGGCCTCCCCTTAATGGGAAAATAACCTTATTCCTGGGGTTCAGCCTGGCCTAGCAAGAGTCCTCTTTATGCCCTTCATGGGAAAAAGCCTGGGAAGAGGCCTCTTTATGGGACCTCCCCTTAATGGGAAAATAACCTTATTCCTGGGGTTCAGCCTGGCTTAGCAAGAGTCCTCTTTATGCCCTTCATGGGAAAAAGCCTGGGAAGAGGGCTCTTTATGGGGCCTCCCCTTAATGGGAAAATAACCTTATTCCTGGGGTTCAGCCTGGCCTAGCAAGAGTCCTCTTTATGCCCTTCATGGGAAAAAGCCTGGGAAGAGGCCTCTTTATGGGGCCTCCCCTTAATGGGAAAATAACCTTATTCCTGGGGTTCAGCCTGGCCTAGCAAGAGTCCTCTTTATGCCCTTCATGGGAAAAAGCCTGGGAAGAGGCCTCTTTATGGGGCCTCCCCTTAATGGGAAAATAACCTTATTCCTGGGGTTCAGCCTGGCCTAGCAAGAGTCCTCTTTATGCCCTTCATGGGAAAAAGCCTGGGAAGAGGCCTCTTTATGGGGCCTCCCCTTAATGGGAAAATAACCTTATTCCTGGGTTTCAGCCTGGCCTAGCAAGAGTCCTCTTTATGCCCTTCATGGGAAAAAGCCTGGGAAGAGGCCTCTTTATGGGGCCTCCCCTTAATGGGAAAATAACCTTATTCCTGGGGTTCAGCCTGGCCTAGCAAGAGTCCTCTTTATGCCCTTCATGGGAAAAAGCCTGGGAAGAGGCCTCTTTATGGGGCCTCCCCTTAATGGGAAAATAACCTTATTCCTGGGGTTCAGCCTGGCCTAGCAAGAGTCCTCTTTATGCCCTTCATGGGAAAAAGCCTGGGAAGAGGCCTCTTTATGGGGCCTCCCCTTAATGGGAAAATAACCTTATTCCTGGGGTTCAGCCTGGCCTAGCAAGAGTCCTCTTTATGCCCTTCATGGGAAAAAGCCTGGGAAGAGGCCTCTTTATGGGGCCTCCCCTTAATGGGAAAATAACCTTATTCCTGGGGTTCAGCCAGGCCTGGCAGGAGTCCTCTTTACGGGGTCTCCCCTTTATTGGAAAATAACCTTATTTCTGGGGTTCAGCCAGGCCTGGCAAGAGTTCTCTTTATGGGGTCTCCCATCCATATGGAAAACTAGGTTTAATTTTGGTCAAACCCACCTTGTCCGATGCAGGGATGGATAGGAACGAGATGGAAGAGTCAGTGACACAGAGGTCGTGAGCAAACCCTCCATTTCCATTTTAAACACTCCATCTGCACTATTTAAGGAAGCGCACTGTGGATGGGACTGGGGCTCTACACACTGTAAGGAGTGAGCCATTCAGACGATCTGTTCAAGCCCAGTTCCAACGCGTTGGACTGAACAATTCATGTCATCTCTGGGCTCTCACGCTGAATTCTGTCTCTCTAGTCTCCCTGTTGCAAGCCGGCTACTTTGGGGTCTGTTACTGAATGACCTGGAATGGGGAAATGCTCTCCCACAGGTTTGTCGGTGTTTGTTGCAGCCCTTTGGTCCAGGGATTGTGTTCTCTGGGGAGATGTAGGGACAGAGCTGGCAGTGGTACCCCTGGTGTTGCCTGTTTGGAGCGTTACTGTAGGGCTGAGTCTCTGTCAGAGGGGCAGGAACAGATACGGTGGTATTGCCGGGCTTAGCAGTAGTGATGGATCATTTGGTGTGTTGAGGCTGCTAGGTTGAGGCGTGTCGTGATGGAGAGCGGTCTGTCAGTGTTTGGCACAGTGAGGCGTTCACATGCCTGTTATGGACAGTGGTGTCCAGTTGTGCCACCGACAGACCTTTGGGGGAGCATTTCCCCATTTCAGGTCATTGGGTAACACACCTCAAAATAGCTGTCCTGCCACAGAGAAACTTGAGAGACAGAATACAGCGTGAGACTTCAGACTTGACATATGTTGTTCATTTCTACGCCTTGGAGCACAGTTTGATCACTTGGTCTGACCGGCTCCTCCTTACAGTGTGTAAAGCCCATGTCCCATCTTGCAATTCACTTCCTTTCATATTGTAGGTGACGCTTGAAATTGGGATGGAATCTTTGCTTTCTACCTGCCTGGGACTGACTTTTCTATCTTGTTCCCATCCATTCCTACATCTGACAACGTGGGTTTGGCCCACAAAAGCCCATGCCTAAATCACAAAACACGGTTAGTCTTTAAATTGCTACAGCCACTTTTTGGTGGTCATGCTACAGTCTAACACACCTGCCCATTTAGAATCTGTAGCTTATTGCTGGCCTTCCCTTGTGCCTGGCAAGTCTCCCCTTCATCGAGTTAACTAGGCTTATTTCTGGGGTTCAGGCATCCCAGGCAAGCAGCCTCTTTATGGGGTCTCCCCTTTGTGGGGTAAACTAGGTTTAATTCTGGGGTTTGATCTGACCTTGCTGGCAAACGTCCTCTTTATGGGGCATCATTTTTATGGGGAAAAGTAGGCTTGTTTCTGGGGTTCAACCAGGCCTGGCAAGAGTCCTTTTTATGGGGCCTCCCCTTAATGGGAAAATAACCTTATTCCTGGGGTTCAGTTTGGCCTGGCAAGAGTCCTCTTTATGCCCTTCATGGGAAAAAACCTGGCAAGAGGCCTCTTTATGGGGCCTCCCATTCACGGGCAAATAACCTTATTCCTGGGGTTCAGCCCAGCCTGGCAAGTGTCCCCTTTATGGGGTCCCCTTCATGGGAAAAAGCCTGGCAAGAGGCCTCTTTATGGGGCCTCCCATTCATGGGCAAATAACCTTATTCCTGGGGTTCGGCCGGGACTGGCAAACGTCCTCTTTATGGGGTTTCCCTTTCATGGGAAAACTAGGTTTAATTCTGGGGTTCAGTCCAACCTGGCCAGCAAGCGTTCTCTTTATGGGGAAAAGTAGGCTTACTTCTGGGATCCAGCAAAGCCTGGCTCAAAGGGTCTACTTACATACAAGAGTCTTGTTATGAGGCAGAACTAGACATGATGGAATTGCTAATGGTTTGTGTATTTCTTTCTTATAATTTTTTCTGCTACCGAGTGTCGGAGCGGCCCCGGTGCCCCGGAGCAACACAAGGCTGAAAGCTAGAGGCGTCTGGATGAAGCTGCTGTGAGTACGAATGAGCCATCCCCAATCCAGCTACAGAAGCCTCGTCATGGACACACTGTCCAGGAGCTCTTGGTCTAGCCCATTCCTTCGCTGGTTGGGGAGTTTCTGCGAGCTCTTCTCCCCCAGCTCAAGGGACTTCTTCAGCAGGGGAGTCCAAAGGGGAGCATGGGCATTGACTTTGTTCCCCATTCCCTCCCCAGCCCTGGCAAATGAGCCAACAACACTTATGGAAGGCCCGGTTCATTTTGAAGAACACCTGAAACAGAAGGTGCGTCTCTGGATATGGAGAAGGGTAAGTTTTATGTTGTGTTAGTGTTGGTGTTTGATTCCTTCCTGTCTGTAATTGTGCATTTTCACTCCCCAGCTCCTTCGGCACCAGACGTGGACGCAGGATGCTGCCTCGGCTGGTACAGCTGAAGACTACATGGACAGTTTACTTTGCTCACCGCCTCGTGGAGGGATTGAAGAAAAGGTGAAATGTTGGGAAACTTTGCTGCCAACACACAACAGACTCACAACCACTTCACGGGATTTTTGTATCTTAGTCCTGGCATTATGCAAAACTGCCCTCAATAGGAGTAGCTTAATTCAGGGATGGCGTTCACACATGCCTGGAAATCTTCCTCTTCATAGGAAGAGGGGTTCAGACAGGCCTGGCAAGTGTTCTCTTTATGGGGACTTGCCTTCATGGGAAAGATTGTGTCATTTCTGGGGTTCAGACAGGTTTGGCAAGAGTCCTCTTTATGGGGGCCTACACCTTCACGGGAAAAGTAGACCAATTTCTGGGGTTCAGCCAGGCCTGGCAGGAGTCCTCTTTACGGGGTCTCCCCTTTATTGGAAAATAACCTTATTTCTGGGGTTCAGCCAGGCCAGGCAAGAGTCCTCTTTATGGGGCCTCCCCTTAATGGGAAAATAACCTTATTCCTGGGGTTCAGCCTGGCTTAGCAAGAGTCCTCTTTATGCCCTTCATGGGAAAAAGCCTGGGAAGAGGCCTCTTTATGGGGCCTCCCCTTAATGGGAAAATAACCTTATTCCTGGGGTTCAGCCTGGCCTAGCAAGAGTCCTCTTTATGCCCTTCATGGGAAAAAGCCTGGGAAGAGGCCTCTTTATGGGGCCTCCCCTTAATGGGAAAATAACCTTATTCCTGGGGTTCAGCCTGGCCTAGCAAGAGTCCTCTTTATGCCCTTCATGGGAAAAAGCCTGGGAAGAGGCCTCTTTATGGGGCCTCCCCTTAATGGGAAAATAACCTTATTCCTGGGGTTCAGCCTGGCCTAGCAAGAGTCCTCTTTATGCCCTTCATGGGAAAAAGCCTGGGAAGAGGCCTCTTTATGGGGCCTCCCCTTAATGGGAAAATAACCTTATTCCTGGGGTTCAGCCTGGCCTAGCAAGAGTCCTCTTTATGCCCTTCATGGGAAAAAGCCTGGGAAGAGGCCTCTTTATGGGGCCTCCCCTTAATGGGAAAATAACCTTATTCCTGGGGTTCAGCCTGGCCTGGCAAGAGTCCTCTTTATGCCCTTCATGGGAAAAAGCCTGGGAAGAGGCCTCTTTATGGGGCCTCCCCTTAATGGGAAAATAACCTTATTCCTGGGGTTCAGCCTGGCCTGGCAAGAGTCCTCTTTATGCCCTTCATGGGAAAAAGCCTGGGAAGAGGCCTCTTTATGGGGCTTCCCCTTAATGGGAAAATAACCTTATTCCTGGGGTTCAGCCTGGCCTAGCAAGAGTCCTCTTTATGCCCTTCATGGGAAAAAGCCTGGGAAGAGGCCTCTTTATGGGGCCTCCCCTTAATGGGAAAATAACCTTATTCCTGGGGTTCAGCCTGGCCTGGCAAGAGTCCTCTTTATGCCCTTCATGGGAAAAAGCCTGGGAAGAGACCTCTTTATGGGGCCTCCCCTTAATGGGAAAATAACCTTATTCCTGGGGTTCAGCCTGGCCTGGCAAGAGTCCTCTTTATGCCCTTCATGGGAAAAAGCCTGGGAAGAGGCCTCTTTATGGGGCCTCCCCTTAATGAGAAAATAACCTTATTCCTGGGGTTCAGCCTGGCCTGGCAAGTGTCCTCTTTATGCCCTTCATGGGAAAAAGCCTGGGAAGAGGCCTCTTTATGGGGCCTCCCCTTAATGGGAAAATAACCTTATTCCTGGGGTTCAGCCTGGCCTAGCAAGAGTCCTCTTATGCCCTTCATGGGAAAAAGCCTGGGAAGAGGCCTCTTTATGGGGCCTCCCCTTAATGGGAAAATAACCTTATTCCTGGGGTTCAGCCTGGCCTGGCAAGTGTCCTCTTTATGCCCTTCATGGGAAAAAGCGTGGGAAGAGGCCTCTTTATGGGGCCTCCCCTTAATGGGAAAATAACCTTATTCCTGGGGTTCAGCCTCGCCTGGCAAGTGTCCTCTTTATGCCCTTCATGGGAAAAAGCCTGGGAAGAGGCCTCTTTATGGGGCCTCCCCTTAATGGGAAAATAACCTTATTCCTGGGGTTCAGCCAGGCCTGGCAGGAGTCCTCTTTACGGGGTCTCCCCTTTATTGGAAAATAACCTTATTTCTGGGGTTCAGCCAGGCCTGGCAAGAGTCCTCTTTATGGGGTCTCCCATCCATATGGAAAACTAGGTTTAATTTTGGTCAAACCCACCTTGTCCGATGCAGGGATGGATAGGAACGAGATGGAAGAGTCAGTGACACAGAGGTCGTGAGCAAACCCTCCATTTCCATTTTAAACACTCCATCTGCACTATTTAAGGAAGCGCACTGTGGATGGGACTGGGGCTCTACACACTGTAAGGAGTGAGCCATTCAGACGATCTGTTCAAGCCCAGTTCCAACGCGTTGGACTGAACAATTCATGTCATCTCTGGGCTCTCACGCTGAATTCTGTCTCTCTAGTCTCCCTGTTGCAAGCCGGCTACTTTGGGGTCTGTTACTGAATGACCTGGAATGGGGAAATGCTCTCCCACAGGTTTGTCGGTGTTTGTTGCAGCCCTTTGGTCCAGGGATTGTGTTCTCTGGGGAGATGTAGGGACAGAGCTGGCAGTGGTACCCCTGGTGTTGCCTGTTTGGAGCGTTACTGTAGGGCTGAGTCTCTGTCAGAGGGGCAGGAACAGATACGGTGGTATTGCCGGGCTTAGCAGTAGTGATGGATCATTTGGTGTGTTGAGGCTGCTAGGTTGAGGCGTGTCGTGATGGAGAGCGGTCTGTCAGTGTTTGGCACAGTGAGGCGTTCACATGCCTGTTATGGACAGTGGTGTCCAGTTGTGCCACCGACAGACCTTTGGGGGAGCATTTCCCCATTTCAGGTCATTGGGTAACACACCTCAAAATAGCTGTCCTGCCACAGAGAAACTTGAGAGACAGAATACAGCGTGAGACTTCAGACTTGACATATGTTGTTCATTTCTACGCCTTGGAGCACAGTTTGATCACTTGGTCTGACCGGCTCCTCCTTACAGTGTGTAAAGCCCATGTCCCATCTTGCAATTCACTTCCTTTCATATTGTAGGTGACGCTTGAAATTGGGATGGAATCTTTGCTTTCTACCTGCCTGGGACTGACTTTTCTATCTTGTTCCCATCCATTCCTACATCTGACAACGTGGGTTTGGCCCACAAAAGCCCATGCCTAAATCACAAAACACGGTTAGTCTTTAAATTGCTACAGCCACTTTTTGGTGGTCATGCTACAGTCTAACACACCTGCCCATTTAGAATCTGTAGCTTATTGCTGGCCTTCCCTTGTGCCTGGCAAGTCTCCCCTTCATCGAGTTAACTAGGCTTATTTCTGGGGTTCAGGCATCCCAGGCAAGCAGCCTCTTTATGGGGTCTCCCCTTTGTGGGGTAAACTAGGTTTAATACTGGGGTTTGATCTGACCTTGCTGGCAAACGTCCTCTTTATGGGGCATCATTTTTATGGGGAAAAGTAGGCTTGTTTCTGGGGTTCAACCAGGCCTGGCAAGAGTCCTTTTTATGGGGCCTCCCATTCATGGGAAAATAACCTTATTCCTGGGGTTCAGTTTGGCCTGGCAAGTGTCCTCTTTATGCCCTTCATGGGAAAAAGCCTGGGAAGAGGCCTCTTTATGGGGCCTCCCCTTAATGGGAAAATAACCTTATTCCTGGTGTTCAGTTTGGCCTGGCAAGAGTCCTCTTTATGCCCTTCATGGGAAAAAGCCTGGCAAGAGTCCTCTTTATGGGGCCTCCCCTTAATGGGAAAATAACCTTATTCCTGGGGTTCAGCCTGGCCTGGCAAGAGTCCTCTTTATGGGGCCTCCCATTCATGGGAAAATAACCTTATTCCTGGGGTTCAGTTTGGCCTGGCAAGTGTCCTCTTTATGCCCTTCATGGGAAAAAGCCTGGCAAGAGGCCTCTTTATGGGGCCTCCCCTTAATGGGAAAATAGCCTTATTCCTGGGGTTCAGCCCAGCCTGGCAAGAGTCCTCTTTATGCCCTTCATGGGAAAAAGCCTGGCAAGAGGCCTCTTTATGGGGCCTCCCCTTTATGGGAAAATAACCTTATTCCTGGGGTTCAGCCTGGCCTAGCAAGAGTCCTCTTTATGCCCTTCATGGGAAAAAGCCTGGGAAGAGGCCTCTTTATGGGGCCTCCCCTTAATGGGAAAATAACCTTATTCCTGGGGTTCAGTTTGGCCTGGCAAGAGGCCTCTTTATGGGGCCTCCCCTTAATGGGAAAATAGCCTTATTCCTGGGGTTCAGTTTGGCCTGGCCAGAGTCCTCTTTATGCCCTTCATGGGAAAAAGCCTGGGAAGCGGTCTCTTTATGGGGCCTCCCCTTAATGGGAAAATAGCCTTATTCCTGGGGTTCAGCCCAGCCTGGCAAGAGTCCTCTTTATGCCCTTCATGGGAAAAAGCCTGGCAAGAGGCCTCTTTATGGGGCCTCCCATTCATGGGAAATAACCTTATTCCTGGGGTTCAGTTTGGCCTGGCAAGTGTCCTCTTTATGCCCTTCATGGGAAAAAGCCTGGCAAGAGGCCTCTTTATGGGGCCTCCCCTTAATGGGAAAATAACCTTATTCCTGGGGTTCAGCCTGGCCTAGCAAGAGTCCTCTTTATGCCCTTCATGGGAAAAAGCCTGGGAAGAGGCCTCTTTATGGGGCCTCCCCTTAATGGGAAAATAACCTTATTCCTGGGGTTCAGTTTGGCCTGGCAAGAGTCCTCTTTATGCCCTTCATGGGAAAAAGCCTGGGAAGCGGTCTCTTTATGGGGCCTCCCCTTAATGGGAAAATAGCCTTATTCCTGGGGTTCAGCCCAGCCTGGCAAGAGTCCTCTTTATGCCCTTCATGGGAAAAAGCCCGGCAAGAGGCCTCTTTATGGGGCCTCCCATTCATGGGAAATAACCTTATTCCTGGGGTTCAGTTTGGCCTGGCAAGAGTCCTCTTTATGCCCTTCATGGGAAAAAGCCTGGCAAGAGGCCTCTTTATGGGGCCTCCCATTCACGGGCAAATAACCTTATTCCTGGGGTTCAGCCCAGCCTGGCAAGTGTCCCCTTTATGGGGTCCCCTTCATGGGAAAAAGCCTGGCAAGAGGCCTCTTTATGGGGCCTCCCATTCATGGGCAAATAACCTTATTCCTGGGGTTCGGCCGGGACTGGCAAATGTCCTCTTTATGGGGTTTCCCCTTCATGGGAAAACTAGGTTTAATTCTGGGGTTCAGTCCAACCTGGCAAGCGAGCGTTCTCTTTATGGGGAAAAGTAGGCTTACTTCTGGGATCCAGCAAAGCCTGGCTCAAAGGGTCTACTTACATACAAGAGTCTTGTTATGAGACAGAACTAGACATGATGGAATTGCTAATGGTTTGTGTATTTCTTTCTTATAATTTTTTCTGCTACCGAGCGTCGGAGCGGCCCCGGTGCCCCGGAGCAACACAAGGCTGAAAGCTAGAGGCGTCTGGATGAAGCTGCTGTGAGTACGAATGAGCCATCCCCAATCCAGCTACAGAAGCCTCGTCATGGACACACTGTCCAGGAGCTCTTGGTCTAGCCCATTCCTTCGCTGGTTGGGGAGTTTCTGCGAGCTCTTCTCCCCCAGCTCAAGGGACTTCTTCAGCAGGGGAGTCCAAAGGGGAGCATGGGCATTGACTTTGTTCCCCATTCCCTCCCCAGCCCTGGCAAATGAGCCAACAACACTTATGGAAGGCCCGGTTCATTTTGAAGAACACCTGAAACAGAAGGTGCGTCTCTGGATATGGAGAAGGGTAAGTTTTATGTTGTGTTAGTGTTGGTGTTTGATTCCTTCCTGTCTGTAATTGTGCATTTTCACTCCCCAGCTCCTTCGGCACCAGACGTGGACGCAGGATGCTGCCTCGGCTGGTACAGCTGAAGACTACATGGACAGTTTACTTTGCTCACCGCCTCGTGGAGGGATTGAAGAAAAGGTGAAATGTTGGGAAACTTTGCTGCCAACACACAACAGACTCACAACCACTTCACGGGATTTTTGTATCTTAGTCCTGGCATTATGCAAAACTGCCCTCAATAGGAGTAGCTTAATTCAGGGATGGCGTTCACACATGCCTGGAAATCTTCCTCTTCATAGGAAGAGGGGTTCAGACAGACCTGGCAAGTGTTCTCTTTATATGGACTTGCCTTCATGGGAACGGTTTGGTTATTTCTGGAATAGAAGGTTTTGGAGAAGAGTAAGTTTTATGTTGTGTTAGTGTTGGTGTTTGATTCCTTCCTGTCTAATTGTGCATTTTCACTCCTCAGCTCCTTCTGCACCAGATATGGACGCAGGATGCTGGTTCGGCTGAAGACTACATGGACAGTTTACTCTGCTCACCGCCTCGTGGAGGAATTGAAGAAAAAGTTTATTTCAAAGGCATGACCCCACCTTATCCAATGCAGGGATGGATAGGACATATGTCGCGAGCAAACCCTCCATTTCCATTTTAAACACTCCATCTGCACTATTTAAGGAAGCGCACTGTGGATGGGACTGGGGCTCTACACACTGTAAGGAGTGAGCCATTCAGACGATCTGTTCAAGCCCAGTTCCAACGCGTTGGACTGAACAATTCATGTCATCTCTGGGCTCTCACGCTGAATTCTGTCTCTCTAGTCTCCCTGTTGCAAGCCGGCTACTTTGGGGTCTGTTACTGAATGACCTGGAATGGGGAAATGCTCTCCCACAGGTTTGTCGTGTTTGTTGCAGCCCTTTGGTCCAGGGATTGTGTTCTCTGGGGAGATGTAGGGACAGAGCTGGCAGTGGTACCCCTGGTGTTGCCTGTTTGGAGCGTTACTGTAGGGCTGAGTCTCTGTCAGAGGGGCAGGAACAGATACGGTGGTATTGCCGGGCTTAGCAGTAGTGATGGATCATTTGGTGTGTTGAGGCTGCTAGGTTGAGGCGTGTCGTGATGGAGAGCGGTCTGTCGGTGTTTGGCACAGTGAGGCGTTCACATGCCTGTTATGGACAGTGGTGTCCAGTTGTGCCACCGACAGACCTTTGGGGGAGCATTTCCCCATTTCAGGTCATTGGGTGACACACCTCAAAATGGCTGTCCTGCCACAGAGAAACTTGAGACACAGAATGCAGCGTGAGACTTCAGACTTGACATACATTGTTCATTTCAACACCTTGGAACACAGTTTGAACACTTGGTCTGACCGGCTTCTCCTTACAGTGTGTAAAGCCCATGTCCCATCTTGCAATTCACTTCCTTTCATATTGTAGGTGACGCTTGAAATTGGAATGGAAAGTCTTTGCTTTCTACCTACGTGGGACTGATTTTGTATCTTGCTTCTGTTCATTCCTACACTTGACAAAGTGGGTTCGGCCCACAAAAACTCATGCCTACGTCATAAAACATGGTTAGTCTTTAAATTGTTACAGCCACTTTTTAGTTGTCATACTACAGAGTAACACACCTGCTCAATTAGAATCTGTAGCTTATTGCTGGCCTTCCCTTGTGCCTGGCAAGTCTTCCCTTCCCGGGGCTGATTGATACTAGAGTAGGCTTAAAACATGTGTGGAAATCATGACTCTCCATCCTCGGCTTTGGTCGTGTTCAAATTTGGGATCCAGTGCTTGGGAAACATTCCCTTCATGAATTCAGACAGGTGTGTCCAGCATCACTCAGTTTAAAACCAGTGTTTTGCAAGAGATTGAAATAATGCAGACAGCAAGCAAAACTACCGGTGGAGCTTGTCATGAAAGATCTTTTCTAAAGGTAACACACGTGTACTAAGCTCCAGAACATGAATGAATGGAGTTGGATTGCAGCGCATTCTTGTTGGATGACATTAAATACAGTTGAGACAGATCACAGAAGGGCTAAGGATGTGGAGAAGCCAAATGAGCAGGAAAGAAAGCAGCTTTAAAAACCCCAGAGAACGTGGAGAGAGAGAAGGAAGAGGTCTGATAGAACTGAAGGCCTCAAGGAAGCCTCAATTAATAATGAACTGTGAAAGTGGGAAAGATTCTCAGGTCTCATTTGTGCTTTAGTTAAAGTGTTGGCTTCTCTGATTATGTGTTTTAAATCATTTTAATACAGTATTTAAATCTTTGTTCTGATTTACTGTTACATTCATTTCTCTGGAATCTGTTTTAGATGTGGAGTGATATGCAAATGTTGTAAATAAACAATAAAAATATAGAACGGGTGTGGTTTTTAAAAAACATTTACAGGCACTGTGAAGTGGCAGAATTAGTATATCAAATGTACAACTATACTGAGGGATTTCAAATTAGACAGGTGATAAATCTAATTAATTTGAACAAAACGCCACTTGATAATGGAATGTATACAAATTAGCTAAAATAAAATTCAAGGCCTCCCCTCTAACAATTTCAAAAGCAAAAGACTTTTGAAATCCATTCTTACATGTAACACACTCAAAATATAGAGAAAATGGTAACATTTCCACCCCTTCTAGCAATCTTACTACAACTGATTTTTTGTGATGAATGTTCTCAAGTTAGTACATACAGGCCCAGATTATTTAGGATAATGGTTTTATTTGTGAGAATTACCTCGAAAACAACTCCTCAGCTGAAAGGCCAGTGAAATAATGGTAAATGTTACAATTACACCAAGTCCTCCATTAAGTACCAACCCTACAGTTTATAAAAAGCCATTAATGGCATTTGAACAATTGATACTTGTATCTGAACTGCTAGCCAAAGGCCTCATATCCAACATACATAGGGTATTAGTCATGGAATCAAGGGGCAACATAGGGCTGAAAGAAATATGGGAATGTGACATACAGGAAGGAGAAGAAATATAATGAAAAATGTCAGTTTCAGGGGAAATAGCTTGAAGGTAATACTTAACCTTGATAACTTTTAAGTCATAGATATGACATCACTATTTATACAATAGGAGGTACACAGGGATCCTAAATTGACATTTCTAGCTTTAGAGGCCCTAATGAATATTTACCAGACAAAGAAATGCAGAGTTTTATGATGGTAGCATCCTCTCAAGTAATAGCAAAGAATTGGAAGGAATCTATAGACCTATGAATAGTAATGTGGTATAACAACCTTTG
The DNA here is from genome assembly GCF_023053635.1 of Elgaria multicarinata webbii. Lineage (NCBI taxonomy): Eukaryota > Metazoa > Chordata > Lepidosauria > Squamata > Anguidae > Elgaria > Elgaria multicarinata. The sequence goes on from NC_086192.1 coordinate 11,112,898, forward strand.
GGACATTTTGTAAGCTGACAATTTAAACAGAGAAGGTCGCAAAGACAACAGAAAGACTCAGATACCTTCTGTACAATTTGATATTTAATCTAAATGTATACATTTTATTTAGAAACAGGACTCCCTTAGAAGACCATTAGCATGTCAAAGACTTAAGTTCCTCCGTTCATCACTGTAAACATATACATGGGGAGGCTGTGAACAGGCTGTGAGAAGACCCTACCCATGAAAATATACTTTATTAGGAAAATTTACTAGGATCATGGATAGAACAATGAAAATACCGACTCATTTTAGTTACCTAAAAAACCCTCAATGCTTTTTTGACTGGTTAAATTGTCACCCCTCATACACAAGCTTAAGAAAGAGATGAAAAATAAAAAAAAACAGCCAGTATATTAATGCATTGATAGTGCAAATATAGCGCCACAAGAACGTCTCACTTCACACATGAGGAGGACGCCCCATTGCTAGCTCTTTCCCCCTAGTATCTGGGTATACAGCACTTAAACAGAACCTGTGTGCTCAGAAGTAGGACTATGGATAGCAGATACTAGGAGAAAAATAGAGAAAGCAATTACTTTAGCACCTTGCTGGTGGACTTCTCAGAAGCCAGATGCTGGCCTTGATGGAGTGCATTTTAGAACCCCCAAGTTCAAGCCATGAGAAGCTCATCTAATAATCAACTTACACGTGAATCGGTGCAGGTTCCTAGTCCATCTTTTTGTAATTAAGCAAGTCTTAGAGAGCTCCGGCTATTGGGCGGTATAGAAATGTAATAAATAAATAAATAAATAAATGTTTTGTTGCGGAGTGGAATGGGAGGACAGTCCTTGCACCATGGATATAAATGGCTTCGTACTTCACATTCAAAGCATTTTAAAGGAGGCACTGCCAAAAATACTGCTTTCCAAGGCCATGTTTGGGTGGGCGCGTACCCCTGGCCCTGGTCAGGGCCCTGGGGCCGGACATGTTGGTGGGCACAGCCTCCAACCATGTTGTCCTCCTTTTTGGTTTCCAAAATATGGTCAGCCTGGTGGTGAAGGTTTGGGGAAAGAATTCTGATAAATTATCAGGTTGGTGCAATTGCTCGTTTGGAGCCAAGTTGTAATCAAAGCACTCCAGAAATGCATTCCAAGTGCCATTAAATTTGCAGGAGGTAAGAATAAAGGTTGCAGCTTTATACTGAGTCAGCCCACTGGTCCACCTGGCCCAGTCTGGCTCCCTCGAATTGGCAGAGGCTCTCCAGGGCAGAGAGGGGGGATTTCCTGTCCCCTGATCCTTTCTTTAACTGGACATACCAAGGATCGGACCGGGGGCCTTCGCCATGTGAAGCGAGGGCACAGCCTCTGAGCAGCGGTCCCCTCCCCAGACTCAGGGAGATTTAAGTGACACCCATAGCATCTCATCACTAAAGCTTCCAGTGGTGATTGGACAAATCCATTTCCTTGGCATGTAACCTAGATCTCCCAGCATTCCCCAACCAGCTATGGTTGGAGTTGTTTGGGGTTGGAAATGCTTAGAGTTGTAGGACTTTTTCCTATCTAAACATGCATAGGATGGTAGGACTTTTTCCCATCTAAACATGCATAGGATTGTAGGATTTCCCCCATCTAAACATGCATAGGACCGTAGGACTTTTTCCCATCTAAACATGCATAGGACTGTAGGACTTTTTCCTATCTAAACATGCAAAGGATTGTAGGATTTCCCCCATCTAAACATGCATAAGACTGTAGGACTTTTTCCCATCTAAACATGCATAGGACTGTAGGACTTTTTCCTATCTAAACATGCAAAGGATTGTAGGATTTCCCCCATCTAAACATGCATAGGATTGTAGGATTTTTTTCCCATCTAAAATGCACAGGATTGTGCCCTTAGATATTTTTTAATTATTTTTAAACAGATTACTTTGCCAAATGCATCACTGCATTCACTATGCCGCGACTATTTTTGTTTTAGACTAAAAGCCACTGCAAACTTTCAAAAGCAGCGAGACCCATCAAATACCTTCCAGCAGCAAAACATCTAGACATTAATAACCTTGCAACTTCCAACAGAGGAAGTAGATTGCCAGGCTTCACAACCTGCTTATCAGTTAGATCATTTTGGACTCTGATCTTACCACGTTACGGAGGGGGAGGAGAATTCTTTTGATCAAGGGTGCACAATCTGGCCACGACCCTTTTACCTGTTCCCACCTCCTTTCCCTTAACCACCAATCAAAAACTGCACAAACATCCCGGCTTTTCTGAAGGTTTTTTTTATTTTTGCACAATTCAAAAAGGCGGAAAATGCCTCCTCCTCCTCCTCATCATCATAATTTATTACCCGCCTCTCTCTCTGGATCGAGGCGGTGTACAACACAAATGCAAACACCATAAAATATATATAACTAATTAAAACATCTAAAACTAATACATTATTAAAAGCAGCACATTATTAAAAAGGCATCTTAAAATTCAAGTTCCAGAGAGCTTTAAGCTAGGGTGACCTTATGAAAAGGACAGGGCTCCTGTATCTTTAACAGTTATATTGAAAAGGGAATTTCTGCATGTGTCATTTGTATATATAGAGAACCTGGTGAAATTTCCTCCTCATCACAACAGTTAAAGCTGCAGGTGCCCTGCCTTCTTTTAAATCTGGTCACTCTAGTATAGCTCCTGCAGCTTTAACTGTTGTGATGAAGAGGGAATTTCACCAGGTTCTCCATATATACAAATGACACCTGCTGAAATTCCCTTTTCTATGCAACTGTTAAAGATATACAGGAGCCCTGTCCTCCTTTTCATAGGGTCACCCTATTGAAGCTGCATTTTGCTGGTATTTTGTCCTCTTTGCCTTTACTTTATTGATTCATTTGTAATACTTGTATATCGCTAAATATAATAAACCCCCTAAGCGGTTGCCAGATAAGCATTAAAGTCGCATTTGAAATGCAGTGTTAAAGTTGTTACAGCGGTTGTAAATGTATGTGTATATGGCAGGTTTTTGTGGTTTTAAATTTTTGCATATTGTTTTTAAGCGTTTTTATCTTATGCGAACCGCCCAGAGAGCTTTGGCTATGGGGCGGTATACAAATGCAATTAATTAATTAATTAATTAATTAGAAGCACAGAATTCAGAGACAATTCCAGTCTGCTAGAAGCAACACAGGAGCCATTAAACGGAGGGGCACGATTGCTTTAATTACAGCCCAGGAAACAACTGGGCCGAAGAAGTCCTGCCTATCTATGGAATCAATCTCCAAAAGTTTCTCTGAAATGGCTTATCAAAGAAGGGTGCAACTCTGAACTCATTGTGAAATCGCAACGTGAAATTAGCTGTACTCTCTCAAGTTCCTCTCCCTCCACGCCCCGCACCACACACACACACACACACACACACACACACACACACACACACACACACACACACGGTGCTTGTGAAATGTGTGGTAATTGGACCGGATGTTATGTCAGGTTTCCTCCCCTCTATACACACTCGCCCGGTTCACCCACAACACTGAGCCACCCTGAGAGATAAGCCAGCGTGAGTCGATTATTTATTTATAGACTGCCCCATAGCCGAAGCTCTCTGGGCGGTTTACAAAAGTTAAAAACAGTGAGCATTAAAAAGGAATATACAAAATTTTAAAACCATAAAAAGCATAAAATACAAACCAAAACAGACAATATCCATTTTAAAACAACTATTTTGGGATCAGTTAAGAAACTCAGCTTATGCAGTTAAATGTTGTTAAGTGCCTGGGAGAAGAGAAAAGTGCTGACCTGGCACTGAAAAGATAACTGTTGGCGCCAGGAGGCGAGCCTCGTCGGGGAGATCATTCCAGAATTGGGGGACAACCACTGAGAAGGCCCTCTCCCTTGTTGCCATCCTCTGAGCTTCCCTCGGAGTAGGCACTCGGAGGAGGACCTTAGATGTTGAGCGCAGTGTACGGGTAGGTTCACGTCGGGAGAGGCGTTCTGTCAGGTATTGTGGTCCCAAGCCATGTAGGACTTTATAGGTTAAAACCAGCACCTTGAATTGGGCTCAGAAAAATATAGACAGCCAATGCAAGCAGGCCAGTGTCGGTCTTATATGCTCAAACTTTCTGGTTCCGGTTATCAATCTGGCTGCTGCATTTTGCACAAGCTGCAGCTTCCGAACCATCTTCAAAGGCCGTCCCACGTAGAGGGCATTGCAGTAATCTAACTTGGAAGTTACCAGAGCATAGACATCTGAAGCCAGGTTAGCCCTGTCCAGACAGGGGCGTAGCTGAGCCACCAACCAAAGCTGTTCGCCCGCCGACCCACATTACTCCCTACAACGATCAATCGGACAAGCATGGCTTTTTTTCTCCTCAGTCCTCCAGCCCACTCCCTGCACGCATCCCACAGTCCTTTGCGGCACAGACCATCTTGACACCTCATCCCAGCCTCCTTCCTGTTCCAATAGTTTATCCCAATATATTCTATGAGCTGCATTTTCCAAGATTGTTTCAGGTAGTATGTATAGTATGGCGTAGGTTATTTGATGAGGTTAAGTTTGATGGCCAGTTGCTGGCGAATTATTTTTGCAGCTGTGTTGTGTCTCTCTGTATAATCCATAATTATCATCATCAACATCATTTTCCCAATCTATTGTGGCTATCAGATTGCATAGTCTTGCCCGGTCAATTTCTTTGAACTAGGAAATTGACAAGGCAAGACTGCATATAGGGGAAAGTTGCACCAGAACAATAACATTTATATAAAAAGAACTCCAGCAGATAAGAATCTTCAAATCACCCAAAAGGTGACCTGAATGTTTAAAATTCCAGCGGCAGCTCAATCGATTCAGTGGCAAACCCACAGAAGTAAACATTTCTAAAGGGCTTAAGTTAAGTTGTATTGCATTGCATACTGTCATGAGTGTCTTATTGCTGGGCATTTTAGATTTTACAATATCCTGGCTTAGCACATTCAACAACAAGAGAATTTTGTCATCCAGTTAGTATTATGCAAAGCACAAGGACTTAGCTCGGTGTTGCTAGGTGATTGCCGCCTTGAGGCCCAGCATTGGGCAAAAGGCGGGATACAGATAAATATAATAATAATAATTAGGACTGTAACCTGAAGAGCTGTTGCTCTAGCACAGGTTTGCATAATAAAAGCTATTGACCAAGAGGTCATCTTCCTCGTGGCTAGAAACTTGACACAAACCGTAGCCCCCCTGCCCCAAGGAGCCTACAATTGACCTTTATTTAGTGGTGGGGGCCCCCAGTTGAAGATTCCCCATTTAAAACAATGTCGGGCCTGGTGCTTTCAGGAACACAGGGTGGGTGGAACTTGCTGCCAGGCTAAATTCCCATAATGCCCCTAGCCTATCATTCCTCCAAAGCGTTGTGGGGAATTTAAAATACAGCTAAACTCAGCCACTCGGTGCTGCCTGTAGGAGCCTGAGAGTACTCCCAAAAAAGGAGCAGACTCCAAAAAAAGTCATTTTACCCAGGAGAGCAGGCCCAGACAACAGGAAGAGAAAGAATAGGAAAAGCAATGCTTTTTTCCCTGGTAGCTGGAGAATCCCAAATTTGTCACAGATTAGGCGAGGCTTTGGAGGCCCTTAAGTATGACATCTTTTCTCCTGCTCATAACAAGACTGGGTCGATTCAGCTGAGCGCATCCCCGAAGCGGCGCTGGGAACTTCCTGCAAGGTGGAGAGACGGGCAAACCTGTCTCACCACTTCTGGATTCAACGGTGGGAATCTCTCAGCCGGGAGCGAGGGCGAGAAGGAATTTGGCTTTCCTGATGGGACAGTCAACAGTGGTTCACTGGCAACTTCCCTGCCAAACAACATGTGGGAGTCATGAGGAGGAGGGGGAAAAGCAGCTGGTGACAGTGGGGGCGAGAAATTGGCATACTGCAGGAGGGGGCCCTTTGAGGGTGTCTAAAACAAGCTCTCCTCCCTCCCCCTCAAAAAAACCCTGGAGACACAGTTGTTTTTTACATTTTCCCACAAATAAAAACTTTGTATCAGGAGACGATTCTCTCCTCTTCGGACGAAACTGCAGGGGCGCCCTTTTGTGGAAACCAGACATTGCTTGGGGAATTGATCAGTCAATGAACTGGTTAATGAATGGGTAAATGAATTGGTTTCTCGCCAATTAGAATCACAGAATCATAGAATAGCAGAGTTGGAAGGGGCCTACAAGGCCATCTAGTCCAGCCTCCTGCTCAATGCAGGAATCCTCCCTAAAGCATCCCTGACAGATGGTTGTCCAGCTGCCTCTTGAATGCTTCCAGTGTGGGAGAGCCCACAACCTCCCTAGGTAACTGATTCCACCGTCACACTGCTCTAACAGTCAGGAAGTTTTTCCTGATGTCCAGCCGGAATCTGGCTTCCTGTAACTTCAGCCAGTTATTCCGTGTCCTGCACTCTGGGAGGATCGAGAAGAGATCCTGGCCCTCCCCTGTGTGACAACTTTTCAAGTATTTGAAGAGTGCTCTCATGTCTCCCCTCAATCTTCTCTTCTCCAGGCTAAACATGCCCAGTTCTTTCAGTCTCTCTTCATAGGGCTTTGTTTCCAGACCCCTGATCATCCTGGTTGCCCTCCTCTGAACACGCTCCAACTTGTCTGCATCCTTTTTGAATTGTGGAGCCCAGAACTGGACACAATTCACTAACGAAAGGCCTCCACAAACGCAAAGTGCTGACTGCCAGAGGAGGCTGCCCGCAGCATCTCTGTACGATTCAGCGCCTTGGCGTGCCTTCTGGTCAGCTTCTGCCAGGGAAAGTCCTCCTTCTCTCCCTGGCTCTGGGTGCGTTTGGATCCTTCTCTCCTGATGTTGAGAAGCAGTGGGTTTCCAAAGAGGAGACTTCCTGTTGCATTGCTCTGTGAATCGCTGCCCAGAATGAACGACCCATCCTGACGGTTGGATCTTCAGGTGGCAGGTTGCTGACCTTTTCATGCCAGGGGTAGGCAGACGTTGTAGACAGGTCTGGCCATTTGGGAAACTGCCCTGGGCACCGCCACAAAATGGCTGCCACGGGAGGCGTGGCAAAGGGCGAGGAATTTTGGCAAACACTGCTTTGGCTGGCAGAAAGCCAACGGGCAACTGTTCAGGAGGCGGAAAACGTAATAGCTATTAAATGCCTCCTAAAAACGTACCTCTTCACACAGGCTTCCCCTGGACTGTAATTCATCTGATTTCATATTGGACTTTTACCTTTTAATGTTTAATTTATTGAATACTTGTTGTATTTTTATGGGGTTTGTGCACTGCCCGGACAGCCTCAGCTTTCGGGGCGTTTAAAAATGTAATAAATAAATAAAACGATTTTCTACCGGTGACACAGCTGTTAAGAACTTTCAATAGCTCTGTGTCTGTGTGCCTGGGGCAAACAAGAATCCCTACCATCACCACAAGAACGAACAGAGAAGAATCCTTAACACACACCCCGCCTCCTGCTTTTAGGCTGCAAATGATTAACCCGTGTGGGCAGCAGCTAAGCGAATGGGGGGGAAAGCAGACACTAGGGACTAGAAGCTTACCTGGACTTAATAGCAGGGCTGGGTTAAAAGAATGGATCCCTCGTCCATGAAACATGTCCTGGGGATGGTAATATGAGCCTTGCTATGCCCTCTCTCTCCCTCCTCCTCTGTCAATCTCCTTTTAAAGACTATTTATTCACATACTACATGTTTATTCTTTTACATTTAGAGGCCTCTGTCCAAAAACTTTTGGCTGCTTAATAGCTGTAGCTCCTGGCCATGTACAAATTGCCTCCCTGCCTGCCTTGCCTCCCAGCCTGTTCGTCCTCCTTTTTCCTCTTTCCCCATATTACTCTGGACAACCCCTTCTCCAAAACCACAAAGCCCTTTCCCTAAAACTCCCTTCTTAGGCCTTCCCTAGGCTGTTTATTTCTTATTTGTTTATTGTCTTCTACCTCTTTCAGTCCACCCACCCCGCTCTCTTTTTAGGATCCGACCAAATCTGCCAGTAATAGATGGAGAACCTTCCCTGACATCAGGGCAGCTCGGCCAATCAATGCCAGAGGTAACAGCCGGAGAACCTTCCCTGACATCAGGGCAGCTCGGCCAATCAATGCCAGAGGTAACAGCCGGAGAACCTTCCCTGACATCAGGGCAGCTCGGCCAATCAATGCCAGAGGTAACAGCCGGAGAACCTTCCCTGACATCAGGTCAGCTCAGCCGATCAATGCCAGCCGGAGAACCTTCCCTGACATCTGGGCAGTTCAGCCAATCAATGCCAGAGGTTTTGCCTTTAACATCAATCCCGTCATGTCACACAGTCAGTGCAGGGATTCCCCCCACCCCACCCCATGGTCATTGAATTGGTCTAAAGTTCATTCCTGCAGGACAAGAGAGTTTGATATTCCAAAATTGCCTTGTCTTAGGCTACACTCTATGACCTCATTGCCAAATTCTCCTTTGCTTCAGTTCTCATTCAATCCACATTTCACAAGACTGCCATGTGGGTGGTTTTGACAAACGCACTTGCTACTTAGCGTCATCCTTAATCTTCCTGCCCTTTTAAATATCTGGTTTGGCTGTTCCACCTTAGCCTGAATTGGATAGGGTCAGTGCAACCTCTATCAGCATCTAAAAAGGCATCATTGCAGAAGAATTTCCTTTACACACCTTTTGTTTGACCTCGTTATTTAAAGGATTTCCAGAAATCGGACGGACTTTACTAAAGCCAGGTTAAAATGTATTTATCTCTCTCTCTCTCTCTCTCTCTGGACAATTCACAACCGTTTTTATACCGCCCAATAGTCAAAACTCTCTGGGCAGTTAAAATCATAAATTATAACATGATAAAAAACACCCCAATATAATTTAAAAAACCAAGAGCAACCCAAACTACAATATAACTCCAACATAAAAAACCCCCAGCAACAGTGGAAAGATTTTGAAAAGTTTTCATGGTTTTAACTCTTTGAATGCTCTTGATTTTTTTATTGTTTTAAAGATTTATTGTTTTTAAGTTGTTGATCCGCCACCTTGATGGATTTTTAGTAGATAAGACTGTAAGTGACAATAATAATAACAACAACAGTATATTAAAGTATACACACACACACCAGATTTAAAACAGCAAAAACTAAAGGTGCAATCTGGCGCATGTTTAGACAGAAAAAAAGTCCTACAATTCTATGTATGTTTAGTCAAGAAAAAGGTCCTGTCGTCTTATGCATGTTTAGACAGAAAAATGTTCAACATTCTTCTGCATGTTTAGACAGAAAAATGTCCTACAACTTCCAGCGTGGCTGGCTGGGACCTGCTGGAAGTCACAGCACCTTTTTCTGTCTAAATATGCATATGTCTGTGCCATAAAGAATTCAAATGCCTAGGAGAATAAAGTGTCAAATAGATTTCAACATAAATGCCACCACTGAGAACACCCTTTCCTTGGTAGCCTCCCACCTGAATTCATGTCCCTGGCGTTTTTATAAGTTGTGCCCAGAGTGCTCATTAGTGGATTTCGAGCTGATCACCATCCATATGCTGTTGACACGCAGCTCTATCTCCCGGTAACACCTGAATCGGGGGAGGCTGTGCAAGTCCTTGGCCAGTGCCTAAACTCAGTAATGGGCTGGATGAGGGCCAAGAAATTCAAACTGAATCTCAGCAAGACAGAAACCCTGTCTTGGTTGCCGGGTCTGGGAGATGGGCTCATTGCCTGTTCCGGGTGGGGTTGCACTCCTTCTGAAAGATCAGGTCTGTAGTTTGCGGGTACACCTAGATTCATCACTATCACTGGAAGCCCAAGTGAGGGAGGAAGCAGCAGCCAGGCACCTCTCCACCGTGCCTGAGTCCAGCTCCAGCTGAGAGACCCCTCCCTCCTGCTGTCAACTGTCTCTGGAGAGGCCACCAGAGAGGAAGGAAGCAGCAGCCAGGCACCTCTCCGTCGTGCCTGGGTCCAGCTCCAGCTGAGAGCCCCCTCCCTCCTGCTGTCAACTGTCTCTGGAGAGGCCACCAGTGAGGGAGGAAGCAGCAGCCAGGCACCTCTCCACTGTGCCTGGGTCTAGCTCCAGCTGAGAGCCCCCTCCCTCCTGCTACCAACTGTCTCTGGAGAGGCCACCAGAGAGGGAGGAAGCAGCAGCCAGGCACCTCTCCACCATGCCTGGGTCCAGCTCCAGCTGAGAGCCCCCTCTCCCTCCTGCTGTCTCCTGTAACTGCTGAACTTTCCAACTAAGATTGTAGTGCCTGAATTTGCTTTCCTTTTCCCCCTCCTCCTCCTCCCTCCCAATCCCCTTTCCTTTTGTGTCATGTCTTTTAGATTGTAAGCCTGTGGGCAGGGACTGTCAAGAAATACTTTTGTAAGCCGCCGTGAGAGCCTTTTTTGGCTGAACGGCAGCATAAAAATCCTTAAATAAATAAATAAAATAAAAATAAGTGCCTTTATCAGCTTCCCCTTTTCAGCATACAACTCCTATGCTGGTGGAACCGCACTGGATATTTGTTAACAGGCCAGGTTTAAAGTTAGGGTTCTAGTGCGCAAAGCCCTAAACAACTTGGGACCAGGATACCTGAGAGAACACCTTTCTCCTTTGTCAACTTGCCCGGTTACTGAGGTCCCACCTTTTTCCCTTCTTCAAGGAACCCAAAATATATAATCTTTCTCCTCTCTATTTTATCCTCACAAAAACAACCATGTGAGGTAGGTTGGGCTGGGAGTCTGTGACTGGCCCAAAGTCACCCAGCGAGCTTCCGTGGCCAAGCAGGGACTAGAACCCAGATCTCCCGTCCAGCACTCTAGCCACTACACCACCCTAGTTCTCAATAAACTTGTGAACCACAAACAACCCACAGTTCACAACCCAGCAACGAACCACGGGTTCTCTTCGTGGGTTGATCATGGCTCACAAACCATGGTTTGTTGTCGCGGCTGGATTCAGACTACACGACAACCCACGTTTCAACAGCAACCCACGGTTCAATGACAACCCACATTCAACCCATAAGTGTGTGTTAGCATGCCGTATTGTTATGAATAAAGAGCGTGATTTAAACAGAAACATGCGTCTATCTACCCCCATATTGTTGGTACTGACTGGTGTGGCTCCCCAGAGTTTCAGATAAGGGTTTAATTCTCATCCCTGCCTAGGGTTGAATTTAGGGCCTTCTTCATCCAACGCTGGAGCTCTACTGCTGGGCTACAGTCAATTTCGTTTTCTAGGTGCATCTGCAATTTTAGAAAAGGCGTTATGTTTGATAGATGGGTGCCGGGTAGCATTAGTAAAGCTAGTTGCATATATATTTTACAATTACAAAATTTAGCAGACTTGTGGTCCCGTTACCGATATGTTAAACAAAGAGAACTGTGTTTTAAAAACAAACCAACACCAATTTTTAGCCTGCTCCTCAACCAAAGAGGCTCACAGAGCCATTTACATGGACCGAGTCAGACAAATTGGTCCCCGGCTGCAGCTCACCATCTGAAAGAGATGCAACACATAAGGAAGAAGGGATGCGGAGGGACGAGGAAGAGTGAAGTCGTCATTCAGCAGGGCTGTCGCTCTACAGCCTGCTGGAATGTTGCCAAATACGGAGTTTGCTCTTTGCATGATGTGCTGCTTAGCCTGCAGTTCAATTGCCTAAGAAGTAAGAGAGGGAAAGGGGAAAAAAACCACCTGCACTTTTTACAAATAATGTAGTAAATAAAACTTCTGTGGCCAATAAACGTGGGTCACCTTTTTAATATGAAAGGATTAACCTAACTGATCAGCTGCTTCAACATCATGTGGTTCAATTCAGAATATACAAAGACAGACAGGTGCCTGCTGTTGGATATCCTTAATGGAGAAAGGGTAGCATACAGTGCAGTCCTATACAGGTCTACTCAGAAGTAAATCCCATTGTTTTTAATGAGGCCAGACCCCAGGTAAGTGGGTACAGGATTGCAGCTTCCAAAAGAAACATTTTCCTCATGGCTTTAAGGACTAGCGCCTTGAAAGGGCTGACTTGGCTCTCAGTGAGCAGGTGAGGATGTCAGGCAAGGAAAGGACGGATGGAGGATGGAAGCCTTTCAGCGCAATCCTACGTGCATTTACTCAGAAGTAAGCCCCGCTCTGTTCAAGGGTGCTTACTCACAGGTAAGTGTGCATAAACTTGAAAGCCTTATCCATCTTTTTGATATAGACTAAAGTGGCCCCAATCCTGCTATAGACATTTACCTGGGAGGGAGCCCTATAGAGTTCAGTGGGATTTACTTCTGAGTAGAGTCAGGCAGCAGCTTAAAAAGGCTCTCTCTCAGTTGCGTGCTGGAGGGATGGCTCCTTTCACCCCGCCTGCATTCCAGATGAGGACATCGAAGACTGCACGCTTTTCCTTTACCCTCCTCATCTCTCGTTCCTTTTGTGCCCCATCTCTTTTAACTGTAAGCCTACCAGGCAGGGGCTGTCTTGTTGTTTTACTCATGCCAGTCCTTTTCCAGCTTCATTGGCTGACAGTCCAGGTCCGGGCCCGATTCAAAGTGCTGGTATTAACATTTAAAGCTCTAAACGGCTTGGGGCCAGGCTATCTGAAGGAACGCCTCCTCCCGTATGTACCTGTCTCTAAGGTCATCCTCAGGGGTCCTTCTCCACGAGCCCCTGCCAAAGGAAGTGAGGCAGGTGGCTACCAGGAGGAGGGCCTTCTCTGCTGTGGCACCCCGGCTGTGGAATGAGCTCCCTAAGGAGGTTCGCTTGGCACCTACATTGTATGCTTTTAGATGCCAGGTGAAGACCTTTTTATTCTCCCAGCATTTTAACAGTCTATAAATTTTAACTCGGTGTTTTAAATTTGTAATTTTGCATTGCTGCTGTTTTTATCTGGTTGAGCTTTTATATTGTATTTTATATTATGGTTTTATACTGTTGTTTTATACTTTGAATGTTTTTAATTTTTGTGAACCGCCCAGAGAGCTCTGGCTATTGGGCGGTATAGAAATGTAATTAATTAATAAATAAAATACTCTTTCTGTGTAACTGTTCTGTGAGTGGCTTTACTTGAGGAGACCCTCCCCAAGTTGAGATATTGGAGGATGAGAAGGGGGGATTCTAATCCCCCCTAAAAAAATAATCCCTATGAAAGTTCCAAGTGGATTCCACAGCGGATGGAACATAAGGATATAAGAAGAGCCCTGCTGGATCTAGTCCAGCACTCTGTTCACACAGTAGCTAACCAGCCATCGGCCAGGGATGAACAAGCAGGACATGGTGCAACAGCACCCTCCCACCCATGTTCCCCAGCAACTGGTGCACACGGGCTTATTGCCTCGAATACTGGAGATAGCACACAACCATCAGGGCTAGTAGCCATTGATAGCCTTTGCCTCCAGGAATTTATCCCACCCCCTTTTAAAGCCATCCAGATTGGTGGCCATCACTACATCTTGTGGTAGTGAGTTCCATAATTTCACTATGCGCTGTGTGAAGAAGTCCTTCCTTTTATTTGTCCTGGATCTCCCACCCATCAAGTTTCATGGGATGTTTAGTATTTTGAGAGAGGGAGAAAAATGCCTCCCCGCCCACCTTCTTCACACCAGGCATTATTTTGTCCACCTCTCTCCTGTCTCCCCTGAGCCTCCTTTCCCCCCCCCCCCCGGCTAAACAACCTTCCCTCGCAGGGGAGATGCTCCAGCCCCTTCATCATTTGAGTCGCCCTTTCCTGCACTTTCCCCAGCTCTGCAATATCCTTTCTTTGGGTTCGAACGTTGCCAGCGATGGAACGCTCGGGGCCCCAACGTTCCACGGCGGACGGAACGCTGGCGGCCCGAACGTTCCAACCGGATGCAACTATTTCCGGCTCTTCTGAAAACTTCCCAAAGTTCTCCCGCGCCAGCGAGCAGGCGCGCATCTTGCCCGAGGAGCCCCCAATCCGAGGGGGCGGGCGATCGGAAGGGAGGGGAGGGGAGGGGAGGGGAGGGGGCGGGCGGCGGCGCTCCTCGTTTCCTTCCCTTCCCCGCCCCCCTTCTCCTGCCCCCTCGGAAGCTGCTCCCGACGCCAGGAGCGGGGCCGGGCGATCGGGAGGCCAGAAGGCGGACGGGGCCGCCCCTCGCCTGGCTCCCGCCGGCCCGCCCGTCGCGGCTCCTCCTCCTCCTCCTCCGCCCGCTGCCGCCGCTCTTCGCAGCCCGGCCTGCTGTTGACGAGCCCGGCGCGGGGAGGGGGCGTCCCGCTGGGGAGGGGCCCGCCCGGCAGCCTCTTCTGCTGGCGCCGCCGCCAGCAGCGCCCTTCGGAACGTCCGGACGGCGGCGAGGCGGGCCGGGCGATGTGGCAGGCGCTGGCCCTCGGGGCGCTCTTCTTCCCGGGGCTTTTCGCCTTCTCCATCCGGAGCCTGCGCTGGGTGGCGCCGGCATGGAGCCTCAAGGACCGCGTCGTCCTCAGCAGCAGGTACCGGCTGGCACCGAGGGAGGGAGGGAGCGAGGGAAGCCCGGAGGCAGCCGGGCCGGGTGGGGTGGGGGCAGCCGGGACACCCGGATCCTCTTACGCAACCAGATGGAGGCGGAGGGAAAGCCGGGGCAAAGTTGGAGGGAAAGGATCGGGGCCTTGGAAGTGGGGGGTTAAGGGGAGGCCGGAGAGATCGACCCCCTCCGCCCCGCCCCCGGGGTGGGATGCGGGAGGGAGAAAGAAGCGGGCAGCTCGCGTGAGCCGAAATTAGGCGCCTTCATTCAAACGTTGCTTTAAGTCAGCCTTTTCCCCCCAGCCTGGTGCCCAGCAGGTGTGATGGACTACAACATCCATCGTCCGCAGCCGTTGGGCAGCTCGCGTGTGCTGAAGTCAGGCGCCTTCCTTCGATCTCTTGCTTTAAGGCAGACTCCCCCCCCGCCCCCACCAACCTGGTGCCTAGCAGGGGGACTACAACGCCCATCGTTCACAGCTGTTGGCCACCTTAGCCCATACGCGTAGCTGGCTGAGGTGGTTATGGGAGTTGTAGTCCAAGCCACCTGGAGGTTTGGGGAAAGTTGCCGTAAGAGAAAAACAGCCACCTATCCATCATCTATCTATCTTTCAAGTGTTTTTATTCCACTCCATCTACACTAAGCAGGCTACAACACTTTAAAAACGTTTTGAAAACTGTGTATATAATGTGTCCTGGGCTTGAACAGTTGTCAAAAACATTATAAACCATTATAAGCAGTAGTGTAGATCCTGCCCCCAAAAGACTCCTGGAGTGACAGACCTATCATCAGCAAAACAGGGGCTGGCTTGCCGTCTAAAAGAGACACAACACATGAGGTAGGAGGGAAGCGGAGGGAAGAGGAAATATATGCGGTCTTTTTTAGCAAGGGTCGTAGAATTGACCGGCTTCCTCCTCAAGCACAGTTTTTTGAGCATTTTAGGACAAGAAACATCGTGAACATACCTTGTGACACATTTGGAGGAAGATAAGCACCCCCTGAGGAAAGCAAGCCAAAAAGCAGTAGTTTAATATTAATGTCTGCTTGTCAGTATTGGAGACAGTATACTGGGGAACATGAACAGGACAGTGTCGTTTTACTCAGGGCCTGTTTGCGGGATTCCCATTGGGGCATCCAGTTGGCCACTGTGGGAACAGGTCTAGATGCCTTTGGTCTGATCCAGCAGGGGTCTTCTTACATTCTTACTTTATGTCCTTAAAAAGCCATATTCCCTTTCACTACCCTTTTTTGTTGGTTCTAGATCTGGGTGGTTGTGGAGGCGCTTGCGATCCGAAGCACGTTTTGCCTCCGAGTCGACCCGCTTCGGAGCGCGCTTCGGAGCTCCCGACATTGGCTTAACGCAGCCTTCTCGGCTGCAGGGTGATGGGAATTGTAGTCCCAAAACATCTGGAGGGCGCCGGGTCAGGAAATACGGGGGCGCACAGACATTAACTCCCCGCCCAGAAAGAAAAAATGTGTCCCGGAAACAAAGAACAAAAGAGGACACCCATGTGCATAATATCTGCATATGCAAAATTATATGTACAGGTGCAAATTTAGAAGGCATAACGATTATTTGCATAGAAATGCAAGTTAACTGTGTTTTCAAATGGCCTTTTAGGGTGGGTGTTTTTTTACTGGCTGTCATTCGCCCAGAGAGCGTTAGATATTAGGCAGATTAAAAATATAATAAATAAATAAAATAAAATGCATCTTGCCATAGTAGAGAACACTGACTAGGAGACTCACACATCTGCTCAGTCTACTGTTTGGGTGTGAACTATTTTATTTTATATTATTATTATTATTATCATCATCATCATCATCATCATCATTATCATTATTATATATTTTTTCTACTGGCAAAGGACCCGAGGCATCTTACATGGGGTAAAATCCAATGTAAAATCCAAACGACAGCCCTGCGAGGTAGGTTAGGCTGGGGCATCAGGGAATGGCCCAAAGCCACCCGATGATTTTCATGGCCCATTTGGGGTCTAGAACCCGGATCTTCCGCGTCCTAGTCCAATGCTCTAACCACTATCCCGCCCTGTCGATGGGCATCTTCAAAGCCCATCTGCTGCACTCCTTTCTTAAAGTTCTTTCATTTTGACTTCAGACGAGATACGCCATCAAGTAGTGCAGAGGTGTCAAACCAGTTTCATTTCAGGGACGCCCGGTGGTGGGCGGCGCCAGAGGCAAAGTAGATTGGGCCAGCAATCCCTCAAAATAGCAGTGTCTTGCAGCTCCCAAGTTCTAACTGCCAATAACCACATCTTAGAGGAGGCCAACTTTTTAGAATGGGGGAAAAACGAACAGAAAATCCGGGAAGCTACAACCAACCATTGATTGGGGAAAGGGGGCGGAGGAAGGGGCGTGGCCAATTTTAAAAAACTGGCAGGGGGTGTGCCTCCAAACCTGGCTTTCCCTCCCCATGAAATAGAGGGCACCTTAAAATCGAGGCCTGCCCATTGTAAAGTAAGCCACCTCGCCCCCCCTACAGCAGGCACGTCAGCGTTGACAGGTATGGGGAAAGTTTTGATTCGGATTAAGGAAGGACGTTTTAGTCCAGATTAAAAGGAGGCGGTTCTAACCCACTTGGGCGGCGTTCCGAGTGTGTCGAACATGCTGTTGCCGAAGGGCTCTGCTTAATACAGAAAAAAATGTTTTTTAAAGCATTAGGGAGGGAGGGAGACTCACGATCACATACAAACAGGCGCAGGGCAGTTCTCTTACTAATTGCAATGTAATTATAGTACAGGAGCATCAGCAATAACGAAAAATATATATCCAGTGTTTGTTGCTACAGGGTGCAATTCAACGAGTGGAATCATAGGATCCGTGCCCAAGTGGTACGTTTCGGGGGCTGTTTTTTTTTTTAAAAAAATGGGACACTGTATGAGAGGAAGGAACGATACATGAACACACACATACACCCCCAAAATAGTCTGGAAATGTCCTTCCAGAATGACTTACGTTTATCTGCAGTGTGGGATAGTGGTTAGAGTGTTGGGTTAGGACACGGGAGATCTGGGTTCGAGAACCACCCACCCCTCGGGTGTGCTCACTGAGGGATTTGGGCCAGTCCCATGGAATAAGGGGCTCAAGTGACAGGAAGCCAGATTCCAGTTGGATATCAGGAAAAACTTCCTGACTGTTAGAGCAGTACGACAATGGAACCAGTGACCTAGGGAAGTTGTGGGCTCTCCCACACTAGAGGCCTTCAAGAGGCAGCTGGACAACCATCTGTCAGGGATGCTTTAGGGTGGATTCCTGCATTGAGCAGGGGGTTGGACTAGATGGCCTTATGGGTCCCTTCCAACTCTACTATTCTATGACTCTTCGCCTCGCCTACCTCGAAGGGCCGTTGTGAGGGTAAAATGGAGAGGAGGAGGAGGAGGCTGCTTCGGGCTTCCTTGCAAGAGGCAAAAAGAAGAAAGTAAAAACGCTTCTGCTTGAGAGCTGGGAAGGAACGTGACCAAGAGACCGAAGGGGAAAAATTGTCCCAAAATGCCCTTCGAGAACGACTGACACTTCTCTGAAGCACAGAGAAATTTGTTTATAGCCCCCCATTTTTAAACAAACCTAGTCTTTTAACGTGTTTTTTTTCTCACGCTTTTTCATCTGATGTGGTCCGTTGGTCCATTGCAACAAGTTGCTAGACCTCAATGAGTACAGTTTCCCTCTTTTCCCTGTCTTAAGGAGTTAAAGAGGAATGGGAAGTAGTCTTGGGTGTTTATTTTACTCTAAGGACACAGAGTAACATATTATTATTATTATTATTATTATTATTATTATTATTATTATTATTATTATTTCCACCTACATGGCACTTTAATGTGCATGAGAGGACACATTTCTCTCCTGTGGGAATTATAGTCTAGAAATAGACAGGAGGGAAATAACAGAGGAAGAAGATGGAGGCAGGGTAAACAAGGCAACAGGGAAAATATGTTTTGTTTTATTTTTTAAAGAATTTTTACCCCGCTTTTCAGCCGAAAAGCCTCCCAGAGAAGCTTGCATGAGGTCAATTTAAAAAAATTTTTTTAAAAAAAATCCAAACCGTCCTTGCCCTGCAGGCTGACAGTCTAAAAGACACGACATAAAAGGAAACTCGGTGTGCAGGGAAGATGAAAACAGGCTAAGCCGGGCACTATTACAAAAAGGAATAGTTATTAGCGTTTGTGGTGTTCCACAGTCCATCTTAGGATGTTTGCCACAAACTTACAGGGCGGGATGGTTGTCTCCTTTATCAGGCACGCAGGAATGGGGTGGAGAGATTTGAACAACTCCAAGATCCTTCTCTTCAGCAATACTACAAACGAGAAGGATCTTGTTGTTGTAGATATCAAGCTGAATATGAGCCAACACTGCGATATGGCTGCAAGAAAGGCCAATGCTATTTTTGGCTGCGTAGCTTCCCAAAAGTATAGCTTCCAAATCCCGTGAGGTACTGGTTCCTCTCTATTCGGCCCTGGTTAGGCCTCATTCTAGAGTATTGCGTCCAGTTCTGGGCTCCACAATTCAAGAAGGATGCAGAAAGCTGGAGCGTGTTCAGAGGAGGGCAACCAGGAGGATCAGGGGTCTGGAAACAAAGCCCTATGATGAGAGACTGAAAGAACTGGGCATGTTTAGCCTGGAGAAGAGAAGATTGAGGGGAGACATGAGAGCCCTCTTCAAATCCTTAAAAGGTTGTCACACAGAGGAGGGCCAGGATCTCTTCTCGATCCTCCCGGAGTGCAGGACACAGAATAACGGGCTGAAGTTACAGGAAGCCAGATTCCGGCTGGACATCAGGAAAAACTTCCTGACTGTTAGAGCAGTACGACAATGGAACCCATGACCTAGGGAGGTTGTGGGCTCTCCCACACTAGAGGCCTTCAAGAGGCAGCTGGACAGCCATCTGTCAGGGATGCTTTAGGGTGGATTCCTGCATTGAGCAGGGGGGTTGGACTCGATGGCCTTATAGGCCCCTTCCAACTCTACTATTCTATGATTCTATGAATCTAGGACTTTCACAGCCTTCACCACTTTACTGTACTGCTCCCTTTCCCACGTCCATGCAGCCAGATAAAACCTGGCTCAGCAGTTTGTGAGCGTTTATCAGCACAAATTGTTGTCGTTGCTGGAACAGCCCGGATGGACTATGACCCTTTGGTGAATTTTCAGGCTGGCAAAATTTGAACCCAGCGTAGGAGGGGAATAGGGCAAGGGAAGAAAGAGGAGCTTCCTTCTCGATGAGATCTAGCAGCTTTTAGGCTTCCTGCTTGTAGACATCTAGCAATGTGGCGCCTTGAGATCTAGCAACTTGAGATTGCAGCCTGACCGGCCTCCCCCCTCACCGCTGTATAAAACGGGTATGCGTGGTGGCGGCGGGATTTTCTGTGACTTCCACCGGAGTCCCATTTAGAGAGGCTCCCCCGACGCTCCACGTGCTTCTGAGGTCGTGCAGAGTGCTTTCTTGTCAACCGCAGGGACCCATTCTGAGGCCTTAACACAGCTGGGATTCCAGGGCAGGGATTTTAAATCTGAATTGCTGCCCATCTCTGAAAAGGCCCCCTGGGGAAATGTTGACGCTGTCTCGGTTTGATTGTTTAAAACTGGTTTTTAGCCAAGCCGGCTGTGGAAAAGCAAGCAGACTCCTAAGCGGTGCATTTGGCATTTGTAATCCTCTTTAACCACCCATTTAGTGATTGATTAATGTAGAATCATGCCATACAAAGTACATTTCTAGTCCTCGTGGCTCTCAGTACAGGACCGATTCAAATTGGAGAACTGTCAACCTCTGTTCAAAGAAGAACCCGTATTTTGGCGTGAGTTGCTGCTTTGGGAATTCCTCTGGATTACAAGAGCCCAGAGCAGCGGTCCATGCAGGGATGCAACGGGCAGCCTCTTTGGAGGGTGGGCAATTCTGTAGCATATCATGACAGAACCAGACAGCCACGGCCCGTGCCTGGCCGAACCAACCGCCCCTTGATGAGAGGACGGCGAGTCTGGAGCAGGGACTCTCCCAGGGGTGCAGTGGGGCACCCTCCCTTGCGGATTTGTGATTTGCCCCCTGCGGGAATCTTGAATGACTCAATCACATTTCTAAACGCCTCAGTCTCCAAACCGGAGCTTCCCTCCCGGTAGGAAGGAGGAGCAACCAGAGCAGGAAGTCGCACAGAGCTACGACAGAGAACCTCCTCTGGAGAGAGGAGTGGCTTGACGGATCTGGCCACAGCCCACGTGGACCCGTGGCCGGAGGAAACATTTGCCGTGTCGAGCTTGCGTTTGGGGGAATGCTTGGTTTGAATCTGCCTCTGCAGCTCCCTTGGGTGCTTCTAGACAGGGGGCGTCTAGCGCCACCGAGAACGTACCATTATTCTTCACGTGGCCCTGCTGCTCCGTTTTGTCCTCACAACAACCCTGTGAGGTAGGTTAGGCCGAGAGTCCGTGACTGGCACAATGAGCTTCATGGTTCAAACCCAGATCTCCAGAGTTCCAATCCAACACTGTAACCTGGGACGAGACAACGTGGTGTCTGTGGCCACCAATGGACAGCCGGACCTGTTTCGTGGCACCTGCCACGGTGTCCACATTGTTTTAAATCAAGGCATTTCCGTCCTAGCAGCAGAGAACCCTGTAAAATAGGTTTCTGTTGAAGGCCTGAGGGTCCCAAAGATTTGGTTTTTTTTAAAAAAAAAGTGTGTTTGGGGATCACACGTCACCTCTGCCTCTGCAGCCATTTTGTGGCGGTGCCCAGGAGAGTTCCTCAAACATGCCCCACAGGGCTGCCTGCTCACCACTGCTGTGACCGCTTCACCACGCTGCCTCTCCATCCAAAGGCATCGCTCGGCTGTTCCGTCCTTTGCTCCTTAAGAGGTTTTGTCATTATTACAGCAAAGAAAAGAACACAAGGGCGCAGAAAGGCGAGAGAGCGAAGCCTCCCCACTCTAAAATCCCTGCCGAATAAAAGCATGGGTTTTGTTTCTTTTCTCGGGGAGACACATTCTACTACAAACCCCATCATCCCCTTGCTGGGAATTGCTGTCCAACGCAGCCAGGTCAGGGAAGGCCACAAGGTGTCAGAGACGGGACCTGTCGTCTGGGGAATATTTTTCCGGGCGGGCGTGTCTGCCGAGCGTTTCTTAAAAGCCACGGGCCACCAGACCACCTCAAAAGGCCACGAAGGAAATGCAAGTCAAACGCTGAGGGAGTCCCTGGCCTCCCTCAAACGGCCCCTCGGCTGACATCTGCCCTGCAGACATCGCTGACCTGGTTTTTAATTTTTATTTTGTAATTTCAAAGTCCAGGAAATACTTCGAAGTGTATTGGGGGAAATGCAGCTAAAGGACAGTGGGGCACAAAGTTAACCGCCCTCCCCATTCATAATATTCCGGAAACTGGCATTCTTAAGCACCGATTTTGATTTCCGCCACTGACAAATCTCCCCAGATGCCAGCCGGCCTGAACAAAGTGTACCATTTCCTCTCGGCAAGGGATGATTAAACGTCAGGACAAGGCTTATTGATTTAAGGATATTTACCTAGCGTAACTGGACACAGTGACCTCGCCAATTCGAGTTTCCAAATGTTTTTATGGCAGGGCTGGAAGCATTTATTTCCTTTGTTTTCTTCTCTCTTCTCCCTCCCCCCCCCCCCCACCAAAAAAATCAAACTGATGAGCTGCAAATCAGGGCGTTCTGGGTTCAAATCCCATCTCTGTCGTGAAATCCTGTCTCTGTCGGGTTCGAATCCTGTCCTGTCTTGTTTGGTGGCCTAAGCCTGCTCTCTTGGCCTCTGCACCTGCAAAGATGGAGGGGAGGGGATGATAACACCGGTCTACCTCGCAGGGTTATTGTAACAACGGCGATTACATTATGTCACGTAAAGTTCTTCGAACATGCAAAGTTCTGTCCCAGCCTGCCCTGAACTGGTTCCCTCCAGATCCGTTGGACTACAACTCCCAGAATCCTCCAGACAGCAAGGGCTGAAGCCATTCAAGAGTTTACAAGCTAAACCTGTTGCAAAACGTTACAGTATTCCTGTTCAGTACCCTGCACCAGGAGACTCTATTCCGTTCCCTCTTCCACTCTAGTTTCTTGGTGTTGCCCCCCCAAGGAGTCATTCAGTCCCTGTGTAGCTCATTCCCCATTGGGATGACCCCCCCACCCCAACTTCAGAGGCTCTGCAGGTAATCCTAATCTACATAGCCGCTGCGGTCCTAAAATGACATCATAATTTGCTAGTCAGGCGTCGTTAGACGTGGGCCCATGGGGCGCCCCGCCCCAGATATATTCCCCGGTGCCCTGAGTGTCTTTTGAAGGCAATAGAAGGTGTTTTTCCCAGCTTAATTGCCATGCCAGTGGCGATTTTCAAGCAAGATCACAGCTGGGGAAGGAAGGTTTATTTATATTACATTTTTATACCGCCCAATAGCCGAAGCTCTCTGGGCGGTTCACAAAATTATTTAACTCTCTCTTTCCCA
This sequence comes from Elgaria multicarinata webbii, assembly GCF_023053635.1. Classification (NCBI taxonomy): domain Eukaryota; kingdom Metazoa; phylum Chordata; class Lepidosauria; order Squamata; family Anguidae; genus Elgaria; species Elgaria multicarinata. The sequence goes on from NC_086192.1 coordinate 11,135,737, forward strand.
CGTGCTGCAGCAACCCCCCCACCAAAAATTCCCCTTGCATGGCAATGAACCTTGGGGGAAAACCCTTCTTCCATTGGTGTGGGATGATCCGAGTCAGGGTGACTGTATTTGAGTTGATTTTACATGAGAAATCAATTGCCTTTGCCTCCTGCGGAATTCAAATAGTACTTGTTGCTAAATGTGCATATATATTGATTGATTAGAGAGAGAGATAAGAGGCAGCTGGACAAGCATCTGTCAGGGATGCTTTAGGGTGGATTCCTGCATTGAGCAAGGGGTTGGACTTGATGGCCTTGTAGGCCCCTTCCAACTCTGCTATTCTATGATTCTATGATTAGGGAAAACTTCCTGGCTGTAAGAGCAGTACGACAATGGAACCAGTTCCCTAGGGAGGTGGTGGGCTCTCCCACACTAGAGGCCTTCAGGAGGCAGCTGGACAACCATCTGTCAGGGATGCTTTAGGGTGGACTCCTGCATTGAGCAGGGGGTTGGACTTGATGGCCTTGTAGGACCCTTCCAACTCTACTATTCTATGATTCTATGATTAGGGAAAACTTCCTGGCTGTTAGAGCAGTACGACAATGGAACCAGTTACTTAGGGAGGTGGTGGGCTCTCCCACACTAGAGGCCTTCAGGAGGCAGCTGGACAACCATCTGTCAGGGATGCTTTAGGGTGGACTCCTGCATTGAGCAGAGGGTTGGACTCGATGGCCTTGTAGGACCCTTCCAACTCTACTATTCTATGATTCTATGATTAGGGAAAACTTCCTGGCTGTAAGAGCAGTACGACAATGGAACCAGTGACCTAGGGCGGTTGTGGGCTCTCCCACACTAGAGGCCTTCAGGAGGCAGCTGGACAACCATCTGTCAGGGATGCTTTAGGGTGGATTCCTGCATTGAGCAGGGGGTTGGACTCGATGGCCTTGTAGGCCCCTTCCAACTCTGCTATTCTATGATAAATAAGCACGTTTCGATTGGTGTTCTGTGGCCTTTGACTCTTATTCTCTCTCTCTCTTTCTCTCTCTCTCTCTCTCTGTGTGTGTGTCTGTTTCCTCTCCTTAGGTTGGTGTCCTCCATTCAAGCCATCATGGCCACCGTTTCGGGAATCGTAGTCATCGTTAGCTGCAGCGATGTGGTTAACGGCAGGTAATTAAAAAAAAAAGGAGCAGCATTGTAAATTAAAGCCAGGTGCGCGAGGACTTTCACCCTCGGAGGTTGCCTTAGCTACAACCTGCCCTGACTCCAGAGGGACTGGCTTCGGAGTAAACGCACGTGGGATCACGGCCACCCGCCACCAGGCAACTTGCCGTCGCTTTCATGCATCCGATCGGATTGGAATAAGAGCCAGAGCGAGATAGAGGATAGAGTGATCCGGGTTCCAGTGCCGGCTTGGCTACGAAGCTGACTTGAGGCCAGTCTCTGGCTGTCAGCCGAGCCTACCTCACAGGGTTGTTGTGAGCACAAAATGGAGAAAGCAGAGGAGTATATAAGTTGCCTCAGGGTTCTTGCAAGAGAACAGTAAGAGGGTTATAAATGTGATAGTAAATAATATAAATAAGATTCTTTCTCCCCCTCCCCCCAAAGTGGTTGACGACCATCCCTGTATCCAGGTCTCGAGTTCGAGTTCAACTAAGGGGATTATAGCACCCTAGAGTTGGAAGGGGCCATTTAGGCCATTCAGCCAATCCCTCTGCTTAGTGCAAGGATGCAATTTCAAGCATCCCTGTCCAATCTTTGCTTGAATACTTCCAGCAACAGAAAGTCCACCTTCCCTATGGGGCTGGCTCCGTTGTAAGGCTGCTCTGACTGTGAAGAAGCTCTCCCCACCCTCTGAGGTCCACCCCAAACCTGTCTCCCTGTTATTCAGCCTGTTATTTATTTCGCATCCTACACTCTTGGATTATAGAGGTTGTGGCATTCCGACTTTTCTTCTCAGACGTGCCTGAGATCACGTCTGGGGAGTCCAAAGGCTCAGCTTTGCTGTGCAAGCGGAGGCAGGGAGCTGGGTGTTCCATACCAGGTCCGCCCAATCCATGGGCTTCATACCACCTGCCAATCAGACGGGCAGATGTCGGGCTCGCTGCTCTGCACGCCTGAGCACAAACCGTATCAGGATTGTTCACTCAGCTAGACCTCCGCCTTCCCGGTTCCCTTCCCAGTGCTAGGGTTCGCCCAGTCAGATATGATCAAGGAAACAGTGCCGTGGCCGTGGGTCACAGATTTTATGGCTGGCAGAAAGCTGAACTCCAATGTGTGTTGGCTCCAAAAGTTTCTCTTGTTCGTTTCTGCAGCCAGATTGCTTTGGAACGTGAAGCTACCAGGGCTTAATAACAACAGATCCACCCTCTTCTATGGATGGCGCGTTTTTAAATTTAAAAATAAAGCGCCATCCTGACCTCGTCGCGATTGCCAAATCTTGAAGCAGAGTGTTCCACTTGTTCGTTAGAGGGAAACGAGAGGAGAAATAGGACCAATCTACCAGCCCACTGAAAGCCTTGATTTTTTTCCTCTCCCCTCCTCGTCCCTTTTTCCTTACGTGTTGTGTCTTTTTAGATTGTAAGCCTGCAGAGCAGAGGCCGTCTCCTTTGACTGATTGCACGGGCCAGAAGGCTTGTTGTATGATATGCTACAGTTGAGGCTTGACTGAAACCAAAACGTTTCACTATTTCCACTGAAAAGGACCCTTCTGGTTGAAATGCGTCTGGCCGTTAGAAAAAGAGCACTTTTTATGAAAATGTTGAAAGTTCGATTTAGAAATACAAGTGCTCTTATGTGAAAACATTGTCCATTTTAATTCATTTGCTTTGTATGACCTTTTGTACTTTTTATGGTCCTTAACTTTGTTTTTATCAACTGAAAGTAACAAGGAGACCTAGGAGCAAATATTCATGGGGGCAGAAGGTCAAAGATGTCGTGGTAGTCCCAGGTAAAGGGGGCAGCAAGTATTTATCCATTAATGATTCCTGGCTTTTAAAAAGCTGTATTATCTGCCGAAACTTCACACGTGCAGGAGAACCTAAGAAGAGTCCTGATGCTGGATCAGACCAAGGGTCCATCTAGTCCAGCACTCTGGTCACACAGTGGCCGACGAGCTGTCGACCAGGGAAAACCCACAAGCAGGATGTGAGTGCAACAGCACCCTCCCACCCATGTTCCCCAGCAACTGGTATATATAGGCTTCCTGCCTCTGATCCTGGAGGGAGCACGTAGCCATCAGGACTAGACGCCTTTGATAGCCTTCTCCTCCAGGAATTCATCCAACCCCCTTTCAAAGCCATCCGAATGGGTGTCCATCACTACATCTTGTGGCAGTGAGTTCCATAGTTTAACTCTGCGCTGTGTGAACAAGTCCTTCCTTTGATCTGTCCTGAATCTCCCACCCTTCAGCTTCATGGGATATTTTATTTATTTATTTATTTATTTAAGGATTTTTATGCCGCCATTCAGCCAAAAAAGGCTCTCACGGCGGCTTACAAAAGTATTTCTTGACAGTCCCTGCCCACAGGCTTACAATCTGAAAGACATGACACAAAAGGAAAGGGGATTGGGAGGGAGGAGGAGGAGGGGGGAAAGGAAAGCAAATTCAGGCACTACAATCTTAGTTGGAAAGTTCAGCAGTTACAGGAGACAGCAGGAGGGAGAGGGGGCTCTCAGCTGGAGCTGGACCCAGGCACGGTGGAGAGGGGCCTGGCTGCTGCTTCCTCCCTCACTGGGATATGACCTCGTTGGGTTCTATTATTATTATTATTATTAATTATTATTATTATTATTATTATTATTATTATTATTATTTTATATAGCACCATCAATGTACATGGTGCTGTACAGAGTAAAACAGTAAATAGCAAGACCCTGCCACATAGGCTTACATTCTAATAAAATCATAATAAAACAATAAGGAGGGGAAGAGAATGCAAACAGGCACAGGGTAGGGTAAACAGGCACTGGGTAGGGTAAAACTAACAGTATAAAGTCAGAACAAAATCAAGTTTTAAAAGCTTTAGGAAAAAGAAAAGTTTTTAGCTGAGCTTTAAAAGCTGCGGTTGAACTTGTAGTTCTCAAATGTACTGGAAGAGCGTTCCAGGCATAAGGGGCAGCAGAAGAATACTCCCATAGTATTATGGGAGACGGGAGAAAAAATGTCTCCCTTTCCACATTCTCCACACCAGGCATCATTTTGTCCCCCTCTATCATAGCCTCCTTTTCTCCAAGCTAAACAATCCCAGCTGTTGTAATCTTCCCTCATAGGGGAGACGCTCCAGCCCCTGGATCATTTTAGTTTCCCTTTTCTGCATAAAAAGGAACCTGTCCGATTTCGTGGCTGAGAAGCAAGGACGCCGTCCATAAACACGGCCCTCCTTAACACGCCTCTGTGTCCTCCGACAGGCACTGGATTGCTCGGGAATACGTCTGGTTCGTGGTTTCCTACATGACTTACGACATCTACGCCATGTACCTCTGCTACTGGCACAAGAACATTGACAAAGAACCGGGCGACGCGATGCACTCTCTGGCCAGCGTGAAGAGTTTCCTGCGGAAGGAGAGACTCATGGTCACGCACCACCTCTTCATCCTCATCGTCCTGACGCCCGTAGCCGTGGTGAGACCACCCTTTAACGGGAACGGGAGGGTTACGGCAGGGCTGGACTTTGCGTTCCGGCTGCTTTTGCCGGCCGGATGTTGAGTCCCGGCCTGTGTGGGTGGCAAAGTCGGTGCGTGCAACGCACAACCGAGGCACGCGCGTCGGCTTCGATCTTGCCGTGCACACAGTGGGTTAGCAGACCAAAGGCTCGTCTGGCTGCAGCCTTAGGACTACTTTACTGGTACAAAACAGGGCAGCCCGGTTACTAACAGGGACTGGCTGACGAGACCACATCACGCCAGTCCTTTTCCAGCTTCATTGACTGCCAGTCCAGGCCCGGGCCCGATTCAAAGTGCTGGTATTAACATTTTAAGCCCTAAACAGCTTGGGGCCAGGTTATTTGAAGGAACACCTCCTCCCATATGTACCTGCCTGGACCCTAAGGTCATCCTCAGAGGTCCTTCTCCGTGAGCCCCTGCCAAAGGAAGTGAGGCAGGTGGCTACCAGGAGCAGGGCCTTCTCTGCTGTGGCACCCCGGCTGTGGAACGAGCTCCCTAAGTCATTTCGCCTGGCACCTACACTATATTCTTTTAGACGCCTTTTTATTCTCTCAGTATTTTAACAGTCTATAAATTTAATTTTAACTTTGCTATTTTAAATTTGTTTTTCTGCACTGCTGCCGTTTTTATCTCGGTTGTGTTTTCATATTGTATTTTATGTTAGGGTTTTATACTGTTGTTTTATAGTTTGAACGGTCTTAATTTTGTGAACCCGCCCAGAGAGCTTCGGCTATTGGGCGCCATAGAAATGCAATAAAATAAATAAATAAATAAATAAATAAATAAATAAAATAGCCGGGACAGTTACCCCATTCTTTTTGTCCACAGCACTTCCGTGGCGATAGGGGAGACTTTTTTGTCGGCTGCATCCTCACGGCCGAGCTGAGCACCCCCTTTGTGTCCCTGGGCAAGATCCTGATGCAGGTAAGAACAACATTTTCTTCCTTTTCTGAGAAAGGAAAAGTGACAGTTTCCTGCTTCCAGGATCTCCCCTTCTCAGTGTCACCCCCCCCCAATAATTCCCAGTCCAGAACAGCGACTCGTACAGAGAAGCGTCCCTACAAATTGGTTCTGTGCTACTGATTTCGAGATTGCTGAGGAATCGCCCCTCCCAGTGGTACCCAATTTGGAGGAAGCGCCCAGATTCACGACATGCAGAGACATAACGGGCTGCTTCCTAGGACGGAGAGAATCCCGTCTTATTTTGGCATTGGGAGTGCTGGGATTGCCCCGTGCAAAAATGCGGCAGGATTATCCGCCATCGCTGCGGAGGCTGAAATGGAAGGCTGTGAGAGGCCAGAACGGCGGAGCGTGCAGGAAGGCAACGGGCAACCCCTTCCGCCTGTGCCCCCGTTTCCCGAATTAAAGGAGCTCTCAAACGCAGAGCTGGTCTCCGTTCCGGAGCAGCTGTTGCAGGGCCGCGTTCTAAGTAGCCGGGCCGAAAATGCCCACCGATTTTAGCGCGACGCTGTTACCACCTGTAACAATCTCGTAGGGGAAGCTTTACAACCCTTTGAAATGGGCGAAAATTGGGAGAAACAGGGTGGAGCCAGGGAAGGGGCGTGGCCCCTGGGAAGGGCAGATGGGGCCCGAGGGACAGAGGATTATCACCCCCTGCTTTAACGAGTCGATTACAAATCGTTTCTCCTCTCCTAACCTTCTCCGTGTCCGTGCTTTCCTTCCTTTTCCTCGGCGGCAGCTGAAAATGCAAGACTCCCTCTTGCACAAAGTCAACGGCGTCCTCATCCTGGCGACCTTCTTCCTCTGCCGGATCGTGCTCTTCCCCTACATGTACTGGGCCTACGCGCGGCACATGGGCCTCCCGGCCTACGAGGTGCCGTTCCGCATCCCCCTCCACTGCAACGTGGCCAACGCTGTGCTGATCGCCCCGCAGCTCTACTGGTTCACCCTCATCTGCCGGAAGGCCACGAGGCTGTACAGCAGCGCGCCCGACCGAGCCAGATAACGGCGGCTTTGGGCCTGTCCTGTGAGCACCGGGCGCCCTCGCCCTCGCCTTTCGGCTTTGGGGAGGGCGCATGGGGTTGGAACCTGCACGGGGTTTTCGCCAGGGGTACCCTTGACCGGCAACGGAACCCCGGGTACCTCCCTTGGCATAGAATGGCGGCAACAAGGTTCGAGGTTTATCGGAAACTCCTCTCTTCCACGCATACCGGGATCTACTACCACAACCGTTGTGGTGTTCCAGACAGAGGCAGAGTGACCCCGCAGGACCTAACCTCTCAGGGCTCCGGCCCTGCAAGGATTCGGAAACATTCCTTCTTGCCAACGCCGCTGTTTCCTCGATCGCCCGTCGCTCAACATCTGCACTGCTGTTTCCCCCTTTCTCCCCACCCCCAGCGCAATGTTGATCCCTTCTCCCCTCTAAACTCCGCACCCTTCTCTCAATTCCACTCCAAGATTGAAGGTGCAGCCTCTGCAGCCGGCTTTGCGGAAAGTGAACCAACCCGCGTCCTCCTTTTGCCGCAAGGCCGGCCGGCGATAAAACTTCGATTCCCTCGCTCAGATATTCAAAGGCCCACCCCCTGTCCCAAAAGTACTTTTCGAATGCTGGAGAACTCGTTTCCCCAAGAACTGAATTTTCTTTCTTTTCTCTTTTAAAAGCCAAGTTTCCAGTCCTCATGGCTGCAAAGATAAGGAACGCTGGGGTGAAACTGCAGAAGCCGGGGGAGAGGGGGAAGCGAGGTCGCCCTCGTAGGGCGGGTGTCCTTTGCACCGTGTTGCTCTTCCCTGCCTGTCGCGGAAGCTGAATAAATCATGCAAAATAAGCAACCGCAAACAGGCTTGCTCGTGGCTCAGCGGGACAGCACCTGCCTTGCATGTGGGAAGACCAGGGTTCAATTCCCGGCATCTCCGGTTAAAATAGAATATCAGATGGGGAAGACCGCCTCTTCCCAAATCTCGGAGAGGACAAATACCAACTTTCTCCACTGGCGCTCACACATTTTGGGATCCCGTACGGTCCGGAAAAACCGAAAAGGGGGCTGCCGTTTCATCCGCCGAAGCCAGCTGTAGCTTCTGAGTGCCTTCAAGGGACTGGGGGATGAAGCCGAGGATAATTCAAGAACCCCAATGCTATCTCGGAAGCCGGATTAGGAGCGGGAGTCCAGAAACCGGGGACGGAGGCGGAAGACATCACGAACACCAAGATGGTGGTGCTTTGGGTGTCCAACTCCACCCCCAACCCAAACAATGGGCCATCCTTTGGTTTTTGTTCTTTGCTTAAGTTTCAAAGAGAGAAAGTAGTAAAAATTGGGAGGGTTTTTTAGGCGAAAGAAGGATTATGTACGGCAGGGAGGATGGGACGCTGAGCCATTGTTTCTGCCGCACGGAACGCAATGGCAGGGTTGCTGGGCTACCCATTCTTTTCCATTTCTGAATACTGTGCGACTTTGCCCCACATCGCCTGGCCCTGTTTGATCCCATGGGGATGGAAGGTGAACCCTCCCCTGCCTCTCATGCCAGCACCGACACATGAGGAGCGCCGCCTGAGTCAGGCCTAACTCCAGGCATCGGAACTGCAAGATGTAGCACCGTATTCTTTGAGAAGGAAAGTGGGGCGTCATACAACCCAAACGTCTTTTTGGGGAGCAGGGATGATTGGGCAGCGGGGGGGGCGCCCCCTTCTTAGGAAGCCTTGCCCAACCTCCAGATGGATGGGACTTCAACTCCCATCAGGTGCCAGCTGCCACGGCCAGGAATGCTGGGAGATGTAGTCCAGGTTGGGGCCACCTCTTCTAGAGGGTCAAAAACTCATAAGACGATGGCCAAATCTCCAAGCCTCCCTTATTTGAATTATGACCAAGAAGGTGCCCCCCTAGGTCAGGGGACAGTCAAATGGTAGATCTCCAGTTTGGACTGCAGCTCCCAGAAGCTCCTGCCAGCACGGCTAACAGTCAGGAACCCTGGGAGTTGAAGTCCAAAATATTAGGGCTTTCTAAAGTGTTGGTGGCCATTTTATGTAGAATCCACCGTTTTGTTCACAGCCCTAATGTGAAGCGAGAAGCGATCCTACAACCCCCAGCATACGTCGCTAAGGAGGGATGTACCGGGGTCGGGGAACAGTGGGCGTTTGTGGCAATCTGGGCTGTGCACGTCTCTGGATGGTTCGCCGCATGTTCGGTGAGCGCCTTGCAACTGCCCGCCTTTCCCCGCTGCTTGTAAATGCTGGGCTCGCAAAAGTGCGCTTGCGGCCAATGGCTACCGTAAAAAGCCATTTCCGCAAGATCAGAGGCGTTTACGGAACAGACAGTGAGCCATCCAGGGACTTGCATGGCCCGGATCTGGTAGGCAAGGTCACAAGCACCCGCCACTCCTGGACCCTGTTAAGTCCCTCCCTCCCTAGCAATGCTGGGAACTGTAGTATCTTCCCTCACTTCACACTAGGGTTGTGCACAAAATGGCAGATTCTCCATAAAATGGCTGCCGATGCTTCGGAATTCCGAAGCGGAAGCTTGCACAGCCTAACACAGCCTTCCTCAACCTGGGGCGCTCCAGATGTGTTGGACTGCATCTCCCAGAATGCCCCAGCCAGCTGGGGAGTTGTAGTCCAACACATCTGGAGCGCCCCAGGTTGAGGAAGGCTGCCCTAACAGAAGATCTAGAGATCTTATTTTTTGACCACCCTGCCTTTATGGGGAGACCCTCATAAAATTTAAAAATGCACTAATCCCAGGACGCCTTCCCGGTTTTCATATTTTTTTGCTCCTCTGTAAGCCATCTGCTGTTTTCTCTTAACAATAACCACTCCGGCAAACACGTGTGTGTGTGTGTGCCGTATTTATTTCACCCGGGTGTCTGCATCTTTTTCTTTAAAGGATTCTATGCCAGCCCCCCACCCTGCAACCTGGTGCCTTCTGGGTGTGTTGGACAACACATCCTGGCTGGGGAACGTTGGGTGTTGTAGTCCCAACACATCCAGGGGGTAGCAAATTGGGGGACGCCTTTCTACGCTGTCAGTTTTTCTTGGTTGTCCCAAGACGTCATAAGTGTTTAGACCTACCAAATCTTGAAGATTTCCTGCTAGGGTCAGGGAATAAGGTTAAAATCAAGATAATTGTATTTATATTTAATTTTATGGGTTATGTTGTTGTTTCCCCCTCTTTCTTTCTTGGATCTAGTCAAGATCAAATAACAAAAAGCGTGTGCCGTAGGCATTTGTTCTACTTACTTCTAATACCCCACCGACAGAGAGAGATATGGTCAGAAATACGTTTTTCGGCCTTCCAAAAGACCGTAAAAGATGTGCCCGAAACATCTGGCCAGTTTGGAAGAACATTTCTGTGTTTTTAGACGCCTGTGACCAGACTCTGCCAAAACACCTAGCCTATTTCCAGCGTTTACACTACTCTTGCGGGACAATGTGCCGGCCGGCGCATCCTCCTTACTGTGATAACAGCCCTGGCACGTGGGCGAAGATGAGCGGAAAATAGACACGGACTAAATCACTGGATTACGGCTGCTTTCCCGCGAGACGAGCACCCGGACATTTGAAAGCAGTCCAATAAAATATTTCTCTTGTGAAATTCCGTCTTTTCCGATCTCATTTCTGCATGGAGTTGTTACCCGCTTAGGTTTTGTAGGATCATAGAATTGTGGGGTTGGATGAGAGCACAAGGATAATCTAGTCCAACCCTCTGTAATGTGCAGGAAAAGCGATTACGCCATCCATGAGAGGTGGCTGGCCAGCCTCTTCTTAAAAACCTCCCTGAGATGGAGAACCCACAACCTCCATAGGTCAACTGTTGCACAGATCTTCCTGTCAGGAAGTTTTTCCTCATATTTAACCTCTTCTAACCTGTCCATATCCTTCTAGAAATGTGGTGCCCAGAATGGTACTCCATAGATAAATAGTGATTTTAAGAGTCAGGAATCCTCCTTTAATTAGAGGTAGGGTATTATTATAATCATCACCTCTGTTCTCTCTCGTGGCGGTTTTTCTAGACAGACACGATGGACTTTGCCAGGTCATGCCATCTTTTACTGATTCAGGAATTTCCAGACTATTGAACATGTTTTAAGTCGGACTGCTTTCTGGATGTTGGTGTGGGTGTACTTTGGTAAGCCCAGTTTCTGAAGGTTTTCTGTACCGTTTTTTGATGTGATGCCGGTGACTGATGTGACTAACGGAATAATTGTGACCTTTTTCTGTTGCCATAGTTTTTTGACTTCCGTGGCCAGTGGTGTATATTTTTCTCTCTTTTCCTCTTCCGTTTCTACAACATTTTTGTCATTACGTATTGCTATGTCGATGAGGTACATTTTTTTTGGTCTGGTCGGTTGCAAGGAATAATAATAATAATAATAATAATAATAATAATAATAATAATAATAATAATAATAATAATGGGTTTACCTGTGCATGTCGATGTGTGAGGAAGAGTAGGGCTGTGGGCAGGATTCAGCCCCACATTCAAATATAGCCGTAGGCCAAAATGGGTTTCCTACCTCCCGGGTCAAGGACCCACCTAAAGGTCTACCCTGACCCTAACAGATACCCAACCCTTGTTCAATCTCATCTTGACCTTGCAACGGATGCCCAGAGAACTATCTCTTGTACCACTAGGACCCTTTCTGCCTACTAAAGTGGCTTCAACCAACATTTACAAATATCAGTGATCATCCAGTCTAAAGAAACAAGGAAAGAGATAAAGGTTTATTATAGATCTCCCAAATTTCCCACTGATGGTCTCGGTCCAGTCCTCTTTGGCCAACTGGTTTTAGCCCTGTGCCCCTAAACAAACAAGGGACCCTTGGCTTCAGCAAACACCGGTCGAGAGTCAATATCGAACCCTGCTCCCTTGGTTGTCCACCGAGGCCGACCGTCACAGCTTGCGGAGCTTCTGCAAGAGCATGGTGCGGAGTTCCTTGTTCGTGACGTTTTCCGCGATGGATTCCAAGAAGTGCCTCTCGTTGGCCTTCCGCAAGGCGCTGCCGAGGGACTCGTCGGCGTCGTAGAGCATCTCGTACTGCGAGAGGATCTCCAAGGAGAGGAGCAGGAGGGGCTCGTTGGTGCTGTCGTCCGGCAACATGGCCGCCACATGGAGGGTGTGGCAGAACAGCTGGATGTCAACGAAGGACAGCTCCCGCGTCACGTTTTTCTCTTCCACCGAGTGCCATTGGCCGCGGGCAATGCTCTTGACCGAGCCCAGCAAGTCAGACAAGCTAAGGCAGTAGAGCCGCGCCACGTGCTTCCAGGCTTCCGCCGGAAGCCAAGATGCGCCGCTGGAACCACACAGGAACTGGAAGCCCCTCAGCAGGAGCACGGAGAACTGGAGGTGGTAGGCGAAAGGCCGGAAGTTCAACAGAGGCAGGTACTGGACGTACTCGAGGGAGTAAGGGACGTGGAGGACCTCTCGTTCCAAGAGGCTTTTGATCACATGGACGAGTCTCCTCCACTCGCTTTGGCTGCACCATGGGAAGACCTGGACAAGGGCTACCAAAAAACCCTTGCTAAAGAGGTTGACTTCTTCAGGGTTGTCTACGTTGACCACAAGAACCACCAGCATCTGCTCTCTCAAGGACGTGGAGACACAGCAACATTCCATCCACGCCAAAAGCCCACTGCCTGCCCCGTAATTCAGGAGCGGACGGGACGTCCACTCCTCTTCTGGAAGCTTGGAGACCTCAAAGAGAGTAGCCGGGACCTCGTTCTTGAAGTGTTCCCCGTAGATGTTCTTCAGGCGGAGGCTGACAGTCCAATCTAAAGCTCTCGCTTTCTTGTGCAGCCAAGACACGGACTGGTTCCACAGCTCGGGAGACAAGGAGTCCTTCTGGGCCAAAAGCGCGTCGCACAGCTGCGCCAGGTCGCTCGCCACCAAGTCTTTGGTCTCGAGGGAATAGCTGTGCCGGCCTTGCGGCTCGTGCCAATATTGTGTGAACCTGTCCAGGATCTTGCAGAGGGACAAGATGAGTGGGAACGGGTGGCAGGTGTCGACCCAGCTCAGTTCGGAAGGCACCTTCAAGGTCTTGTCGAGGATCTGCAAGGACAGTTCGAGCCGAGGAGAGTCCGACGCCAGAAAAGGAAGGACGAGGTGCTGAGTCACCTCTGCCGGAGACAGGAAAGGGCTGGTTCCGCTCGGTTGCATGAGATAAACTAAGAACTCTAAGAACTGCTCTTTCTCCTTAACAGAGGAGAGTCGGTCCCAGACGGTCTCTTTCAAGCATCCTAGGAGCAGGCCGATGGATGTGTTTGGAGAGTCACGATAGTCTCGGATGTTCAGGGCTGGGAAGGAACAGAGGATCTCCGCCAGGAACTGGTGTGTTCCCAAGTTGGCCACAGCCAGGTTGCTTATTTTCTTGATGGTTGCCTCCGGGTTGAGTAGCACCAACCGGGACACTGAGGCCACGGCTCTCTTGAAGCCTTCGCCAGAGGCGCTCTGGATGATCTGGTTAAAGGCGATGTTGAGTTCTTCCTGGAACCCTTCTGAGAACATCGGTAATGTCCCCGAAAGGCCCTGCCTGCCCCAAGTCATCAGGACCCCTGAAATCACTTTGTTTTTATCCGCCAAAGAGATCTCCGTGTAACACTCAAGTATGATTTTGGCTACCTCTCCTTGCTGCTCCCGACTTTCAGCAACGTCAGCAGAACGGCTAACTGCCACCGTTGTCTCTAGCAATTTCAAGACCAGCTCCGGTTCCTGGAAGAGTTGTTTGTTCTTCATGAGGCAAGCAACCCAATCTTTGGTGAATGCCCAGTTCTTCTCGGCAGCAAAAATGGAACACATGTCCTCATGTCGGTCCATCTTCTTCTCGATGATCGCCATGGCCACTGATGCTGCAAGATCACTGTCTGAGCTCTTGCGACATGGCCCGGGGTCGATCTTCTTCAATAAGTCTGTGATGAGCTCGCCCAACTCCGACATGACCTGTACCTTTTCCTTGTCGACATCTTCTGACTTGGCACAGATTGTCAACTTCTTCTCCAGTGATGCCAAGCAGTCAAGAAGCCGGTAGCTTTCATAGCAGATCTGCTGAGGATCATTCAACAGGTCCTGGAGTTCTTGAGACCACACCTCCAGCAAGGTACGGAGGAAGCCTAAGTTGACGAGCAACGATTCATCGGACAGCTTGGCTGTTCTGAGCAAGCTCACACTCCTCTCAGCCTCCTTCACTTTCTCGTCCAGCCCTCTGTTGTTATATCGGTTCTCGCAGTCATTACTCCAGAGGATTACCACCGAGGAGATCTTCTCCAAGTAAACCTGGGCAGGTAGCAATTCTATCTCGCACTCAGCTGTGATCAACATGGATAGCACATCCATCAGGTTGGCGAGAGCGGAACACTTCATCCTGGCTGGAACGATGCTTTCTTTGATCAGTTTCAACCCCTCCATCAAGATCGGGAGGACACCAGGGGCCAAGGAGGCATCCGACGAAGCAGGGGTATCGCTCTTGAATCTCTTCGGAGCTTGGCCCATTTCGTCGGACTCCTGGAGATGCTGATGGGATACCGTGCGGAATAACAAAGTCAACCTGTCCTCTTGGCCTTCCTTGTGTTTCAATATCTCCCACCAGACGTCGAGGAAGAAAGACACGTCCACCGGAGATGTCTCCTTGGCCACGTACTCAACAAAGGTCTCCAACTCCCTCCGGCAAATATGCTCCGGCAGCACCAAGAGCAGCTGGGTAAAAAGCCGGGGTGCATTCACCGCCTTGAAGAGCTCAAAAAGGACAGTGTGGTTGATTTCGGGGATCATGTTGCTCACCGAGAAGAAGACATCGTCCTTCCACCGCTGGTTCACGGAATCAGCAGGTGACGAAGCACCGGAGAGAAGGATCTTTGACCAAAGGATAACGGCCGCTTTTTTCTTCCAGGCATTGGCTTGGGGTGGGTAAGTTGAGTAGGACGCGCAGATCTCCTGCAGGGACTCCAAAATGGGTTTCCCCACCAGGGGCCAGTCAGATTTGGCCAACTCCGACAATGGCTTGGGATGACAGAGCCGGGACGCCAGCAGGAAACCCCCGTGCAGGATGGTCACTTCTCCGCAGATGGTCACCGGTCCTGTTGGAACAAAGACACCCACACTGAACACAACAGGAGGCGCTTAAACCTGGACAGCCCTGTAGTGTCTATTCCAGGGATGCAGTCATGAAGTCTCAGGAGAAGGATTTCAAACTTTTGGAATGGGGAAAAAACTGAACAAACTCTGGGAAAACATAAGGAACATAACACTTTGAAAATGGTTTGAAAACTGTATATCACTGGTTCTCAACCTTTTTGGCTCCATTCCCCCCTTCCACCATTGTTCAGAATATAATTCCCCCCTTCCCGAGATAGTCTAACTCAAAAGGTGCATTCCAAATAATATGCATATAATATTGAAAAACCTTTTATTTTTTTCGGTATTAGTCCCATTTAAAGGGGCAACGCAAAGCACGGCCCCTTTTACATTCTCAGCTCCCATACTTTGCGTTGCCCCTTTAAATGGGAAGCTCAAAACTTCTAGGATTGCGAGGGAGGGAGGGAAAAGAGAGCAAAGGCCTGGCTTTTGCAGACAACATGACACTTTTCTGGGACGTTTTTAATAACATAATCTACAGGACATCATACTTTGCTGAATAGTGGTCCCAATTCCCCCCCTGGAACCCTGAATTCCCCCACCCCCTGTTGAGAACCCATGCTTTATATGGAATGTGTCCTGGGCCCGAACAGTTGTCAAAACCATTATAAACCGTTATAAAACAGTAGTGTTGATCCTATCCCGAAGAGCCCTGCTGGATCAGACCGAGGGTCCAACTAGTCTAGCACTGTTCACACAGTGGCCAACCAGCTGTTGAACAGGGACCCGCAAGCTGGACACGGTGCAACAGCACTCTCCCACCCATGTTCCCCAGCAACTGGTGCACACAGGCTTACTGCGTCAGATACTGGAGGTAGCACGTAGCCATCACGACTAGAAGCCATTGCTAGCCTTCTCCTTCAGGTTGAGGAAAAGGGGGCAGGCCCACAGGGAGACGCGGGGCCATTTGGGGAACCCTGAAGCGCCGGATTGGGGCCCCAGGAGGGCCTGAGCTCCTGCAGAGTGATTTTGAAAGGCAACAGGTTTTGTTTTTAAATGCAGCACACCTTCAACGCCTCTGAACATGTGCCAAGTGCTTCTCCCGTTAGGGAGCCACCATTTCTTCAAGGAAATAGAGGCCGGGTGAGTAATATCGTAAAACTCAACATTTGCTTAGCACTTCCTTGCTTTCAAAGCTCTTCATGAGCATTATCTAGTTGCAGTTCTTACAACAACCCTGCAAAGTAGGTTCAGTATCGCCCAGACTGCAGATGGGGCAACTGAGGCCTGGATGTAACAGCTTACCTAAGGGGGTTCATGGCATTGATGAGAGTCGAACCGGGGGCTTCCCGATTCTCAGCTCAATCTCTTCCAGTGCAGTTCTATGTATGTCTACTCTGAAGTAAGCCCCACTAAGGCCAATGGCAATTACTCCCAGTTAAGTTGGTATAGGACTGCAGCCGTGACCACTAAACTCACACAGATACAGGGACTGAAAGTTCCCCAGTGAAGTTGGGCCTACTTAGAGTAGACTCATTGAAATCAACACGAGTTGAGTAAGCAATGACACTCTTACATCCCATTAAGTTTGCTAGGTCTACTTTGAGTGGGTCGATTTTCATGGACCTACCTTAGAGCAAACCTTCTCCAACCTGTTGTCTTGGTGGGGGAGCGGTGTGTGTTGGACTCCAACTTTCAGCATCCACTAGCCGGGAATACTGGGAACTGTAGTCCAACATGCCAGAACGCTGCCTTGGCGAAAGCCTTCCCCAAACCCGGCGCCCTTGGAGTGTCTTTACAACTCCCAACGCCCAGTGGGTGTGCAGTGCACTCCAACTCCCATCATCCCCCATTCAGGGGATGCTAGGGATTAAAGTCCAACGCACCGAGAATACAATACAGCAAACCTTCACCACACTCGGCGTCCCCTGGATGGCTTAGACTTCCACTCCCACTGCCCTCTCGTGGAGGTGCGTCGCACTCCAACTCCCATCATCCCCCAGCCAGGGGATGCTAGGGATTAAAGTCCACCGCACCGAGAATACAACACAGCAAGCCTTCACCAAACGTGGCGTCCCCTGGGTGGCTTAGACCTCCACTCCCACTGCCCTCTCGTGGAGGTGCGTCGCACTCCAATTCCCATCATCCCCCAGCCAGGGGATGCTAGGGATTATAGTCCACCGCACCGAGAATACAATACAGCAAGCTTTCCCCAAACCCGGCGCCCTTGGAGTGTCTTTACAACTCCCAACGCCCAGTGGGTGTGTGGTGCACTCCAACTCCCATCATCCCCCAGCCAGGGGATGCTAGGGATTAAAGTCCACCGCACCGAGAATACACTACAGCAAACCTTCACCACACTCGGCGTCCCCTGGGTGGCTTAGACTTCCACTCCCACTGCCCTCTCGCGGGGGGGGGGGGTGCGTCGCACTCCAACTCCCATCACCCCCTGGGATGCTGGGAGTTGGAGTGCGACGCACCCCACCCCCCGGGGGGGGGGAAGAAAAAACGCGGGAGGCAGACGCGCCCAACGGCGCCAGGCCCTACCCACCGAAGTCCATGGCTGCTGGGCTGCCTCCTCCTAGCCCGGCTCCTGCAGGCGAGGGGATGGAGGCGGCATGGCCGGGCCCGGGGCTCCTGCTGCTGCTGCTGGGGCTGCTGTTCCTCCGTCCGCCCGCGCCCGGCTGCTCGGCGGCGGCCCGGCTACCAAGGGCTGCGTCGGCGGAGGCCATTGTGCGCTCAGGGCGCACGGCACAGGCGCGCTTGGGGAGCCAGGGCGCACGGCGCAGCAACGGCGGCGGCGCTTTCCATGCGGCCGGCGGCTCCGGCTCCGGCTCCTCCTCCTCCTGCTGCTGCTCTCCCTCCGGCTCCGGCTCCGGCCCAGCCAGCGAGACGGGGCTGCACAAGGCCAAGCACCGCCGCAAGAGCTACCTCTGCCGGCTCCTGCGGGACACTGCGCGGGGGCGCCGAGCCGCGCGGCTGCCCGTCTACACTTGCTGGTAACGCGCGCTTGCTTCCACCCGCCGGGGGCTTTGCAGCACCACGGGGAGGGGCGGCCAACCCTTTACTCCGGGGTAAACGTAGGGTGACCCTACGGAAAGGAGGACCGGGCTCCTGTATCGTTAACAGCTGCATAGAAAAGGGAATTTCAGCAGGGGGCATTTATTTATTATTTATTTTATTTATTTATTACATTTTTATACCGCCCAATAGCCGAAGCTCTCTGGGCGGTTCACAAAAATTAATTTTTATGCCTGCAGCACCTGGTGAAATCCCCTCTTCATCACAACAGTTAAAGCCGACAGGAGCTATACCAGAGTGACCAGATTTAAAAGAGGGAAGCTTTAACTGGTGTGATGAAGAGGAAATTTCATCAGGTTCTCCATATCTACAAATGACACCTGCTGAAATTCCCTTTTCAATACAACTGTTAAAAGATACAGGAGCCCTGTCCTCCTTTTCATAGGGCCGCTCTAGGTAAATGCCAATGAGGGGTTGGAGATGGATGCCGCTGCGCGTGGTTTACTCGCAAACCAGGGGAGGCCGAGGTGTGCTTCTCCCCCATCAACGTTGGTTTGGGACTACAAGCCCCATCATCCTGGCTGGGCCTGATGGGCTTTGCAGGCTGGATGGGCCTGTGCGTAAGGTGCCACCCCATCGAATCCACGGAAGGTGGCCGGGGATGCTGGGAAGTGTAGTCCAAAACGCCTGGAGGGCCCCAGGGTGGGGAAAGGCTGGTCATCATGCTGGGATGGCTGAGCAAGTCACTTAAAGGGTGAGCAGCGCTCGCCTACCTCACAAGGGTGTCGTGAGGACCGCCAGCCAATGTACACGGCGCAGTGTGAGGCCTCGAAAGCGCAATAAACATGCCGCACTTATTACAGCCAAATTATGAAGCCCCCATGATGATGATGATGATGATGATTAGGGCAGTGCACTAAATCCGCCTCCTTTTCTTCCTTCTCCGCCGTTTTGTTTGACACCCTCCCGTAGGGACAGCCATTATAAGCACGACACCCGCCTCATCTCCCGCCGGTCCCTTTGCACGGGGCAGAAGGAGGGGGCGCTCATGACGACATGCCACAGGTTGAGCCTGAAGAAGCCCCTGCCGTGGGCCAACAAATGAAGCCCACGAGGGAACGGAGTTCCACAGCCGGTACAAGCAGCCGACAGCACCATGGACCGATCGGGAGGTCTGCAGCAAGCGGAAAGGGATGCCGTGAAGTCCGGCGGGGAACGGCGAGCGACGCCCAATGACATCCACACCCCGCCTGTACATCTGCCGGAGCGGCCCTCTTGTTCCGGCCGGGTCTAAAGCAATAAAGCACGCATCCAGAAACTCTTGGGCGTCGAGCGTCCAAACTTGCAGGCCTCTCTCCGAGTTTGTAAACTGGGAAGCTGGGTATTTGGCGTCGTCTGGTGGTACAGCCCCAGTTAGTGTGGGGCTGTACCACTGCTGGGAAGGGGCCGTGGCAGAAGTTGTGTCCAAATGCTCTAGAGCAAGGGCAGGCAGAAAGTAAAACGTCTGGTTGTTTTGGACTTCCGCCTCCCAGGGTTACAGGGCCGATGGCTGAGCTGGCAAGGGCTTCTGGGAGTTGAAGTCCCCAAAATCTGGAGATCTACCTTCTGCCCAGCCCCATTTTGTTTCGGAAGCGCCTCCTTTCAAAATGAACCGAGAAGGCAGAGAACGAGGTTTAGACCAGAGTGGGGCAACATTTGCGGTTGTCCAGCTGTTTTGCCCTGTGATTCCTATTGGCCCTGAGAAGCCCAGCCAATGGTAGAGAGGGATGTGCCCTACAGATGTTCCAACCTACATTGCCCACCCCTGCTTAGACCTTTCCAGATGTGCTAATATTGGAAACTGCCTTTTACTGGCTCAGGATTATTCTCCCTCTAGCCCCACATTGCCAATTCTGTAGCAGCGCTTCACAATTTGGGGGCAGAGAAGGCTCAGCTTCCCCCGATCCATTTTTAAAAAACTGGAAATGGCAGAGTTCGAACTCAGGACCTCCTTCCCGCAAAGCCGGGGCTCCGCCACTGAGCGATGGCCTCTCCCCAATTATGGGCTGCTAGATTTCTAAGTGCAGAGCATTCAGCAGCGAAGCATTAAAAACAATTCCTCCAACTGTAGGCTGAAGTGGTACAGTCCCCACCCATGCCTCTACCACATGATTATCTGGGGGCAGTACTGTTCTCTTACGCTTTGCAAAGTGGCACACAGGGCACGCTGCTGAATGACCTTGTTGTCGCCAATCGCTCGGCTTTGAAGACTGTCCGCCCGGCTGTGGCACAGAGACTCTTGCTCCGTGTGCGAGATTTCCGTCTGCCTTTCTAGATCCGAGGGCAATGTGAGGCTGGTCCCATAAGGATTGAGAGAGGTTTCCTTTTCCTTTTATTGCCCCTTCTAAACTGCCTCCTGCCCCTTTTTAAGTACCAGTGGGAATTCACAAGCGGGTGTCTGGGGAAACGCTTTTATCCCCTGCTTTCAAAATGCCAGTTTGAAAGAGAACCTATAGAATATTAGAGTTGGAAGGGGCCTATAAGGCCATCGAGTCCAACCCCCTGCTCAATGCAGGAATCCACACTTGACAGATGGTTGTCCAGCTGCCTCTTGAATGCCTCCGGAGAGCCCACAACCTCCCTAGGTAACTGGTTCCATTGTCGTACTGCTCTTACGGTCAGGAAGTTTTTCCTGGCTTTCTGTCACTTGAGCCCATTATTCCGTGTCCTGCACTCTGGGAGGATGGAGAAGAGATCCTGGCTGTCCTCTGTGTGACAACCTTTCAAGGACTTGAAGAGTGCTATCATGTCTCCCCTCAATCTTCTCTTCTCCAGGCTAAACATGCCCAGTTCTTTCCGTCTCTCCTCATAGAGCTTTGTTTCCAGACCCGCGATCATCCTGGTTGCCCTCCTCTGAACACGCTCCAGCTTGTCTGCGTCCTTCTTGAATTGTGGAGCCCAGAACTGGACTCAATACTCAAAATGAGGCCTAACCAGGGCTGAATAGAGAGGAACCAGTACCTCACGCGATTTGGAAGCTATACTTCTATGAATGCAGCCCAAAATAGCATTTGCCTTTCTTGCAGCCATATCGCACTGTTGGCTCCTATTCAGCTTGCGATCTACAACAATTCCAAGATCCTTCTCGATGGTAGTCTTGCTGAGCCAAGTATCCCCCATCTTGTAACTGTGCATTTGGTTTCTATTTCCTAGATGTAGAACTTGGCATTTATCCCTATTAAATTTCATTCTGTTGTTTTCAGCCCAGCGCTCCAGCCTATCAAGATCACTTTGAGGGTGGTTTCCGTCTTTCAGGATCCACCTTGCCTTGAAAGGCAGAAAAAAGCATGCGGAAGGGAGAAAGAAGGGTTCAAAGGTTCTTTATTCACTATCTTAGACGCAGATCTGGGCATCCGACTCGGTTTATTAAGCGCGACGTTGAAAACCATTTTGAACCCGTTGAGCGGGCGCCACCCAGAAAATAAGATGTTTGCGTGCCCCAGGCCGTGCTAGAGTCAGAACACGGAATGGTTCCGTTTTGAAGCGAAAGCAGGGACAGTCCCACGAAAAATATTATGAGGGCTTTTTCCGCAACCCCAAAAAACCCAGACAAACCAGCTTGCCAGCCCGTAACCTCAGATGCTCCCAACTGGCACAGCACAGCGTGCCGCAAGGAGTTAAAAGGAAGCTGAAAGACGCGAAAGCTCTGTGTGGTTTGGCGACAGCTCAAAAGCCGGTGCGCCGATCCCAGTAAAGGGGGAAGGGAAAAAGATATTTCCGCCCCCCCTTTGAGATTCAGAGCGGTTCGAAAGACGCTCTGCCTTTCGCTTGCGGGGCTGGTGGAATGCACGAAAACGTCTGGGTTAAACCTGCTGGAACGGCTCTGTCCCAACTCAAATACCCAAGGAAAGGCGAGCGAAAGAGCTGTCTTAAGTGTGGTTTTACCATAAAAAGGCACGTGCTCCCACGCTACGTTTAGAGAAGAAGCCCCATTTTGACACGATAACCCACACCGCAAGATACAATTCCCACCCCCAGCGCTCCGGAGCGAAAAACCAAATTCCCCAGTGCGTTATCTAAACCCGCCCCACCTATAAGCAAAAAGACTTGATACAAGGAGGAAGCAGTTAATCAACTGTCCGTCAGCCCGGCGCCTGTGCGGACGGGTTGGATTACGGGGCTAGGGAATGATGGATGTTGTAGTCCAACCCGTCTGCACAGGCGCCGATCTGGGGAAAGCCGGAACGAACTTTTGTTTGGCTTTTGAAAGGGGAGTCCAGTGAACGGCAGCCGTTTTCATTGGTGGGCGACGAAGGGAGGGGCCCCTCCTCCGATAAGCGACCCCGCTGGGGCTATGCAGAAGGCTTTGGGAGGTTACGTTTCGCAAACCATTCGTGGCTTTTGTCGGCCGCCATCGCCTGCGCAGAAGGAGAAAAAACAGCAGTGAAAGACAGGGCAAAGCCGCCGAGGGACAGCCAAAAACGTTTCCCCGGAAGAGGAAAAAGCCCCACGGGTCTCCAAGCAAATTATTATTACTACTGATAATAAAATTTGAATGTGAACTCTACCGGACTCTCTAATCTTCGTCTTGGATCACCCCTTGCACGATTTAAGATGAAACAAATGAAAACAGCAGTTTTATTCTTTTACTATGTACAGCACCATGGACAGTGATGGTGCTACACATATTATTATTAATAATAATGATAATAGAAGGGCATTTAAATAACATTCCTTATGCCTCAAGGCTCTGCCCTTGCTGTAGCGGCAAAGTGGAGGGTCTGCCTCCTTATTTGTTCTTCTGCCCAAATTTGTTCCAAATAGTTTGATTGTTTTCTTGAGAAAAAGTCCAGCAGGTCCGATTCAGAAAGAATACAATTTTTGTTTACGTGCGATAGCAAGACTGTCCCACTGGTTGAAACAATAAAGCTTTATCTCTCTATTATTTGCATTTCGATACCGCCCCACAGCTGAAGTTCTCTGGGCGGTTTACAAAAGATTAAAATATTAAAAACGATACACAAAATTTAAAACCATAAAAATGTAAAACGGACAGTATACCCAAAGACAACGTACTTCTAAAACCAACGTTGAGCTGTCTGCGAAACCTAAAAACAACATTGAGCTGTCTGCGAAACCTAAGAACTGCATTGAGCTGTCTGCGAAACCTAAGAACTACATTGAGCTGTCTGCGAAACCTAAAAACATCTGGGATCGATTAAATCTCATCACATGCTGCTAAATGCCTGGGAGAAGAGAATAGTCTTGTCTGGGGCCGAAAATAATAGTAATGTTGGCACCAGGCGGGCTTCATCGGGGAAATGGATGAATGACAGCCTGTCAAGATGGGTAGAGAGGGACTGTGCCCTTTTCTCCCTCGAGCAAATTCACTCGTGCAGGTTTTCACCGGCTTCCGAATTGACAGAACAGGCAGGTGTGCCTATATTTGGGTCAGCCTTCAAAATCCTAGCTCTTTTAATTCCTCCTCCGCACACTTGGAAGCTGCCCACCCCCCCGACACACATTTTGTGAATCGCTTGTCAAAGTTTCTAGATCTCATGAACACAGGGCAAAATTGATACCCCTTGAACGGAAACTCCGATGCTTTTTTGGTTTTAAAAAAAACCTGTCCGGTTTTGCTCTAGGATCACACATTTGCTCCAAGAATGAAACTCTCATGGCTCCCTCGTCCCTGCAAAGAACCATGGGAAATCTAGTTATCTGAATGTCTAAGGCTGTCTTTTCCAAACAAGCGCCTTCCAGCTGTTTTGGATGGATGGATGGGGATAATGGGAGTTGGGATCCAAAACAGCTGGCGTGGAACCGGTCAGGGAAGGCTGCTCTTAAGAATTTTCAGCCCACTCACAAAACTACATTTCCCAGGATGCCTTTAGGGCATCTGCAACGGCCCCCTGATAATCTCGAATTAGTCATCCACGCCGAGAGAGAAGAGGTCGACTCACCTCGTCCAAGAGTTTCCCGCCATTCGGGTCGACCTGGGACAGCTCCCGAAAGGCCTCGTCTCCCACAAAACAGATTTCGTGGCCGTCCTAAAGCGGGCGAGAGAAGAGGGAGAGGAAGGAGCATTTGCGGCGTGGGCCGCCGTCACGACGCCCATGAAGGACGGAACTGGCAAGCGACCCAGGATTATTTTCACACCCTGCACCGTCGCCGGACAGGACGGCGTTGGAAGGGGAACATAAAAGAGGGGACGTTGGCACATGCTTGTGGGTCTCCCGTGGGCAGCTGGTGGGCCACTGTGTGAACAGAACGCTGGACTAGATGGACCTGGGTCTGATCCAGCAGGGTTCTTCTGGCGTTCTTAAAAGTGGGGAAAGGTCCCTACCCACCATGAGCTTACAATCTAGCCACAAAGGTGGAGCTGGACAGTGAAGGCCGGGGCCAGTTCGCGCCGCCTCGTTGCAAGGGAAGCTGGGAAAAAGCGGAGGGAAGGAGTGGAGCGTCTCCAAGCTACAACCGCCATGATGCCAAGGTGACGTATTTTTGTGACAAATCTACCGGCCGGGAGGCCCGGCTTCGTCCTATCCTTCAGGAAGGGGTTTTAGCGAAAGCTGCGACCCACGGCAGACCCAAGGAACGTACGTCTCGCCCAGAGAAGAGAAGACTTGTCGGGCCGGGATTAACGGCACCCAGGACGGCCCTTTGCAAATCCCTGCAAAGCCTCTTGCAAAACTTTATTCTGTGCAGCTCTGGAGAGAAGGGGCTGGATCTCGATGTGCTTAAATTATAGGAAGGGGGAGATTTGGGTTGAACGTTAGGAGAAACATCTGGAGGGGAAGAGCAATTAGGCAATAGAACCGGGGACCCAGGCTGGGCGGACGGCTCTCCATCGTTGGAGGTCTTCACGCAGTGACAGGGCAGCCACCTCTTGGGTATTCTCTAGCTCTGGAGTTCCTGCCTCAAGCGGGGTGGGTGGGGTGGACTGGATGTCCTTTGAGGCCCCTCTGGCTCAACAACTCTAGGAAGGCCTGTCCCCGAGAGGGCCAATCAATATCTGCTCTTGCCCCACCATTTATACCATTCCAAATTTGCAGAGCAAACACAGACCATCACTAGATTTCTGTGCTCAAACTGTGAACCTTCTGAGCAGACGATTCAGGACTGAACAAATATAAAGCGACCACAAGCGCCGGCTTCGTAACGAACTTACGGAACTCACTGCCACAAGATGTAGCAACGGCTGCTAGCTCAGGTGGTATATTTTTAGATTTCTTTTTAGAAAGGGTGAGGCACCTCTACGGAGCAGAGGTGAACAGGTCAGAGATCACAAAGGAAAATCCCCTGTGCGCTACTTCCGCTCCCGGCTGCAGGCAGGGGAATTTGTCCGTTATCTCCAATTGCAGGTTGGAAATAACAAGAGGATTTCGGAGGGGTCGGCTTCTCCTCCAGAGCCTCTCTCCACTCTTTCTTTCAACACGGACAATGGCAAAATGGATGTGCTGATGATATCATCCTGCCCACAGATGGCAATTCCCCCCCCCCCAAAAAAAAACAACTGCTCCCCACTCCTGCTATGGAGGACACCTCACTCGCTGGCTATTAACCATGGTTGCTTGGTAGAACTTCCTTAGCCAGAGGCAAGCCGCCACCGGACATCAGATGTTGGGGACTGACAGCGTGGACTGATTTGTCCTCAGGCCGGTTCCAGCCGGGCTCCCCTTAGGCGCTTGCGTTTGATACGTGCTGGGGGTATTTTTCGGAAAGGCCACTCACCGGATCCGCCAAGATGACCACTTGCACCGTCGCTTTCCCCGGCGTGTCCAGGCTCACTAGGGGAGTCAAGATCTTCTGGTTTTCCTTTTTCATCAAGGCCTCGAGGTCAGCCAGCTGGAGGGGCGAGGAGGCAAGAACGCAAGCAGGGCACCGGGAGAGAACGGGAAGAAAATACGGGGCAGAAAGTGAGCAATCCCTACTGTTCAAAACTGCAGTTTAACAACCTAGAAGAACACCCTACAAATGGAGCCAAACGCACACCCCCACCCCCACCTCGTGGCAACATCACAACTAACACATCGTATCACATGTTAACATCACAGCTACTGATGACAACAACACTCTTCAAGTACATGAACGGTTGCTCCACAGAGGAGGGACGGGATCTCTTCTCGATCCTCCCAGAGTGCAGGACACAGAATCATGGGCTCAAGTTACAGGAAGCCAGATTCTGGCTGGACATCAGGAAAAACGTCCTGACTGTTAGAGCAGTATGACAATGGAACCAGTTACCTAGGGAGGTGGTGGGCTCTCCCACACTAGAGGCCTTCAAGAGGCAGCTGGACAACCATCTGTCAGGGATGCTTTAGGGTGGATTCCTGCACTGAGCAGGACTCGATGGCCTTAGAGGCCCCTTCCAACTCTACTCTTCTATGACTGTAGGGCGGAAGCCCAAACATTTATCTCCAAATATATTTTGAAATCGTTTCATGGTTAGCCTATCTATCTAAAGCAAAGCCTCGTGATGCCGTTCTCTTGTTCTGAGGGACTCCTAGAAACATGGCGTTTGCAATCACCCCCAAAAGATCGTCACCTCTTCCTTGGGGCAAGAGAAGGCGATCCGCCCAAAGGCTGTTCCGTGGTCCACAACTCGCCCGATGTCCAGCAGCTCCAGCTTACACTGAAAGAGAAAAACAGGGCCTACTCAGCAGTGGCCTCCACACCCGTGGAACAAACTCCCGCCGGCAGTCTGCCACGCACCATCCTTACAGGTCTTTAAAGGTATTTAAAACGTTCTATTTCAGTACGGCCTTCCCATAAACGAATACTGTTGTGCTGCCACTGCCCTTGTGATTTTTATCGTTAGTTTTTACTGTTAGCTTTTATTGATTTTAACTGATATTCTAATGTCTATGCATTTATTGCTTTTAACGGCTCGGAGGGTGGCAGCAAGGGAGAGGGCCTTTTCAGCGGTGGCCCCTCAATTATGGAATGATCTCCCTGACGAGGCTCGCCTGGCACCAACATTGTTATCTTTTCGGCGCCAGGTCAAGACTTTTCTTTTCTCCCAGGCATTTAATAACATATGCTGAGTTTTTAAACTGACCCCAGAATAATTGTTTGTATTTTATGCTTTTTATGATTTTAAATTTTGTATATTTGTTTTTAATGTTCACTCTTTTTAACCTTTGTAACCACCCAGAGAGCTTCGGCTATGGGGAATGCAGACAAGCTGGAGCGTGTTCAGAGGAGGGCAACCAGGATGATCAGGGGTCCGGAAACAAAGCCCTATGAGGAGAGACTGAAAGACCTGGGCCTGTTTAGCCTGGAGAAGAGAAGATGGAGGGGAGACATGAGAGCACTCTTCAAAGACTTAAAAGGTTGTCACACAGAGGAGGGCCAGGATCTCTTCTCCATCCTCCCAGAGTGCAGGACATGGGCTCAAGTTAAAGGAAGCCAGATTCCAGCTGGACATCAGGAAAAACTTCCTGACTGTTAGAGCAGCACGACAATATAACCAGTTACCTAGGGGGATTGTGGGCTCTCCCACACTAGAGGCCTTCAAGAGGCAGCTGGACAACCATCTGTCAGGGATGCTTTAGGGTGGATTCCTGCATTGAGCAGGGGGTTGGACTCGATGGCCTTGTAGGCCCCTTCCAACTCTACTATTCTATGATTCTATAAATGTAAATAATAATAATAATTATACTGTTTTCATGTATGGTTGTAAGCCGCCTTGAGAGAGCTTCTGCCCTGTATTATCTATATTTTTTATTTACTGCTGAAAACCTTGGTGCGCCCCAATAAAACGAGCCGCCTGTCACCGCATCCCTGCCCGGCTGGCTGCACCCAGCTATAAAACATTTTTGAAAACAACGCAGAAAGGTTCGTGAAAGTAGCAGCGTCAGGGTCCGACGGGGCCTTGTTTCGACGGCCCCTCTCTTCTGCTGCGGAGCGATTCCCGCGAACAACGCGCCGCCCGCTCACGCCCCACCTGGTTCTCCGCGTAGCCGAGCAGCGCTGTCCGCTGGCCTTCATCTTTCTCGTACACTTTCATGCCCAGAAGCCTGGACCAGTAGTCGACGGATTTCTGCAAGCTGGACACAGCCAGGGTCACTTTTAGCACTCGGTCTAGAACAGCAGAAAAACCTTAGGACAGGATTTATCATGGAGCGCCGCTTTCCTAATGAGAAATCAAGGCTGCAAGCCTTGAGGCACCTGCTCTGTATGTAGGCCGCTGTATGGAGTTTGGTTCTGGCAAGTGAACTGCATGATGGGATTGGAGTGATGTATGTGCCTGAACATTCTGTAATGCTGAAACTGCCTTAACTGGAAAGAAAAGCTAAATTGGAATTTCTAACTGTCAAGACCTTTTGAGATAGTAGTAGGCAAATAAGCTATCCTGATAAGGAGGAATGACCCTCCAGGTCAATCTGACAATGCCAGAAGAGTTATGGGCCCTCTGTTGGTAAGGTAGAATGCAGAAGTTTTCTTTGATCGGTCTTTGTTTTGCTTTAGAATTTTGCCAACCGCTGATTGGTTGACATGCTACTGTGTATAAATATGCCTGCTTTTCACACAGCCAAGGGAGACATCTTTGTCTGTAGGACTTTCTTCCTACAGCTGTATTACGCTAAATAAAACCGAGTTGCCTTACAACCAAAGGGAATTTTTATCCTTGACAATGTCATGTCTAACCCTACTGCCACTGTTTTGGGAGAAGGTGTTTCAGGGAATCAATCAGATTCGGATTCGGACCTAGAGGAGGTGGCATCAGGCACCAGCTAGCCTGTACCAGTGGGGGAGGAATCTCTCACGGGCGATTCCCCAGCTGGGACTCAGCCCTCTCCAGAGCTTATTTCCTCAAGGCCAAATCCTACACCCTCAGTGGGAAGTGAGCTTTCTTCTGGAAGAAAGCGTCCCGACAAGCTAACTGATGCTAGGGCCGCCGGAAGCTGAAACGCACGGAACGGAAGGAAGGTGTGAGAAAGTCGGTCTGACTAAGATTGCACCAGAACCTGCCTCCGCACCAGGCTCTCTGAAGTTAGGAAGGGGCTTCCTGTTCTCCTTGATCGGACAATTGTCTCGCTTAGTTTGCATAGTTTTGCCTAGGGGGAAGTTCCCAAGAGATTAGACTCTCTTCAGGTAGAAGAGATGCTTGCTGCTTAACAAAAGCTTTGTGGATTACCTAGCAGGCCTCATAATTTGTCCCCCATTGAAAGCAGGAGCTTTCTGAGCAACCCGACAACACTAACTGGCACAGAAAAGGGGAGTGACGAGACGCCAAGGTCGTCTCCTTGTTGCTTGTCCCCCGCATCTAATATTCAGGTACAGTGCCTCTAAACATGGAGGTTTGTCATCGATTAGCTCCTGAAGGTATTTTTGATGCCTCTCCTTAGCCAGGATTGCAGTCCAAAAAGACATGACCCACAAGGAAAAAGGGCCAGGAGGGAAGAGGAAAGACACACACACACACACACACACAACTGAAGTTATAAAAATGATAGCATCGTGACTTTCCCATCTTTCCCCAGCACCTCGTGCTAACCCCCTCCCCACAAATGGTGGCATATTGCAAAGCAGGGTGAGGGAGCAATGAGATGCTGGCGGCTGTACAATTCAGCTCGCCCCTTTACCTTCCTTCGCTGGCTCTTTGTCTTCCAAGCAGAACTTATATCCCCCCGGACCTTCCGTTTCGTAGATGCCCGCCGAGATTTCCTTGAGTGGCCACTGCAGCTTTCGGGCATTTCTCACAGCCTGGCTGGACACGACCGTCATCCCCTGCGCCAGAAAAACACCCACACCCACACGATAAACACCCGAAAAGGCAAGTGATGAGAATTCTCATCGTACGGAGGATCCCCTATCTCTCTGGTCTACCACTGTTCTCCGTAAGATCGGCAGGTAACAGCCACAGGGCCTTTTTGTTGGTGTCCCCGCAGTTGGAGCCAGTCCGTGGCTGTGTATCTGATGAGCGAGGGAGGCCGGGATATCGGCAAGCGATCCCAGGCCTCTCAGCTGCACTTCATATCCTACGGCTATGGGGAGTAGGTAGAAGATAACACCCATTTTTTTATTTAATAGACAAGGCCGTCTGCTCCCACATCTCCGTGACAAAAACACCAACAGGGATGTCATAGAGGCAGACAAGTGGCGTCAGCAGGGGGGTGGAATAGTTGACCTCTGAGGTGCCATTTCTGGGGAGTGCCCGAGGGTGCACACTCAATACTGAGGTTGAACGTTTTAAGTGTTATCTTAAAACGGGTGGGCAGAAAGCTGGTCTCTGGGTGTTGTGGACGTCGGCTCCCAGCATTCCTGGTTTTTGGCCATGCATGCAGGGGCTTCTGGGAGTTGAAGTCCCAAAAGACCTGCAGAGCTGCCTTCTGCCCTAAATGATACCCAACGGGCCCTGTCCAACTGCGCACCCCAAAGGCGCATCTGCCTTAACTTCCCGGAGAACCCTAGGTCAGTTTCTGAAGAGTCCTCAGAACGCAACCATGCCGACACCACGACAACTGTTGGAAGGCTGGGTAGGGGTCTGAAGTTACAAAACCATGGTGCCTACCAGGAAGTCGTTGCCAAGGCGGTAGTCTCCGACGCCGTAATTGTAGGTCAGCTCTGCGACGAAGTGGCCATCCTCCAGCCCGTAACCCACCATCGTTTTGCTCCATTTGCCGTCATAAGGACTAGAAACACAATTTGTAGGGAATGCCGTGAACACAGAAAAGCATGCACTACATTTCTCGCTCCCCTGGCCCTCAGCCCACTACCATACTGAGCTGGACGGACAAATATGGCACCATGTACATTGATGGTGCTATATAAATAAATAATAATAATAATAATAATAGCCTGGCAGCCGCCTCGATTCATTCAGTTCCCCAGACAACTTCTGGTTTCAGAGAATGATGCGTCATTTCCCCCCCCCCCCCTTCCTCTAATCTCCCCTTTCCCCCTTCCCTTGCTGAAACGGTCAATGTTCTATTGTTGACAGTGACACACTACCCAGGTACAACATTTGCAAATAACCCATGACATCACAGAAGGTGAGCCAATGGGAAGCAAATAACCTCTGACATCGCAGAAGGTCAGCCAATGGGAAGCAAATAACCCCTGACATCACAGAAGGTCAGCCAATGGGAAGCAAATAACCCGTGACATCGCAGAAGGTCAGCCAATGGGAAGCAAATAACCCGTGACATCACAGAATGTCAGTCAATGGGAAGCATCAGGAACTCATGGGCAAGGTTTCACTTAACGTATATAACAGCAACAAGAAAAAAAATACACCTTGTATTAAAGACTAGCAAATGAGGGCTACAGTCTTGAAGGCGTATGTCAGAATAAATTCGTTAGTCTCTGAGGTGTCGAAAGACTTTTTGGTGCTTTTGTTTCCTTAGACCAGCCTTCCTCAACCTGGGGCGCTCCAGATGTGTTGGACTGCATCTTGTAGTCCAACACATCTGGAGCGCCCCAGGTTGAGGAAGGCTGCCTTAGACCAACACGGCTACCCTCAGTTAACAGTAAAAAATTCTAATTTTGTTAGATGCCTTCTGCACAAGTTAGCAAGGCATTGTACAGAATTGATGGGAACATCATAGTACGTAAAAAATAAATCCAGCAATAAATCTTCAAAATCCAACCCAGGCAAATAAAACACAAGGCCAATTGTGAGACAACAACCCAGTAAAAATCCCAGTTTGGATGACAATCTGCATTTATTTAATGGTCGCTGTAACGGCAAGGAGCAAAACAGAAGCGTGCAGTTGGGCGTAGGTTGCTCGCTCTTAGGACAGAATTCTGGAACGTTACTGCACCATGTGTTCGCTGCCCATGTTGATACACCCCTTTACAAACGTCGGCGTTGATGAGAAACAGCCAGGATCGAGGAGATTTACCCGTTACAAGTAGCTTTGCAGCCTTCTTCAAATTCTTCATGCCTTAGGACCTGCGGATTCATAAGAACATAAGAAGAGCCCTGATGCTGGATCAGAACGAGGGTTCATCTAGTCCAGTGGTTCCCAAACTTTTTCAGGTCACCGCCCCCTTGGTTCCAAAAACTCATGCCCAGCGCCCCCTACCCTACACTATAAAAATCATTATTCAGAATAGCCATTTTCAACGACCCACTAAGGAAGATAATAACAATAAAATTCAAAACTGTAACAATTAATTGAATATTTATTCAAAACCTGAAGCAGCTGCCGCAGGCTTGCCGAGGGAGGGAGGGAAAAGAGAGCGAATGCCTCTGTTTTGCAGCCAGCGTGGCAGGGCACACCAAGTAGGGTATGTCTCTTCATTAACGTTTTGGTGCTTTTGAAACATTTCAATTCACCATTAAAGGACTCTTCTTAAACGCTATTAATACATGTGTGGATTCTTCCCCTATATGGCTTGGGACCAAACTACTTTCTCCCTGGGTTTTAAGATCTTCTGGAGAGGCGCTTCTTGGAAAAGACCACCTCGAACGCCCCCCTGCCGCCTCCTTGCCTCTTAACGCCCCCCTATGCAATCCCACCGCCCCCAAGGGGGCAGTGCCGCCCACTTTGGGAACCACTGATCTAGTCCAACAGTCTGTTCACACAGCGGCCAACTAGCCATCGGCCAGGGATTAACAAGCAGGACATGGTGCAACAGCACCCTCCCACCCATGTTCCCCAGCAACTGGGGAACACATGCCAGCGCTTGACAAAGCTTTCGGCCCTCTTTCAGTCCGAGGGCCGGAGTGCATTGTGGAGAATCACTCGTGGGGGCTGGATGCCAGTGTGGGCAGGGCAAAAGGGGCGTGCCCGAAGTACCAAAACTACCAGCATAGTTTAGCTGAAAGTCTTGCTGAGGTCACTGAGCCTTAGGAGAGGTGCATGGTCTTCTAGGGTCCCAAATCGGGACTCTTGTAGGGTCGGATTTGGCCCGCAGGGCTGAGGTTCTACACCTCTGTCGTCGGCAGCGTCATTTTTTGAATCTCCTTTCAACCACTGCCTTTTTGTATAAGGGCATAAACCCCTGCATTTTCAACTTAACTCTCTGAGTTTAAGACAGCTGTGAAGTCTAGCTTCTTCCGGCAGGCCTTCCCAGATGAATTTTAAACCAAGAATTTTAAGATGTCTTGACTGTTATTTTGATATTGTATTGGTTTTGTATGATCTTTTAATTAATTTTACGTATTTGATTTATGTTGTATTGTTGTACTAAGGTTGTTCCCCACCTCAATCCAAAGGGAGAAGCGGATAATCAATTATTATTATTATTATTATTAATTATTATTATTATTATTTTCTGCTTTCAGTTACGTTTAACAGCTCTGTTTTCAATGCTCTCACTTTTTATTATTGCAAAATTATTCTGAGTACAACATATATAGTATTATTTAGGGGAAATATAATATAAGTATATAAATATACTTATATTATATTATAATATATAATATTTTGTTAATATTATAAGCAATATAATATGCTTATGTTATTTATGTATGTATGGGGAAATGAATGAATTATATTCAATTAAAATTAATTAAATTAATTAAAAAAAAACCCACCAACCCTTTGCATTAACTGTATAAAGTAAAAGCAAACGCCGCCCTGTGAGAAGATTGGACCTAAGAAGTTGCCGTAGCTGGTTAGCCGCTCTAGGAGCAGCTCTGCGTTTGGGCCCCCAGGGCACCCGTAGATGCTGACGTCATCAAACTCCTTAGAAACCCTCCCCCTTCCTTGTTTCCCAAGCGGCCCCTTAACTGCCGACCGCCTCACTCCCCTGACACTTACGCGCATGCCCAGTAGCTCCCGA
The DNA here is from genome assembly GCF_023053635.1 of Elgaria multicarinata webbii. NCBI lineage: Eukaryota > Metazoa > Chordata > Lepidosauria > Squamata > Anguidae > Elgaria > Elgaria multicarinata. Next base: position 11,169,135 of record NC_086192.1, read on the forward strand.
TAGAAACGGACGGTCTGAGCTCGGTCGCCGATTTTGAACACGAAGTGCAGCGCGCGCCTGGCCTTCATTTTTTCCTCCCTCCCTCACAAAATGATCACCTTCGACCGGTTGTTGTTGTTTTTTTAAAGCGTGCTTTCACTTCCGGCGCGGGGCTATGACGTCACGGAGACGTGTGGCCCTGCAGAAGTGACGCTGAACTTCCCCTCAGCCGGAATTTTTAATACTCAAGAGAGCGGGAGTTGGAACTGCAATCATATCTAAAGGGCCGCAGCTGCCTAAGCAATAGGAGCTGAGGCAACGTGAACGCCACTCTAGCCTTCTATCTCTATGACACAATCACAGCCAATGGCAGCTCGCGCTTTTTTACCGGAAGTTCGGGCCACCCTAGAAAACAACTCAGGAAGCCATTTTGTTTCAGAACGTGCTCCGTTACCCTGGGCAACGGAGCTCTCGCGATACCCCGCTCGACTTCCCGTTCCTGTGGCTGCCGGCGCCCGTGGCCAAGATGGCGGCCCTGGTCATGCCGGCGCGGGCTTCCCTCCTGCTGCTGCTGCTGAGGCCGGCCTGGGCCGGCGCGGCGGTTGGCCGGAGAGGGGTGCGCGCGCTGAGGAGGAGCCCCGTCCGCGTGTTGCCCTCGCTCGCGCAGGCGCAGGAGCAGCAGCTCGTCCGCCCGAGCCCCCCTCAGGTCCAGCGTGGGCCTGCCCCGAAGGCCCGAGCCGACCCCGGCTCTGAGAGGAAGGAGCCCAAGAAAGCGGCCGCTTCGGAGCAGCCGGAGCCGGAGGAGAAGCTGTCGCTGCACTACGAGCGTGCCGGGCCCGGTGACAAGAGGCTGAGGTGAGCGAGCGCAAAGCACGCTGGGAGTTGTAGTTTTGCGGTAAAGGAGGGAGGGGAGACTTATAAAAGATGAAAAGAAGCGACGACTCTCCGAAACCATTCCCATGCGCTGGCCAGAGGCGCGCAAAGAACCTTGGGAATTGTGGTTCTGGGTTAGAAGAGAAGCCACAACTCCCAGCATCCTCTGGGAGAACATAAAAGGCGCGCTGGGCTAAGTGTGTGCAATGCACGCTGGGAGTTGTAGTTTTGTGTGGGTGGTGATGGAGGGAGGGGCGTCTCGTAAAAGGTGGAAAGGAGCGACAAGCCTCCACAATAAGTCGCATTGGTGGTGATGAAAAGTCATGCTCTGGCCACGGGCGTGCAAAGGACTCTGGGAATTGTGGTTCTGGGTGAGACGGGAAGCCAGAAACTCCCAGCATCCTCTGGGAGGCGAACTTTAAAGTGCTCTTCTAAGTGTGTGCAGCGCACTTTGGGAGTAGTAGTTGCCAAATCTAAAGGAGGGGGCTGAAAACTACAACTCCCAAAAGCCTTTGTTGTTGGAGAAGTGAAGGGACTGCAAAGAAAGCTTTGGGGAGTTCCATTAACAACAATAAACAAGAAGTTTACAGTTTAAATTTTGACAACAGTGAAAGAAGGAATAGAGAAAAGAGGGAGGAGTTTTAATCCTATGCATGTTTAGGCAGAAAAGGGTCCTACAATCCTATGCATGTTTTGGCAGTCCTACAATCCTATGCATGGTTAGGCAGAACATAGTCCTACAATGCTATGCATGGTTAGGCAGTCCTACAATCCTATGCATGTTTAGGCAGAACAAAGTCCTATAATCCTATATATGTTTAGACAGAAAAAGGTCCTACAACTCAGCCCTGATGGCTAGGGAATGCTGGGAGTTGTGGGACTTTAAACACGCATAAGTCTGCACCTTTAATCATGTATATTTTTGTACCGTCACTTTTTGTCAATTGTGTATATTATTAAGGACCGTTGGTGCTTTGCTGCCATTACCTGATCTCCGTATAAGGCAGCTTCCTAGGTTCCTATTTAAATCAGCCCTATATTTGGAACCATGAGGACTGGAATCTTTATTTTTGTGGGAGTGGGGAGGACCATAACTCAGCCATGAGTTACCTATGTAACACCTATGAGTTACAGGACCTTTTCCTGCCTACACATGCATTGTATTATACCCTCAGTCAGTGGCTGAGACCTCGTTTTGTAGGCAGAAGGGCCCAAGTTCAAGTTTGGGCAAAATGAGGGAGGAAAAAGCATCAGACAGCAGGGGGAAAATCCTGCCTGAGATGTAACACCAGGAAGAGAATGTGACAGTATTGGGGTTGATCAGGAGTGGGGACCCTGTGACCCTCCAGGTGCTGCTGGACTGCCAGCAGATCTGACCATTGGCCATACTGGCTTTGGCTGATGGGAATTGGAGTCTTAACTACCTTGTTTTGGCTGGCACAAGGGCTCAGGGTTGAGGCAGAAAGAAGGGATGTTTGTGGGGCATTAAAAAGAGCACTGGACCCAGGCAGACCACATTTGCTCTGCTGAAATCGGTGTTTCTCTTTCCTACCACAAGATGTCGCGATGGACACCCATTTGGATGGCTTTAAAAGGGGCTTAGATAAACTCCTGGAGGAGAAAGCTGTCAATGGCTACTAGACCTGATGGCTCTGTGCTACCTCCAGTTTCAGAGGCAGCGTGCCTCTGTACACCTGTTGCTGGGGAACATGGGCGGGAGGGTGCTGTTGCAGCCATGTCCTGCTTGCGGGTTTCCCGTGGGCAGCTGCTCTGTGAAGAGAATGCTCGACTAGACAGACACTTGGTCTGATCCAGCAGGTCTCTTACGTTTTCGAACCAAAAAAAACCTCCCGTCAGCCAGCTAGCATACCTGCTAGCGGGCCAGATGGCCAGGCCTTAACAGGACCCCTTTCCCGGCAGCAAAGTGGTGACGTTGGCCAAGTCGAGGGACTTTCGTGAGAGGCACGGGAAGATCCTCCTGGAAGGCCGGCGGCTCATCACCGACGCCCTGGCCGCTGGCGCCGTTCCCCAGACGCTCTTCTTCAGCACCGTCAGCCATGTGAAGGAGCTGCCGGTAGACAAGCTGAAAGGCGCCAGCCTCGTCAAGGTGAAGTTTGAAGACCTGAAGGCCTGGTCTGACGTCATTACTCCTCAGGGGGTGATCGGTAAGTTGTCATCTGGGAAGCAGCCCATGTATGAATTGTGAGGGGACGGAACTGCGGAGCTGAACAGTATTAGATGGGAATGTGTTCTGGGAACAGTGCCTTGAGACCCGTTACTCAGTCACTCGTCTCGTTGAGAAACCGTTGCTTGCTTTTAAATACATGGAGAGAGGGAGTGAGAGAAAGAGAGGAATGTGTGAAGGGGTGGCAGCAGTGAAGCAAGAAGGAGGCTCTGGATGGATGCAACGTTTAGCTCAAAGTATTCTCTCTATATAAAACGCTTAGCTATGTTTCCGTAAAGGCTTCAGCTGATACAGGTTGCTAAGCAACAGTAACAACGTGTAACGTCAGCTGATACAGGTTGCTAAGCGCCTCGCCCGACTCCTCTGGGCTTTCCAAAGTAATCCTACCCCCCTTCCTGCCTCTTCACTCCTCGCCCCCCACAAAGGGGGCAGCGCCACGGTCCGGAGCATGAGCGAGGCATGGCCGGGGCCCTTGGTGGCCGGCTGCTCGCCTGCTGCAAGCTGAGGCCCCGGCCTAATCTCATGCGAGCTGGGTGGGTGGCCCAAGGCTGACAGGAACCCCGGGGAGAGGGTGACACCTGCTCCCCCTCCCCCCGACCTCCCTGCCCCCCAGGTCTGCCTCTAAGCAGCCCCCGCCCCTGCGATGATATTTAATTAATAAACTTTTAAGATATGCTACAACGGCACATGTTACGCCGGGTACAGCTAGTATTTTTTAAAATACTCCATTGTTAGTCTTTCTAAGTTTATACATGTGTATCAACTTGGTCATCTTTCAGTAGTAAAGCCTGTGTCCACCAGTTGCTGGGGAACATGGGTGGGAGGGTGCTGTTTGCCCCGTGTGTCCTGCTTGTTCATCCCCAGCCGACGGCTGGTTGGGCCACTGTGGGAACAGAGTGCTGGACTAGATGGACCCTTGGTCTGATCGAGCATCAGGGCTCTTCTGATGTTCCAAGTCTTGCGCCAAGTTGTGCCAACTTGTGGATGATCAAACTGGAGACGGGGTGGGGGGTGGGGACACCCCCCCAAATAGATTCTTCTGACATCCCCACTTCTGGTTGAGATCCCCCTTCCCCAGCCCAATAACTCCTAGCTTTTCTTTCAGTCGAGTCTGATCTGTTTCCTCTCAGCGGGTATTAAAGGGAAGCCCGTCTTCCTGTGTTTCGTCAGGAATTTTCTCCAGACCAGATCATTCTAAAATGACCTATCCAGAAGTCGAGCAGCAACACGCGCTGCCCCTCACCCTGATCTGCGACAACATCCGTGACCCGGGGAACCTGGGTACCATCCTGAGATCGGCGGCCGGGGCGGGTTGCAGCAGGATCCTGCTGGTCAAAGGTGAGGAATGTTGCGTCCACTGGCGAAAGCAGGGGTGGGGAGCTGTGTTATGACTGCGCCTTGACTCCTTGGGGTGGAAGAGTGAATGGCTGGGTCTCCTCCAGAGCAAGTGGGGTGCGGGTGCTTTGGCCACGGTCGCCACGCAGCGCTCCCTCCTCCGGAGACGAAACGGCGCTTTGCTGGCTTGAGGTTTCTTTTCTGTAGCATATTTCTGGGCCGCCTTTGAGGCCTGCAGCAAGAAAGTGGGCCGCTGCATTTTTAAATCAGCCCAGAAAAACAATACACACCTACTGTGGGGAAATACCTGGCCACGCCAGTACTACAGACCCACGGCAAAATACAATCAGGGCTAAGCCGGAGTAAACAAGCAGGCTTTCAGAGCGTTCCTAAAAGCCCGATGGCAACCCATTCCCAAGATGAGGGGCTGCTGCGGAAAAGGCCCTGTCTTGGGCACGTGTCTTGCTCATGAACCCTCAAAGGCAGGCAAGAGAATAGGGCCTCTCTTGCTGCTCTAAAAGCGCAAGCAGGCTGATGTGGGGGAATAGACTTTGAATTGCAGAAGGGACCTCAGAGACCAGCTAGTCCAACCCCCAGCTCGGTGGAGGCTTTGCAAGGTGGAGCGGCGCTACAGCACCCGACAGACGGCCCTCCAGCCTCCGCTTGGGTGCGTCCTTCCTGACGCCCAAGGCAGCAAGCCTCCTTGGAGCTGGAGCTGGAGAAGAGACGAGGACAATTCCCGGTTTGATTCGCTGCCGATTCGTAGAGCTTTCTCTTACCGACCGCTTCTCTCCTTTCTTTCCCCAGGCTGTGTCGATGCCTGGGAGCCCAAGGTACTGCGGGCGGGGATGGGCGCTCACTTCCGCCTGCCCATCACCTCTAACCTGGAGTGGAAGGAGGTGCCAAGCTACCTCCTCCCCGGGACTCACGTGCACGTGGCCGACGGCGCCCAGGCGGTCACCCAAGCTGAGCCTGTGTTGTCGGCCGTGGCCAGCGGCCACGGCTGGGTCTCCAGACCCAGCAACTTGAAAGCCCAGCCGGATTGGGACATCGACGGCACGGGGAAAGGAGAAACGTTCTCGTTGGACGTCCACCATTATTACGAGCGCTGGATGGACATTCCCGCTGCAGTGGTGGTCGGCGGGGAGACGCACGGGGTGAGCGCTGACGCGGAGGAATTAGCCCAGAGCACTGGGGGCAGGCGGCTGCTCATCCCCGTGGTCCCTGGCGTGGACAGCCTGAACTCCGCCATGGCCGCCAGCATCGTCCTGTTTGAGGCGAAGAGGCAGCTCGCGGAGGTCGGAACGGCCCACGCTTCCGGCCTGCGCCTGAACTCCGAAACTGGACGGAGATGAGCTTTGCCTCCGTTCTAGGCTCTCCGTCTCGTCGTGCGGCTCTCCTTTCGCTGCACCCGCTCCGGTTTGGGGGAACAGCTCACCCACTTCCATGGCGGCCTTGTCGTTGCAGGGGAAGAGGAAATGCACACTGGTAGGTGGAGCGTAACGTGCAGCCGGTTATGAACAGCCCGGCATGCCTCCTCAGCAAACGGGATCTCCCCAACCCATCAAAGACAACCCAAACGATTCGCAGAATGTACTGGTTGCTGTCCTCACTATTGGCAGGGATGCTGAATTCTTTCTGCCTACCTCTGTTAAAAACAAACCAATAACCTTTTCCTTGCATGTTGAAAGCTAGCACATCAGGGAAAATTGAGTTTTTCCTCCCTCTTTGATGTGCTAGTTGACTCCATGCGGGGAAATTATTGTTTCATTTTATTAAGAGTGTGTTCCAGAATAGGACGCCCCTACACGCCCGCATGCTGTCCACGGCAGTGCCGTCCAGTTTTTCACCGCCATGCGCTTTACAGCCGCTCTCGTTCCGCTTTGGTTTTGAAATCCAAAGCCGGCAAAAGGTTGCTGCAGCCATTAAGCCTTTGCCCACATCCCTGGCATGAAAAGATACAGCCTAGCGCCTGTCTGCTTTCCCCTCCCGGGTTTTTCTGGCAGGAAAGTTGCATTGCTGTACACTTGACTCAGCGGCTGGAACAGGACTCCTGGTTGACATCACCGGCTGCCTCTGATCCCGGGCCAAAGACGCGAAGCAGAGAGTCACCTCTGGCAGGCGGGCTCCCACGGCTCGCTGAAGCCCTGAAATTGAGGCCTGTTTCAGCCAGGCAAATTTGTGTCACTTCTCTGCCCCTCCCTGCCTCTTTCCTTCTGCACTGTGGCCTGTCCTCTCTGCCCCAGGGTGGGCTGAGTTCGCCGGCGCTTTCCATCGCTTTGAAAAACATCCCGTTTCCAAACATTTCGTCCCACCCACGGGGCAGAAGCTCTGAGACCAATTTGCTCTTTTCCCGGGATCGCTTTTTAGCGCGTTCACGAGCTGCCCGCAGAACCTTGGAATCTGTTTCCACTGAAAAGCAGTCGTCCTGCTTACACCCACGCCAGATGTGTACAGAATAAATTCTGGGTTTGCATCTCTCTCTTTCTATTTATAGCGGGGAACGGGCAATGGCCAAGTGAGATTTCTCCATGTCATTTTTGGATTGCCGACAGCTTTCGTGCCCCACTAGAACTAACCTTCACCAGCAGCTTTTGACACCCTGTAAAGGAGGTTGAATGGACATTGCTGCTCTCTCTCATTCCATCCATAACGACTTGCCTGTTGCCATACACCACCGGCATCTTTTTTGCATTTTCTTTGGCGTACCTGGCTCAACAAGAGTTCTGTGCAACCCCAAAGTTTGCACACTTTGATTAGTCTCGAATATATATATAAAATTATTACTTAAGCCGGGGTGGGTGGGGGGATTTTCTTTCTTTCTGTTGTGTCTGATGGGCCAGGCAGGCTGCAAGTCTTCTTTTAACCAGAAGGTGGCAACATTATTGACACATGGAATCTAACACGCAAGGGGGGAAACGGGGCGGATCCGGGTGCGAGAGGAACGTTCTCACATTTTAAACTCCTGTATCGTAAATGCTCCTTCTTTCCGTGTCGGTATCCAGAGGTGAGAGGGGGTTTTCTGGCGGGACGCTTGGTTTTGGGGCCTGGGTCACCTCTCTACACCCCTCCTCACAATGACCTCTTGGAAAAGAAGCGTCTACTTAGATCTCAACTACGAGATACTCGGTCTCTCTGGAATGAACAGGGCTCTACCATACGGCAAAACAACATAAATCATCACCCAATTGTACAAAAAGTGGGCGAGACCAAAATCCACACCTAGGGCCTGTCCCCGGCACCCAGGAATCCGTAATATTGTCTCTTTCCACCCCAGCTAGGGCATAAACCACTCTTGTCTCAACTGCCATTCCACGGAAGTTCCATTGAGATCTTTCCGCTCAGCTTTCTCCAACCCGGGTGCCTTCCAGGCGTTAGACTACAGCCCCTATCATCCCCAGCTAGCACGGAATGGGGGTTGTCTTAACACCTGGAGGCCACCAGATCAGGGGAAGGCTTAAGGGTGTTGAAGCGGAACCGTGGAGGCTCAAATTCAAACCAGAGCTGGTTCGAAATTGCCAGTCGGCGTCCACTCCCGTGTGGTTTGAGCCAGAATTCTGTTTCCACGCTCATCGGCTTTACGAAACTAAGCCCCGAAGTTTCAAAACAGGTATACAAAGGCACAGTTTGATATCTTTAAACTGCTGTGAAGAGTGACATTCGACGAAGCACAAATTCCAGAGGGTGGGTACATTTCAGCCGGCTCGTTCGTCTGAAGTGTGAATCAGGACGTCTTGGGTGGGAATTTGCAAAGACGGAATTCTTCCCAATTCAGATGTCCACTCAGCTATGGAACTCAACACAGTAACTCCTGGGATGATCCGTCTCTCAAGAACCCAGAGGTGGTTGTGAGGGCAAGAGGTGGGGGGGGAAATTATATATTCTGGAGCTGGGCACAAAAGCAGCAGGACGGAGGCTCAGAAGCAGTGAACCGGGTGCACACCATTAGTCTTCAAAAGCTTCGGAGTCACTTGTGGCTAAAACTGGAGAGCCTAAAGCCAAACTTCGAGTTTTCCTACCTGTTCAGGTGGAAGCACGCCTTACTTGCCCTAGGTACTTGGGTATTTACAGGCCTGTAAAGACGAGTTCCACCGCCTGATTTGCCCTCCACCTCGACGCCCTGGTTGGTCTGTAAGGGAGAGCACGGAAATTGGACAGGTCACAGATCGTGTACCCCACCTTAGCAAAAACCGAGCGTGCTAATTTTTTATATTAAAAGAAATCATATGGACTAGAAACTTCCCTTTTCCTAACAAAGCGAAGCAAAGGTCCTCTCCAGACTCTGAATTTGGGCTGCCTCCCACAATCTGCAAAACTGCCGAAGGCTCCTAAACCACTTTACGGGGTTTCTTTTCTCACTCTCCTGCCGAAATACACCCCCCCCTATCATATTACACATCTGGCAAGTTAGGTTACTAGAACAGTTTTTATTACAAAGTTCCAATCACCATGTACAGTTTTTACAACGTCCAACTTCGCCAGGGGGGGAAAAAAAGAGTAAAGAGTTGTCCTTTTTCAACTGGTGTGTTAATTCCTCCCTAACACCTCCCGAAAAAGGCTAAAAACAGCACTGTCAAAGGTAAGAGTCACACCTGTGGAGAACCGTTCAGCCAACTATCAGCTGTGTGTGTGTATGAGCAGGGGGCGGGGAAAGCCATTTTACAGTGAATAGTGTTGTTGTTTTAAAAAAGGGGGGGTGCGCAGGAAGCTGGGGAAATATCTAAAATAGTCCTAGGTTTTCTTTTAAGGTCACCAGGAGGTTGGTTATAAATCCTTCAGCACAGGTAACAGAAGGCAGAGTTCAGCATTTGCTACGGGAAAGTCACTTACGAAGTTTACTGCAAGTCACGGCAGCTGGTAGCGTCCCTCCACCCATGTGGCAAAGCGCAGATTAATTTAGAAAGTGGGGAGTGGTCTTGTCCAAGTAGCCCAGGTTTCAGGGTGGCTGTGAACGGGTGTCTAACGCTGGCTGTAACCACGTGGCTGCAGCTGCCACAGGGTGAACATCTACGCAGCCACGAGAGAACGGTCCTCTGCTAAATTTGGAATTCGAGTCCCACCCCACCAAACTCGGCATAGCTTTGTATTCTTTTCATAGCTGGGTTCCAAAATTCGGAGTCTGTAGAGACTTCCGATGACTTTGTGGGGGGCGCCATTCGATGGGAACATTTTCCCCCACCCCAAAAGAGTTGCTGAAACCTACCCTATTTAGCCCTACTTTTTTTTATCTGGCCTGGTGTGAGAGCCAGCGAGGTCTTGTTGGGACATCTATGGGTCTTCCTCCCTCCTTCGAGCTTTGACTACTGCAAAGGCTGCACTGCAGACTCCAGTGAGCCTGGGAAATGTAACTTTCCTAGTGCTCCCAAATCCTTAGCACGGACATTAGGCGCCTTGGGAATCTACATATCCCAGGGCTCCTTGTGTCTCCGATGCTACTGCACAGTTCAAATTGCAAAAGAGGCTGCAGCAACAGCAATACGGGGTGGGGTGGGGCTTGGATTACAGTCCAAGCTGTAGAAAAGACTTATAGAATCATAGAATAGCAGAGCTGGAAGAGGCCTACAAGGCCGTCGAGTTCAACCCCCTGCTCAATGCAGGAATCCACTTCAGGGGAAATGGTCCTGGATTTGTAATGCAGATAAGCATCATAACTCCCAACAAGTTTGTAGTCTGAGTCAGCTGACTCCGGCAACTGCACTAATTTTTTTTTTTTACGCTGCCACGCATCTCACACCTATCTGAACTTGTCCACACCTCAGCTGCAGAGGAAAGCAAGTCCAGAGAAAGTTAAGAACCTCTGCCTCTGCTCTTTGCACCCCATTCTCCATATATACGACAAATATAGAAACCTGACCACTAGCGTTCATACAGACTGCTAGGGATAGTGGTTGGGAACGCTCCCCGGCTGCGTTCGGAAGCAATGGAAAACCTGCACCCAATTCTTCAAAGCAGAGTCACCCGGGACGACCCCTTTTCTAGGAAATCGGAAGCAGTTCAGAACTACCCAACAGCTCCCTGCAAGGTTGTCTTTCTAAAACAGCAAAGCCCGACGGTTTGGATGGGCCGATTTTCTACTCTGGATGGAACGGTGCAGGGTGGAGAGGAAGGGGCAGGAGTCAAGAACATGGCTTCGTCGGAACGGGTTATCTGAGAGCATCCCCTTGACCAAATCCGAAGCGGCCCACGTGAGAACGAAGTAAAATGCTTCACCTAGTGCGGTGTCTAACCAGAAGGCAGCCACATTTCTAGCCAGGCCACGAAGGAATCTATCGCTTGCAAACTCCCCTCTCTCCCCTGCTGCGTACAAGCCAGGTGTCTCCCCCTATCCTTCTGAAAACAGCACCTTTGGGGGGGGGAAGTTTGCTTAGGAGACGTCAGGGAGAGGAGAAACTGCTGCATTTTAAAACAAGGCACCGCAAGAATGTCAAGAGTCGGATTCTGCACGAGGTTGGGGGCAGGCAGGCGGAAACCCTGAATTTTTTTTTTAAATAACGTCTGGGCGGGGTTGTGGGGTGCGAGGCGAAGCGAAGCGGCCGCCAACTCCACCCCGCCCAGCCTCCGCTCTAGATGGGTTCAGGTTTAAGCTTGTCCGCTAGAAAGTCATTCACGAAAGCTTCTACGATGTCGGGCGTGATCTCTTCGACATCCATGACGTATTTGGCACGAGCGGACATGTCCAGGATGGTGAGGAGGGGCGCCGCTTCGGGGAGGTTGGTGTAATCTCGGAGGGAGTCGGTCATGTCGTCCTAAAAAATAAAAAGAAAACAGCCGAGAGAGACAAAAAGAGAAAAAAACCCAGTTAGATTTCAGGTAATTTATCACGTTTCTAGACCATCCGACAGCCCAGGCTCTCTGGATGGTTCTAAAAAACCGAAACCCGTAAACGTGACACAATAAAACATCGTATAAAACCTTTAAAAGTTGAACGCAGAATCAAAACCCCGGAGTAAAAACCAGCAGCAGGCAATGATTGAAAAACACAAGACACATTTAATAATGAGCCAAGGAACTCAAGGGCCTAAGGACAAGAAAAAAGGCTTCCTCGCCCGGCCCCGAAAAGACAACAAGATGGGTGCCAAGTAAGTCTCTTTGAGAAGTGCATTCTACAACCAGGGGCTACCACCGAAAAGGCCCTATACCTAGTAGCCACCTGCCTCACCTCATTTGGCTGGGGGGGGGGGCTCTGAAGATGATTTTAGGGTCCAGGGCAGGTACACATGGGAGAAGATTCTTCAGGTAACCTAGCCCCAAACAGTTTAGGATTCTGAATGTTAATGCCAGTACTTGAACGGACCAGTAGCCAACGCAGGTGACAGCCGGTATAACCTGATAAAATCGGCCAGTCCCTGTGAACAATCCTGCTGCCTTATTTTGGGACCAGCTTAATCTTCCAGACCAGTTTCAAAGGCGACCCATTGCAGTAATCGAAACAAGAGGTTACCAGAGCATGGGTTGGCCATGGATAAGTGACGGACTGCTCCTTTTTTTAAAATAATATTTTTTAAGGAGCAGGGAAGGACACAAAAACGCAAGCCACCATTCCGAAATCCTTTGAAAAATAAAACGGCTTGGATTCTAAGAAAGGAGATGCAGGCATGCAGTGGAAGAAGCCCCGATTTGCAGGTCTCCCAGTTAAAAAGGGATCGGCTCGCAGCGGGTACGGACATTTTATCCTCGCAACAACCCTATGAAGTAGGCCAGGAGAGACTGGCCCGGGCGAGCTTTTGAACGGGGATTCGAACCCGCGTCTCTCGGGTTGTACTCTAACGCACTAACTGCTGCGGCAGCTCAAAAGGAGTGGGGAGGGGGAAGGTGTCTTTCCAGGAGAAGTTGGTCAGGATAACTAATCCGACAGAGAAAGTATCCCAATAATTATATTGGGCGTCAAGCCCAAACAGAAGGGGAACGCTCTCCTGACCCTCCCCCCGAGTGGCACACAACCATTATTGGGGAGCACAGGCTAGATCAGACAGACCTTTGATCTGACTGTAAGCTCCATGTGGGCAGAGGTCTATCGTTAGTATTTTGCTTGCGAACCTACGCACCCTAGGCACGATGGAAAGAAAACGTCAACGCAGCATTTGCATTCTTACGGCCCGTTGCAATCGGAGACTTGCGGGGGGCAGTGGTGTGTGCAACAGAATCCCCCCTGCCCCTTTTGTCTCAGCAGCGACCTTCCTCCTTCCCAGCCCCGCCTGTCAGTCAAGCCACAATGAAAACCGGGGCGAGGGGCTGCGGCAAAAAGCCCCCGCCCCCTCCTGCTCAGAAAGGGTGGAAGGCAGGTCAAAGGTTAAAGCCGCCCACCTGGTTTTCTGGGACGAGGACCAGAAACCCAAACGCAATTCAAGGCGGTGGAGTTTCCCAGGCGCTGCTGCTGCGGACAAAAGGACCGAGACCCGAGAGAACTGAAAGAGGGGCTTTGTTTCTGGCTCTGTCACACACTGCTCTGCGTTGCTTTGCTATACAGCATCTGGCAGCGCGCCGCTTACACGATGGCTGAGAGATAAATGGGTTTGGAAGTGTAGGGGTCACACCTGATGGCATCTCAAAAATCAGTTGGACATGAGCAGACCCCCCCCTCAAAAGATGACAACAACGAAACAGTTTAAAAAAAACAAAACTCTGTCTCGCCTCTGGCACAACTATTCTAGGTCACCGTAAGCCAGGTGTGTTCTCTCTCTCTCTCTCTCTCTCTCTCTCTTTGAAAAATGGGACAATCATACTGGCTTACCTTACAGGGGTGTCGTTCAGGGTGACTTTTTAAAGGCACGTGAAGGGCTTTAACGCCCTAAAGCGTTATATTTATTTGCTGCACGCAGGTCTTGACTTTTCTCCAAGTTCAAAGCGGCAAAATGAACCCCCCCACCCTGGGTATTTTATCCTCGGGGTAAGATTTGCCCAAGGCCACCCCGTCAGATTACTGATCGAGTGAGGATTCGAACCCGGGGCGTCCCTGATCCCGCTCCGCCGCCGTTATTCCACAGGGCCTTTCTAACCACCAAACCGTACTGCTCTATTGTGTATTAGCCAGCCAGGCGCCTCCGTTCCCCCCTCCCTGTTTCCGATGACAGCCGTCAGTGACGGCTCCGCCCCCGTCCGTCTTAGTCCGACGCTCCTGCGCTACAAAATGGCAGGCGGCGAGTCCTAAAAGCGCAAGCCGGGCCCCTCCCTGCACCCGCAGTGTTTTGAGCACGGCGGACGCTTGCGATGGCGTTGGTGCGGCGGAGGTGCAAAACGGCGCATAGCGGACCGGGGGGGGGAAGCGAACCCTTGCAGCAAGCGAGCTTCCCGAACAAGAGGGGGGAAAGCGGCATTGTTTCCAGAGGTCAGCGTGGAGTGCGCAGCTGCGCACATGTGGCGCTCCAGGAGTCGCCGCCGCCGTTTTCAGCGAACCTGGAAGGGGCTGAAAAACAAAAACCCCGACATTTCGCTCAGCGTCCTACAAAGGGGCGTCCGTGCCCCTAAACCCCACAGGGTCCCGCCCCCCGCTCCCCAGGGACAAGAAGGGCGTTCCCAGCGTCGTCGGGAGCTGAACGCAGCTGCCGAGGGCGGGTCCCGGCGACCCCTTTTATCGGCGGCCAGACAGGTGCGGGTCGTGCAGTCTGCCCTTTCACCAGTCTGTCCGTTTATTTATTGGGCTCGTTTATTTATTTATTTAAAAAAAAAAAAAAAAAGAAGGAAAAGGCGGTGTCGGGGAAGCCCGGCCCCTCCGCGTGCCGCAGAAACCGCAGCGCTTGTAAATCCATGCGGCGGTGGCCTCGTGGGCGTTCCCCGCCGCAGCCCCTTCCACTTGCGGGGGAGCGCGGAGACGGCTTGGCCGGGGGGGGGGGGGGCGTGTGTGTCCGGGAGCTGCCGAAGAGGTGATGAATAGGTCCTTCAGGCGGCTGTCAGCGCGTCGGCAAGCAGATGGAGTCGCGAATGAATGAAGGGCAGTGTTACCAATGCAAGCCGGGGCACCGAGAGGAGGGCGGGTGGGTGAAGGATGAAGAGAGATGGGGCGGGGGGAATAAGTCCCCGGGGCTATCGGGGCAGCAGCAAGCAGGGCGGGGAGGGTGGGGGGAACGGGGCCTTTGTTTTAGGACTCGGCTTTCCAACAAGGAACGTATTCAGACATCCCAGGGGTGGCAGGGGACTCACAAGTCTTGGGTGGGGCACTCCAGAAGGGGGGACGCCCATACATGGAGGGCAGGACAGAGAGGGGAGTGAGGAAGGCCTGGAAAACGGCTGGCAGTAGTCAGGAAGCTGGAAAGCTCTGTGTGTGTGGCCCTGAGTGGTTCCATGTATCCGTATGTCTCTGTGCCTCCACGCGTGTCTGTGTGTTTTCTCCCTATGTCTCCGTGTCTGTGTGTTTTCTCCCTGTGTGGGCTCCCTGTGTCTCTCTCTATGTCCATGTGCGTCTCTGTGTGGTCTCTCTGTGTCCCTCTCTGTGTGGTCAACCCCGTGTCTCTCTGTGTGGCCTCCCCGTGTCCGTGCGTGTCCCTGTGTCTTCATTTGGGCAGCGTAGAAACAAGACCAACAATTGCAGGAGCCCCGGTTCCAAAAGCTGAATTGCGGAGGGGGGAACCACACAGCCTCCAGGAGAACGTAACTAACTAACCCAGCTCCCTGCATGCAGAAAGCGAGCACGTCAGGGAGACGGGTTTCTCGCCTCAGCTTTTCTCCTGACGTGCTGCTTGGTTTCACGGGGTTGAAACAGTCGATGGTCTGGTACCCACAACCCACAACCGGAAGTGAGGCATTCCAGAAAGGGTGAATAATCGGGACCTCTGTCTGTGCCAAGGATTTTTAAAGTTGCCATTTTGGAATATACTTAATATATTTTTAACTTTGTATATTTCTAGGTGATAAATGTATATGTTTTAAATTTTGTAACGCCGCCCTGAGGCCCAGGATTGGACAAAAGGCGGGATACAAATATAATAATAATAATAATAATAATAATAATAATAATAATAATAATAATAATAATAATAATGGCGGCTTTAGTTAAGCTATTAAATCTCAGCCTCAGTGTCCCCACCACCACTACCCTCACAGCTGTAAAATGGGAATAATAGTTCCGCCCTGCCTTACAGGGTTGTCGTGTGCCCACCTGGGAGGTTCGCAGCTGTCATGAGATTTCTGGCTCACGTCCCCTAAGCACTACCTTATTCAAGCATCCTTCCTTTTTTCATTGACGGCTCCATTTACACTTACAAAGTGTCATTTCCTCCCCCCCGCCCCCCGGTTCTGAAAGATCTAAATGCATCTCTTCAAGCTTAGGGGATCCGTCATCCCCTCCCCAATATTAGTTCCCACAACTCCCTGGGTCAAGGGAAGTTTTAAATCCGTAGCGTAGATGCCCCCTAAAACGTACCACTGGCTCATAAGCCAGAGGGCCTGTTTAGCCTGGAGAAGAGAAGATTGAGGGGAGACCTGATACCACTCTTCAAATACTTGAAAGGTTGTCACACAGAGGAGGGCCAGGATCTCTTCTCGATCCTCCCAGAGTGCAGGACACGGAATAATGGGCTCAAGTGACAGGGAGCCAGATTCCGGCTGGACATCAGGAAAAACTTCCTGACTGTTAGAGCAGTACGACAATGGAACCAGTTACCCAGGGAGGTTGTGGGCTCTCCCATACTAGAGGCAGCTGGACAACCATCTGTCAGGAATGCTTTAGGTTGGATTCCTGCATTGAGCAGGGGGTTGGACTCGATGGCCTTAGAGGACCCTTCCAACTCTACTATTCTATGATTCTATGATTCAGCTGGGCCTGGGCGGGTGAGATGGATTTTATTTGCTAGTTCTGCGAGTCGGAGCGGGGCGTGAACCAACACAGGGGCCACCACCAGTAGGGGAGGAGGTCCCGCAGTTGGACAGCCATCTGTCAGGGATGCTTTAAGGTGGATTCCTGCATTGAGCAGAGGGTTGGACTCGATGGCCTTAGAGGCCCCTTCCAACTCTACTATTCTATGATTCTACCACACGCCCGTCCCACCCACTCCAGCCCGTACCTCTCCAGCCACAAAAAACAGCAGCGGTGACTCTTCGTCTTTGGCTTTGTATTTTGCAATGATTTTCTCGGCAATGGGCTGGATCAGTTGCTTGGCTGCCTCCGATTCTCCGTCGTCGTCGGAATCTGCAGGAGAGGAGGGGGAAAAGCAGCCAGGGATTACCAGCTCACCGAAAGAGTCCCTTCTGCCTGCGGTGACAAAAACCCATTTCTAAGCACCGGTTTTAAGAACACTATTTTCAAGATGCAATAAAGACAAGGTCCTCAGCGGTCAATTTCTATCAACGTTGCCTCATCCTGAGAGCGACAAATTTGGGGTTACCAGTCGTTACGAACGGTCGGCCGAAATAGCCGAATGGTTTGATGCTGGGATTTAGCACAAAAGCTTAGCACAAAGTAGGCTGCGATGTGGGAATCGGTTGTAGGACTTTTTTCCCCCCGCCTAAACATCCGTAGGGTTGCCTGCGTGGACAGAAGAAAAAAAGTCCTACAACTCCCAGCATTCTCAAATCCCAACCAATCACAACTCAAGATATTGGAGGGGGTGGGGGGGTGGGGAGAAACCCGAGTGAGGAGGAGTCGCTTTAAGCTTTGCAATACTTCATGGCTTTGACTCCACAGACAGACAAACTTCACGCCGTCTCCCCTCCCACCCTCGGGGGTTTGTATTCCGGGAGAAAAGATTATTAATGGGATTAATTTTTCTGTCTCGTTCTCTTCCCACCAACGAAGGCCGCTGGCTCCCGTCCAACGCTCCTCGCCTCCTGGCTGACCTCCCTGGTGACTCCCAAGGAAGTGGCAAATATATACGAGGCGAAACCGATTAATAACGGCCGCTCTGAGCAAAGCTGCGCACAGACGCAGACGCGCACGCGCGTCTCGCGGCGCCTTTGAGCGGCTCCGCAGCTCCCGTTGTTCAATTAAAGGGTTTTGCTGGCTTAAGGGAAATGGTTGGGGTGGGTGCAACGGGAAGGAAATGGGAGGCGAAAAAATACAGCCCTCGCTTACAGGCTGGATACGTCGGAGGGGGTCTCCGGCAGCCAAACGAAGAGACGCAATTCTCTTGCGAAGGTTCCAACCCCGTTTAGAAGAGAGGTCAGCAGCAGGACCCCAAGGCCGTCGTGCTGACATAAAAGCAGGGGAGATGTTAGAAATGCAGAACTGGGTGCAGAATGTACAGTGCGATCCTAGACATGTCTACTCGGGAGTAAGTGGGCGTAGGATTGCAGCCTCAGGTTCCTGAGAAGCGTGCACTTCCGGGTTTTTTGCGATAAGAAATCGTCAAGTTTCTAGCCCTTATGGACGCAAAGATATGCTTGGGAAATATGTAATGCCTGCCGTAAAGTCGTTCGCCAGAGAAATTTAGCGGAGGGATTTGGGTTTTGATACGAGGCCTCCACGACCAACCTTACCTCAGGCGGCAGGTTGCTGACCTTTTCATGCCAGGGGTAGGCAGACGTTTCAGGCATTTGGGAAACTGCCCTGGGCACCGCCGCAAAATGGCTGCCACAGGAGGTGCGGCAAAGGGCGAGAAATTTGGGCAAATACTGCTTTGGCATGGAAGAAAGCGGAAAATGTAATAATATTTGTAAACCGCCCAGAGAGCTTCGGCTATGGGGTGGTATATAAATGTAATAAATAAATAAGTAAATAAAATGATGTGCCACAAACAGAAACCCAGAACAAGAAAGGTCTGCAGATCCAAGAACTCTAACCCATAATCTCATGAGTGGATTACACCTTAAGTCACAGAACATCTAAACGTGCATGGAGGGCTGAGCATGCTCGGTGGCCATAGATTGTTGGGGGGTGGGTAATGGAGTATCATGCAGAAGGGTATGGCTGGCTAACCCCTCAGAACAAGAGGGCCGTTTTAGTCCAATGTTGTTTCCCAGGCTGCAAAAGGTAAAAAGATAATCCCATAATTGTCTGAATTCACCGATAGGAGATGCAATCTGCCATCACAGAGATAGCGGGTCGCACTCCGAGAAAGGGCCTTAACAGTGGTGACACCCCAGTTGCAAAACTATCTCCCCATAAAGGCTCCCTCGGGCCCTACTCCAATGTTATTTCAGCTCCCAGTAAAGCCTCTTTTAAAAAAAATCGTTCCAGGCATTTTTAACTGTCAGTTTTATCTCTGTCATTCCGTTTTCACAGTGATCTGTCAAACTGCTATTTTGGTTTTTATTGCTGGTTTATACATATCATTACTCCGTCTTGTATTTATTTATTTTTGCGTTTATTGGCTTTTCTAATTTGCCTTGGTTTTTTTAAATCAAGAGCGTGAGGGGGAAAATACACAATTCAATTTCAAGGATGATTAACAAAGAAAACTACCAGACGTTTCACAATGGGTCTAAAAACAACGCCGTCAAGCGGAATTTGAATAATCAAAATCTATAATGAAAGATCCAGTTGGAGCTGACCGATAGATAATAAGAAGTCTCCGATTCTCTAAGACCTCCCATAAATCGAGTGTTGGACTTTTAATAAGCTGATAATTTAATCAGGTCTGGCAGCTACCGTTATTTTTTTATCCTTATTGCAGAGAGCACGCTAAGGTTTTCTTTGAAGGAGAGGATTTAAAAAGCTAGAGCATAATAGAAAATAAGAGTCTGCTGTTTTTTTTAAAAAAAATGTAAAAGGTCAAGGCAGGAATGACAGGTATATAATGCCACCCTTGGGTCTCATTAGGGGACGTGACCTTTGTTACACCATGATGTTAATGCTAGGCTAACGGCGCCTCGTGGCGACACAGTCACCGTGAGGGGTTGTTTTCTCGTACAGGGATGCAGAGCGATCCATCCTCCAAGCCCAAGACCCTGGAAACGCTTCCTGGATTATCATGCTCCCCCTACCCCACGCCTCCTGAATATCTGCCCCACAGGCGGGCACAGAGAAGGAAGACGTTTTGGCGGGCGCTAAGACAACGACTCCCGGAAGCGTCCGTCATTTTGACAGCGCTAAGACAACAACTCCCGGAGCGTTCTCCATCAATCACCCCCCAGGTAGCAAGACGGTCGATGGCCTCCCCTGGCTACGAGAGATGGCGGGGTTGGTTTTTTTTGTCCCCGGCAGGGATGGAGAACTCTTGTGCGCTCTGCTGAATTGATAAACAGTCTCACCGCTGGCGTGACCTGAATACAGAGCAGGGGAGGTGGTAAAGCCAGGATTACAGGGGTCAGCAGAGTTTCCACTCCAACACTTGAAGACTGGAGATGGCTGATGGGGTTTAGGATTTCCCCCTCTAGAGAGCAATCACAGGCGGTTTGAAAAAAGAGAGACTCCCCTTATTATTTTTTTACCTAAGCGAAACATATTTTGGTAACAACGCGGGGCAAAACGAGAAAGCCGTGGTACAAGATCCGTGACTTGAATCCAGGATCCGTCTTCCGCGAGGGGAAGGAACTTCTGCCCGAACTTGGGGGTCCCAACGCACTATTCCACAATTCACCCCATTCACAGCAGGGTCTTCCGGCTGCGTAGCACGAGGCCACAAAGAATGAAAAGGATCTGAGTTGGGCGTCCGTGCTGGAAGAAGCCGTTTTAATCATTGCTTTGCGGACAAAACGGTGCTTGTCAAGGGACCGCCCGTTACGAGCGAGATCAAACTTAAAAGCAGAAGAATTAATTTGTGTGTGTGTGTGTGTGGGCAGGAGTGTGTGTGCGTGGGGGGGGGGTTTGTTCTACGCTCACCTCCTCCCCCATGTCATTAATACAAACCCAGATCAGTCGGGGGGCTTAGATGTCCGTGCCGTGTAAAAGACGGAGTGGGCAGCGAACCGACTCTGAACTCCAGGGGTTTACAAACAACCGCACAGAGACACAGTTTGAGTCCTCAGCCAGCGAAAGCCGAGCAGATGCCGGGGGCAGAAAAGCAGCGGATGCGGCATGCGGCGCGCCATTGTAAGAGAAGCCACTGGGCCCAGCGCGAAGACACGCTACGAACGGTCATCCTATTAACGCAGATTACAATATTGGTCCGTCGAGAGGCTCCCAAAACCTCTTCCGCTTCGACGTCCCGATTCGCAGCCCGAAATGTCACAGCGGCAGTTCCAGCCGGGGCAAGGGGAGGAATCGCTCTGCGTAAAGCCGGCTTCGGACTACAACTCCCAACATCCCCCAGCTAGCGTGGGGTGGGTCAGAAGCCATTAGTGTTCATGTACCACCTGTTTAGAGTCCCAAGCGCATGGGGCTGGCCACAGCCGGGAACGGGACACCGGGTTGGCAAGATCCAGCAAAGCTGTTCTCAAGAGGAACGAAATTCCCTCCCTGGGCTGTTGAAGCCTTCTGTCAGTTCAAATCGAAACAAAACACAGAACAATTTCTGGGCCCGGGCGCCTCAAATTCTGCGACACCCCATGGTGAATTCTGCCACCTGGCTATGGTGAATTCTGCCACCTGGCTATGGTGAATTCTGCCACCTGGCTATGGTGAATTCTGCCACCTGGCTATGGTGAATTCAGCAACCTGGCTATGGTGAATTCTGCCACCTGGCTATGATGAATTCTGCCACCTGGCTATGCTGAATTCTGCCACCTGGCTATGCTGAATTCTGCCACCTGGCTTTGGTGAATTCTGCAACCTGGCTATGGTATGTCTGCTAAGCATGTTCCTCTTTGTTTGGGAGAGGGACAGGGAGGGGCAAAGAGCTCTATGCAGGGGTGCCGATGTTTCCCACCCCGTTGTCATGACTGTTCCCCTTAGGCTAAAGGAAGGAGCTTCAGGCAATCAATCCGAATCAGATTCTGAACCAGAAGAAACGGTGCCGGAAACAGACCAGCCTATACGAGGAGTGGAGGAGGTGACTCTCACTGGCTCGTCTCCAACTGGGAATGAACCTTCGCCAGACCTTATCGCTGAAAACGTTAACAAGACAGTCTGTGGGAAATCAGTATTCTTCCCAGGGGGAGGGCCCTGCAAGGCTGGCTGATCCTAGAGTCCGCCGCAAGGGCGGAGCTAAAGGAAGAGGAGAGGTCAGCTTGGCTAGCTTCTCGCCAAAGCCTTCTTCAGAACCAGCCTCCTTAAAGCATTCTAGGAAAAGGCTTCCACGTTCTTCTTGAAAGTTGTCTCACTTAATTCGGATAGTTTTGCCAAGAGGGATGTTCTTAGAGGTTGGACGCTCTTCAGGTGGGAAGAGATGTTGATTGCCTGAATAAAGCTTTGTGGATTTATTGACCTCTTTATTGTCTCCCAATAAGGCGGGAGGTTTTGGGAAACACGACACCCGTGCCGCCTCCACAACCACTATGGTTCTTATTCAAGCCCGCCCACCCCAACTTAAAACTGCCTCCAAACGGTCAAAGGTACCATTGCCCTCATGGGGACTAGAAACATTCTCAAACGAGCAACATTCTACGACCGATGCTGCACTTGACCGGCTTTTCGTCCCCATCCCCCCCGGTTAATGGCAAAGAGCAAAGATAGGAGAGGAAGCGGCTTTGAGTCAGGTGGGGGGAAAGGGGACACGAGGGAAGGTTTCCATACCTACAAAAAGGACGAGGCACGGTCCCTCGTTTAGCTGGACGGCGTTGGAGTCGGTCAGCTCCAGGACGGGCTTGGGGTGCCAGGGGAACTCGCGGCATTCCACATCGTTCAGCACCTCCACGCGGCCTTGTCGGGTGATGACGTCCCCCTTGGTGTCGAGGACTATAAGGGTCGGGATACCTGAGAAAGCGCAGTGGCGGGGAGGGGGGAGAGGCGGAGGAAGAGAAAAGGGGGAGGAAGACAACAGCAGTACGGTGAGATCAATATCAGCGGGGACAGGGTCGAGGGAGTCCCCACCGTAGCACCTTCCGGGGGGCCCCTCTCTGGCGCCAATTTAGCATCCCTCCAGGGCATTGTGACCTTGCGCTGACTGTACAGAGGGAGATTTAAAAAAAGGAAGTGGAGGCTCCTACCCTCTCCCTGAACGGTTTCCAGCTGTTCACTCAACTGGAATAAACGAACACCAGCTTTGCTCGTCTTTTTTTCCCCTCTTCCCTCCCCAGCGCTTTCTCCTCGTATGCCGTGTCTTTTTTCCAATCGTAAGCTGGCAGGGCAGGGACTGTTTTGGTTTTACTGATGGCATGTAAGTTAAGAACGTAAGAAGCGCCCTGCTGGATCAGACCAAGGGTCCATCTAGTCCAGCACTCTGTTCGCACAGTGGCCAACCAGCCGTCGACCAGGGGACACCACAAGCAGGACATGGTGCAACAGCACCCTCCCGCCCATGTTCCTCAGCAACTGGTGCTTGGGGATAAATAAACTTTCAATGAATCAGTGGGGTATTTAATTTGGGGGCTTCTAGCTGCTTACTCTGGGGCACGCTTCAGGATCACGCCAGCCCCAAACTGGGATCCTGTTAAGAGATCCCCTTGGCTCAGAGGGAGGGAGAGCTGCGTTGGTCAGTGGCAGCAAAATACGTGAAAGGGTCTTGCATCACCTGAAAGCCGAACAAAACGGCATAATCAATCTGCTAGTCCTTAAGGGGTCGAGCGAGACACGGGGGGTTTCCTCTGGTTTAGCAGGCCCTCCAAACAAAAAGGAGCTATCTGGCCAAAGTACATTTCAGTGGCCGGGGGGCAGGGTGGGGGGAGCTTTACCCCACCGTTTCGATTTTGGATTAACATTCCCGCCCGAAAAATATTTTCTCCGAAGGAACCCCCTGGTGATTTTGATGGGGTTGGCGTACCAGGAAGCACGCTTAAGACGGCAGCCTTAATTTAATTTCCAGTTTATGGTTCAGGGATCATTTGTATGCCATAATAATAATAATAATAATAATAATAATAATATCATCATCATCATCATCATCCTTGCCTTTAGGAAATCACACACGTCTAGCATTTTTGGGGGGAAGGGTGGGCTAACCACCACTTCGTTTCTGCACCCTTGGGTGCCACCCTGTGTCATAACAACACCTAAAGTGTTGGAAGGACCGTGCTGCACTTGAAACCCTGCAGAGCTGCTGCTGCCGGCCAGTCCCGACCAAACTGAACTCACTGGGATTCTGCGTAAGGCAGCTTTTGATCTACTGAAATCAGTTCTTCTCTTCAGGACCACGAAGACTAGCACCTTGTTTTATCTTTAAAGGAAAGGAGCCAGAGCAGAGTGGATCAAGGCCGTGCTTTCCCGGCAGAGGGTCTTGGGTTCAAACCCCGGCATCTCCAGTGAAAAAGTTCAGGGGGCAGGTGACGGTGCCAACACCTCTCAGCCCGAGACCACCCGGAAAACCCGGCGCTGCGGGTCAGATAAAAACAACGCCAAGGCTCGGCGGACGCACGGCTTGACTAAAGCAAAGGCGCAATTCACGCCGACTCCAGTTCCTCTCCGTTCCGGCCTTCTCTTTCCCAGCCTCCTTGGATCCCTGCCTTGCCTCGCCTATCACCTCTCCGGCCGGCACACAATCTTCCTCCGGATCCCCCTGCTGCCCGGAAAACCCGACAGGCGTCAAGAGAAGCCCTGTCCCCGGCAGCCACCTGCTGCTCAGCTGTCCCGGAATCGGGTTTCCGACATGTGTGGCCAAACGCCGGCACTCCTGTCCGCCGCCGCCACCCCCCCCATCCCCAGTGGGCAAGGCAGAACTGGGTCGAGAGAGAGAGAGAGAAAGAGAGAGTCGCCATCACAGTGTGCTTTATTGGGCTAGGAGAAAGGCGCCCATGGAACGGGAACGAGGGAAGGTACTAGTGCACCGAGTGACGCCGGCCTCAAAGTGGACACCCTTGAGGGCTAGGACCTTGTTCCTCTACCGAGCCTCTCATGGAGTCATCCTTGAGGCCTAGGACTTTGTTCCTCTACTGAGACACCTTTGAGGACTAGGACCTTGTTCCTATAGTCACTCTTTAGGATTAGGACCTTGTTCCTCTACTGAGCCACCTTTGAGGACTAGGACCTTGTTCCTAGAGTCATCCTTGTGGCCTAGGACCTTGTTCCTCTACTGAGCCACCTTTGAGGACTAGGACCTTGTTCCTATACTGAGTCCTAACCGTTGAGGACTAGGAACTTGTTCCTATATTAAGACCCCCATGGAGACTGACCCTTGAGGACTAGGAGCTTGTTCCTCTACTGAGACTCCCATGGAGTCATCCTTGAGGACTAGGAGCTTGTTCCTATAATGAGCCACCCTTGAGAACTAGGAGCTTGTTCCTCTACTGAGACTCCCATGGAGTCATCCTTGAGGACTAGGAGCTTGTTCCTATAATGAGCCACCCTTGAGAACTAGGAGCTTGTTCCTCTACTGAGCCACCTTTGAGGACTAGGACCTTGTTCCTAGAGTCATCCTTGTGGCCTAGGACCTTGTTCCTCTACTGAGCCACCTTTGAGGACTAGGACCTTGTTCCTAGAGTCACCCTTGAGGATTAGGACCTTGTTCCTATACTGAGTCCTCACCGTTGAGGACTAGGAACTTGTTCCTATATTAAGACCCCCATGGAGAGTGACCCTTGAGGACTAGGAGCTTGTTCCTCTACCAAGCCTCCCATGGAGTCATCCTTGAGGACTAGGAGCTTGTTCCTCTACTGAGCCTCCCATGGAGTCATCCTTGAGGACTAGGAGCTTGTTCCTATAATGAGCCACCCTTGAGAACTAGGAGCTTGTTCCTACATTTTGTCCTCACTGTTGAGGACTAGGAGCTTGTTTCTGTATTGAACCTCCCCTGGAGTGACCCTTGAGGACTAGGCGCTTGTTCCTATACCGAGCCTCCCCTGCAGTCCCGGCAAACCCAAAGTTCTCCATATTCTAGCTGGATGCCTCTACGCTCCACTGCCCCAAGGGGGTCACCCCTGCAGCACTTCAACGCCCAAGGTGATGCAAAAAGCACAAACCCCGAAAAAGGATCGGTTTTTCACAAGCGGCAGTTGCCGGCAAGGTCCGTCCTCAGGAATCCAGCTCTCCAGCCGGCCGGCTTCACCCCTTTCGGCTCCTCCCACAAAACCCCGGCCTGCGTCCTGAAACAGCTGCCGCCACCAGGCCACGCCAAAGCGCGCAGCCGGCGTGGCTTCCCCCAAGGAACCCTGGGAATTATCCCAAGGGATGAAGATGGCGGCTTCGGGCCAAGTCCTCCCTTTTCTCCATCAATGGCACCCACTCCACTCTTCCCCGACCTGGTGCCCTCCCGCTATGTCAGACTACACCCTCCATCACCCACAGCCAGCCGACGGCCTTTGCAGGTCGACATATCCAGCACGAGGTTAAGGAACGGCAGTCTGTTCCGTCCAACAGCGGCTCCCCAAGGTCTCGGGTTGAGAAGGCGTTTTCCGATCCCTCGTTAACAGAAACTTTTTAAAACCGGAGAAGCCGGTTTTGAACCCGGGACCTTCTGCTGAGCTTTGCCCCTCCCCCAGGCGGGTGGAGGGCCTTCTCCCCCGGCACTGTGAATGGAAGCATTCAGGCACACCCAAGCAAATGCTCCCAGAGAATGTGTACATTTCCCGACCCTCAATTTTCTTTTTCTTTAAAAAATATACACCTCCAAGGCACCGACCCCAAACCTTTGCGCCCCGCCGGGTTTTGGAAACAGAAACACACACGCATACACAGAGCGAGAAAGGAAGCGTTTGCGGTTCACCCGATGCCGTGGAAATAAAGCGTAGCGGTTAAGGGGGTGGTCCGCCTTGCACGGGCAACCAAAGCGGGGAAAAACTGAAACACGCACGCCCCTGAAACGCGCAAAAGCGGAGATTCGGCAGCGTTAAAAGCGGAAGGGCGAGTCGGGCGGTCCGTCCTACCTTGGATGCCGTAGAGCCGGTTGAGACGCGACCGCCGGGCTTCGTCGGCGTACGGGACCGCCAGCCAGGGCATCTCGCTGAAATACTGTTTGAACGAATCTTCGGACCTGGGGAGGACGGAGCAAACGCAGGCGGTCTCCTCCGATCAACACGAAACATCATGACCTGCTCCCCACCGCCCCGGGGGAGAGGAGAAGATAAAGGGGGCCATTCTCCCATCACTGCCGAAAATCTACTTCATTTCCCCCCTCTTTCCTACCCAACTCTTTTCCCTTGTGTCTTTCTCTTCCCTCCTCCTCCTTTTTTCCTTGCGAGCTGTGTCTTTTTTAGACGATAAGTCTGCAGGCTGCCTCGTTTATGAGTTATAAGGTGCTCATGGGGTGCTTTTTGGCTGCGGGGCGGGGTAAAATAACTTCCAATAAATAAACTGGGCTTGGATATCTCAAGAAGGTCTGCTGAGGGTTGGATCGCCGTGGAAAAGAGCACACTGAATACAGCAGCTACCACCGCAACACCACAGTTCTAAAAGAGCCCTTGCTCTCTTTGGGAATTGGGGTGGGGGGTGAAGCAGGAGGCCCCGGGTACGGCAAGGGAGCTCAGCAGAGGACGCGTCTCTGCACGCTCTAGGATTTAAAAACAAACTTAACAAAAGCAAATACTAGGGCTTGTAGAAATGATGCAAAATCCAAGAAAACTGCGTAAGTTGGTTTTCCGTGTTTTTTTTGTTTTTTTTGCAGTGCCAAATGCAATTTTATTTCATTTCCTTTATTTACAATATCTATGTACCGCTCCCTGTTCAAAATTTCGGAGTGGTGTACAAGATAAAATAAAAGCAGAATAAAAACACATTAAAATAGATTTTTTTAAAATAGCAAAATCCAAAGTGAACCACGGCTGGCCATCGAGGGAAGGCTTCTCGGAACAATGAGGTTTTCAGGAGGCACAGAAAGGAATACGAAGTTGGTGCCTGCCTGACCTCCAGAGGCAGGGAGTTCCACAGGAGGGGGGCCACCACGCTGAAGGCTCTTCCCCTGGTGGACTCCAATCGGAGGATGGGTCTATGTGGAACCACCAGGAGCAGGCCCTCGGATGACCTCAGTGTTGGTAAGAGAGAAGGCGCTCTCTCAGTTATCCTGGTCCCAAGTTGTTTAGGGCTTTGTACACAAGTACAAGAACCTTAAACCTGGCCCGGTAGCAAACAGCGGTTTCCTCAGCAAAGGAGTTACATCTTTCCTGATTGTGCTAGGACATTCCCTATCTCCCCGAGATTCCGAAATTTCATTCAGCCACCTCTTGGGGATTCCAGCAAAGCACTGTCTGCCTGTTTTTCCAAGGATGTCTGCACAGCTGTAATAAGGACTAGAAACTTGTTGTAGCGAAAAGGACACGAAATCGGACCTCCAAGACTCTCAGGACAGTTGATTCCGCGCCAGTGCTGTGAAATTGCAGTTTACAGAACAACTACTAATCCCGAAAGCAACAGGGAAGAGCCCAGGAAAATGTCCTCTGAGATGGGAAACAGGGAGTGTCAATAGCTGTTACCTGTCTGCGCTGACGAAGACGATCTCGAATTTCTGGCCGGCTTCTTTGATTTTCCGATAGGATTCTACCAGCACCCGGGTAAGGCTTCTGCAGGGTGGGCACTGAAGAAGGGGGGGGGGGGAGGAATTGCAGAGAAGACCGTACATGAATATTACATCGGCTGTTTCGTAAGGAGCCGTCCGCTTGGTCTCCTAGGGCGAGTAGGAATCGCCCGTAGGCGTTTGGGAAGGGTTTGGTCCCGTTCCCCTCTTTCCACCTCTCTTTCCAAAGAGAGCAGTCAGTTTTACAAAAGCGGTCAACATGGCCTCACCCAGTGCGCAGAGAAGTACACGCCGACGTGGCAGGCCTCCAGGACGCCGCTCTCCTGCGATTGGCCGCTTTTTCGGAGGAGCGGTCCGGCGACCACCTCACTGAACGGCCGGGGACCCCACGGAAATTCCAGGCCTGACGGGGGAAAGGAACAGAAAAGGAGGAAAGCAGAGAGGCCGTTAGAAACACAAGGAATATCTCCTCCATCTTTTCTGGTCTCTGCACCTCTAACAAAAAGGAATTCATGAGCCTGCTCGCCAGGGGCGAGCGACCCCTGTAAACAGGAGACTTGTTTCCTCTTTGGCCAGATTTCCTTCTGAATAACAGGAAAAACTCTCTGCTTCCCTTCCCATATCTTGGGTATCTTCACTGCATACATTCAGACGCCAGGATTTAAGCAAGGATTTAACCTTTAAATCTGTTTCTTTATTCATTTGCACTGCTGCCTCCTCAACAGTTTTCACTTAACCTTTGAAACGATTAATACGGCATCGTTTCGATACTTGCATCGATGTATTCTCATTTCGACTTATTCGGTCAGGGAGAGGTAAACGCGGGCGGAGCGGGAGAACATTCAAATATTGGCTTACTATTTTTAATATCAATATTACTCCGATCTAGGAGTCTTCAGGGTACCCTTAAATACTAGGAAAACAGATGATAAGGAGAAGCCAACGGGCGATATTAACATTATGAATAATAAATTGTCGTAATCAATAACATTAAAATACAAATTATTAATAAATAGAATATTAATCCTAATACTTGTGCAATTGTCCCCTGTTTGCACCGGCCTCCGTTCATTCACCTACGTCTTCAATTTCCTCTGTTATTCCATGTGTCTATTTTTAATTTAAGTCCCTTGGGGCAGAGATCTATTGTCCCATTCCTTAATTCCATACTTAAAAAGAAAGGAACCACCTTATCAGCTTTGAACCGTGGGGGTCTGTATCCCCCCCTGCTGTCCCCGTCCAATCCCCCATCTGCTCCCCACCCCACAAATGGTCACTCTCATCCTTTTATTAGCTCTTTAGAGAGAGAAAGACTCCTGGGGAGAAACAGCGTCCATTCATCCAGAAGAACAAGGCCGCTGAAAAGACGAGCGCCGGGTGACTTGGCATTGAGAATTAAGATGTGGGGCGCAGCGGTTCTACTCCATCTTTGCTGCGGGAAAGGGAGAACGCCGGCGTGGCCAGGAAGGTCTTGGCGTGAGAACGGGGAGAGGAAGATCCTTTACCTTCTGGGTCATCTCGGATTACCAAGAGGCCGTTGCGGCACACCACTTTCCCGGTGTGGGCGTCTATAAATATCAGCGACGGAATGTTGGACACCCGGAACTTGTTCCAGAGTTTCAACTGCAGGGGAACAAAAAAAGGAGAGAGGGGTCGTAACAGGGCCACGGAGCAAGGAAGGACGTTCTCTGTCACACGCTCCCCCCCCCCCTCCGCCTGCGGCTTCTCTCGGGGTCCTCATCCAGTTTGTAAGCTCCTTTGGGCAGGGACCTGTTTTTCATAGAATCATAGAATAGTAGAGTTGGAAGGGGCTTATAAGGCCATTGAATCGAATCCCCTGCTCAATGCAGGAATCCACCCTAAAGCATCCCTGACAGATGCTTGTCCAGCTGCCTCTTGAATGCCTCTAGTGTGGGAGAGCCCACAACCTCCCTAGGTCATTGGTTCCATTGCCGTACTGCTCTAACAGTCAGGAAGTTTTTCCTGATGTCCAGCTGGAATCTGGCTTCCTGTCACTTGAGCCCATTATTCCGTGTCCTGCACTCTGGGAGGATCGAGAAGAGATCCTGGCCCTCCTCTGTGTGACAACCTTCCAAGTATTTAAAGAGTGCCGTCATGTCTCCCCTCTATCTTCTCTTCTCCAGGCTAAACCTGCCCAGTTCTTTCAGTCTCTCTTCATAGGGCTTTGTTTCCAGACCCCTGATCATCCTGGTTGCCCTCCTCTGAACACGCTCCAGCTTGTCTGCATTCTTTTCTGTTGGCTTCTGTTCGTCGTGCATCTTGCATTTAGTGTGACCCTGTTCAAACGACACGTTAAGCCACGGTGGTTAAGCGTTTTGAGCTGAACATGATGGCTTAGCACGTCATGTGAACCATTCCTAAACATGGTGGCTACATTACCACGGTTTAAACACGCTAACCAACCACTTAGTTCATGGCCTAACCATGGTTTAGCGTGTCGTCTTTACCGGCCCGTTGGTTTTATAACTGCAGTGATCCAACACACTCTTTGACTAAAGGTCTGGAGCTGATGGGGGGAGGGGGGTATGGTTACTACATGCGCTGTAGCAATGAGTTCCACAGGTTAACCGTGTCGCACGCTCATTTTTATACCTCTATCACATGTATGCTCCCTAGCTTCCACATCATTTCAGATGGTCTACAGGGGTAACAGGGCAATTGCATGGCTGATCAGATTCGAATCCAGCCCTCATCCAACACTTTACCCACTATGTTGCACTGCCACCCTATAGGTAATAGTGCAAACTCTGCCCTTCTTCTTTCAACTTCAAACCCAGCTGTTCCTCCTCTGACCCTCATCTTCTTCAGCCCCAAACCAAACCTACATTTTTTACGCGTAACGTCAAATTCCTAAGAACCTATGAAGAGCCCTGCTGGATCAGAAAAAGGGTCCATCTAGTCCAGCACTCTGTTCACACAGCGGCCAACCAGCTGTCTTTCCTATTACCCTTGCCTCTCCCTTTCCACACCCGGCTAAGCTGTAAATGTAGGATCCTCGGGGCAAAGACCTGCTTTTTCTTATGTTGTCCTGGACACGGACGGCACTACAGAAACCGAAAAGACGTCTGTTTCTCCTGCCGCCCGGGCTAAAACTAGCAACCTCGAAAGAAACAGGGATCCTGGGATCCATTGGTTTACACAACACCCCTGAGGAGCGTTCAGTTCAAACCCCAGAAATGTCAGCTGCAGGAAGGAGAGAGCGAAGTGACAAAAAAGAACAAGGCCACAGTCAAATATATATCTCTATATGTATATATTTCTAGAGCCAAAATGGGGATTTTTTTTTTAATACGGAGTTTTCGCGGTCTCCGGGGCAGCCTCGGAATGTGTTTGCAAACGCCCTGTTGGAGAGTCCACTTAAAAACAGCGAAATCCTTCTGTTTATTTGGCCAGACTTCGCAAACTCCGGAGTGGGCTCAGGTTGCATCAGCTCGGTTTGGCTGGGCAGACGGCCACGCGGGTGTTCTGCTCGCCTTACGGCCGGCCGATGTGGCATGAGCTCAGATGCAGAGGGATCAGCAGGCCATGCGCGGCTGGACCGCCGGGCGTCTCGAGGGAGAAAATGTCAGCCTTGCCAGGGAGAGGGAGGGAGGCTGAAGAGCGCTGAGTCTGGAAAATACCAAAGTGGCAAGTTTCTAGGGGTGCAGAGAAGGATGCAGTCATGGCATGGTTGTAAAGAATTCCCCTCGGCGTTCCAAGGTTTATTTTCTCAACCCTTCTGACACATCGGCCCGGGAGGCAAAACAGCAGCGTCCCCCACGGGGCCACCGTTATCCGCGCGGCAGGATCCTCTAGGCTGGACTACCGCAACACGTCGTACCCGGGGCTCCCCTTGAAGACTGTTTGGGAACGGCGGTTGGTGTTCAAATGGTGACCTGCCAGGAATATGTCTCACCGGGCCTTGGGTTTGACCACAAAAAAACCAGCAACTGTTTTTGGGAATGGCTGTGACTACAATGAGATTGTCACGGCGCCCTGTACCCGGTATATATACATGATGAAGGTCCCGATCACACTCCATGCATCAGAGTGGACTGCAGTCCGCAAAAGCTTATGCCAGAATAAATTTCTCAAGTCTTTAAAGTGCAATGAGACTAACAGCTATTTTTCTGGAAATCGTGTTGCACTGGTTTATGATAACGTCAGTTTCGATAGCATTCTTCCTTAAATTGCTTTGAGCTGGGAAACTCTTAAGTCATAGAATCATAGAATAGTAGAGTTGGAAGGGGCCTATAAGACCATCCAGTCCAACCCCCCGGTCATTGTAGGAATCCACCTTAAAGCATCCCTGACAGATTGCTGTCCAGCTGCCTCTTGAAGGCCTCTAGTGTGAGAGAGCCCACCACCTCCCTAGGTCATGGGTTCCACTGTCATACCGCTCTAACAGTCAGGAAGTTTTTCTTGCTGTCCAGCTGGAATCTGGATTCCTGTAACTTGAGCCCATTATTCCATGTCCTGCACTCTGGGAGGATCGAGAAGAGATCCTGGCCCTCCTCTGTGTGACAACCTTTCAAGTATTTGAAGTATTCAAGGGCAGGATAGAAAATGAAAGCTGCTATCCCGTCCCCATTTTCCTGGGAGTAAGCCCTACTGAACTCAATGGGATTTACTTCCGAATAAATACGTGTAGGGTAGCATTATAAGTACCGGATTAACAGAACAATCCTATCTATGTCTACTTGGAAGTAAGTCCCATTGAGTCCAGCAAACTGGGTGTCGAATTACAGCTGAATATTGGGGGGGGGGGTGAGAGCTAAGAGATAATGGTTTGCCTAAGTATAGAATTAAAATTCATGGCACAAGGCACAGCTGAGTTGATCATAACAAGGCA
Source organism: Elgaria multicarinata webbii (assembly GCF_023053635.1). Taxonomy (NCBI): domain Eukaryota; kingdom Metazoa; phylum Chordata; class Lepidosauria; order Squamata; family Anguidae; genus Elgaria; species Elgaria multicarinata. The sequence goes on from NC_086192.1 coordinate 11,201,644, forward strand.
AATACTTTTGGGGAGATTTATACGAGTCCCTAATCCAAAAACAGTCTCTGTTTCTTTTCTTTTACAATCAAAAAAATGTAAAAGGGGATCCGATCGCTGTCCTCCAAAAAACTCTCCTGTAGGCCCCGCTCCGGGGTCACCCAAACGGAGAAGGAGGCACAAACGGAGGAAAGGAGACCTGGGATCGTTTGAGTCCCGGAGAATGAGTCTCTCCGCAGGCCCTTCCTGGGGCTGGACCGGGCCTTGAAAAAACACAAAAACAGGGATCGATCCAGCAAGGCTAAAGAGCACGGCATCATCCCGGTCCTTCGCTTGTTGAGTGGGAACGGAAAAAGTTACAAAACGGTTCCCCGTCGCGCGCCCCCTTTTCCAGGAGGGTGTTTGCATGGTTTTTTAAAAAAATCTCTTTCAATGAAATGTTCCGGTTAATAATTAAAAGAATGGGGCAGGGGTCAGACGTTGCTAAGAAATGCGAAAGAGAGGCTGTGGGGTTCTCCCTCCCTCCCTCCGGTCCCCCAAACCACTGCTCTCTCATTTTGGTTGCCAAGCGACGAGAACCACGTCAACGGCCAAACATTCTGCAGTGTCTTCATTTGCAACGGCCTGGAAACCGTTCTTCATTCACGTGCGCATGGGGCTGATGTTTTCAGAGGGGGTATTGAACACCGAAGAGGCCATGCGCCGGGCGCATAAGCCCGAGGGGCCATGCATCGCCCAATCGGCAAACAAAAACGCTGGTCCTTAAGAGACCCCATGTTCACACGAGTGGCGCATGAGAACACATGAAAAAAGCCCTGCTGGATCAGGCCAAGGGTCCATCTAGTCCAGCACTCTGCTAACACCGTGGCCGACCAGCTACCAACAAAGCAGGACACGGTGCAACAGCACTCTCTCACCCATGTTCCCCAGCAACTGGTGCACACAGGCTTATTGCCTCTGATACTGGAAGTAGCACAGAGCCCTCTGGACTAGAAGCCATGGATGGCCTTCTCCTCCTCCAGGAATTCATCCAGCAACAGCACCCTCCCGCCCATGTTCCCCAGCAACTGGTGTATATTGGCTTACTGCCTCTGATACCGGAGGTAGCACAGAGCCCTCAGGACTAGAAGCCTTGGATAGCCGTCTCCTCCAGAAATTTATCTAACCCCCTTTTAAAGCCATCCAAACTGGTGGTCATCACAACGTCTTGTGGTAGTGAGTCCCACAGTTCGACTATGCGCTGTGTGAAGAAGGCCTCCTTTTTGTTTGTCCTGAATCTCCCACTAATCTGAACCTCCCAGACCCAGATGAATGTGAAATCAAGTATTTTTAAGATGTGTTGATTCTTGTACTCATGTTGCTCCCTGCCTCGATCCAAAGGGAGAGGCGGGTAAGAAATGATTATTATTATTATTATTATTATTATTGATCAGCTTCACGAGAAGTAGCACAGAGCCATGAGGACTAGTAGCCATTGACGGCCTTCTCATTTATCCAGCACCCTCCTGCCCATGTTCCCCAGAAACCAATCCATCCTGACTAGGAGCTGAGGGCCTTTCCCTCCACACATCTGCCCATCCACCTTTTAAGCTGTCCAAGATGGCGGCCGTCGCCACATGGTGCCGTAGCGAGTTCCACAGCTGAGCAACGGGTCGCGTGAAAGAGCCCTTCCTTTCACCCGTCCTGACCCTCCTGCCGTTCAGCTGCGTGGGATTTTGCAGGCAGAAGATCCGGAGTTCGATTCCCAGCATTTCCAAGTAGGACTGGGAAAACACACCATGCAGGGCCGTTGCTGCCAGTCAGTGTCGACAACACCGGGCTACATGGACCAAAGGAAGAGCTTGAATCGAAATCGTGTGGGCTTGTTTTGGAGTTCTGATCCCGCCCCCTTTGCCTGCAGCTCCGCCCACTGCTGGAATGTGGCCCCCTAGAGCTCCGAAGTGGAATTTAGCCCTCAGCCTGAAAGAGGTGTAACACCCCTGCCCAGGTTAGTCTATCCGCAGGTTAGGCTCCCACGATGCATTGCACATGGGGCGGCCTTTGTAGCGCTAACTCAGAAACCGCAACATGACGTCTCCCCCTAGTTGCTGAAGGCGTTACTGCAGGCTTTAAGCACACGGACACACTGAAATCAGTGGATGTTCATTAACGGGTTTTAAAAAGCAAAACCACCCCAGGATAACCCCTTAGGATCCCTCTGTGTTGGATGCCAAGTTTTGGGGGTTTAGGGGGTCACGGTCTCGGCGCTATGGCACGGACAGACGGACAGACGCACGTCCTCTTTTGTCGCGACGGAAGACTCCCAGCTCGCTCGGGAAGACTCAAAGCAGCGTCGTCCGAGCGTCGATTCCCTGGAGCAGCGCCCGAGCCGGACCTGCAGGCTTTGTTTTCCGAAGCAGGAGATCATTTGTCACACGGCCCCTTTAAACTGCTCAGCCGGCCAGATTGCAATCTAGAGATGTAATGCTTCCCCCGAGCAGAGCAGCTACGCAAACAATTATTTCTTTAAAAACTAAATACCGAAGCTGGGGGGGGGGGGCGGCGGGGAGAGAGAAACAGAAGGCTCCCAGCAACCGCGAAGACCTTTGAAAGCTAACAAAAGAAGCTTATATGCATTTTTAATTTTTTTCCCACACAAAAAAGAAGCACTCACACTTTTTATTATTAGTTGGTTTCCGAAAAATCCGCCCGAAGAAGGCCTTTGACAATGGCTTCATTATAAGAGCTCTTTGCTGAGACAACATGTGTTTCTTTGGTTCGCCGTTTGAGTTAACAACTTCTTTTAAAAAGTTTATATTTACACCCAGCAAAACGGCATGTTTTATTTGGGCTAAAAGGATCCCGCCCTCCCCCCCCCCCCCAAGTTTCAGGTCAACTTGTAACTGCAGAGAACGTGATTTTATTAAATTCCATCATAGTTCATCCACCACAATTCATTTCTATTTGTATACACCAATGGTCGTTTCTCTTTGTACGCAACCAGCCTTTCCCAGTCTGGGGCCTGCAATTCCCATCATCCACAGCCAATGGCTGTGACGGCGGGGGATAATGGCAGCTGTAATCCAACACTTGGTATACACCTTTCCACTCACATTTGGCTGCCACATATCTCAGCGCCTGAACCTGTTACATGCCTGCGCATAACTGCCCCTTCTCTTGGGCGTTCTTGTTATGCCATGACTGAAAACTACCAGGTAGTTAATTCACCAGAATTTCCTGTGACATCAGAACCGGGAAACTGTGGTTACTGGGTTCGGAACAAACTAGGATCCGAACCCAAGATACGTCATGTTCAAACGGGGGCCATCATGTCTGACGGGTCTCGACGGAACAAACCGAAGGTCTACGTCTGGCCCAACAACACAGGCCAGACACAAAGATGGCCGCCTTTCCCCTCTTCTGTGGCCCCCAATGGATAGCTCTCGACAGCTTTTTTCTATCGCCAACGGCAGCTCACGACTGAACCGTTGCTGCGGACAACCAATCCTAGAACACAGGCCCTGGGACCAAAGCTACTTGAACATCCTCAGTTGAGACGAACAACATCCCAGTGTGGAGAGGAAGAGTTCCCTGAACCGATGAGGGATTTCCTTCCCCTCCCACAAAATGGCCGACAGAAGATTGGATTCCGCACAAAGGACGGTGCAAGAGAAGGACGGAATAGAGTAGGATCTAGCACGGGCCTAGAAAGAACCAACATGCCTGGCGTCAACACATGGCCCACCATGTTGTTGTAGGCCTGGCCCCAGTTGCCCCACACATACAAGGCGGATTGACCATGGGTAGCCTCCGTTGGGCTGCCGTCCGCCATCTTGTTTTTCCCACAGCGTCCCAGACGTTGTACCCGCCTGCAGGAGGAGGGAGAAAAGACGTCACCCAGCCACGTCTTTGTGGTGGCCGCCATTTTGTTTTTCCCACCGCAGTCCGGAGTGGTGAATTTTCCAGAGCGTTGTGAGGAAAACAGAATGAGCTAAAAAAACCACAAACCACTCCGGAGTTGTGCCACACTGAAGGCACTTTGCCGAGTGTCCCCTCAAACCCGGACGGGATGCAGCCGCAAAGAGGGAAAACGTACACAATATTTTAAACCATCAAAAATATAAAAACAACAGTATCCATTTAAACAACAACAGTTCTGGGGTCCATTAAAAAAACAAACAAACTTAGCATATGTTGTTAAATGCTGTGAAATGTCTGCGAGAAAAGTCTTGACCTGGCGCCGAAAAGATAACAATGTTGGAGCCAGGCGAGCTTCATCGGGGAGATCATTCCATAATTGGGGGGCCACCGCTGAAAAGGCCCTCTCCCTTGCTGCAATACGCATATGTGTGTGTGTTGTTTTGTCATTGATATTTGTCTCGTTCAGCCTTCCCCAACCTAGGGCCCTCCAGATGCGTTTGGACTACAACTCCCATCATTGGGGTTTGTATTCCAACACAACTGGAGGACTCCAATTTAAGGAAGCTGACCTAGTCCATATGAGATGTCCTTAAAACACAAGAATAAAATTCGGGGGGGGGGGGAAATGGCCCTTTGTACATGCCCACGGGCCTGCTGGCCTTTTTTTTTTTTCCCCCTGTGAAGAACTGCTGTCCAGAGGTGGAAGACAATCTGTACATGTTCAGAGACAATCAGCCCATTGTTCTTTTAAAAAAAAGTTGAGTGGGAGAAGGCACTCTGCGCATGCTCGTAGAGACCCAGCTCAGAGTGTTCAAACGCAGAAGATGGCTGGCGTAAGGGGAAGGGAGAAGAAAAAGGCTTCCCTAATTCTTCCTCTTTGTTTGGGATTCGAGCAAGAGAAAAGGCACGTAACGGCGTGCGCAGCTGTTGCGCATGTCACGCGCACGCACGCACACAGAGAGAAAGTAACCAGAACGCTTCCCCCGGCACAGAGGGGAACCCGCTCGAGAGATCGTAGCCAAAACACGAGCGACGGACGCAGAGCAGGGAGTAAACAACAGCAAAATAAGAAACAGACATGTCCCAAACACAAGCGCATCTGTGCTCGGCGCGCACATGCGCCTGGCTCAAAGCACCGCAGCTCTCGAATGTGTTTGGGCGCCCCGACGGCCACCGCCAGGAAAAATCCGTGGGATTTGTCATAACAAACTCAAGGTAAACAGAAAGGCGTCAGCCGATTAAAGACGGATGCGGTGCCCGGGACAGCAGGAAGGCTGGAGGTGGCGCTCGGCGGTCACAGATGCTTCTCGGGTGGGTGGAGGGGATGGAGAGAGGAGACTGGGGGACAGGGCCTACATTAGGGGCTGGAGGGGCACTTTTGGGGGGTAGAGGGGATGGAGAGAGGAGACTGGGGGACAGGGCCTACATTAGGGGCTGGAGGGGCGCCTTTGGGGGGGTTGGAGGGGATGGAGAGAGGAGACTAGGGGACAGGGCCTACATTAGGGGCTGGAGGGGCACTTTTGGGGGGTGGAGGGGACGGAGACAGGAGACTGGGGGACAGGGCCTACATTAGGGGCTGGAGGGGTGCCTCCCCCCCGCCCGTGACCTCCGGCATCATTAGGAATCAAAGAGGGCATGCAACGGGCGCACTGAGCCGTTCACAGCCCGAGGGCCGGATTCCATTCCAGAGAAGCGCTCGGGGTGCACGTCCCAGTGGTGGGCGGGGCTGAAAATGCAAATAATAATAATAATAATAATAATAATAATAATAACAACAACAACAACACCAGCAGCGCTCTAGCTGCCAGGAGCTACGATTTAGGCGACACCACGAACCATTTTTTCCGTCTCTCTCTTGGCAAGCCAAGGCACCACCTCGCTACCCTTATTTCATTAGGAGCCTTATTTCATTTTTCCAGTCCTCGCAATGCCTCTCCACATCTGCGCTAGGCAACCTGGCGCCCTCTGGATATGTTGAGACTTCAACTCCCACGCGTCCCAGCCGCCGCAGGGATTTGTAGTCCATCTGGAGGGCACCAAGTTTCCCGCCCCCGCTTCACAGGCTGAGGAGGGGAAAGACAGGTAAAATCCAGAAACGTTTCTAGCCCACAAAGACTGTCGCTAGCCGGCCGGCCCGGTCACACCATCGCAGGAGTGCATCAGCGGCCTAAAAGAAAGAGAACGGGCTGCAAACAGGTCTCAGGCGCTGCGTGAAGGACATCCTTCCTCTTTGCCTGTCCAGAAACTCCTGCCAATCAGTCACTTCCCTGGATGGCCCCGAGTTCAAGTGCTACTGAAGGAAAAGAATAAAATAAATATTCTCCACCGCCCGTTTTTCCCTCCGCAATTCATGCCTTTTTCGTTTGCTGCGAAACGCTTTTCGCGTTCCAACCCATGAAAGGTGGTTCCTTGTTTTTGGCAGCTGTTAGGCGGGACGAAGCTTCCATGTTTGGGAACTCTGAATTTCCTAGCCAGGGCCATCTCCCGGTTTGAGGGGGGCCCTAAGCAAAGCCCCCCCTTTGCTAGCCAGGTGTCCCAAATCGCACCGAGGTTCCGAGTCTAACCGCCGTGTTAAGCTCCCACAGTGCCCCTGACCTAATGTCGCCCCAGGGCATTGTGGGGAAATTTAAATGCCCGCCTCACGCAGCTACAAAGAAGCAAAAAAAAAAACCTAGCCTGACCCCTTGAGGTTAAAACAAAGAACTAGGAAAAAGGGGTGGAAAAACTGCTGATTGTTCCACTATCAATAGCCACGTAAATGTAAGTGGAATATTTATTTCTTCGATTCTAAGACACACTTTTTCCATATAAACATCTCTAAAAATGGGGTACATCTTAGAATCGCGGGTGTGTCTTAGGTTTTCTTTTTCTGTTGGTGGTACTGAAATTAGTGTGCATCTTACAATCGAAGAAATATGGTATGTAACAAAAGTGTTCATAGAATCATAGAATAGCAGAGTTGGAAGGGGCCTACAAGGCCATCGAGTCCAACCCCCTGCTCAATGCAGGAATCCACCCTAAAGCATCCCCGAAAGATGCTTGTAATATATAAGGGGGTTATATATTACAAGCATTACAATATAAGGGGGTTTCCAGGTGGGACAGGAGGACATATATAAAAGCTACTAACTTGGCAAACAACTTGCGTTCAGGTGGCTTTTTACAGCCTTTTAAAAAGCAACAGAATAGCGGCTAAGACGATTCAAAAACAATTTCCTGCACTTTATGCGCATGTAAATTTTAGTATACCACTGAAGAAGACCATATAGCAGAGCTTTCCAAACTGTGTGTCGCCACACGTTAGTGTGTCGGCTGCAGTGTGCAGGCGTGTCACGCGAACGTTACGAGAAACCTCCGAGTCTATGTGAAATAAGCAATACCAACTTGCATGCATTTTTACGCAGCAAAGGTGCCGATTAGTATGGTGCACTAGTATATTCCCTTTCTGTCGTATCCGTGTATGCACACCACGGTCCAGGGATCATACAGTTCCTGCGCATGTGTATCTTTTAATGACCCTGTTCAGATGACATGCGAAGCCATGGTGGTTAAGCATTTTGAGCTAAACATTATGGCTTGGCATATCATGCAAACCCTTCCTAACCACGGTGGCTACCTAACCACGGTTTAAACACGCTCATTAACCGTTTGCTGCAAAAGGGTTAGCGGCCTAACCGTGGTTTAGCGTGGCGTCTGAACAGGACCAATGGATCAATGCTCCGAGTGTAACCTGCGGGTGTTACCGGTCAGTTTCCGCGGGCGCATTCCTGGTTGGTCTGTTTCTTTTCCATCAGCGGGTGGAAGCAGTTTTCGAGGTCTCGCGCCGCTTCCAAACTTCAAAAGAGGATAATAATAATAATAATAATAATAAACAGAATCGAGGGATTGCTGGCGGCAGAGATGAATGGAGTTGCCCTACTTTGAACAAAAGTCTCCCTCCCCCTGTCAAGATAGGAGAAAAGATGTTCAGGCGTGTTACGTCCGCTTCGCTGCTGGGAGAACTCGGAGGAAGCAATGGTCAGCAGCTATGTGGGCCAGGAGGCTGAGAACAACGCTCGGACGGACCCCAGGCCTCCCTCGCTTCCTCCTTCGGCTGTTCCTGTAGCGGGTGAGGGATCAAAAATGAATGCGTCAGGCCTGCAAGTCACCCCGTGTCCACTCGCCTAGAGCGAGCGAGAGATTTCCCCCAGGTGACCAAAAAAAGGAAGCTTTTAAAAAGAGTTTGTCTTCTGTGGTCCATGAACCACTTTGGGGGTAATGTGCAAAAAAATGACAGATTACCCCTCCACGCCCCCTTTTCATCAAGTGGAGAATACTTTTGGCTGCAATCCTAAACTCACCTACCTAGGAGCAAGTCCCACTGAGCACTGTGTAACTGACAGGTTTACTCAGGTGTATCGGTGTCCCTCTTTCTTGTCTCCCTGTGTTTATCCTTTTCCTGTTCTTCGCACTCCCAAATTTTTCTCTGCCCTCATGAGGACTAGAAACACCTATCCTTCCTTTTTTTTTTAAGTTTTGAGATCAAAGAGGAGGGTTGCGAGGTCAGTATGAGAAAGCCCCGAAGATTGCAGGAAAAAAGTCCCTTGGGTGCAGGGGTCTCCCCAATGAACTCTTAAGCGTCATCAGCTGACCTCCAACATTATATTGATCCGGGCGTTGTACATTTCCATGTTTGTTTAGAAGGGTTTTGTCAGAGAATGTCACACCGCCCAGATAAGAACAGATGGGGGATTAGAGCAGACCCCCCCCTTTTGAAAAATCAGCCATGGTATTCTCTCTCTCTTAATTAACGGAAACGAAACCCCGCCGTCTTCCTTCCCGCTGGAAATCGGCTGGATTCAATGCTGTCCTAGATTATAAATACTTTTTTTTTTTTGCAGAGTTGCGCAACCCTGGCGTGTGTTACATTGCCGGGGTGTGTGTGTGTGTCTACTTGAGTCTGCTTAAAATCCGAGTTGTCCACCACCTGCTTATTTGGGATGGGGGGATGAGTAACAGGAGGGGGGCAGAAAGAAAGAAAATTGAGCGCTTTGGCTAGCTTTGCGATGGAGAAAATTAGCTTCAGAGTGGGTTGATTGTGTGTGTGCGGAGGGACCACTTAAATATACTGTATATTTATATATAAAACGCACAGCCTTTAATACGGCTCTTTAGGCTGGAGGTGATAACTGCGCCTTTCCTTTTAAATCTGAAACTGTTTTAACAAACTCAGACCTCGGCTCTGGGGGAGGTGGGCCCTGGCAGGAGTAAAGCAACAGGCCGGGATCCAACGGGCCAGACGGGTGTCTGGAAGCATTCAATAGAAAATCGTTGGCTCCGACCTGCCGTCCCGCTTTTCCTGCGAGTGCAGAACAGCGGCATTTGCAGGAGCCATCTTTGAATACAGAACGTGCAACGATTTAATTGTCTTTTTTGGAAAGGGAACGGATTGCGGGTTGCACACACACACACACACACACACACCAGCGATCTTCCACATTTGGAAACTGAAGGAGGAAGACGCATCCATTCGTAGTTGCATCTCATTCTGTCCAAAAATCAGGCGTGGGGAACGGGATTTGTAGATCCAGGCTTGTAAAACAGCTGCTCGCCTGCGGCGAACTCCGCTTGCTTCCCAGGCGACCAGGCAGAGAGATAACGGCTGTACAGGGGCAATTCTTGCTGGATCAGGACAAAAGCCCCATCTAGCTGAGTATTCTGGTTGCAACACTAGCATAAATACAGTGGGCTTTCCCTGTGGTTTGTCACCGAAACAGACGGCTTGCTCTGGATGCCTTCCCATTAAACTTTTTCTGAAAAAAAGGGAGGGCTGGATGGCTGGGTCAGGCGATAAACTAGGGAAAAGTGGTGGAAAAACGGCTGGTTGTTCCACTATCAATAGCCACGTAAATGTAAGTGGAATACTTAAGATGTCTTTAATATACTATGTAACAAAAGTATTTGATATAATTTAAATAAACCTGAACTATGTGGTATTACATAAAACCATCAAAAAACATAATACAAGCAATAAGCAATGAAACCAAAACCAAACGCGTTTCGACCCTATATGGCAGAGCTTTCCAAACTTTTCATGTCGGTGACGCACTTTTTAGACGTGCATCATTTCGCGACACAGTAATTCAGCTTTACTAGCAAACCGGAGGTTAAACTAACCCCTTATAAGAGATACGGACACATGCATAAATTGTAATGACGAAATGTATGGGGACACAACATCTCTCATGGAAACCTTTCACTTATATTTTTAAAAATATGTGATTTGCAAGATGGTAACATACATTTCCAAGACTGTTCACATTGAACCAATTTTGTCGAGCGGCGGTTGAGACGGTGTTCTATCAAAAAACTGGACCCATGGAATTTCTCGAATGCGTCACTTCAGGTGCAGCCGCGTCACCGGAAGTGACACGGAATCCACTGTTTCGACCCGATTATGCATACCGCACATGCGCAGTACTTGGGAGTTACCTCCAATTTCGGAACAGGAATCTGGGTCTTTCACTGAATGGCTTAGGGCATCTAAGGTCCTCCTCCGAGTGCTTACTCCGAGGGAAGCTCGGAGGATGGCAACAAGGGAGAGGGGCCTTTTCAGTGGTGGCCCCCCAATTACGGAATGATCTCCCCGATGAGCCCCGCCTGGCGCCAACATTGTTATCTTTTCAGCGCCAGGTCAAGACCGTTCTCTTTTCCCAGGCATTTAACAACATCTGCTAAGTTTGTTCGTTTTTTAATGGACCCCAGGACTGTCGTCGTATAAAATGGATACTGTTTTACACTGTTGCGTTTATATTTTTGATGGTTTTAAATTTGTATACTTTTGAATGTTGTGTTTTAACTTTTGTCAATCGCCCAGAGGGCTTCAGCTATGGGGCAGCATATACATGTAATATAAATAAATAAATAAATAAAAACTGGGGTAGCAAACAGCTCTGCGGCTCCCTGACGGGGACAGGAAACAGGGTTTCCCTGTCTCCTGCAAATACAAGACCTTACTGTCGCCGCCTCGAAGGGAGAGTATTTATCAATTCCGTTAAGATCTGGCCTTTCCGCCCAGAAGCTCCTGATGAGGTGCAGATGATCTCACTGACCACAGCTATTTGGACATTGCCACGGGCATTATCATTTATTCCTGGAACTGAATTTTATTATTTATTTATTCCTGGAACTGAATACTACCGGAAATCTGAAGCAGAGGCGGGGAACTGTTGGACCTCCAAATGCTACAACTCCCACCGTGCGACAAATGGTCTGGGATGATGTGAGGTGTAGTCCAATAACCTCTGGGTGCATTGAGGTTCCCCAACCCTGATATAAATGCTTACGGGCCTCTTCTAGTCCTCCTGGGTCATAGAGATGCAGCCAGAAGGGCAGAGTTTGCCTCTTCCTTTCTTTTTTCTTTTGTTTAAACCACAATGACTGATTTTACTGCCTGCCTAAACTGAGTGAACCCGAACAGGAAGGAAAATATACCTAAGGACACCAAGCTGACAATACACACAGCTTCAGAAGAATTTTCCAAGATGCTTTTCAGGATTTCCTTCTTACATTCTGGCATGGTACAGTTCCAAGGAGGGCTGTACCACTTCCATCCCCCCTCCCCCATGATCAATTGAAACAGATCCAGTCCCCTCAGGGAAAAGTTTCTACCAGGGCAAGGACTGGGTGCGAGTCACACTCTGACCATATGTTTAACATGTGTCACTGGGGTATCATTCGTCCTCAGTTTCCAACCTCTAAAGTAGAGAACAAACTGGTTTACTCCATAAGGGTGTGGTGAACAGAGACAGGGACAAGTAAAGTAGATGAGAAATGTTCCATCACTAAATGGTGAGATTTGGAACAGGTTTTAAGGGAGAGGCAATATCACCTGCTGAATTTTTGAGACAGGGTTTTTCCCCAGAATTAGGTTGTTTATATAAGAGTCTTGGCCAATCAAGAGGCCAAGCTGGGAGGTAGCCAATCAGGAAGCCTAGCTGGGAGGTAGCCAATCGGGAAGCCTGGCTGGGAGCTAGCCTATCAGGAAGCCATGTTGGGAGCCAGCCAATCAAAACTGTTACGAGGACCTGAAAAGGTGAGGAAGTTTTACCCTTCTTTAGGCCTCCTTACAGCAGCTGAGCCAAAAGAACCTGGATCGGGTCCAACGGATGCCAACGATGTGACAATACGAAAGCTCAGAAGGTATAAAGGCGGGGAACCACAGAAGAGGAAGAAGCTGGGATTTATTAAAAAATCAAAAAATAAACATCCCAAGTTTGTTGTGGAGGAAGAGCATGCTGTGACACAGTAGTTGCTGGCTACAGCGATCCTTGGGTTGGCAGGACAAGAAGGAAATGAGGTCCGTCCAAAGCCCACGAGTTCAAATACCGCTAGCAATTTTCAAAACGAATCCGTTGGCCTCCGCTCTAAAAAGAAAACAGGACACACACACAAAAGGCCTTCTACTGTCGGAATTGGGGGAGACCAGCTGGGGAGAACGACGCTCAAGAAGAACGTCAGAGGTGCAGAACCCAACCGGTTTCCGCCGACCACTGGTCCTTGGGTCTTGTGCAAAGTTCCTGGTCGGAAGAGCTTTAAGCTCAACTATGCCGGCTTTTTGTTCCGCCCCTTCTGCCGTAAGCCCCGCCCATCACTGGAACGCGCTCCCTGGAATCCTCTCCGGAACAAGGATTCAGCCCTCGGATCAAAAGCCCGTCCTCACTTGATCTCGTCCACCATTTTGTTCCCACTGTAGTCAACCGGCCGCCCCAATGAGGCACCCACGAAAAGGACACCGGCCCACAGCACCCTTCTGCCCACGTCCCCCCCGGTATACTACCCCTGACCCTGGAGGTTCCGTGCAATCACGAGGGCTAGTAACAAATCAGAAAGCAAAGCCTGGGGGTCACGTCCAGCTCGTTCGTCCCCCACGCTGCAGCCTCCCGTGGGTTTGAGCAAAGCGTGCCACGAGAAATATTGTGCGACAGGACGAGAAGGCAGAGCGGGGCCCGCCATGGGAGGCTGCAGCGAGGGAATGTTTCTGAACGCCCCCCTAATAAAAATAAATAAAACAGAATTCTCGAACAGCCGAAAACCTGCTCGACAGGTCTCCTCCGTGTGTAACAGATGGCTTCCCCCCTTTTGCGGGGAGCAGCTTTTCCGCGAAGGTGGCACTTTGCTTTTTAAAATGTTATTTGCAGCGTGTTTTATTTAATTTTTTTAATGCAGGGGGACAGAGCCAACCATCACACACCGCATACACTCCAAAGTGGAACAGTCCACTCAGCCGCTCCAGGACTCAACCACGAGTCGAGGTGTCTGCAAAACTGGGCTGCCTCCCATGGCGAAGGATCTCTGTATCTGCCCCGTTTTTTCTCTCCTTCCAGACTTAATCTCCGCCCTCCCCACCCCGACCAGTCAAACGCTACAGGATCTCCAGTACATTCAACAGACATATGCAGGACATGCTCAGGCAGAAAAGTTTGGGTTTAATTTGCTCTAATTATTTGCATTCTTGGCAGAGGCTCCCAAGCAAGCCGGCAACAAAGCGAGACGCCTTTTCCAACGAAGAAAAGGTCCTGTTACCAATAATAATAATAAAAAAATAGTCAGCAATCCGCCCTGAAATGCGAGAAAGGCTGGGTCCAGTCTGTCCTTCGAACTGAATACACCTTTGAGTCGGCCGTTCCCAAAACCATGCGCTGGCCCTCATGAGCTGCAAGAAATACATGAGTGTAAAACAAAAATCAAAGGCATTAAAAAAAAAAGGAAAAAAGAGCCCAAATGATCCATCTGGAGAAGAGGGCGCCTGTTATCTCTCTGCACGATCGACTGGCCGGGGTTTGATTTCTTCCACTCAGCCATAGGGGTTGTTTGATCATTCAACCAAGGCATAGATATAACAGCAGAGGCTGTCCCAGCGCGTCTCTGCAGGAGTCGCTGCTCTGGGAAGATCAGGGACTCACGCAGTAGCACAGAAAGAGGTCCAGCTCTTTTCCGATGGTAAGTAAAGAGAAGTTTATTTGTGTAGCCAAAGCCATTACAAACATATATATAATCAAATAAAACAATAATCAAATATATTACAAATATATAAGATTACATTACAAGACTAAAATCATCCCAAAGCATCATTCCTGATGGTGGGTAATTTGCTCTTTCTTACACACTCTAAAAGTAAAAATGGGGGCGGGCAGTGAAGAGTAATGCCAATTTAAATTTAGAAAAACAGGGTGGGAACTTTTGCCTTAACTCATGAGACAAGGGAAGGGGAAAGGGTAGCTAAAATAATGTGAGAAAACCATATTCCTAGATTGATTTATATCTCTTGAGAAGGACAACCCCTGCTAGCCTGGAATTTAAGCAATTTCGTATTTGGATAGCAAAGACCTGCAGCTTCAACCCCGAACAAGAATGCTCATGTTCAGGGTGCCGGCCACACCCTCTTTCACGACACTCCATTACGCACCATGCCCCAAGGTGGTTTTTCCCCGCAGCTGAGACTCAACATTTCGTGTCTACCGCCCCCGTTGCGGTCTTCATTGGCGTTGTATTAAGCACTCTCCCGCCAACTTTGCGGTTCCCCCGAGTATGTGACACCCCCCCCTCAGAACGTGGCCTTGTTTTTGGTTCCGTTTCCGTCAGCACACACCACCTGAGTTCAGTATTAGAGGGAGGGATTTGCAGCCAACAGGTCCAAAAAGACGACCAACAGTTTGTTTTGCTCATTTCTGGGACCGAAACAAAGGCCCAACCTCGGGGAGGATGGAAAATTACCTTGCCGCTCACACGACGAGGGGAAAAACTGGAATACGGGCCAGAGAAATTCTGACATAAACTTCTCCAGCCCCTCGTGTTTCCCTCTGCAGGAAGCCATCTGCATTATCTAACCCCGGTTTCGTCCCAAAAAGGGAAGCTCAGCACGCCGTTATGGCAGGGGGTGGAGGAATGTGTTATCCTGTTTTCTCTTCACAACAACCCTGCGAGGCAGGCGAGGTGGGGGCATCTTGCCAAAGGCCACACAGCAAACGCCACATCCGAGTGGGGATTTGAACCATGTCCAAAACCAACCTAGCCCGGTTCGACCACGTGTCAGGAAAACACACGAATCTGCCCTCAGCTTCGCACGGAAATGTCACCCCGAGCCGTAAAAAATTAAAAAGGCCTCCGGTGTCTCCTCAAGAGAACAAAATCCCCTCAGCTCCATGCCGGGAGGATGCAGCATTTTCTTTCTTTCTTTCTTTCTCTGCCTGGGTGCGCCGCGGGGCCGAGGCGCGCTGAGACACTCCTGTCTCTCCCCGACCCGAAGCGCCGTAAAAACCACTTCAGATGTTTCCGGCTCGCTCGTAAAAAGCCGACATGAAAGAACCCCCTCAGGAAACTGCCTCTCGCTCGCTCGGCCGCCACCCAGACCGTGACGGGACATCGCCAGACACCTCATCCTGTGGCTTTCGCCACGCCTCGTGGCGGAAAGGAAGAGCGGGAGGCGCATTGACCACAGCGCTGAACCCGTCAAGCCAAGGGGCACGCGGTCTTTTCGGGGCACTCTCCGGCAAAACGCCCTCGCCACCGTCTCTACCGTTCATGCAGCCTTCTCCGTCAGGGGGGCGGGCGGAAGGTAGATCTCCGATTTTTGAGATTTACCCGCAACATTTTTGTTTATTTATTCTTACGTTTCTTCTCCGTATTATCCTCACAACAACAATCCTGTGAGGTAGGCTAAGCTAAGAGTCAGGCACTGTCCCAAAGACACCCACAGTGAACTTCGTGGCCAAGGCCCTAAGCGTGACACCACACTGGCTCTTATTCCTGAACACCGGCCACGTTGTAGGGGATTCTGGGAGTTAGAAGCCCAAAGTGTTAGAGATCTACCTTCTGCCCAACCCCTGGACTAGGCCGAGTCCACACAACAGTCTAAAGCAGCCTTCCTCAACCTGGGGCGCTCCAGATGTGTTGGACTAGAACTCCCAGAATGCCCCAGCCAGCTGGCTGGGGCATTCTGGGAGATGCAGTCCAACACATCTGGAGCACCCCAGGTTGAGGAAGGCTGGTCTAAAGGGAGGGTGTTAGACGCGAGAAGGGTGTTTATTCCATCTCCTCACCTTTATCAATGCTTACAAGCAGGGACGGTTTAAGACATGCTGAGGCCCCAGCCCATTTCAAGATGCAGAGGTCCCATACCATAAAAAATAAAGAGAAAAAAAGGCTAATGAGAGGGTGCAACCCAATGTTAGGCATTGAACAGTGAAGATGGGTAATAAAAGCACTAATAAAGTAAGTTGATTTGAACTTCTTCTAAACGGCTTCTTGTTTACACTTATTGACTCCAATACTAAACGCTGCCTTGCCGCGCTTTCTCTGTCTAAAGCAACTCTGCTGTAAGTCATGCCAGCTTTTCTAACACATTTATGCCAAAGCGATTTCATCTTAGTTATCTTACACCTTAGTTATCTCCAGCTTATTTAGAGCGCCCTCCTCATAGGAGGCCCTAAGCCATGCTCACTCGGCTTGTTCCAAATTCCGGAACCGCTTGCAAGCACAGAGAGAGAAGGGAAGGACTGTATCTTGGTGGTAGATTCTCCACTTCACATGCAGATGCTCCCAGGTTCAATCTGGGAGCATCTGGGCTGAGAAAAACCCTTGTCTGAAAATTTGGAGAGTGAATCATCTCCGCTTGGCCATGAAGCTCACTGGGTGACTTTGGAGCAGTCACGGACTCCCAGCCTAACCTCCCTCACAGGGTTGTTGTGAAGATAAAAGGGGAGAGGAGGAGTATTTAGAATCATAGAATAGCAGAGTTGGAAGGGGCCTATAAGGCCATCAAGTCCAACCCCCTGCTCAAGGCAGGAATCTACCTCAAAGCATCCCTGACAGATGGTTGTCCAGCTGCCTCTTGAAGGCCTCTAATGTGGGAGAGCCCACAACCTCCCTAGGTCACTGGTTCCATTGTCGTACTGCTCTAACAGTATGTTTTCCTGATGTCCAGCCGGAACCTGGCTTCCTGTCACTTGAGCCCCTTATTCCGTGTCCTGCACTCTGGGAGGATCGAGAAGAGATCCTGGCCCTCCTCTATGTGACAACCTTTCAAATATTTGAAGAGTGCTCTCATGTCTCCCCTCAATCTTCTCTTCTCCAGGCTAAACATGCCCAGTTCTTTCAGTCTCTCCTCATAGGGCTTTGTTTCCAGACCCCTGATCATCCTGGCTGCCCTCCTCTGAACACGCTCCAGCTTGTCTGCGTCCTTCTTGAATTGTGGAGCCCAGAACTGGACGCAATACTCTAGATGAGGCCTAACCAGGGCCGAATAGAGAGGAACCAGGACCTCACACGATTTGGAAGCTGTACTTCTATTAATGCAGTCCAAAATAGCATTTGCCTTTCTTGCAGCCACATCACACTGTTGGCTCATATTCAGCTTGGGATCTACAACAATTCCAAGATTTAGTCCACCTTGCCAGGGGAAAACAAAGGCAGGATATAAATGTAAGAATACACAATACACGGCAGAAGGTTGTGGCGTTTGTAGTTTGCTTACCAGACCGATGGGAAACTGCACAAAACCTGATGCCCTCGTAACATGGGGGAAACGCTTCTCCATGTCGCAGGGATGCCATTTTAAGCGGAATCCCTGTGTCAACGGATTCATTTTTGCCGTTATTTGTGAAGGAAAAGAAGCAAGGGGATCAAACTTCCCCCAAAGGACACACCTTTGTCACCCCTGAACCAGTCCGTTCCCTCACTCAAATCCATGTCTCCTGTCATGCGCGCGCATGAAGCAACCAAAGATATTTTAACCGGTCCCTTTGGGAAACGTCGCCTTTGTCTGGCTGAAATACCAGCCCCACCAAAAACGCCGTCAAGATTTTTCTCCTCACTCCACTTCCTCTCTGACACGGCTCATCAGGGATGAGGCGGGGGGGGGGGGGAGAAATGATAATTTAAAAATCCCTCATGGGGGATTTTTCGCTCCACTTTTCCGAAAGAAAAGAGAGACGCGGGCTGCGAACGCTGGCGCTTGGAATTCAATTAAACGAAATAAATAAACTAAGGCAAGCTCATTCCTTCTACGGTTTTCTAAAGAAATGCTTAGGCTGCAATCCTACGCGCACTGACCTGGGAGTAAACCCACTGAGCTCAGTGGGATTTCCTTCTAAGTAGACTTATATAGGATTGCGCCGCACAGGTCATCGTTTTACCTGCGACAGACGGCACGTTTTAAACTATCATTACTATTATTATTGATAATAACACTACACATATCAGATTGCACTACAGCCATCATTTTTTCTAGAGACAGCTAGCACATTTTAAACAAAACGATTAATGTTGATAAAAATAATATAGGATTGTGCCCACTTCAGATTTTTTTTTTTAGCGACCACCAGTACATTCTTAACAGAACCGTTCTAATTATTAATGATGCCAATAATAGTAATAATAATAGCAGCAGCAGCAACAGCTGGAAAAGGAAAGCTGGAGGAGTCCGATTTTTGAACCTGCTTGATCCGGAAGGACAAAGTCTTGCACCTGACCTCCGCAAATGTGACCTGCCCAGAATTAATAGCGTGTGTGGGTCAGAGAGATCTATAGCCAGAATTTTGGGACGGATGGATTCATAGAATCATAGAATAGCAGAGTTGGAAGGGGCCTACAAGGTCATCAAGTCCAACCCCCTGCTCAGTGCAGGAATCCACCCTAAAGCATCCCCGACAGATGCTTGTCCAGCTGCCTCTTGAAGGCCTCTAGTGTGGGAGAGCCCACAACCTCCCTAGGTAACTGGTTCCATTGTCGTACTGCTCTAACAGTCAGGAAGTTTTTCCTGATGTCCAGCTGGAATCTGGCTTCCTTTAACTTGAGTCCATTATTCCGTGTCCTGCACTCTGGGAGGATCGAGAAGAGATCCTGGCCCTCCTCTGGGTGACAACCTTTTAAGTCTTTGAAGAGTGCTCTCATGTCTCCCCTCAATCTTCTCTTCTCCAGGCTAAACCTGCCCAGTTCTTTCAGTCTCTCTTCATAGGGCTTTGTTTCCAGACCCCTGATCATCCCAGGCCGTTCCTTCCCGCGGCAACCTTTACAACTTGGCGGTCTTGGAGTCTCTCCTCAAAACATTCCCGGGAAGGGGGGGCGGCTCCCAGTCACAATTCAATTTATTTATTTAATTATCTTTATCTTCTTTAAAACATACGCCCCCTTTATATATATATCTATCCCAAGAGGGGGCACAGAAATCCCGATTTCTCAACAGGAGCAACGCTCCCGACACCTTTGCGATCAAGAGGACTAGAAACCTGGGTTTGGAAAGGAAACGGAAAGGCTGGAAATGGGTGCTGGGAAAGGCGAGCGGGTCAGGGTGGCCTTTAGGCCTCAGCTCCCCCTTCGGAAGGTGTCCGGAGCAACGCTTTCTCTCTTCTCCCCTTTTATCTTTTAGAGACGGTGGTCTTTTATTTTATTTTGGGGGGCCAAGTAGCCAAAAAAAAAAAAAAAAAAAGAAGCAGCAAGGGACAGGGATTAATCGTTACAAGAGGTGCTCAGGATGGTGTGTACTGCAAAGCCGCTCTCCGCCAGGAGCGATTCCTTCCCCTATAAGGCAGAGGAGATCCATTTTATTGGGCTAGCGACTGGAACGTAACATCTGGCACTCAGGCGCTGTGTGTGCATGTGTGTCCGTTAAGCAACAGCTGCATAAATGCCTTTTGTCTAACAGCTAGCACCAACTAAATCCTTTAGTAGAAGCACTTGAATCTTTCAGAACAGGGGAGGGGGGGGAAATGGCAAAAAAGCTGCGAAAAACACAGAACGGGTCGTGGAAAGGGAGAGGGCCCGTCTGCGGCAGGCTGGATTTGGCCTGCGGTACTGAGGCTCAACCCCTGCGGCCCAAGGCTTAGCAGACAGATGGTGGATACCAGGCCGAGAGGATTAGAAGCCCATGGTGGAGTCGCAGAGGAAGGCAATTCGGCCTTTTATTCCTGAGAAACGGTCTCTTCCGTGGGAAGCCCGGAAGGCGTCAACAGGGGAGAAGGCCTGCTCAGTGGTGGCCCCGCAAATATAGAATGTTGGCCAGGGGCCAACATCGTTATCTTTCCAGCACCAGGTTGAAACCTTCCTCTTCTCTCAAGGCTTGGGCGGTGTACACCGAGGTTTCAATCCAGATCTTGTCGATGGTTTAAAAACCGGTTTCGATAAACGTACCTCTCCTCGTGCGCTGTCTGTTTATACATTTTGTATGTGATGCTTGTTATAAAGGCGTTTTTAAGGTTTGTAAACCGCCCAAAGAAATTCGGCGCTTGGGCGGTATAAAAATGGAACGAACCAACGAACGAATGGAAGTTGGGACAAGGAAACAGGAAAACACGAAACGGGGCAAAGAGCAACACAAAGAGACGTGTATTAAAGAGCTATACGGTCCGATAAGGTTTTGCGTAGTTGCGCAAAAACGTCTGAGCAGAAGTCAGAAGAGACAGGGCAGGTTTGGGACGCTCAAAACTTGGAGCAATCGAGCAGATATCTTCCCAATTCGAGGGAAATCCACGCCGTGCCAAAAATTCTGTTGTGGGGGGGACAAAAAAAAAGCCAGGGATTTAAGTCCCAGCATCTCTCTTATTCGATGATTTATTTATTTATTTATTGCATTTTTATACCGCCCAGTAGCCAAAGCACTCTGGGCAGTTCACAAAAATTAAAACCCTTCAAAGTATAAAAACCTGATGTAAAATACAATATAAAAAAGCACAACCAGGATAAAATCAGCAGCAGTGCAGAAATGCAAATTTAAAACAGCAAAGCGAACATTAAATTTATAGACTGTTAAAATGCTGAGAGAATAATACGTCTTCCCCTGGCGTCTGAAAGAATATAGCGTAGATGCCAGGCAAACCTCCTTAGGGACATCATTCCACAGCCGAGGTGCCACAGCAGAGAAGGCCCAAAAAAATGACGCTAAAAAACATCCCCGCCTCCCTCGGCAAGACACAGAGAACGGCCCAGAAGGCGTCAATTTCCGTTCGCTGCCACTGAAAAAGCGCAAAAATTTAATGATTCTTGCCCTTTAAAAAACACCCTCCCCAAAACAAGCATTTTTCAAAGCTCAGCAGAAGAAATTAAAAGTTCCCAGCCGGCCAGTAAAACGATACTCTTTCTCCCCTCGCTCCCTTCCGTAGTAGTGGGATCTTTCTTGTTTGCTTTTACGCCGGATTATTGGGGAGAAACCAGAGCCATCTGCCTCAAATGCCGCGTCAGCTGCCGAAAAACCGAGTCCTGTCCGCGCTGGCAGGCTGGCCTCTCCCGCAGGCTGGGGCAGCGGCGTTTCCATGTATGGAGCTGCAGGAACCGCGTGGAATATTTGGGAGTCCAAATAATAAATAAATCCCCCGCGGTTGTGTCATAGGAACTAGACTTCACCAACTGGGTAGACTCCAGAGTTTTGTGTGTGTGTTTTTTAAAAAAGGGGGGACTACGTCTCCTAGCATTCCTGACCATTGGCCATGCTGGCTGGGGCAAATGGGAGTTGATGTCCCAAACATCTAGAGAAGGCTGAAGTAGATCATTTGGACGGCTGACGCAGCAGCTGCAAATGTCACTCTTACTGTGCCTGGGATTCAATTGGTCGACCTACAAGCAATTGCTCCTTGCAATTTTTTCTCTTTGCCCAAAAGTACATCCTTGGGCAGCTCTGGCCCTAGACAACCAGCTGTCGCGTGGACCGCAAAACGGCTGTCACCGGTCTAGCCAAACGTTTTTGAGTACGTTTGATGGTGAGATCCGGGTCCCTGCTGACCATTTCGGGTCACCGAAGGAATACTGGAAACCAAGGGGGGTGCAGAAAATCCACCCCGTAGCCCATGACCCCTTTCCTGGGCCCATATCTTTCCCTGCAACCAACAATCGTTGCCCGTTAACATATTGTAATCTCCCTGTAAAACCACAGAGATATTTTTTTAAAAATTGTAATCATATAAGCCGCTCAATGGCATTTTTAAAATAAGTATATCGTTCTGTTATATACAATGACAACAACGGTTTATTGCCTCCATGATGACTAGTATTGCGCTAAGCGCATAACACAGGGACGCACTCGTTTTAAGTCTCCACTTTTAGCCGCGCTCTTCCACGCGTTCTCAGTTCTCTTCGCTTAAAAAAAGAAAGCCGTCGGCATCGCTCCGGCGCGTTACCGACTGGCAAATATTCAACTGGGCGGGGGAAACGGTTATCTTTCCCTAGGAAACGCCAAGCGACACGGTCACAAAAACGTGCAGGATTTCCCCGCCACGGCCCTAAAATGCAAACATGTGCTTTATGCATTATCCTTGTACTGTCGTCGTTGATGTTTTTAATACGCTTGTATCTATTTTTTCCGATACATCTCTTCCATTTCTCCAACCCTCTCACTCCGAGCACCGTCGTTTCGCCCAGGGGCAAACCGGCGGTAAATCACCCCATGGCATGCTGGGAACCCCTCCCTCCCCATTTATCTTTGGCAGCTGCGGAGATGGCCTCGGATAACGGCAGGCGCACTTCTCCAAAGCTACAGAGGCAGAGATGAATTCTCAAGAAGACCTGTTTCGTGACGGACGAGTCAGTCGCCTTAGCTAAACGAGGGGGGAAATAAGTAATAAGTTATTTTCTCAAGCGCAACTGGAAATTTAAAAACCGGCCGTGGTAACTTCTTCACACAGCGCAGAGTTAAATTATGGAACTCACTACCACAAGATGTAGTGGCGGCCACCAATTTGGATGGGTTCAAAAAGGGGTGGGATAAATTCCAGGAGGCGAAGGCGATCCATGGCTACTAGCCCTGATGGTTGTGTGCCATCTCCAGTATTAGAGACAGTAAGCCTGTGTGCACCAATTGCTGGGGAACATGGGCGGGAGGGTGCTGTTGCACCATGTCCTGCTTGTTCATCCCTGGCCGATGGCTGGTTGGCCACTGTGTGAACAGAGTGCTGGACTAGATGGACCCTTGGTCTGATCCAACATGGCACTTTTATGTTCTTATGTTCTTAACTGGTACCTGGGTTGAGGAAGAGTTCCGGAATCTCCCTGGAGGCTGGGAGACGGCTCTGGAAGTCATACGACGAACACGTCTGAGAGTGTCGTGGGTGCTCTCACAAAATGGTGCCGTGAGAGAGAAAATGGCGGCTGTGGTGGCTATCGATGGCTACTAGTCCTGACGGCAAAATGCTACCTCCTGTCACAGAGGCAGTATACCTAGGTACCTCAGTTATAATACCCTGGAAGAAGTCAAGGCTGAAATCCTAAACATTATAGAGTACACGGTCTCATACAGAGATACTTTCCTAGTCACCTATGGTGAGTAATAACCTGCAGCAGGCAACCAAACAAGGAAGGCTATCAAAGGCTGCTTGGCCTGATGGCTGTATGCTACCTCAAGAGAGGCAGTGTGCCAATGTATACCAGTTGCTGGGGAACATGGGCAGGATGGTACTTTTGCCCCCTTGTTCTGCTGGGGGGCAGCTGGTTTTCCACTGTGTGAACAGAATGCTGGACTAGATGGACCCTTGGTCTGACCCAGGCCCCAATTCTCCACTTGAAAACAATGAAGACTAGGAGCATAATTTCATTTATTATTTTTTTGCGAGGGGCGGTGGTAAGTTTACTGCCAAAAAACTCAAGATTTTAAACAAGCGTCCCATGGCCGGGGAGGGCCAGTGACCTCTTAAAAGACCACCCACCTCCCTTATCATACAATCTACCTCCCCTCAAAAAAAATTAAAAATAAAATAAAATCAGAGGCCCATCTGGTATTCATTGGCTGAAGTAGCCAACTGCCTCGGATCGAGAGAGAGAGAGAGAGAGAGAGAGAGAGAGAGAGAGAGAGAGAGTTCAAGCCGGTCAGGTCCCCAAAAATAAATAAATAAAATAAAATAAATTCAATATCATTTGAGTTTTTGGCAGATTAAAACCATACCCCGGGTTCCCTACACGGAGGCTTTTGTTTAAAAACAGGAATGCAGAAAACACACAGGAAATTCAAGCGATGTGAAACTCTAGGCGCTAAGGTAGCTTCGGTCCCTGCAACGATTCAAAACATAGCCGAGGGAAAGAATTCACCAACATCAGCTTTTCGAGAGGGAAATTCCCCGGCTGTGCAACCCACCAAATTCCCTTTAAATGTCTCGGCGGCGAAAGACAACCCTTCAAAAGCGGCGTGCGCATATGCGCAAAAGCCCGCACAAACGTCACCTCGTCGCAGACGCCGCAAGGTCTGATTGTGGGTTGCAGAGAGTTTTAAATACGCCCCAGCGTTTCGTAACCGCTTAAGAGACGTGGTGTTTCTGTTTGCTAAGAGCGTGTATGACAGACTCCGGAGTCTCTCAAACCGCTGTCTTTAAGCTAGCGTGGTACCGATGTTTTGGACTATGGGAGGCAGTGTGGTGTAATGGTTAGCGTGTCGGACCGGGACCTGGGAGATCTGGGTTCTGGTTCCTGCTTGGAAGCTCACTTCAACACAACCTACCTCACAGGGTTGTTGTGAGGATATCACGGAGAGGAGGAGGATCCCGTATGCAGGATTGCTGGGAGGAAAACAGGCTTAAGGCAAATGAAATAATAAAAATAAAGTCCAATAACCCTGCCTATGAGCCGTGCTGGGGTTTATGGGAGTTGCAGTCAGAAACGTCCGGAGGGTATCAGGTCGCCTAGCTCCAGACATGGAAGCTCACCGGTTAAGCTTGCGCTGCTCATGGTCTCTCTCTCCCCATCAGCCTAGCCTACCTCGTAAGGCTGTTGTAAGGATATAAGGGGGAGAATGTGCCAATGTCAGCCCCTATGATTGGAAGGCACTATGGAGCCTCCTGATTGGACAAGCCTGGTATAAATACTAGAGGCTTTAGCTCCAAGGCCTCACTCTGCCTCCAGCAACTGACCTCAGTTTAGGAACAGATTCCCCAAAGGCCTGGATTCAAGTATCTAGTCCCTAACGCTGGCCTAGCACTGAGAAGATGGGCCTGAAATACTGCTGTGGACATTACAGCACTTCCATTCAACCACAAAATCCCTTCAACCAAAACGTCTCCTCGTGGCCCAATGGGGAGAGAGAGAAGCAGAATTCGAGCAAGAGCAGGGTTCAAATCCCACCGCTGCCACCACGGAGTATTCCTCCATTCATTGGAGGTGGGGGAAACCGTTTACAATTCCTCCCCGTTCCCACTCACCCTGTCAGTCTGCCACGGGAAATGGAAACTCGCCGTCTCCTTTCAGCGCCTATTCAATTTCGAAAAACAACACAAGGAAGCGATAAGAAAAAAAATGTTTGGGCTTCCAGCTGGCTTCCTCAGGATGCACAGGGAGGGAAACCTGACAGCTTTTCCAAAGCTCCCAAACGCCTCGGACCTCGTTTGAAAATGTTCACCACTGTGCAGCTGCGTACAAATTCACCCCAAAAGCGCCACCTTTAGCAGCTGGGACTACACCCCATTTCCTGAAATATTCTCCCCCGCATCTCCCATCCTGCAAAACCGAACACATCTCTAGCAGGGGTGCGCTCTAATTACTCACGGATTTTGCAAGCACTAACTACAGAAAGAGAACAGTTTAGATCCTCAGCCTGAAAGAACGGAATTGCCGGCTTTGCAAATTCACAATAAAAAACAAAACGAAACGAAACGAAAAAACCCCACTGGCTTTCATTGCAACAGCGAGATTAAAATGTCACAAAGAGTGGGGGGAAAGCCCAGAAGATCACGCGCCTGTCATCTCTCAGGCTTCAAAACCACCAAGCAACAAAAGAAAAACCGCGTGGTTTTTTTTTCTATCTCATTGTCGCTCGACGCACCATTCTTTGTGGAGAGGTTGCGCGAACGCTACCTCCGTAGCTTCCTACTCGACCCCAGAGAAAACTGCATTACGGGGTTCGCCTCTTAACTTTTCCGAAATTGTAGCCGTTAGCTCCCTTGTTAACTCCCGGAGCGCGGTTCCTTCGCTTCGGTAGCGTTTACACAGCAAGGAAGCGTTGAGCCAGCATCCACCCACAGCAACGGAAATGTTCAATAACGCTTTCCCACCTGGTCGGCTGGAGGAGATCCCTTCTCGCCCGAGGTGACTAGCCGCATACAAACTTCGCACAGTCACTTCCCGTGAGCTTTAGGGATGAGGTGCACAAAAAAGGTGACTAAATAATAAACAACAAGTTCCCTGGACATTCAAAAATTTATTAAGCTATGTGTGCATGGCACAGTTCAACAGTAGAAACGTACTGATTGTAGCTTTACAATCCTAGATTTCAGTTTAGAAGTTCTCCTTAGCCCTGCACCAGGCTGCCTGGGCTCGCTGTGACATCACAGCAGCTAAGCCAATGCAAGTTACCCAACAAGTTTGAATAGTGGGAGATTTTAGTCAAAAAGAAGCATTTATTCACATAGCAAATAGCCTATTACTCTTACGTCCTCCTTGTGATCTTCCCAGTGGTATCTAACAGGCTTCAGTGGGAACCAGAATTTCGGCCTAGATGGATCTAATCCATCAAGGCTCTTATGTTTTACCAGAGGGGCTCTGGTCCATCAACTTCATTATAAACCTAATTGGAGAGCCGCAAACGCATTTTTTTGGCTTGGTGACTCTATTCTACATCCGTTCTCCATTCACACGCTCATAAGCACGCGTTCCCCCAGAGACATCCGTTCAGCTTTGTCCGTCGACTCCAGCCAGTGGATGGCCTTTTCCACCGATGGACTCACCCGTCCCTCACAAGTTGCCAGGCTGCGGGTTTGTGTTTTGTGCTTAAGTTCCTGAGCAGTTGGAATGTTTGTGAACATTCCATAACCGGCTGGGTGAGCGCCAAAGTCAGTGCCTTTCAAGGAAGGGAAGCCAGAGAAATCCCAGCCGAAGGCCGGAGAGGCTTCAAGACCTTCAGCCAAACATTTTGATCCTAAGCTGATCAAATATATCTATCCATCCACCTAACCGAGTCAACCTGGTGCCTTCCGGATGTGGCCCACAACTCCCATCACCCCTAGCTAGCTGGCTCGAGTTGATGGGAATTGTAGTCTGACACCCGTGGAGGGAACTGGACGTTGGCCAATCAAGGGAGCCGGTGAGCTATGGAGGCAGAGGGAGAGCAGTCTATATCCTTTCAAGCCTCAACATCACCACAAAAACAGCCTTTGCAGAATCACCTTTTATGCTCGATGCAAGCGGCCACATCTGGGCCGGATCGCCAGGTTTCAGCCAGATGTGGAGGCAGGGGTTGGCGAACCAAACACGCGCGCACACACGAACCAAAACCCACAGCAGAGGAAGCTTACCTTTGATAACACCCCGCTCCCAAAAAAGACACTGGCAGAATTCATTCAAGGGAGACGAAGAAACAGGCCCTCAAAGGACTACAACTCCCATCGGCCACGCTGGCTGTGGATGATGGGGGCTGCAGTCCAGAGGGCGTGAGGGATGGGGAAGCATGGTTTTACTCTGAGGGCGGTGACGAGAGTAAGAATTTTGCCTGCTTTCCCCCGCCGCATTTCGCCACGTCACCCATTCTGGGCAGCTTCACAACCGGGAGGCAAGCAGCCGAAGAAAAGCAACTCGCAAAGAGCGGCGACGGGCAGCCTCCTGCGAGGGCCGGGAGTTCCGCTGCAAGGGCTGAGAGGCATCCCGTGAAGGATTACCCACTTGCCCTCCGGTTTACTGGAGGCTGACTGGAAGGCGACATGGCCGGAGCAGAGATCTCATACTGAGACACAGCGGGCAGGCTCTTCTACAGAACCAAGTGGTGTTTTTGGGGAGGAGGTCAGGTTTGTCCCAAATCCTTTATACCAGCTGTTCCCAACCCTGGGGTCATCCGGATGTGCTAAGAAGACAACCATCACCACCAATGGTCATGCCGAATGGGGCACATGGGATTTGTAGTGCAACCATTCGTGCAGGCGCCAGGTTTGGGGGGGGGGGAGTCCGGCTGTTTTAGTCTAGATAGGAGAAGGAAAATGTAAGGACCCATCGTCTGTGTTTCCTGCAGCGCAAACTTCATCTTCTTTCCCAAAAGGGATCAAAGAACATGAAAATAATTTGAGAGAGAAAAAGAGAGAGAGGGTTAGCCGCCAGGCTGCTCAAGAATTTTAATCCTCAGCCTCACGTCGCTGCTAAACCATTTAGAATTTCTCCCCCTCGCAGAAAGGAAAGGCGGCCGGCAATCCTGCGGACCGCGGATGCTTACAAAATTGGAAAAAAATAAAGAACACCAGAAAAATCAACACTTGCGTGGACCCAAAACAAACAGGCAAAAAGAGTTAGAAGGGAGGGAGAGATTTGCGCTTAAAGGCCTCCTATGTTTGGTTTATAAAATAAAAGTAACAATTTAGCAACAGGAAAAGAGATACTGACACAGACCCGCCCCAGAAGTAACCAGTTCTAGATATAGCAGATCAATTTCTTTTATTAACCTCTTGATGGAGAGAGAAGCAAAACTGCCACTAGCTAAGGCACCATGAGACAGGGCCTGGTCGCCTTTGGCGAGGGAGAACTATCCCCCAGGCGAACAGGCACAAAAGCTTTCTTTTTAAATAAAACACACACACAAATTGAGCGTATGGTGTGTGTGTGTTTACCTCCTTTGAGGCCCCGAGCGACTAACGGAAAATATCCCGGAGGGGGAGACGGGGCAGCAAAATCTGTAGACTAGTTTGCAGGGCCGGGGGGCAAGCCATGAAGCTAAACACATCACTTTCTTAGGATTAAGGGAACAATAATTTCGCTCCATATGCCAGTAATATTATAACCGCCTTGTCTCTTCCCTCCGCTTTTTTGGGGGCTAAGTGGAACATCTGTGCAACATCTGGAGAACGACGATGCTGTGGTTTTCCTGGATCTTCCAAGATATCCGTGTTTCTGAGCCCAACGCCTGACCACTGACGGATTAGGCCCTCTCAGAAATGTCTGAGGCGATGGCTACTCCCACCATTACTACCACCTCACCAATAGCCATCCTGGGGCAGCGACTGATGGGAAAAGGGAAATGATGCAGGAGTTGCCTAGCAACCATCCAACAGCACCAGGAGGTTGCCTAGCAACCATCCAGGGTGGTGGGAGAGGAGTGCCAGGTTATCTCTACTCAGTTCTACCACGATGAAGAGGTCAGCAGACCACTCTGAAGGTTAAATCTACCATTTTGCCAGCTGATACGCTTTCTCCCCAAAATGACTTCAATCCCTGTTTGCTTCAACCAAACTGCATCTATAGTTCCACAATGTGCAGTTGCCATTGGTGACATGCAATCTCTTCACGGTAAGGCAGACCTCAAACCGAACAGGAACCCCTTGCAAACGCTCAGCTCCTCTGCAGGCTCATTTCGGGGGAAGCAGCGTGAGCTTTGCAAGAGTTCAGGTGCAGCTCTGAACCCTAGTTTGAAGCCAACACCACGGAACTCCTTGCTAGAGCTCAGCTGCTCTGCAGGTCCGTTTCACGGGAGGTTTGCAAGAGTTCAGCTGCAGCTTTAAGCCGGAGTTCGAAGACAACGCAACGGAACTCCTTGCAAGAGCTCAGCTCCCCTGCAGGCTCATTCCATGGGAACTTCGCAAGAGTTCAGCTGCAGCTTTAAGATGAGTTTGAAGCCAACACAACGGAACTCCTTGCTCAAGCAAGTAGATTTGATAGCTTTGCATGAGTTCAGCTGCAAGTCAACTTTGAAGCCAACAAATACCTCTGGAGACAAAACTAGTTAAAGTCCTCAAGTCTTTAGCCTGCTCATAAGCCACCAGACAAATCACTTCCTCTCCCCACCTCTGCGATTGCTGGATGCCTGTGGTTACTTGAAGAAAAGGCATTTTTTTCACCCTGGTAACTAGAAGTGAATCATAAACTTAAGCCTGCTTGCTTGAAATTAATTCCCTTCAAAATCAATAGCGTTTACTAGAGGGGGAGGAGGAAAACCACTTAAGAAATATTTTAAAAATAATAATCAGCGGTATATAAATCTATTAAATAAATAAATCGCCACATTAACGCTGTGAAATATACTGTTATTACAGCAACTAAGTCTGCCATCAAATCTCCTGTTGACTCCCTTATGGCACATTTTCCACTGCAAACTCTTTGGGAGCAGAGACCGTGGCGTGATTCCCATAAGGCAGTGCTACTGATCCATTCAGGAGATCAGCCAATGAAAGGAGAGGTCAAAGGTCAGCAGGAGGAGCCAACAGACAGCAGAAGTGGGCGGAACTCAGTAGAAAATACTTCAAAATCGAGCGATTTCCATTCTCTTAAGAAAGCCCACCTCCCCCAAAATTGGTGCCTTCTACATGTGCGAGTACTAGGATTCCCATCATCCCCAGGCTGCACGGTTGGGGAAAGGCTGGCTAACGTAGTGGCAAGAGAAAGCAAGATCTCCACTCCCAAGACAGCGAAAGCCTTACCTGGAAACATTTAGGTGCCCTGGCAACCTGCCCACTCCGAGCCTCTCTTGCGTAAACAAAAGCATTTCAGGATCACAATATGCTCCTCCCCTCCAGCGTCAACCTGGGTACTCACAAATTTGCAAACCAAAATGGGGAAGGCCCCCCGCCCCCCCGGATTGACCCCTCAAGAGTAAAAGACAGCTGTAATGTGCACAGTTTACCAATTCGTGCATCCATCCTTTGTGGGGTTTTAAACAGCATACCGATTTTTAAAACAGCTGCAAAATCCCTCCAAGCATCGGGGCAGAGACATGTGTCGGTGACATCACAGCCGCTAGCCCGTCGCTGCTCTGCACTTGCTTTTTACCCAGGCTTCAAGCCTGAAGGAGGAAAAAGCACATGTTTGGAGCAGCACATGCCGCGCGTTCTGGGAACAGCAGAAACCTGAGAGTCCGACGGCCATGGTGCACGGCCGGCCAGTACGCTCTCCGTTCCAATCGGCACGCAAGAAAGAAAGGAATTAAAAAATAATAACCCGGCAGGATGCCGCATTCAGCCGCTGGACGGCTTTCAGGACAGATTATCTTCTAGTTTCATCTAAAAGGGAGAAACGGTCTTTGGCCGCTGAAAAACTCCCAAGCCAAACTCCGTCGATGGAATCTCGAGCCGCGGTTCTGTCTAGACTGCAGCGTCCGTGGTCTCTTCCAACTTGCCGGGCGCGCCAATCAGTCGTGTTCACGGGAGACGCAACAGCATCTTTACTCGCATCGATCCGTAGTTCCCAACATAACATGCAAGCCTTCGAGTTACACAGGACTCTTTCTCCGCCGGGATGTTACAGGAGGGAGGAACGATCCCGGAAGAAATCTCTCTGCCCGGTTTGTCCGGTGCAGCAACACAGCCAAGATGTTGCGGGGAGTTCAGAGACAAGCAGATTTGCAGGGTACATTTCTGTGCACAGGCCTGGCAGGCGCCACAAGTTACTTGGCCATTTTTTAAAGAGACCAGTGACGTCTGAAAGCTTGCTTCTGTGTTTCCCAAAACATCCAACAGCCGGAGCATTTGGGCTTTTTAAAAGTAGAATTTGAGACAGCCTTGACTCCTACGCCTGCAAAGGTTTACTTTTCGAGGACAAGAGTATGAAATCACACATACACACACAACAGAAAAGCCAGCCTCTTGTGTCTCTGTATGACTCCTTGATCCATCTGGGCATATTTCCCAAGGAGAAGGGGGTGAGCTTGGAGCATGCGCTCACGCAGAGACCACAGGCAGCCTCTTCTACGGGCGCATAACCCTACTGCGTCCCCTGTATTGAGAGAACTGATCTAACACAGCTGAATTTTACTCGGGTCTCACAGAGTAGAAGCAGGAAGAAGGCAAATCCAGGGCACTGACTCATACAGAGAGGTGATGGCCAACGGAATTGTGCTTTGAACGAATAGGACGCTATTGATAGAAACGCAGCTGCCTTCTACCAGGTCGGGATTTTAATCGTAAGAACGTCTAAATTCCAAGGAGCAGCTCTCCAAGGAGTTGTGCAGGAGCTTTCCCCAGCCCTAAGAGGAGATGCCAGGAATTGGTGCCACCTGCATGCCAAATGGGTGCCCGGCCTCTTCGCCCCAAACGCAACGTAAAATTCTAGTCCTCGTCGTTCTGATTAAAGAGCGGATTGAAACAGGACAAGTTTCAATATCTGTTTATTCGGAAAAAAGTCGGATGGTCCGGACACACGCAAATCACTTCTAGGCACATCTGCCCCCAAATTCTACCCTAAAGCCACCACTGGGATTAAACAGGATTCACGCTATTATCCCGCAAAAGTATTAGGGTGTTGTTGGGTTTTATTAGTGCAAAGCATTAAGGCCTTAACTTGGATCCGTTCAAATTGTCACTCCGGCACCCATGGGAACGCAAAATGCACACATTCTTCTGCCCCGCTGGGTGTGCGCGCCGGAAGTTTTTGAATTAGAATCCAAACCACATTGGCGTTCAAAGGCTTCTCCGGAAGACAATTTTTCAGGACACAAGGACTTGGGTGGGTATCAGATCGTTTTTTATTGACACCTCGTTTGCATCCTGATGAAAGGTTTTGCCTCCAGGTGGAAGATTCTCAATCTGCCACAGCCTGGTGCCTTCCGGTCAGGACTACGACTCCCATGACTGGCTGGGGATTATGGGAGTTGTAGTACAACATATCTGGGGACCGCCGGGTTCAGGGAGGGCCGCGCTAGTTGGAAATACGGGGTTTTCTTTGCCCTCCATACGCACACACACCGTGCCAGGGTCAACCCACTAGAACCCAGGCCAAGAATTTCCGGAGCTGACAAAGACAAAGAAAAATGGGAAGTAATGAACGCCAGAAGGAAAATTGTGCGTGGGGTGGAACAGAACATCCCAATGGGGTGTAACCCCAGCGTCTCTAATCCGGTTGACTCAAGGCCCAAACCAAGATGGGAGTTTAATCCGATTTAACTCCGGTGGAATAAGGACAGGCTTTGCAGAAGGCTTTCTGCCGATTTTAAAGGGGGCAGAATACTGAGAGAAGTCCCACCCACCCCCACAAAAAAACATCCGGGATTGATGGAGGACCAAAACAGGATTTATTTATTTTCTTCTGGATTACGGCTGGTCCTAAATTGTAATCGAAAGCTATGCCAATCGTGGGAAACCATCCCTAATTATTCTTTGGGGGTGTGCGTGTGTTTTAACACATGAGCCCACATGTCCCACGGCTTTAAGAAGTGTTTGGGGTGTTACAGTTTAGAAATGCCGCTTTGGGGGTGTCCCACCACAAAGCGGCATCTAAACCCACCAAATAAATAGAAATGGAGGTTCCTGGCAAGCCAGCCCCATACATTTCAACCCCAATTCCAGGCCTACTCAAAAGCACACCCCACTGCATTCAATGGCACCGACTCCCAGGTAAAAGGGTACAGGACTGCAGCCTTCACGGGCTGCACTCCCACGGCCACTTACCTGGGAGGGGGCTCCACTGAATTCAATGGGGCTTACCTCCGAGTAACGTCTAGAGCTGTTGATTCGCTTACTTAGTAAATCCTTTTGCAGCCTGCTGGTTAAACCCGGTCGAAGTAACTCCACTTTGAAGAGTGCTTTGGATACTATCAGGAATCGCTGGGGGGGGGGGGACGACTTTTGAAAGAAAAAGTAAGGGGCCCAATGTAAAAACCTGCACAAGCCTCGCCATCCTTTGCGCATTTACCTTGGGGGTAGGCCCCCCCACTGAAGTCGAGGGGGGGGATCGCTTTCCTACACCAACTCCCTGCACTGGGGGGCTCCCCCAGCCCAGAGGCCACGATCCATGGTCGCCCCACCACCACGCAGGCCCGCGTCCCCGCCCCAAGTGTGGGCTTGAGGAGTGAGGGAACCCGCTCCAGCGTGGAGGGTTCACACAGGTACAGCGAGCGGATCGCCCCGCTCTCCACTCGCGTGTCCGCGCGTCCCCAACGTAGCGCGCGGAGAGCCCCCTCCTGGATGCAAACCACTCTGCACGCGTGTTCGCGCGTTCCCACGTCGTCGTGGTCTAACACCCCCCCCCCAAAAAAAAAGAACGAGGGCGAGCGAGTGGGAAGGCGAGCGCTCCTACCTTGCGGCGCTTGTCGGCGAAGGGCAGCGCCAGCCAGGGCATGGCCCGGGCGGCTTCTTGCCAGCGCTGCTGGTCCTGCTCGGCCGACACGAAGACGATCTCCAGGCGCTGCTGCGGGAGAGAAGGAGGCGGCGGCGGCGCGGGGTCCGGAGCCGCTCCGGCGTCCGTTCCGGCGCGGGCCGCCGGCTGGAAGCGCGCGTAAAAGGCGGCCAGGCTGGCAGCGAGCTGCGCGCCCGGGCCGCCGCCGCCCGCGCCCGCTGCTCCTCCTGCTCCCCCGGCCGCCCCGGCGCCGCAGTAGCCGAAGTAGAGCCCCACCAGCGAGACGCCCCGCGCCGGCAGCGACGCCGTGGCCACCGGCGAGCCGTCGGGCGCCGCTAGCGCCTCGCCCAGCAACTCCGCCAGCGCCGCAGACGCAGCCATGCCCGAGCCCCGCCGAGCCAGCCAGCCAGCCAGCCAGCCAGCCGCGGCCGCCAGCGGGCGCTCCCGGCCCCGCCGAGCCCAGCCTCGCCTCGCCCCGCGTGGCGCGGCCGGGCTGGACCGCCTCGCAGCCCCGGACCGCCCCCGGCCCGGCAGGCGCCGCCCCCGGCCCCCCAGCCGCCCCCGGCCCCCCGGCCAAGGGGGCCGAACTCGCCGGAGAGGCCTCGGCGGGATTACGCGCGAGGATTACGCGCGACTGGGGCAAGCCCAACCCAGGATCGCCGCCTTGCTCAGGAGGAGGAGGGAGAGCTATTTCCTATCTATCTATCTATCCATCCATCCATCCATCCATCTATCTATTTATTTATTTCATTTCTATACCGCCCCATAGCCGAAGCTCTCTGGGCGGTTCACCAAAATCAAAACCACAATAAAACAACCAAGAGGTTGAAAGCACAAAGACAAAATACAGTATCAAAAGCACAACCAGGATAAAACCACGCAGCAAAATTGATATAAGGTTAAAATACAGAGTTAAAACAGTAAAATTTAAATTTAAGTTAAAATTAAGTGTTGAAATACTGAGAGAATAAAAAGGTCTTCAGTTGGCGATTAAAAGGGTACAGTGTAGGCGCCAGGTGGACTTCTCTGGGGAGCTCATTCCACAACTGGGGTGCCCATTCCACAACTGGGGTGCCACGGCGGAGAAAGCAATAATAAAATAAATTTATTTTATTATTGCAGTTATATCCTGCCTTTTCTCCTACAAGGAACCCAATAATAATAATAATAATAATAATAATAATAATAATAATAATAATAATAGATCACGATCTTCTCTTAGATTCCCTCCATGACCTTGGACTCTGTGGCTCTGTCTATAACTGGTTCGCCTCCTATCTAGAGGGTCGCTCTTTCAGCGTGTCGGTGCTTGGCCCGTTGTTGTTCTCTCTATACATGCTGCCCTTGGGTAAGCTTATTCAATGTCACGGCCTTCAATATCACCTGTATGCCGATGATACACAATTATATCTCTCATCTCCGGAACTTTCTCCTGATGTTCACGATCGTATCTCGGCATGTCTTTCAGATATCTCAGCCTGGCTGCTTCATCGTCGTTTGAAACTTAATATGGCAAAAACTGAACTGCTTGTTTTTCCTCCTAAACCTTCTCCTCACCTCTCATTCTCTCTTACTGTCAACGATGTCACGCTTACTCCGGTCAAGGAAGCTCGTAGTCTTGGCTTTATATTTGACTCCTCGCTCTCCTTTACTCCTCACATCGAGGCAGTAGCTAAATCCTGTCGTATCTTCCTGTATAATATTGCCAGGATTCGACCATTTTTGTCTGTCTCTTCTGCCAAGACTCTCGTTCACGCACTGGTTATCTCTCGGTTGGACTACTGCAACCTTCTTCTCTTTGGCCTTCCTTCGTCTCACATCAGTCCGCTGGTCTCTGTCCACCACTCTGCCGCTAAGATCATCTTCTTGGCCCGCCGCTCTGACCAGGTCACTCCACTTCTGAAATCTCTTCATTGGCTTCCAATTCACTCCAGAATCCAATATAAACTTCTCCTGCTGACCTTCAAAGCTCTTCACGGTCTAGCTCCTGCCTATCTCTCCTCTCTCATCTCACACTATCGCCCCGCTCGTGCTCTCCGCTCCTCTGATGCCATGCTTCTCGCCTGCCCCAGGACCTCCACTTCCCTTACTCGGCTCTGTCCTTTTTCTTCTGCTGCCCCTTACGCCTGGAACGCTCTTCCAGATCACTTGAGAACTACAAACTCAATCACTGCTTTTAAAACTCAGCTAAAAACTTTTCTTTTCCCTATAGCCTTCAAATATTGAGTTTGTTCTGACTCTATACTGTTAGCTTCACCCTACCCGGTGCCTGTTTACACTTCCCTGTGCCTGTTTGCATTCTCCTTCCCTCTTTATTGTTTACTACAACTTATTAGATTGTAAGCCTATGCGGCAGGGTCTTGCTATTTACTGTGTTATCTGTACAGCACCATGTACATTGATGGTGCTATATAAATAAATAAATAAATAATAATAATAATAATAATAATAATAATAATAATAATTCCCGCCTCTCCATCCGGATTGAGGCAGGGAACAACACAGAATACCAAAATATTATAAAATACATAAAAGTGATTAAAAACATACGAAACGTATAAAAAGCGATGTATTTTAGATGCATCACTTCCTCTGTACCTATTCTACCGTCTAGATATATTTGTTTGTTTATTTATTGGATGCATTTTTAGACCGCCCGGTAGCCGAAGCTCTCCGGGGCGGTTTACGGAAATTATAAAGCGTAGAAGCCGTTGGATATATAAAACGAACAGTATAAAAAGTGTGATGTAAAAATACAGTATAAGAATGCGGCCTGGATAAAAATCAAGCAAGGAATACCGGTTTAAAATGCGAAGTTAAAACGGCAACGTTAAAATCTAATTGCTAGACTGGTAAAATGCTGAGAAAATAAAAAGGTCTTCGCCCAGCGTCTAAAAGCCATTTGGATGGCTTGAAAAGGGGGTTGGATCAATTCCTGGAGGCAAAGGCTATCCATGGCTACTAGCCTTGATGGTTGTGTGCTATCTCAAGTATTCGAGACAGTAAGCCTGTGTGCAGCAGTTGCTGGGGAACATGGGTGGGAGGGTGCTGTTGCACCATTTCCTGCTTTCTTGGTCCCTGGCCGATGGCTGGTTGGCCTCTGTGTGAACAGAGTGCTGGACTAGATGGACCCTTGGTCTGATCCAGCAGGGATCTTCTCATGTTCTTACCCATTTCTATCAGTTGCCTTTCATATGCTTCCTTTGTATCAAATCGATCCTATATATTCTTTAGATAGATAGAATCGGCAGGGGGCTACCAGGAGCAGGGCCTTTTCTGTTGTGGCACCCTGGTTCGGGAAAGAACTCCCTGGAGAGGTCCGCCTGGCGCCAGGCAAAGACCTTTTCATTTTCCCGAGCAATTTCAGCATTCCGCCTTTTCAATCTCTGCACTTTGACCCGCGGGTTTTTACTCCGGGTGAACAATTTCACACTGCTGTTTTATGCCATTATATTTTACAACGCCTTTTGCATGTGCTCTTTGATTTTCGTGAACCGCCGGGAGAAAGGTAATCAATCCATCAATACAAATAAAAGCAATGCACGTAAAGAGTTTCCCTTGTATTTATCATCTATCCACATCGATCTATTCATAACTGTCCATCTATATCTACCTATAGCTTCATATATATATATATATATATATATATATATATATATATATATATATATAAACACATAGTTTCTTTTGTAACTATCAATGATCAATGCATCTAGCATCGCTTCCTTTCTCCCAAGAAAGGCTCTGATCCCACTATACGTGCTTACCTACGAGGGAACAAGCCCTTTTGAACCAGGTAGGCCTTACTTCCAAGTAAACACGCAGAGGAGGAGGTCTTCCTACATCTCCCGAATTTCACCAAGGGCAATGTATGTTAAGGCTCTACTCCCGTTCTCCACATTTCCCCAGGTGTAAGCCCCGTAGAATGGAACAGGGCCTGCTTTGGAGTAAGACGCGCAAACGCCGGCGTTGTTTGGGGCTACGCTTTCATTTGGAAGCGGACCGGGGGGGGGGGGCTCCCGCCAGTTTTAAAAAGGAGGGGAATGGGGACTGGTTATAGAAAGGACCAAAAAGCCCCAATCCGGTGCCCTGTAGATGTTTCGGACTGCAATTCCCATCAGCCCCAGTCAGCCTGGCCAACGGTCAGGAACGCCGGGTGTCGTAGGCCCAAACGTCGGTGGGCCACAAACAGCATGAGCGAAAGCAAACAGAAACCCACTCGTCTGCGAAATGGGTACAGTGCTAGAAGCAATGCGGTGGAGTAGTGAGAACGTCCGGCTTCGGAGGGCGGTGGAGTCTTGAATTCAAATCCTTGCCCAGTCACAGTGCTCTCTGGGTGAGCCTAAGAAAGTAGGGCGTGCATGTGTGTGCCGCATTGAACCCTTGCAGGAAGGGGTAGGTATGAACTTCCTGGCTCAGTGTCATCTCTAGGTTTTGGGGGGCTGTGTGCAAGTCCCCATCCCTCAGGGAGTCACAGCTGCTCTTCCTCTTCCTCCTCTTCCTCCTCATTGACACTGCTAGGCCGTGCCATCTGCTGCTGTTTCACATCACCACCGTTGTCTGGGCCAGAGTCAGGTGGGCAAACAGGTATAGGGGGCTTTTGCCAGTGTCCCCCTGCTAGGGCGTGGGCCCTTGGAGAATGCTAGGAGTTGTAGGGCTTTCCCCCCTGTCTAAACACGTCTAGAGTTGAGTCCTTGGGGAGCCAGGTGCCAGCCCCAAATCTCACCATTTTTATAGCTAGATATGTAGCTGGAGGGTTCCTCGTGGAACCCTTTCCGCTTTGCTCCTTCCCGAAATGTCCCTGTTTGGTGCAGGTAACCTTGGGAAAGCACACATACACCTCGAGAAGGTAGAAGGCTAGAAGCCGGGACCTTATTTTGGGGGCAGCCCCATTTGCGCTTCTAAAACGATCGGCACGCAACCACACAAGTTCACGCCTAAAAGGAAGGATGCTAAAAGGACGGTTCACCTGGTTGAGTCACCAGTTGCGCTGTGGACTCACACATGTCGGAAGCGGCTTAGTCAGACCACTGGTCCATCTAGCCCTGGGTAGGAGACGCTGAGCAGCAACAGCTCTGCTGGGTTTCAGGCAGTTTTCCCAGCCCTACTGAACCGGGGATTCTCTGGATGCAGCACCTCTTATTTGCAGGAGCCGTGGAGCCATATAGCCAAGATTTCCAAAATTGGCTAGGGGAGTCATTTGGCTTTCAAATTGAAATGCTGGCAAAGCAGCTAATGGGGCATGAATGACACCCAGTGGCCGCAGAAAGCATTGCAGTGGGATCACCTAGCTGTTATAATTTTATTCCTTTTAGGGTGCAACCCTATGCCTGTTTAGATAGAAAATTGCTACAACTGCCAGCATGGCTGGCTGTGGAATGCATGGGAGTCGTAGGACTTTTTTTCCTGTCGAAACATGTATAGGATTGCAGGATTGTTTCCTGTCTAAACATGCATGGGTTTGTAGGACATTTTCCTGTCTAAACGTGCTTGGGATTGTAGGACTTTTCCCCATCAAAACATGCAAGGGGTTGTAGGACTTTTCCCCATCGAAACATGCATGAGATTGTAGGACTTTTCCCTGTTGAAACATGCATAGGATTGCAGAACTTTTTCCTGTCTAAACGTGCTTGGGATTGTAGGACTTTTTCCTGTCTAAACATGCATGGGATTGTAGGATTTTTTCCTGTCTAAACATGCATGGGATTGTAGGAATTTTTCCTGTCTAAACATGCATGGGATTGTAGGACTTTTTCCTGTCGAAACATGCATAGGATTGCAGAACTGTTTCCTGTCAAAACATGCATAGGATTGCAGAACTTTTTCCTGTCTAAACGTGCATGTGATTGTAGGACTTTTTCCTGTCTAAACATGCGTGGGATTGTAGGACATTTTCCTGTCGAAACATGCATGTGATTGTAGGACATTTTCCTGTCGAAACATGCATGTGATTGTAGGACTTTTTCCTGTCGAAACATATGTAGGATTGTGCCCTTATTCACTCTTCCATTGATTTCTACAGCCCTTGCTTTCATCTGGGTTTTATGCCGGTTGCCACTGTTTTCTGTTTTTTATATTTTGAACAACTTCTCTGTCCTGTGATTCGCTCGCCGTGCACCACTCCTGCTTTCGAGATGAAGGGAAAACCAAAAGTTTATTGACAGGGACAACTAAGCCCCAAAACCTGAGTGTTGCTTCAAGGCACACTCACATCTAGCACAAAAACGGGGCAGAATTAACCACCCTGCAAAAAAGGTTGACTCCAGAAACGGGCAGCATTTGGGCTGTGTCTGAGCATACAAGAGCCTGGAATTGTATTAACCAATCCCCCGTTAGAACAGGGGCCAGCCTTCCAGATATTCTGGCCTGCAACTCCCAGCGGCCCTAGACAGTGGCAAGGTATGCTGGGAACTGTAGTCCAAAATCCCCACAGGTCTGCGAGTTCCCCTCGCCCGGGACAGAACTACCCTTAGTAGGAGGAAAGACGACCCTTGATGGCACCACCTGTTAAAATAACTCGGAAAACAGTTTAATTTGTAAAAAGCCTGAACCGTACCAAAAGACGGAATTACCAAAAAAACCCACCCAAACATACAGTACAAAGAAAGAAACCGCACATTTGGCGAGAGAGGTCGCTCACGGGGCACGAGGGGCCAACCCAGCGGAGGCTCCGTCGCTTGGCACACTCCGCGTGGCTGTTGTATTAAAACTCCGACGACGCGAAAACGGCTTTCCGTTTTGCCTCCGGAGGGGCGTCGCACGGTCGCAGCCGCCCCGCTGTTGCCTCTGATCCGATTTCGGAGATAACCGCGGGAGGGGAGGTGCTGGTGGGCCGGACTGGGGTGCCCCACAGGCCAGATTACGGCCAGGCGGCGAAGTTTCCGCACCGTTGAATTAAAAGGATTTGATCGGCAAGGAAGGGGGCGGGTGATTTCAGCCGAAACCGACGCCTGACGCTGAACCGCCCAATAAATGTCTATTTTATCGCCCTTTTACGGATGAGCAAGGAAGTGGCATAACACAGCGGTTCCCTCCAGCCTGTGACACGGGCCAACGGCGAACCAGTATTCTTCAGGCCGGATAAGACACCGTCTCACTTCCGGGCGGAGAAGCGATTCTTCGTAAACGGAGGAGACGGGTCGGATCACCTCCCCGGTCAAGACCCGGCAGCCTCTTTCTCGCCGGGGCGTCCCCTCCCCGCACACGAGTCCGTCCCTTTCAGGCGCCTAGCTGTTACTCAAAAGGAGGCGGATCAGGATGCCGGCGACCAGGGAGGTCACGGCCAGCACCAGGGCCAGCCCACGGCGCCAAATGAGCTCCTTCCCCGACAAGACATCCGTGGCCGGGACAACGAGGAGATGCGGGGACTCTTCGGCCTCGATGAGTTGGTGGTCCGGCCTGCTGACCACGAAGACGTCGCCGTTGGGAATCTCCGCCTCCGTGGAGAGGTAGGCTGTGCGAGAGAGGAGACCTAGCCGTTAGATTAGGGGCGGGCGACTTCGGAAGGTCCAGGAGGGGGGGCGGGGCATGCTGAAATTTGCTGAAATTTCAGCTGAAATTTGGCGGGCCGCAAAAAAAAGGGTCGGGGGCCCATATCCGGCCCGCACGTCGTTCACCCCTGCATTAAATCAAACAGATGATCCTCACGAAAGCCAGGCTGGGAGGAGGTGGCCGGGGAGGGCGGTTTTTGTGGGCACCGGTCGGTTAAAATATACATCTCTTTCCACTTGGGTTTTTCATACCAACCTTCCAGAAACCCTCCTTTCTCTCTTGGGCGGCCCATGATAAAATAATAATAATTAATAATAATAATAATAATAATAATACATAGCACAGAGCTGTGCATTTTAAAAGGCGGAGCAAACATATTGTAGAAGGATTAGCCGAGGGGCGTAGACGGGAATTCCTTCTGGACTGCCCCCCCCCCCCAGGACATAAGGGAAAAAGCAGGCCGCTGCCCTCCCCAATCCCAGAAATGTAAGTGGGGGGGGGGCAAAGCCACCCAAGAGCTACTTCTTGCTACACGTGTTAAAACAGAATGGATGATTTCCCCCACGTTTTACCCTTTTCTCTCTCCCCTGTAAGCTCCTTGCGGGCAGAAGCCTACCGGAATTTTTGCTGTTGCTCCGTAGTGCCTGATGCACGTGGGTGATACTCCCCCCACTTTGGGGATGTGTGTGTAAGGTAAACAGCAGAGCACTTCGCAGACCCGGCTGCAGCTTTTTGGGAATGGAGGGGGTGTGTGGAGGGGGGGTAGGCAAAGTTTCGTCTGTCAGATCTGCCCCGCCTCCGCTTTGTCGGTGGGCCCTGGCAGACTTTTCTAAGTAGTGCCGGGGTCCCAATCCCCAACCCCGGTCAATCCACACACACACCGCTTAAAAGGTACCTAAGGGCACGGGCTTGTTTGCAGCGTCGGCGTCAGTAGTTCGTACCCGGGCCGTCAGCCCGGCTCGGATCTGGGCCTAAGAAATAGGAAGGAGAAGGAGAAGGAGAAGAAGGCTTAGAAGGGCGGCCTGGAAATTTGCATCCCAATTGAGGCAGATGTACTCAGCCTTCAGCCGGCATAACCAAGGCCTCTGCAGATCTATGTGCATGTAAAGCCCTGCAACTCCTTCCCGCCCCGCAATTCTCACTTAGAATCTGAGAACAGAATTGTGAGAACGCCACAGTCAATTTTTTAAAAAAATGCCTGGCCCGGATCAAGTTCCTAGCGTTCACTATTGTCATCATTTCCCTAGCCCTCTTCATTTCCAAGTTTCTAGCCCTCATCATTTCCCTAGCTCTCTTCATTTCCAAGTTCCTAGCCCTCATCATTTTCAAGTTTCTGGTCCTCATCATTTCCCTAGCCCTCTTCATTTCCAAGTTTCTGGTCCTCATCATTTCCCTAGCCCTCTTCATTTCCAAGTTTCTGGTCCTCATCATTTCCCTAGCTCTCTTCATTTCCAAGTTCCTAGCCCTCATCATTTTCAAGTTTCTGGTCCTCATCATTTCCCTAGCCCTCTTCATTTCCAAGTTTCTGGTCCTCATCATTTCCCTAGCTCTCTTCATTCCCAAGTTCCTGGCCCTCATCATTTTCAAGTTCCTGGTCCTTACAATCTCAATCATCTCACCACGTCAGTCAACTTTGAGAAATTAAAAACCACCGGCAGCCACAACAAAACAGATGTGGAAAAGTCACAGCGGAGGAAGATAAGGGAAACACAGCTACTCCGTCGGCGCTGCCGAGAGACCCGCCCCATTTGGCTCCTCCTCTCCTTGAACAGTTCCCATCCCAGTTGGTCCTTTTCGTAGAACAGCCTTTCCCAGCCTGGTGCTTTGGACTTCAGTGCCCAGCATTCCTGTCCATGTTGCCTGGGGCCAATGGGGATTGAAGTCCAACTCCCATCTGGCACGCAACAGCTTGGGGAAGGCTGCCTTAAAAGAACTATCTTCCCGGCATGGTGCCTGGGTTTGCTTTTTTCCTTCTCCCTCTGTGTCGCTTTTTCCTTTTGTGCCTGCCTTTTAGATTGTAAGAGCGGGTTCCACCCGGGTTTTCTCCGACGAAGTTGACTGGCAGCGACTCTCCAGGGAGTTTCCCCCAGCCCTACCTGGAGATGCCAGGAATCGAACTCGGGACCTTGTGCATGCAAAACAAGAGCTGTACCACAGGCCTACGCCTTGGGCGCTGGAACCAGCCCTGTGCAGAAGCCTAAGGACCGACCTGCTGGGACTCACCTCCTCCGCGGCTTTCTTCCAGTCGGCACGCAAGACGAAGACTAAGAAAGAAACGGCTTGCAGAGAGATGCAGACAATCAAACCGGTCCAGAGACCTGGAAGAAAAACGGGGAAAAATGCTCCAGGTGAACTGTTTGGTAGCTCAGAGTTATTCTTTTTGCTTCCTTTTCCGTCGTGTATTAAGTAAATACATTTCCCACCCAACCCCAAATTCTGGGAGTCCTACGAAAGCCGGCTTGCGAGAGCATCTGAGGCACTCACTGTGTCCGCATGTAATGGC
This sequence comes from Elgaria multicarinata webbii, assembly GCF_023053635.1. Lineage (NCBI taxonomy): Eukaryota > Metazoa > Chordata > Lepidosauria > Squamata > Anguidae > Elgaria > Elgaria multicarinata. The sequence goes on from NC_086192.1 coordinate 11,245,481, forward strand.
TAACTGGGTTGGTTTAACTATGGCTAACTAATGGCTAAGAATGGAGCGCTTGCCTGCTTTCACTTTCCTAAACAACCCAGGGACATTCCTGGGTTATCAGGACACCCGAACCCAGGAATTCTGGTCTCTTTAGAGGTTAAACAACCCAGAGTTAACCCATGGGTTAATTCTGAGTACTTTAACCCCTAAAACCCCCAAAGTTTCCAGGTTCAGACATCACAATAGCCCAGAAACAGGCAGTGGTCTCAGGGGTTCATAGAATCATAGAATCGTAGAGTTGGATGGGGCCTATAAGGCCATCGAGTCCAAACCCCTGCTCAATGCAGGAATCCACCTTCAAGCATCCCTGACAGGTGGTTGTCCAGCTGACTCTTGAAGGCCTCTAGTATGGGAGAGCCCACAACCTCCCTTGGTTCCATTGTCGTACTGCTCTAACAGTCAGGAAGTTTTTCCTGATGTCCAGCTGGAATCTGGCTTCCTTTAACTTGAGCCCGTTATTCCGTGTCCTGCACTCTGGGAGGATCGAGAAGAGATCCTGGCCCTCCTCTGTGTGACAACCTTTCAAGTATTTGAAGAGTGCTCTCATGTCTCCCCTCAATCTTCTCTTCTCCAGGCTAAACAGGCCCAGTTCTTTCAGTCTCTCTTCCTAGGGCTTTGTTTCCAGACCCCTGATCATCCTGGTTGCCCTCCTCTGAACACGCTCCAGCTTGTCTGCGTCCTTCTTGAATTGTGGAGCCCAGAACTGGACGCAATACTCTAGATGAGGCCTAACCAGGGCCGAATAGAGAGGAACCAGTACCTCACGCGATTTGGAAGCTATACTTCTATGAATGCAGCCCCAAATAGCATTTGCTTTGTTTGATCGTGCAAACCCAGTGATGTTCTCAAAATATGTAGTTTAACTAATGTGGGTAGTTCAACTATGACTACCTAACCACTAACCATGGACTGCTTTCCTAAACAACCCAGGAGCACCCCTTTCCGAGGTCATAATCCATTCCTGGGTTGTTATCGTGATGTCCGAACCCAAGATCTCTGGGTGTTTTAAGGGTTAAACAACCCAGTGTTAACCCAACAACAAACCATGGGTTAACTCTGAATAGTTTAACCCCCAAACAACCCAGAGTTTCCGGGTTCGGAGGTCACGATAACCCAGGAACAGGAGTTGTCCCGTGGGTTGTTTGGTGCAAACCAGGTCTTGCTCTCGAAATTCCACCAAATGTGCCCACCCAACCCAAAACATTGGCGTTAGAACGTCTCGCTTCTGAACGGGCAGCGACACAAACCCTCCGCCGTCGCTTCAATGCACCCATCAAGGTCTCACCGATTACTCCGAGCTTCAGTCTGAACATCAGCGAGATTCCGATGGGCAAACCAACGAGGTAGTAGCCGATGGCGTTGGCCATGGCGCCAAACTTCTGTTTCCCGGCTCCTCTCAACACCCCACCGCAGGTCGCCTAGGGGGAGTGGGTTAAAAAGACACTGTTTCAGGGAAAGGCAGCGTGGTAAAGCAGCTAGAGCAGCCTTCCTCAACCTGGGGCGCTCCAGATGTGTTGGACTACAACTCCCAGAATGCCCCAGCCACTGGCTGGGGCATTCTGGGAGATGCAGTCCAACACATCTGGAGTGCCCCAGGTTGAGGAAGGCTGAGCTAGAGCAACCGTCCCCCTCACCTGGGGCCCTCCACACATGTCGGACTGCGATTCCCGGGCAGTTCTCAGGTGTGTGCTTGTAGCCACAAGGACTAGTAACTTTCTATGTGAATGTTTCGTAATCATTTATTGAACTGTACTGACTTCTTGCGTTTCTATGCCGCCCGTTAGCTCAAGCTCTGTGCGCCGTTCCCGAGACGAAACTCCCAAAACATAAAAATACAACGACAGAGGAAAACAGACTATAAAAATAACCCTTCAGTCTGAAACAGAATCTAGCGAGCGAACCGCGAGAAAAGGCGTCACCGTCTGGGCAAAGATCTAAAAAAGCACGACGGCAATTTTGAAAACGGAAGGGCGTTATTGCTGCTGTTGTCATTTTACAGGCTATTATTATTTTACAAGCTGTTTCTGCAGCAAATGCCGCACTCTGCACGCGTTCTGCGCCCCCATGGAACCACGGAGTTCGTACGCACACGCAGCCCCCCCGGCGCGCCATCAAGGCCGCCTTGGAACGTACCGCGATGGCGTCGAAGAGATGAAAGGGAGAGAAAATCATCATCACTCTGGCGACCAACGCAACGATCTCTCTGTCGGGGAGGAAAGGCAGAGGTGAAATTGCCAGCTGGAGCCGACCGGGAACAAGCCGGGAGACCCGCTTGATCCGGGGGCGAGAGCTGAGTCCCGATCAAGTCCGCTCGTTCTCATCGAGAGGAACTCTAGAGGGCCGCCCCCCAAAAGACCTGGCCGGACCCCTCGAATTGATACACGGTCATTCAAAAAAGGGTCAGCTCGGTTGTGAGTTAAGCGAAAGAGTGTCGGGTTCAGTTCTGCCCGGCGCAAAGACCAGCCACCCTCGACAAAGACAGGAAGCAAGGGTAACAAAATCACACAGAGACACAACGGGAGGTCCTCACTTCTGCCGGTGGATCCCCGGGGCTCAGCCTTTTAAACCAGAGTATAGGCAATTTGGCGCCTTTCAGATATTTTGGACTGCAATTCCCACAAGTCCCAGGTAGCATGAGCAGAGATCAAGGATGATGGGAGTTGTAGTCCAAAGCATCTGGAGGACACCAGGTTGCCGCCCCACCCCCCTCTTTTAAACATTCCTTGATCTACCGGGCAGAAGACAGATGGGGGAACACGAAGTCCGAATGACGCACCTGTCGTTGGTGAAGACGTAGGCCACCACGTCCTTCACGGCTGCCAAGAGCCCAGCAAACACCACGGCGAAGACACCTGGGAGAGAAGAAGAAGGAGGAGGGATGGCAGCAGCAGGCACTTCCTGCGCTCCTGTTCAATCAGCAAGGATCCATGAGGACCAGAAACTTGCATGGTTTTGAAAAGGGAGGGGCCATTGCTCAGCGACAGATTTGCAGGCAGAAGGTCCCAGCTAACCGTCTGACTCGGATGCACCACCCGTACCCATCTGCAACCCCGCTCGGATGAGATGCTACCCCCTTTAAGGACCCGCTGCTCGGGAAAGAGAGCTCCGCCCACTTCCGGCCTACCTGCTGGAGGCCTTAAAGAGACATACGCACCGGTGCAGAGGAGGCCCGTGACGCACGACTTCCTGGCTTGCTCCGCGTCGCCAGCGCCCAAAGCGTTGCCCACCCGGACACTGCAGGCCACGCTCATGCCTTGTGGCAGCTGGAGAACATTAGAAAAGAGAAAGAGGTCAGAGTAACGGGGGGAACCATAAGACGGCTGAAAGACCTCCCCCATGTAGCATTCTACGGCCTCAATTGCCATTCCAGCAAGTTGCAACAGGGGGAGATGAGACGGGGGCCACTCCACCAGCCCCTGCTGAAAGACGGCGTCATTTTCTTCCCTCTGCCCTCCGCCTCCCTCTTTCCTCGTGTGTCGTGTCTTCTTAAACAGTAAGCTGGCAGGGGACTGTCTTCTTTTACTGATTATATGTCAGTGAGCCTTTTGCAGGGGAGCAGAGGGGCAGGATAAAAATGCTGTGCATAAATTGGCCTCAAAGCCAATCAAGGGTTGGAGCGCCTCCCCTGGAAGGCTAAAAAAAGTATTTGGGTGTCGATGGATCTTTGCCGCATCAAGCAGGACTGTTCTGTGCTGTTCAAATGTAGGTTGGGGAAGGGAGAACTTCAGGATTTCGGGGAACGCTAAAGCCAGGGAACTATAATAATAATAATAACAATAATAATTATTATTCTAGTAGTAATAATATGAATAATACTACTAGTAATAATATGAATACTAGCAGTAATAATATGAATAATACTACTAGTAATGATATGAATACTAGCAGTAATAATATGAATAATACTAGTAGTAATAACATTAATACTAGTAGTAATAATATGAATAATACTGGTAGTAATAATATGAATACTAGCAGTAATAACATGACCAATACTGGTACTAATAATATGAATACTAGCAGTAATAACATGACCAATACTGGTAGTAATAATATGAATACTAGCAGTAATAACATGACCAATACTGGTAGTAATAATATGAATACTAGCAGTAATAATATGAATAATACTGGTAGTAATAATATGAATACTAGCAGTAATAATATGAATAATACTGGTAGTAATAACATGAATACTAGCAGTAATAATATGAATAATACTGGTGGTAATAACATGAATACTAGCAGTAATAATATGAATAATACTGGTAGTAATAATATGAATACTAGCAGTAATAACATGACTAATACTGGTAGTAATAACATGAATACTAGCAGTAATAATATGACTAATACTGGTGGTAATAACATGAATACTAGCAGTAATAATATGACTAATACTGGTGGTAATAACATGAATACTAGCAGTAATAATATGACTAATACTGGTGGGAATAACATGAATACTAGCAGTAATAATATGACTAATACTGGTAGTAATAATATGAATACTAGCAGTAATAATATGACTAATACTGGTAGTAATAATATGAATACTAGCAGTAATAACATGACCAATACTGGTAGTAATAATATGAATACTAGCAGTAATAACATGACCAATACTGGTAGTAATAATATGAATACTAGCAGTAATAATATGAATAATATTGGTAGCAATAACATGAATAATAGTAGTAATAATATGAATAATACTGGTAGTAATAATATGAATACTAGCAGTAATAATATGAATAATACTGGTAGTAATAATATGAATACTAGCAGTAATAATATGAATAATACTGGTAGTAATAACATGAATACTAGCAGTAATAATATGACTAATACTGGTAGTAATAATATGAATACTAGCAGTAATAATGTTCCTTGAAAATGAGACATACTTAGTAATTTGGTGGAAAACATAGATACCTCGGAGGATTTAGTCAGCAGAAAGTCAGGGGGGATAAATTGAGCACGCAGCTCAAAACCCAAACGGTCTCAGTGAGCAAAGCAAACATCCCACATTCTTACCAGATAAGCAATGGTGGCCAGTTCATAGATGATGGACTGAGCTCCCAACTCCACGACACTGATCATGCCTTCGGTGGGAAGGAGAGAGCGAGAGAGAGAGAAGAGTAATTATGTGGGAGCAGAATTAAAAGCCGAGCGTTTATGAGTTGCAAAAGGAGGAAAGGGTGGGAGCTGGTTCACACATGTTGGTTCCTTGAACATCCAGGAGCGGTGAGCATGTCTGAATGGGTGTAAAGGGTCAGGGAACAGAGGAGGAGAGGCGGACGGTAGGGGGGACGGGAGCCCCCATCCTTGAAAACCTCACCTGCCAGGAAGCTCCCGATCTCAAAGGTCCACCACTCGATACAGATCATCAGCATGCTGGGAAAAGCCAGGCGGATGAAGGAGCCCCACTCCTGGAAGCAGTCTAGCGTCCAGCCTGCAAAACAAGTGGGGCGGAGCTTTAACCCCCGGGGATGCTGGGAACCCTCCCCTGCCCCACAAATGTCAGAGCCGCCGGCTACCTAGGTTGGACAGAGACCTCGTGGGTTGACATGATCAGGCGGAAAGTCTTTTAGGTGGTCACGTGACCCCCCCCCCCCCGGCCTATCGCTGCAAAAGGGCTTTCCTATTGGTGGTTCTGCACTTCCCACCCCTGTATAAGAGGGCGCAGGCTGGTTTGTGAGGAACCAGAGCGAGAGGACGCGGTTGCGCTCATGCCCTGCCGAACGGACTTCCTCGTAAAGACGCCATTCCTGCAGTAAAGAATCGTTCTTTTCCTCTTCCTTCCTCGTCGCTTTTTCCTCGCGTGCCGTGTCTTTTTCGATTGCCAACCCTCCCACCCTCCGCGGGGCAGGGGACCGCCTCCCTCAACAGATTCCACGTGAGCTGCTCCAGGGAGCCTCTGGGGCCGAGGAGCAGCAAGAGAGAAACAAAATCGAAGGGTTCGTTTCCGGATTCCACAGAAGCGGGCCTGTAGCCCTTCTCCGGGCTCAGGACAGCTGAAAGCTCCCCAGTCAAAACAAGACGACAGACGGAGAAGCCAATGGGGTGTAGCAGTTAGAGTGTTGGACTTGGAGTTGGGAGCTAGTTTGGTAAGGAGGACTGACCCTCCAGGTCAATTTGACAATGCCCTCTGTCGATAAGGTAGAATGAAGAAGTTTCCTTCGATGTATCTTTGTTTTGCTTTAGAATTTTGCCAGCTGCTGATTGGTTGAGATGCTACTGTGTATAAATGGACCTGCTTTTCACCCTGCCAGGGGAGACGTCTTTGTCTGTAGGACTTTCTTCCTACAGCTGTTTTACGCTCAATAAAACCACAGTGGATTTTTATCCTTGACACTATCAACCAGCTCTAAGTATTTCTGAAGTGAGTAACCATTACGCTTTTCGCCATGGGATTTCCTCCAACAAAAGACGTCTCCCTGATTGGCCGTCCCCGGGTCAGTTTGCCAGCATGTGTGAAAGCCGGAGGGAACGGGAAACACGACACTCGCAGGCAGCGCCCCCCCCCCCCAAAAAGACCTTCCGGGTTTATCGACCTACCTTCCCAGGTCTCCTTGTGAATTTTCTTCCACCACACATACAGGAACAGCAGTACGGCCTGCAAATTCTGCGAAAGCGTATTGGCCCAGGCAGAACCCCTGTGCGAGAGAGCAAGGAACATGCAATTTGGGGGGGGTGTTCTTCCAGCCGGCCGCTTTGCGAACGTTCTGTTGTTTTCACGGGGAGGGAGAAGGGGAATGCTCCGTCTTGAGGACTACAAGCTTCGCCTCGGTAAAAAAATAACACCTTAAGCCGACGGCAGCTATCACAGACTGTGGCTAGAGTGGAGACGACAGGGGGTCGGATGTCTGCCGTCGCCGCGCAGGCAGTTCCCGGAAGAAAACAGCCCCGAACCCGTGTCGCAGGGGAGGCCTAGCACCCCAATGCTAAACAGGATTGACTTGGGAGACCTGGTGAGCTTTAACGGGACCTATTTCCATGTAAATAGGAATCCAAAGGGAGAGACGGGTAAGAAATATATTATTATTATTATTATTATTATTATTATTATTATTATTATTATATTGGGGGGAATCTGGCCCTCCAGGTCACACACACACACACACCCATTTCTCCAACCATAGATTGATTGGTGACTTCCTCGCTTAGGGACCGTTTCCCTCTCGTTCCGAACGGTTGAAATGCCCCTCTTAAGACTTCTAGTTTGAAGTTGAAGCAGGCGGGCACTTCTGGCCACACCCCTTTTTGCCATCGGCTCCACCCTCCGTTGGGACACGGGGTGGGGTGGGGGACAGAGCTTCTCCGGGACGGAATTCGGCCGTCACGCGAAAGGCGGAACAATTCGAAACTCCCCGCCCCGTTGGGGGGACTCGAACCCAGGACTTCCTGCATGCAAAATCTCATGCTCTACCCGCTGACCTCCGCCCCCCTCCCCTCTGGGTCTCCTCCTGAAGCTGCCGTCCCCTTGACCTGTGCCACGTCACGCACGGATCAAGTCCTTACGTCTTTGGCCAGCAGGTAGAAGGAGAACGTCTTTCTCCTCCCGCTATGGAGCCAGGAAAATGGGGACGGGGGACGGGACAGAGGCTACGATCCGCTGCTTACTCACACCACGCCCAGCTGGAACGTGTAAAGGAAGATGGCGTTCATCGCCACGTTCAAGACGTTGGCCACCACGCCGGTCACCACCTGGGGCAGGAGGATAGCCTAGAAACCCAGAAAGAACGGAACAGAGACATGTCAGCATGCAACACCGCCAAGGCGAGTGATTGGTGCTTTAACTTCTCCGTCTACTGATGCCATGTTTACGCCCCCAACTGGGGAGGAATCACCCCTGGATGAATTTTTTTGGAGCGTTAATCCCTTATTTATTTATTTTACCGCCCCGCGCACCCGCAGGAGTATTTACTAGCTCAATGCGCTCTGCTGTGTTAGGCTGCAAGCACCAGAAACTGCAAAGGGGATTCTCTTTGCCCGGCCTTCTGCCCTTGCCGAGCCTCTCAGCAAGGCGCTGCTGGGCACTCCGTCTCCTGCTCCGAAAACGTGCCCGTCCCTTCCAAAACGGAAAAGAAAAAGTTTCCCGCAGCCGCAGCGTTGGTTTTGATAGCCAAGGTACGACGGGGCTGGTAGCCATCTTTTCAAAATTCTGGTAAAATATATTCCGCCTCCGCGGAGGACGCAGATGGATTCTTTTTTGGGTGGGCGAACGCCCAACTTTGGCATTATACACAAAGGAGGGTGCCCCTTATCTCTCTGCATCAGTCGCCGCTCTGGTCATGGCTCCGTTCAATTGGCTGGCACAGCAAGAGCAGTCGATGATGCAGAAACACAAGGGGTGCTCTCCCATGAAGGTAGCTTATTCTTCCTCCCCCGGGATCAGGAAGAATAAATATTTGGGGGTACACGAGTGACACGAGGATCCAATTTTTATTTTTAAACGGTGGAGCTACCGGAAGCCTGTGATATACTGTCCTTTCCACCACCATTATGGAAACGACGCTGACTGACAACATTCTGTGACTGCCTTTTCCTCCCCTCCAGGGTAAGGACGCACGTGGAGTTTCAGTAATTTGAAACCTGAGTTTCGCGACCTCCCTCCGCGGCTGCACCAAACCACTGTCACCATAGGCGTGCGTACAGGGTGTGCCGGGTGTACCCAGGCACCCCCTAATGCCTCTAGAGCCTCCGGAATTATGCATTTTTCCTTCCCCATTTCACCCTAAGGAAATGTGCTGCGCACGCCTATGATTGTCAAGCCCCACAACATCTCCCAAGCCACCTGGAATATAGCAAGCAACTGAAGCAAGACCCTACCTGGCTCTGCAAATACCGGGTCTGTAACTGGTAGAGGAATACGGCCTACAAAAAACCCAAACAGGCGTTAGGTTAGATCTCCTTGCCATGGTTCCAATTTCACTACTGGGGAGGGTCCTTTTGTCCCACGCCTGTGTTAATTCAGGAGGTGCAAACTGTTTCAGGCCCAGGGGTATAGAACAGCGGCAAGTTTTGAAGATGGATTTTTATTTTATTTTTTAGCAATGAAAGACTAAACCATCCCTGTCCTGGTAAGGAGGAGGAGGAGTGGGAGAGGAGAAAACTTACCGGAAGAGCAGGAATAAATATCATCACATAAACCTGAGTTAACCTGCAAGAGAGACATAATCGCATTTTGTTTGTCAATTGAGTCAGAGTGGATTGGAACATAACAGGCTGGTGTGCTAGAACAGACCGAAGGCGCAATTCTAAGCATGTTTAGACAGGAAAAAGTCCTACAATCCTATGCATGTTTAGACAGAAAAAGTCCTACAATCCTATGCATGTTTGGACAGAAAACGTCCTACAATCCTATGCATGTTTAGATAGAAAACGTCCTACAATCCTATGCATGTTTAGACAGAAAAAGTCCTACAATCCTATGCATGTTTAGATAGAAAAAGCCCTACAATCCTATGCATGTTTAGATAGAAAAAGTCCTACAATCCTATGCATGTTTGGACAGAAAACGTCCTACAATCCTATGCATGTTTAGATAGAAAACGTCCTACAATCCTATGGATGTTTAGATAGAAAAAGTCCTACAATCCTATGCATGTTTAGACAGAAAACGTCCTACAATCCTATGCATGTTTAGATAGAAAACGTCCTACAATCCCATGCATGTTTAGATAGAAAAAGCCCTACAATCCTATGCATGTTTAGATAGAAAAAGCCCTACAATCCTATGCATGTTTAGACAGAAAAAACTCCTACAAACTACCAGCATTTCCCAGCCAGCCATGCAATAAAAATAAATAGTACAAACTAACTTGAATTGGAACGAGGGAGATAAACATTACAAAAAATATACCCATATTTGTTAACTTAATCCTCTCAACAAGAACGTAGACCAAAATTCTATTTCATGTTGGGATATACCTATTCATTATTACAATAATCAATAAAGGTTTTCCACTTTTCTCAAAAGCATTTCCACGCCTCTCTATTTTGTTTCGTTCTAATATAATGAGTTAATTTAGCTATCGCTGCATTTTAGCGATCCTACGTTTGATCAAACCAATCTTTTACAGAGGGATGCTTTTGAGATTCAAACATCGAAAACACGAATTCCTGTTGAATTACTGACCCTTCAATAAAGTTCAAAAGAACCATTTCCAGGTCCAAAGGAATTTCACAACCAAACATCTTTCTTGTGAAATGTTTCGTTCCTCTCCAGTATTTTCAAGCGAAGGAATGTGTCCATCAAAAATGAAAATAACCCCCTGAAGGTTTCTTTTTATTTTCTTTCTCAATCTTAACTTTTGCCCACAGTTCCTCGCATAAAGGCAACGAGAGACTCAAAGCGTTAAGGACTAGGAACTTGACACGGATTGCAAAAGCAACAGGAGGGCAGAAACCGTATCGTGTTTATTTTCACGCTGCGGTTTTAAACTTCGACATTTTCAAATTGCATTTTCCCCCCTCTTGTATTTCATGGCAATTTTTCCGCTTGTATTCTATGGCTCTAACCAATGTGTTTAACAATTTTGTATCATCAATGAGATTTAGGGTTGTCCTCTTCTTCTTTTAATCTGCTCCTTACGAAGTCCATCACAGGGTTTAATACTAATATAGGTCAAATTGCAGGTTCACAACTAATTAGAAGTCATATATGCGGTGTACTGTCTACAAACCTGTGTTTAACAAATCTGTATCATTAATGATACGTTGGGTTTTGTGCTTTTCTCGATTTTAATGGCACTTGCTTTTAAACTGTTCTAGCTCCTGACGAAAGATTCATTAATCCGAAACGTTGAGCTCTTTGGACATCAATAAGGGTTTTTTTGGCAAACCTCATAACATCAGAGCTTGTTTCCTATCCACACCTATAATCAAGGTGAAGAGCCTTCAGCGTCGCGGCTTCTCTCCTGTGGAATTCCCTGCCACTCCTTTCGGAGCCTCCTGAAAACCTCATTATTCCAGGAAGCCGTTCCTTAATGTCCAGCCAGGAGTCACTGTATTTGCTTCTTTTAAAATCTAAGTGTTTCATTCTGTTTTTATTTTCATTTTATCTGGTACACTGCTCCGAAATTTGCAATGGGGAACGGTATATAAATATTGTAAATGAGTAACGTAACGTAAACGTGGACTGCCCAGAGAGCTTTGGCGGTATAGAAATGTAACAAATAAATGAAATCAAGCCATCCAGAGAGGGAGAATGGATGGCTCTCTGCAAACACTGGTATGCCGATAAGCGTGGATGCTCAAAAGAGAGGTCAACTCTGGTGCTTGATAAACGTGTTAAAAACTATTTTATTCTTTAACGCCGTAACTGCGGGTGAGAAAACCAGTGAGACGCAGTCCGAAACGTTGAGCAGAGCATTTTGGGATTGAAAGAATAAAATAGTTTTTAACACGTTTATCAAGCACCAGAGTTGATCTCTCTTTTGAGCATCTCTGCAAATACTGCCAGAGATGGGACATAGAGTGTGTGTGTGTGTGCCACCACCAATAATGGATGCGGGGAAAACACCAATAAAACGTGCAATGACTAACCTAGAAACTTCTGGGTCTTGTCTGCAAAGCAGCAGAATTTGCTCCGTGTTGATAAACAGGGCCCAGCAAGGAAAGCAGAAGAGCAGGAGAATGAGGATCCCGCGTTGCAGGATGGTCCCGACTCGCTTCACGTTTTTGCTCCCGTATGTCTGACCAAAACAAAAGCAGGCAGCCCTTTAAAGCGATGAAGGAACCACCGGCACCACCCTTGTGCAAAACGGCTCACCCAACGGGGCTGGTCGCTCGTACGGGAAGCAACCACGCTGTACAAAACACTCCCGTCATCCCCAAGACAGGGATCTACGGATTGGGTCACATCCGCTCCGTCTCCGTTTCGTGGACCGTCAGGCGTCATTCGTCCCGCCGTCCGCCCGCTGACGGAGTTGGGTTTGTCGTGGGCGAAATTCGTTCCAGTGGTGCTCATTCAAACGGACGGCCCCCACCCTGCCCAGCTGTGCTCCTTGAGGGGAGAGAAAAACCAGCCGCGGTACCTGAGACATGAGGGTGTCGCAGACGGACGCCAATCCGGTGCCCACCGAAATGCCGATCACGTTAACGACCTGGAGGGGGCAGGAGGGAGACGGAGACGCAGCGCTCGGTGAGAGGCGAAGGACGCCGGCCTTTCAGGGGCAGCGGTGGGATCTTTTTTTGGTGGGAGGGATGTGGGAATGATCAGACCAGGCCTGACTGAAGGCTTTGGACCCAGAGCCACCGGTAAGGGCAGGGTGGGGACTGATGACAGCCGGATGGAGAGGGGAATTCTTACACACAGCTTCGGGACACGAAGCACGCTTTAACAGAGCCCGATGCTGTATGAGAGCAGACGATCCAAAGGAGGCCAGAGGAGAGAAAGCTGATCCAAACATAACCATTCATATATTTATTTTTTAAAGCTTGTCACCACTGTCTCTAGGAGGGCTTTCTCCGACTCGGATGCCCTCCGGATGCTTTGGACTTCAATCCCCATCAACCGCAGATGGCACGGATGCTGGGAGTTGTAGTCCATCCCCATCCAGAGGGGGCCGGGTTGGGGGAGGCTGCTCTATGAGTCAGGGGAGGGATGAAATTTAAGCCTACACCCCACTCCACCTACCCTGGTACTCACAGAGGGCAGGCCGTAACTCTACGGCAGGAAGGTTCGTACGTACCGATACGGCCAAGGTGACAGCATCCAGTTCAGCTTTGCCCAGGTGGCCGCAGAAGATGGAGCTCACCACGCTGATCAGGAATCCCAAAAGCTGGGCCACGAACTACGGAGGAGAGGCTTGGAGTGAGCAGCTTGCCACCGCAACGCCAGCCGCAACCCGCCCCGCTGGCTGCAGCCAGTCACATCCGAAAGGGAGGCATCCACCCACGGCCGCAAGTTCTGCGGTTGTGGCCACCTTCTCTTTCTTTCCCATGGAAAGAAATCCAAACCCCCGCAAGTGGAAAGCAAGCATCTCAAGGACACGATAGCTCGACCCTACTCAGGGTCGCCTATCCTCTGCCTTAAAGCAATTAAAACGTCACGCCACAGCAATCCAAATCCCATGCCGAGAGGAACGGAATTCGGCATCAAGGACGCCAATTCGCCTCGCCTCTCTCATTTTCCATCATTCTGCCGTTTCTGCTTCCTTTCTGTTAATTTATTCCAGTTTTGGCAGTCACAGAGAGCCGGCGAAACCCTGCCCTCCAAGCTTAGAAATCTCATTCGAGTTTCCGCTCTGACTTTGGAGATTTCAGCGGGAAACGTCAGTGTCTTTTTGCAGTCGTGAGAGCTAGAAACTCGCTTTTTTTTTTTACAATTAAAATATCGAAAGGCAAGACTTTCAGGAAGCTGCCTGCTGCACTCAATACACCTGGTAGATAATTTTGTGCGTCCCCATGCATGCAACAGAATTGTGAATAAAACGTACATCTGCAAACCTCGGAGGTTTCCCTTTGGGCTACGCCAAAATCCAAACTTGGAGAAACGCAACCGTTCTTTACATATATCGGATCAACTGACTATCCACATCTGGCATTGCATCGTAAACACTTAGCTAGCAAAAGCTAGCTTTCCACGAACGGGGATATCAATGCAAGGGGCGCTTTCAGGGATTTCATTCCCTGCTTGCGGTCCGAGTCAGGAAAGACGGCTCCCTGTGTGTTTTGGGCCTGCGTGGTTTGAGTTGGCTCTCAAGACCAGGAGCTGACGCCTTCAAAAGGGAGTTTTTGGAATGGGGAGAAGGAGTCCAAGAAAAGCTAGAACAGGCGCCGACAAGTACAAATTAGAAAACCTCTCACCCCAGAGACACATGAATAATCCCCTTTAGGGCTAGGATATTTCACCATAACAAAGATCCTGGCAGAGATGATGAAGAGGAATAACAGAACTATTGCATTATACGGACACGAGAAAAAAGAACCGGTTCGCATGAAACACCCTCTACAAATACACGGATTCAGCAGGGGTGGATTGGATTGGATTCACTCCAAAAGAGGTGATTATTTTTAAAAAACTTGACAATACAATGACATTGTTCGCAGAAACATGCAACAGAGCGGGGGTACTGAATTCTGGAACATGCAACAGAGCAAAGGTGCTCCACTCCAAACGTCCCCCGACCCGGTAGCCTCCAGATGGATGTAGCTGATTGCCAGGAGTGCTGGGCGTTGTGCTCCCAAACATCTGGGCGGTGCTGTGCTATGAGGGACTACACCTCCCATTATCCCCCTGTGTTGGACTAGACACACCCACCCCGGGGCCCGCTACTCGAAATTCCTTTCAAAACTGGGCTTGGATCCAGGATCTTCTTTGCACGCAAAGCACAGCTCATGGCCTCTGCTTCGAACTCGGGTCTCATAATCACAAGATCTTGCCCTGGGAGCGATATATTGGCATGTTTTCAAGAGGCCGTGTCATCCGGGCGACTTCTGAACCTGATGTCAGATGGTCCTCATGTTGATTGACGGCATCCAATGCCCCTATCTGAGACCTCGGAGAACTGAACTAGAAAGCACATTGGTCATGCCGGCTGGGGGACGATGGGACTTGCAGTCCAAAGAGAGGGGAACTACATTAGTCAATTCAGCGCCGGGCGTTTAAATATCACGGGCATATTTCAAAGCATGGGTGGACGATCTTTTTTCTTTTTGTCGGTCACTCGACTACGATGCGGAAGCTAGAACACCAGAGCAACAAGAGAGGGGGGATTTAATGGGGGGGGGGGACAATTTGGGCCCCCACAGCAGGATGTACAGAAGGCCTCCAAGGGATCAGCTGGAAACAGCAAAATCTACAACGTCCAAAACTATAGGACGTTTGACCGCACGAAAGGTAGCTTGAAATTTTTCCAAAGCGTAAAGCGGCCGATGATTTTCAGATTGCAAAACCGGGGAATTATTATTATTAATTATCATTATCATCAATATTTATTCATTTATTGCATTTCTATACCGCCCAATAGCCGAAGCTCTCTGGGCGGCTCACGGAAATTAAAACCGCGAAGTGCAATTGAAAGTATCAAACTTAAACCACAGTAAAATAATAATAATAATAATAATGTTATTATAATCATGTTAAAAAGACAGGCGTGTCGGTGTCTTTATTTTAGCAGACATCTGGGAAGAAAGGAGCGAAAAAGACGAGCCTTGTCGGAACCAATTAACCCGATCCGTCCGTCCGGAGAGAACGTTTGGGTTCCTCTGTGCACGAATTTGCGTGCAGGTCAGATTTTTGCCCGTGGGGGGGTTGTGACACGACCCACAACACCGCATTCGGCAACGTATGTGTACTTAGTTTCCCGTGAGCCATAAAGAGGCTTAGGATGGGAACTTTGGGTCGTACCATGTTCAGACTTTGTTCCGCCCACATCGCTCCCTTATCAGCCAGTGAAGATTTGGGGAAGGGGGGGGTGAAGGTCCGTCCCTGAGCAAAGTCAAGACAGCGTTGTTCTGGGAGGACGTTGTTACCAATGCTAAAGTGTGCAGCGGTGGGGGACGTGTGTGTCCCCCCCCAAATTCACCCCTACATTATTAAGACCCAGAACTGACTATGAAAAGAATATCGACAATATTTGCTTGTTAAACTTCCTAGTGGGGTTTAAACTGGGGCGGGGTGGATTAGGCCTGGTTGTTTTTTGATGTTTTCATGGCCATCTTTCATCCCTTGATGTTGAAAAATTTGCCTCCTCTTCCCAAACCACAAGTTGCTGGCTTTCTTACTGCGGGGCATGAACAGGGCGGGGAGAGAAAAGGACTTTGTTTTATTTTATTAAGAACTAAGGTTTAACTGGGCGCTCCAGATGCACTTGGATTACAACTGCCATCATCCCCACTGTCGTGGCCATATGGGGGTCGGGCTTCCAAGTGTTGTTGGACTACTACGACTCCCGTTAGCCGGGCTGATGGGGCCTGGAATCCAACCAGATCTGGAGGACAAGAGGTTCCCTCCGCCCCTGGCCTGTATACTATCTGCACTTTTTCAAAGAAGAAGAAGAAGAAGAAGAAGAAGAAGAAGAAGAAGAAGAAGAAGAGGGAGGAGGAGGGAGGAGGAGGAGGAGGAGGAGGAGGAGAAGAAGAAGAAGAAGAAGAAGAAGAAGAAGAAGAAGAAGAAGAAGAGGGAGGAGGAGGAGGAGGAGGAGGAGGAGGAGGAGAAGAAGAAGAAGAAGAAGAAGAAGAAGAGGGAGGAGGAGGGAGGAGGAGGAGGAGGAGGAGAAGAAGAAGAAGAAGAAGAAGAAGAAGAAGAAGAAGAAGAAGAGGGAGGAGGAGGAGGAGGAGGAGGAGGAGGAGAAGGAGAAGAAGAAGAAGAAGAAGAAGAAGAAGAAGAGGGAGGAGGAGGAGGAGGAGGAGGAGGAGGAGGAGGAGGAGAAGGAGAAGAAGAAGAAGAAGAAGAAGAAGAAGAAGAAGAAGAAGAAGAAGAAGAAGAAGAAGACAGTGAACAACAACCCTGCATGGTAGGCTAGGCTGAGAAAGCTCAACCAGGCCCCCACTGCCCAAGGACAGCTGGCGAGCTTCATTGGGGTTCAAGAGACTTCCCTCCCTCCCTCCCTCCCTCTTTCTTCCCCCCTTTCCCTTCCTTCTTCCTCCCTTCCTTTCCCAGCTGAACGCCAAACCTCAGAGTTTTAAGATGTCCTGATTCTCATGTCAATATCGTATCGGTTTCATGGGCTCTTTTTAACGAGTTGTATGGATTCTACGGTGTTTAATGTTGTTGCCCGCCTCGATCCAGAGGAAGAGGCGGGTAGGAAAATAATAATAATAATAATAATAATAATAATAATAATAATAATAATAATAATAATAATAATAATAATAATAATATCCTTCTGCCCTCCCTCCGTCCTCCTCCTCACCACCGGGGCGCCGATCCGGACGAGCTCCCGGGCCTCCCGCGCGGCGCCGACGGGCAGGAGGCGGCGGAGCCTGCGGGCGCAGCGGGCAGCCCAGGGCGAGGGCGAGGGCGGCGCGTCCTCGGGGCCGCCCGGGCGGGCCTCCTGGCCCCCGGCGGGCTCCGGCCTCATCAGGGCGTCCGCGGTGCACAGCGTGCGAGAGAGCGCCTCCCGTCGTCTCATGGGGGCGCAGCCCGGCCCGCCCAGCCCGGTCCGCCCAGCCGCTCGCCGCCCAACGGCCGCCCCGGGCCGCCGCCGGGCAGGCAGGCGGGCGGGCACCCACGTGCCGCGCGGGCAGGCAGACGCGCGAGGGCGCGGGCTCGCGCGGGGAACCCCCTGCCCCATTGGGCGGAGCGGCCAGTGACGCGAGGCCCCCAGGAGGGGAGGGAGGGGACACCCCCCTTCACCCCCCCACCCCCAAACCACACCCGTTCCACAGCTGGCACTTTGCGCCCTGGCAACTTTGCGCACGCCCTCCGGATCGTGGTGGGATCCCCAACTCCCATCATCCCCCCGCCACGGACCAGGCTGAGGATAGGTGGGGATATGTGTGGACTCTAGCTCCCATCAACCCCAGCCTGGTCCGTGGCGGGGGGATGATGGGAGCTAGAGTCCACACACACACATCCCCACCTGGAGGGCCGCACCGCTTCCCGCTCCGGGTAAACGTGCCCAGAATTGGGCTGAGCCGGGAAGTCACTACAACTTCTGTCTTCTGCTTCTTTTTCAATTTGGTTTTCACTGTTTTATTCTGTTTTTATTTTCATTTTATCTTGTGC
Source organism: Elgaria multicarinata webbii (assembly GCF_023053635.1). NCBI lineage: Eukaryota > Metazoa > Chordata > Lepidosauria > Squamata > Anguidae > Elgaria > Elgaria multicarinata. The sequence goes on from NC_086192.1 coordinate 11,263,203, forward strand.
ACCGCTCCGAATTTTTTCAATGGGGAGCGGTACATAAATATTCTAAATAAATAAATAAATAAATAATACAATACCCCTGTGAGGTGGGTTAGGCTGGTGAGATTCAGGGCTGAAGCCAGCCTCCTATCCTATCTCAAGCTAACAATTTAAAACAGTCGCCCTTGGCTATTACCATGTGCTGCCTATTATTATTGCTGTTGTTGGTGCTGTTGTTTGATACGTTATTTTATTACTAGTGCTTTTATTAAAAACATTTAAAGATGTTCTTAGAATGTTTTTTAGGATGTTTTAACAATGTATATTATGTTTTAATTCAGTTTTATGTATTGCTGTTGTTCCCTGCCTCCATCAGAATGGAGAGGCGGCTAAGAAATATTTTTATTATTATTATTACATCATCATATTACTATTATTTTATTATCACCAGTATTATTTAGTATTGCATTATTATTACTACATTTTGTTATCATTTTATTACTGTTGGTATTATTTTTATTATTACCTCAGCATTATATTACTATTACCATGTTATTATCGCTAATAATATTTTTGAATGAATGAATGGTTTCTTGGAGTCACAGACCACAAAGTAATATTATTTTTATTATTACATCATTATGTTTATGATTATATTGTCATTATTATTATTGCTACTACTTTTGTTATTCGTATAGTTCTGAAGTTTGTTCATTTTTAGCCCATGAAAACCAAAACATTGGTTGCGTTATTGTTAATGTCGACACTATAATATTGCTGGTAATAACATGGTTCATATTGTTCTTGGTTAAATTTATTATCCTTAGCAAGATTTATTGTTGTTTTTATTATTATTATGTCATTTGTATCCGGCCTGTAAGATAAGTTAGGCTGAGAATTTGGGAGTGGCCCAAAATTCCTCAGTGAGTTTCCTGGCCCAGTGGGGACTCAAAACCCAGGTCTCCTAAGTCCCACTCCAACGCTCTAACCACTAAACCACACCACCTCTGTGTCCCCTTTACCAGAATGTCATCAGCAACTGCTACACAGGCCAGTAGCAAAACAAGGCCTCTACCCTACTTAGATGCCAGAGTCACATCTAATGTTATCTAATGCAAACATTACATAACAATCACCGTTATATATACAAGGCATTTCTTCACAGCCAGCCTCACAAAACAGAAAATAAACCTGCCCAGGGTTGGGACTGTCTAATATTCTATTGGATTGCATAAGAATTTGGGCCACGCTCCGAGACAACTTTTTTAAGCCCTGTCGATTTCAACAGTCCGACCTCTTTCATTTAAATCAATGTGAGTCTTTTGGGGGTGTTTATTTTTTAAAAAAGTGGCTATATTCAATGCATTGCTATTTACACCTTCGCCGCTGTTTTTCTGCCATCTGTCCCCTCAAAATGGCAGACAGCACACTGGAGATGTAGAAGTAACAGCTTTGAGCTATGATGGGTTGGTGGTTTTGGTATTTTGACCCCAAACACCCCTTGGAAAGAGACTCAACCAACATCCGTCCCCACTGCCCGCAGTATACCAGATAGCAGCACATGTATTCACCAAGTTCCCCCTTGGAGGGGATCTTATCCTTTATCCCACAGGCAGGAGAGGCCCGTCATAGTGAAATAACACAAGGTGGATGCAATGTGTGTTCACAAACCTGCCCGCAAAGGTCAGGGTTGCCGACTGGGGAGATTTCTTTTTTCTTCCTGTTTTTGCTCGTTGCATTTGACTTGCAAATATTTGCCGCCATCATTTTGCAACCAGACGGACAGATTTCCTGCTCTTTCATCCCCTCACCACACCAGCTTATTTCTCTTCCCTTCGCTTCACGTAGATACAGATTTTTAAAAAATGATTATTTATTGATTTACAGCATTATTTTTTTTAACCCGCTCCTCCGCCAAATACAAGTTCCCAGAGCCACTTCCAAGGACGGATAGTGAGACGGTCCCTGCTGCCTTCCGGATTACAATCTTTTTTTTTTTACACGACACGAAAGGAAAAGACAGGAGGAGGGAAGAGGAAAAAAAAATCCAGGAACCCGTTCTTAGTTTCAAAGATCTTAGAAGTGTTCTTTCAGACAGGGATGTTGTATGTAGTTTTTCCTCCCAGAGGTGATGCTCCAGCCCTGGGAGAGAAGTTTCCAAGATGTGTTCAACCCACTGAATACGAAAATCAAATCCCTTCCTTGCAAACACGGTGCAATCGGCGTCTCTGCCGTTCGATGGAAGCAGCTCTTGTTTTCCGAATGTATTCTGAAACTGCCCCCCTGTTCTCACTGCGCTGAGATTCACGGTGACTGCAGCTGATAAACTCCACTGTTGCTAACAGAGACGTAGCTAGGTCATGTTAGACTCTGGATTTCATGCTTTTTCGTGCACTTTTGGGATTGTAATGTACATCACTTCACTTCCTACAAAACGTGCTAAGGAAGCTATTCCTGGCGAGGGGGTGGGTGCGTTTCCCCCCCCCCGCTTTCCCGCCGAAGTTCTCCGAAAATCTCCGAACGTGTCCTCCGAATCACGAGAGCGGAATCAAAAGGACGGGGGGGGCAGAAAATCCACGCCGAATAACCTTTCACAGCTGAAAGCAGGCAGAAAGCCACGTTGGCAGGATCTACTTTTGTGGTGGTAGTGGTGTTATTGGGATCTCAAAATCCGTCAACCGGAGCGTGGCGCGGAAGAAATACATTTAGGAGGCCAGACATCCGAGCCCAGGAATTTTGTTTTCAGCAGGCTGGCTGCACGGAACGGAACTCACAGTCCTTAAACACACACCCGAGCACTCCGGGATACTGCAGGCTTTCTTTGTTTCAACGATAGGATTTTGGGCAGGGCGCAAGGGTCATTTTGTTAAAGAATGGAAGGCCTTACTGATTGCAAATTGCTCTAGGATCTACCCCCAAGATGCCAGGTTATTTCAGTTGAAAACATGCCGCTATTTACTGTTGGTCGCTAAGCCTTAGCAAGGGCACACCTAAGGAAGCCACCCAATGATTGGGGCGGGGCTAGGGAAAGGAGGCGGGGCTATCATGGAACCCTCGGAGGGCCAGAAACGGCCCACGGGCCTGACGTTGTACACCCCTGCATTACGGTTATGAATTCGGATTAGGAGGCCTTTTGCTGACTTTGGGATAAGAAAACCCGCTTGCCCCAAATTAAATTAAATTATCCTCCGCAGGTGGCAGGTAAGACAAGAAGGGAGAAATCCGTACGGGTTCTCTGCGTTGAGGAACGCCAAGAAATATGTCCAAGATGTCCACCTCTAGTCAGATGGCTGGATGGCAAAGAGGACGCGATTAAAAAATAATTAACACATCAGAGCTGTGAAAAGCCATTTGTGGCTAGGCGCTGGAGCCACGGACAGTGAAAAGGTCCGTGAATTTCAGCAGGCCTTGGAATTTGGATTTTATCGTGCCTCCGGAGCAGATAGGTGTGAAAAGGCTACCTTTGACCTTCTTTCATTCTCTCAAGCTTGGGCATTTATTAACCCATCTAGGTCAAGAACCACATTCATATGGGATGATCCTGTCGGGTTTACGTAAACGGCTTACGGCTTGATTGATTTGAAACATTTTTACCCAGCCCCAAAAGGCGTCCGTGGAGTCGGTCAAACAAACGCCCCGTGCGATCTAACAAAGGCATGGCATGCGAGGAAAAGCGATGAGGAGGGTAGAGGGGGTGGAAAGTAGTTCTACAAGTCCATTTACTCTTCTCGTTTCCCTCTGCTGTATTTGAGGTGATTATATTACAATCTGCATCGCCCCCCACCATCATGGGGGATGTCTCCTGCTGCGGTCTGCCCCCCCTTTTATTTTAGTTCTTTTAACGGTACTTTTAGGTGGTCCCTGTTAGTTGTCGCATCTTTCTCGGGCATGAATACCCGTGAAATTGCCTCCTAGTCCCAAGGCGGACCATTGGCCTACCTATTCTCCATTGCTGCTCTTGTGCCCACGGTATGCTCAGTACAAGGTGTCACGGGCCTCTGCCCTGAGGCGTTTACAATCTGCACCTCGAGGAGGGAAAGAATAGGGGCTGTTTTGCCAGCCCATCCTCGAAATAGACATCGAAATAGAGTCAAAAGCAACATTAAAAACCATCCAACACACAGCTTTGGACTAGCGGGGGCCCCATGAGGTCATGAGGTCTAGCAACTTGTTCCGAATTCTGCAAGAGGGCCTGGCCTTGTGAGGCAGTGTAGAGAGGGGACGGTCGCCCCCTCCTCCTCCTCCTCCTCCTATATCCGGTTACAGCTCTTGCGGGCAAGTTCACCGAAGCGTCTTGAGCGTGTGACGCTTGTCTTGGAAGCATCCCAGGCCTCTTGGCCAACCCCCTGCCGGACAGCTGTTCCGCCTCGCCCTTTATTGGTCCTGGAGAGACTTTAATCCTCGCACTTTGCCCAAAATTGTGAGGAGAGAAGACACCGTTATCCAGAAGTCCGTCCCGTGGCGATTCTACAAGGATCCCTCTCGGGTCCGACGGAGAAATCTGGCTTGATCCTAGTTCTCCCCCCCCACCCCACCCCCCCAAAACAACAAGAGAGAGTGGGTCCTCTCCCACTTATGGAGGTTGGGACCCCCGTCAACGAGAAGCCCCCCCTCGGCACTCCGCCAGCTCCCGTGCCGCGTGGCTGCCGGAAATTATGCTGGCTTTTTCCTTCCAACTTCTGGGAGGAGGCAAAGAAGATTTTGTTGTTGGCCGGTCCGCTGGTAAGGCTCACACCATTTTTTTCTTTCTTCGTTCGCCGCATGCAATCCTTCTCTTAGCCTCACAACGACCCTGCAAGGTAGGCTAGGCTAGGCTGAGAGCCAGCGACTGGCCCAAAGCCAGTAGGACTGGAATCTGGATCTCCCGGGTCCCAATTTGACACTCTAACCACTACACCACACTGCCAAAGTGGGAAATTATTGATGAATCGAGACACTGCGACCAGCTGTCCCCACTCTGAAATGTCCATCATCGACCGGATTTTCTCTCTTTGTGCTGGTCCCGTTCCGCAGTGCGTTTGGTTTTCCAACGTGTTGTTGCGATCTCTTAAATTTGCTCGACTTTAAGTGACGCTTGCAAGACCTGAGTTGGGGAGCTGGGTTGCTGCTCAGGTTTAGCAAAGCTCTTTCAGTCCAAAGGCAGGTCCTCTGAGCCACCAGAGTGAGAGGCCCTGCATCAAACGGCATTTTAATCGACCGCTAAACCGGCCCTATGGATGTTTGGGAGAACAAGTGCCCTGACCGTTGGCCGTACCGGCTGTGGCTGATGGGTGTTGAAGTGGTTTGGGGAAGGATGCTCTAAGTCTTAAATTGCATTACTCCAGCGTTCCGGGATCCTCACTTGTTCCCTATAGCCTCTCCAGCGCAATCAAGGTGGCGAGTTCGAGAGTTACATATCTTCACATTTCCTATCATTTTTTCCTTCTCCTCTTCTTTCCAGACGCTCATCCAACTCCTGGTGTTCATGATCCATGTGGTCAGCACGATCTTCTGTGGCCATCTCGGTAAAGTCGAGCTGGCTTCGGTCACCCTTGCAATCGCGGTGAGTGCGGAGTTGCCCTGGGGTGGGTTTTTATACCTCCTGCCCTGAGAGGAGGTTCCCCGTTGCATTGTTGAATGAGTCCGCGTTCCCTCCCAAATGAAGACTCACACAGATCCCAACGGCGGGTGGAGTGGGGTTGCAACTGTCGCTTTTTTGTGCGTTTTTTCTGCGGAAGAGCAAAGCGTGCCTACCTTTCTCCTTTTCCCTACAGTCGGGGGATCAGAAACCTGTGAAAGGCAGCGATAAAACGAGCAATCCTTCCATGAAGTCCACATAATATTTCTGAAATGGGAACTCAGCTGAGCATTATTAGATGCCGCTACAGTTGGGAATATTTGGCGAGGTTGAACCGAAGTGGTGGTGGTGGTGGGGCGGGGGTGTGTGAACAGGATCTCTGTGGAAAACGTAGATTTTTGAGGCCAGCGAAGAGGGGTGTCAGGATAAACAGGGGATGAAAAGCTCACTGAGTTCACTGGGCTTGAACCTCACCTCTGTCACCACGTTTACTGTCAGTCTTCTCTTTGGGGATAGCTCAGCTAAATCCGTCTCGATTGGAAAGGCAGAACCCGGGATCTGGGGGTCGCCTGGTGCTGCAGCAGGTTCACCTGGGGCGAACGGACGCCCCCTGTTTTATTACCCACAGGTCAAAGGGTTTGCGCGGCTTGCAAAGTGGGCTTTTCTCGGTCCCGCGTTAGACGGTGAGAAACGGCAAATGCTTGCTTCTATACATCCCTGAAGGCCGGCGCCTCCAGATGGAAAGGAAGCCAGATTTTGGAATCTCTCGCTCCAGACTTTCTAAAGCAGGGGCCAGAAACAAGCCGCGGTGCCAGGTGTCATAGGGGGACAACCGGCACTGGTTCTGGGCTTTGCTGCTCTACAGCGCCGCCCAAGTAATGGCTAGGAACAGGTACTGCAACTCATGATCCCAGCGGGATCAGGTATTCTTATATAACGGTTGCAGCCTCAAGCAGCCAGGCAGAAAAACAGAGACCGGCAACCTGATACCCTCTCAATGTTTTCAACGACGACTCACGTCATCCCTGGTTATGCTGGCTGGGGCTTATGGGACTTGTAGTCCAAAGCGCCCGAGGGGCACCGAGCTGCCCACCTTTGTGTCGGGGGGTGCTCTTTCCCGGCTTGGCAAAAACCTGGCGCCCTCCAGATATGTCAGATTGCAAGTCCCATCCTGGCTGGGGAATGGTGGGCCTTGCGATCCAAAGCATCTGGAGGGCGGCAGGTTGGGGGAAAGTTCCAGCACTGATATTTTGCAGCCTTGATGTTTTATGTTCTCTCTCTCTCTCTGTGTTTGATGATTCTTAGGTAATAAACGTGACCGGCATCTCCGTTGGCTTCGGGTTGTCTTCGGCTTGTGATACGTTAATATCCCAGGTGGGTAGCATCGGCTGGCACTGTTGCGCCCATTTGGCCACGATTCGGGGCGAACGTGAAACGTGGGTCACCGTAAGAACCCGCTCTGCATTTATCGGGTACCCCGACCGATCGCGCAACGCGGCAGTTCTCCTACTCCATCCCTGCCCATTGGCCCTGCTGGTTGAGACTGATGGGAGCTGTAGTCCAAAACACTAGGAGGGCCCCAGGCTGTTCTAGAACGTTCTAGAAAGGCAGAGATCATTTGCTCTCTCAACAAAACCGGCGGAGGGAGCGAGTAAAGCCACAACTCCCCCTTTCAAGAACGTTCTAGAATATATCGTTGTTTTGTTTCTCTGGGAGGTTCATAAAAAGTCACAAACCGCAAACAGGAGATAATAACGTCGTATCAAATCTGTAACACAGAAAATTGAAGAAAAAAAAAACACAATTTAAGCAGCTAAGACAGGGACAGGAAGATATGGGGGGGCTGATAAAAGCAACTGTCACGAATGCCTCATCGAACACCGTCGAATGCTGAGGAGATATTGGCACCAGGCGGGCCTTAGTGGATTCCACAATCCAGGGGCCACCACTGAGAAGGCCCTGTTCCTTGTTGCTGTTTTCTGAGCTTCACTCAGAGGAAGGCCTTGGATGCTGAGTGGTAGGTTTGTGTCAGGAAAGGCACTCCGTCAGGTATCGCAGGCCTGAGCTGTGTAAGGAATAGCTGGCCAATTTTAATAAGACTCTATCGTGAGGTGCATCGGTGTCGACAGCTGGAGAGTTTAAACCCGCCTTCTTTTCCCAGACCTACGGAGGGAAGAACATGAAGCGCGTTGGCACCATCCTGCAACGGGGAGTCCTCATCCTGCTGCTGTCCTGTTTCCCCTGCTGGGCTGTCTTCATCAACACGGAGCAAATCCTCCTCCTCATCCGACAGAACCCGGACGTCTCCAGGTGAGAACGGGAGAGCGAGATGCCCATCACAGCCGGCTGCGGGACGGCTGGCCGTTATGACAACCGCATCCCCTTAAGGATGGGTGCCTGGTTCTCTTGCTTTCCTCTTCCCTGCCCATCGCTTTTTCCTCTTGTGTCGTGTCACCTTTTTCGATGGTAACCCTGAGGACGGGGGTTTGCAGGTTCACATCAATCACGGAGTAGCGATGTGAGTCTTTCCGGCTGTAGAGCAGGGCATAAACACTTTCAAAAATATATATAGGCGTATTGGTGGTCTAGTGCTGGTGGATTTCTTCCACGTACCGGCTTCTTCTATTGTGCGGCTCCAGCCACGCCACAGCTGCAGACTACGAAGCAAATCCCAGCGCCTGAGCGTCGTTTGTCCAATTGCACATCGCAAAGACTTTCCCCTGTGGGGTGGCTCCATCCCCATGGCTCCCTTGGCTCCACCCCTGGTGACCCATTTTCTGCCCCACCAGCCACCACTGTGAATGTAGTCACCCTTGACGAGCCATCCTTTGAGTTTAATTTCTGGCTGGAAGATTCTGCAATACTATTTCCCCGCCATGGCACGCTTGAAAAAGCACACACGTACCGCGAAAGGTTCCGGAAAGGAACGTAATGGCATTGAAAATGGCGCTCTGGCTGGCTTTTTGCGTCCTCTTGGACAGAAAAGAATGGCTAAATTACCATTTCCAGAGCCTTCCACACCGTACACTGGAATGGGACGCTACAGGTATTGCTTTTCTCTATAACAACAACTTTATTTATTCCCAAAAATGCATATTTCAGCACTGTCAGGAAACGAACTCCTTCCAGGGGTCTTTGCTAAAATGTTCATTTGGGGGTACCCCCCCCCCATTCTCTCCTGACAGGCTCACACAGGTCTATGTCATGATCTTCATTCCAGCACTTCCGGTAAGCGTTTGAGAATTTCCCTCTCTCTCAACTGGATCTGTTAAAAAGCCCAACTTAAAGAGCCCATTAAACCCCCCAAATTAAAAAGCCCCAATTCAAAGATCTATTAAAAGCTCCATTAAAAAGCCCAAAACAGGGTTTATTCCTGCTTTGATTCCTACCTGCGTTCCCATGCCTTTAGGCGCCCGCCCCAGGCATGTATGGCAGGCTGAAATCCAACAGGCAAAGCCTGCGCCTGGCAGCACAGAAACTGCACCGGTTGAATGGTTGCCCGTTAAGCACATAGGAGCAATCCATTTCTTTTTATTCTGCTGCCGTTCTCTTTTCTAACTGCGCTCGAAAGCTTCGGTTTCATTATCGTTTTAATCGTGTTTTATGGGTGATTGTAGGCCAGAGGGAGTGCAGCTTTTCGGGAATAGGTGTGTGGTTGGGGTAGAGTCATGCATTTGCTTCTTCTGTCTGAGTACAGGTTCTACCTCTAACGCCTCCTTTTTCTATAGGCGGCGTTTATTTATCAAATTCAGACGAGGTATTTGCAGAACCAGGTAAGTTGTTGCTTCCCTTCACCATTGGGGCGGGGGGGGGGTAACCCTCCGGTCCGGGGACTGGCCAGACACCCCTTTCCTCCAACCACCAATTTTGGGGGTGTTTTCCCAACTTTTGTGCTGTTCCCCGCCCCCATTCTAAGTGCTTGAAATCCCTCTCCGAAGAATTCTTCGCAGAGTTCTTCGCAGGTGCTTTCAGCGAAAACAGGCTGGAGCAAGATGGGAATTGTCAGACTTTTGGCTGTCTAAACATGCATTTATTTATTTATTTATTTGCTTGTTTATTTATTACAGTTACATACTGCCCCATAGCCGAAGCTCTCTGGGCGGTGTACAAAATGCATAGACTTGTGCTCTAATCAATTCATCCGCTAAGCATGCATACGACTGCACCCTGAGCGAATTAGGGCTTACAGACCCCTGGGCCCAGAACACACTAACACAGTTATCCTTCCCACAACTCCAGCCTAGAATTATTTCTCAATAGTATGGCTCAGCCTTCCAAGGCTTAAATTACGTCGATATTTAAAATACTGCTCTCGGCCACCTTTTAGGCTTTAGCCCTCCCAAGGCAGCTAACTATAGTAAAAATGTTTTAGGGTGCAACCCTATGCATGTTTAGACAGAAAAATGTCCTGCAATCCTATGCATGTTTAAACGGAAGAATGTCCTACAATCCTATGTATGTTTAAACAGAAAAAGTCCTACAATCCTATGCATGTTTAAACAGAAAAAGTCCTATAATCCTGTGCATGTTTAAACAGGAAGATGTCCTATAATCCTGTGCATGTTTAAACAGGAAGATGTCCTATAATCCTGTGCATGTTTAAACGGGAAGATGTCCTATAATCCTGTGCATGTTTAAACAGGAAGATGTCCTATAATCCTGTGTATGTTTAAACAGAAAAAAGTCCTACAATCCTATGCATATTTAAACAGGAAAATGTCCTACAATCCTGTGTACGTTTAAACAGAAAAAAGTCTGACAATCCTATACATGTTTAAACAGAAAAAGTCCTACAATCCTATGCATGTTTAAACAAGAAAGTGTCATACAATCCTATGCACATTTAAACAGAAAAATGTCTTGCAATCCTGAGCACATTTAAACCGGAAAAAGGCCTACAATCCCATGCACGTTTAAACAGAAAAAGTCCTACAATCCCGTGCACGTTTAAACAGAAAAATGTCCTGCAATCCTGAGCACGTTTAAACAGAAAAAAGTCCTACAATCCCGTGCACGTTTAAACAGAAAAATGCCTTACAATCCTATGCATGTTTAAACAGGAAGATGTCCTACAATCCTATGCATGTTTAAACAGGAAGATGTCCTACAATCCTATGCATGTTTAAACAGGAAGATGTCCTACAATCCTATGCATGTTTAAACAGGAAGATGTCCTACAATCCTATGCATGTTTAAACAGGGAAATATCCTACAATCCTATGCATGTTTAAACAGAAAAAACTCCTAGAATTCCATGACTTTTTTATACAATTGTACCCTAAAACCAATTATTTCCTTTCAGAGGATTATTTGGCCGGAGGTCCTCTGTGGCATGGCAGCGAACATTGTCAACTTGGTTGCCAACTATATCTTTATCTACGAGCTTCACATGGGAGTTAGGTGAGCAAACAACGGAGCGTGGGGAATATCTAGATCAGTCCATTTTTTTCCCTTTGCCGGCATGGCGCGGAATGGATATTGAGGATTGGAGGAGGAAGGAACTTTCTCAGAGAGTTGCGGCTCCGTTGACGACCAGGCCGGATCCGCGAGCCCGAAAGAGAGCCTCCTCCAAAGAAAAATGGAGGCAAATACATTTGAAAGCCCTGGAACCAAACTTGTTTTGTCTGAATCTGACCTTACAGGGAGCACAGAGGTATTAGCATCATTATTTTGGTGCTACGGTGCCCCCCTATTTTGCTCCATTTTTTTGTTTCCATTTTATTTTTTCGAGAGAAGGAAGCACTCTGCTGTTGCTAAGCAACCGCCAGGCCGAGAGCCTGCCTTGTGGTTGCTAGGCAACGCCGCAGCCCATTTCTTCCTCTTCTCCTCGCTAGGCCCAAAATGGCATCTCGTCCCCCTCCAGAATGGAATGAATAGGGAACTGTGCACATTTCATTTTGTAAATCTCAATTTCCCTTTCTACACCTCCCAGTGCTCCTCACGCAGGCTGGGGATAATGGGACTTGAAGTCCCAAACAGCTGGAGGACACCAGCTTGCGGAAGGCTGTTCTAGTATTATAAGAGAGGGAGAAAAACTTCTCTCTGTGCAGGCTCTTTCCGTTTTCATAATAATTTTACAAATTTCTGCCGAAGTGACATTTTTGCTTTTCCTCGATCCGTTCTAGGGGTTCTGCCTGGGCCAACACCATCGCTCAATATTCGCAAGCCATCGCTCTCTTCCTGTACATCAGGTGGAAAAAGCTCCACGTCAAAACCTGGGGAGGTAAAATCTCCGTTTATTCGCTTTTTAAACGTCCCCTCTGATTCTTGCAAGCTTCAGTCGTGCTTCTCCGTTCTGCCTTCAGCTCCGGGCAGATTTTATTTTATCGATTCAAAATATTTATATATTTCTCTCATTGATCATTTCTGGGAGGCGGGCAAAATCCACCAAAACAGCAATTAAAATGGAAGAAACAATTGGAACAAGAAGTCTCACTAAGCGAGGCATTAAAATCGGCAGATGCGGGGTTAAATAAATACGTTCGAAAGCCCGTCAGGATTGGCGCCTGTCGCACCGCAGCAGGGAGGGAATTCCCAAGTCAACGGGCCACAACCGAAAAGGCCCTCCTGCCAGATATACTTGTGCAGGCGACAGAATATGTAAGAAGCTCAGATCTTGTCGATTTCAGGGAACAGACACATTGATATGGAAGAACTGTCCAGATCTGAGATTTGGGGCACGAATCCTATGCATGTTTGGACAGGAAACAGTCCTACAATCCTATGCATGTTTAGACAGGAAACAGTGCTACAATCCTACGCATGTTTAGACAAGAAACAGTCCGACAATCCTATGCATGTTTAGACAGGAAACAGTGCTACAATCCTATGCATGTTTGGACAGGAAACAGTCCTACAATCCTACGCATGTTTAGACAGGAAACAGTGCTACAATCCTATGCATGTTTAGACAAGAAACAGTGCTACAATCCTACGCATGTTTAGACAAACAATAGTCCTACAATCCTATGCATGTTTAGATAGGAAAAAGCCCTACAATCTTATGCATGTTTAGACAGAAAAAAAGTCCTTCAACTTTGCTCGGTGTTGTAGGGCTTTTTTTCTGTCTAAACAGACATAGGATTGCACCCTCAGGGAATTGTGCTTTCTGGGTTGTCAAAGTGTGGGTTTTTCAGACATTCAGGCTGAATTCTCCTCTTTTTCTTTTTCTTCGTGCCCACAGGCTGGTCCACGGAATGCCTCCAAGAGTGGAACGTGTTTATGGCTTTAGCCATCCCTAGCATGCTGATGATCTGCATTGAATGGTGGACCTTTGAAATTGGAAGTTTTCTGATAGGTCAGTGAGGAGGAGGAGGGCTCACGAGGGAAATGGGTGGGGCTAGAAAACTGGGCCATGCCCACTCTTCCGGGTGGGCGTGGTCATAAAATTAAAGCTCCCAAATCCACCCTTTGCTGATTAATTTATTTTATACCTTTCCCGTCTCCCCAAAATACAACGCTCAAGGCGGCTTAACACAAACCGTCCCAAACCGATTCAAACAGTAAAACAATTACAATAAAAACGTAACAATTCCAGAACAAAAACGGCCAACCCAATCCGTCTTTCGCAACGTTTCATTTCTCTGCCCCTCCCCGCGATCGCCGAAGCTGTGAAATAAAGCTCGAAACCATGCAACAGCTCCCCAGAAGGTCTGGACTACAACGCCTATCATCCCCAGCGAGCGTGGCCAGGGACGATGGCAGTTGTAGTCTCACTCCATCTGGCGGGCAGCGGCCATGCCCTATCTAAACGTCGTAAACTATAATGACAAAAGACTACCGGAGGCAGAACTCTCTAGCACACTGGCGGATGGTGGAAGTTGTAGTCCAAAACCGGCTTGGCGCGTGCTCCGTGTTGGAAAGGGTTCTTAAACGACAGCACACAAGCCACGACCCAAATTGCAGTCGTCCCCCAACTGATTTGCCTCCCTTACTCTTGAGGAATACACAGAGGTGGTCTGAAGCATCTAGGTGCCTCTCTCTAAACGGCACCTATCTCTTTCTTCCCAACTCCTTAGGTCTCCTTAGTGTCGTGGAGTTGTCGGCCCAATCCGTAATTTACGAGGTGGCCACAGTGGTTTATATGGTAAGAATTTCATCCACGTTTCAGCCCAAATTATCATTTCGGGGAGGGAACGCCCCACCACCGGAGCAACCTGGGAAATTACTTTAGGAGGGCAGGCTGGGCCCCTCTCCATGGGGGACTCTGTCACTTGGGAAAGGGTGCCTCCTCCCAACTGAATTGGCCCGGTCCCTTGCACCTTTCCAGATTCCATTTGGGATCAGCGCTGCCGTCGCCGTCCAGGTGGGGAACGCCTTAGGAGCCGGCGACACGGAGGCAGCCCGTAAGTCTTCGGTGGTCAGCATTTTATGCACAGGTACGTGGCATTTCATGGTATGGCAAAAAAGAACTGGGGGCAGATACGTCTTGAGAGGTGTGCAAGCGAGCAAGATTTCATTGAGCCTCCCCTACACACCTTTCCCGTCATAACTTTGAACAAACCCGCCGGTTGTCAATTTAGAGGCAACAAATTTAGAGGTGTTTTTGTGGCTACAGACTGCAAAGAGGCAGGCTGTTTTAAGCAACAGGAGTCCAAAGAATTGACCTCTTGCATTTTCCCCCTCTTCCCTCCCCGTTCCTTCTTCCTCGCGTGTTGTACCTGGTTTAGATTGTACGCCTTAGATTGTTTTACTGATTACATACAAGCCGCTGTGTCCATTTTAGCTGAGCAGCGGGATAAAAACGCTTTGAATAAGAATAGTAATAAAAATAATAACAACTACTAGTTACCGATCCAGAGGTGATATTAGGGATGGGCGAACGAGCCGGGATTCTCCGAACTTCGTCTTGCTGCTTGTATCATGCCCAATTCCCCTTCGCAATCGCTGCTCGCTTCACGAGGCCGGGAGCCCTGCCCAAATCGAATGTCGGCCGAACGGGAGATTTGCGCAAATGTCCCCAAAGAGGGCCCGGCGTGCAACTTTCCTCTATAGATGAAAGCGGGGCTGATTCTGTCCCCGGAGGAATTTTGCGCAAATCGAAGTGGGGATTGCGAATGAGCCGAGCGCAGTGCGCTTTCAACAGTTTACGCATATTTTCGCCAGATGCGTGGTCTCACTCACCTTCAGGATTCAGATGGGGCATACTTTCATGTTTCGTGAGCAAAAATGAAATTCCCGTATATCCTTAGGTTACACTCGCCATTTTAAAAAACAGGACTTCCAGTTCAAACTCCTTTCTTGCTACTGACCATCTTCTTCTTCTTCTCTCTCTCTCTCCCCCACCCCAGTGTGTTTTTTCCTCCTGATGTGCATTGTGTTGACATCTACGAAAGACATCTTGGCTTACGTATTCACCAGCGACACGTGAGTAACTGTCCTTTCGGGATGTGGATGATACTTAGCGTCAATATTTATTTATTTATTTATTTATCATACTTATACCCCGCTCCTCAGCCAAAAAAGGCTCTCAGAGCGGCTTACACTTAGCAAAAAAGACAGTCCCTGCCCTCAGGCTCACAGTCTAATAAACACATGACACACAAGGAACAGGAGTCCAGGAGGGAGGGAGGGAGGAGAGAGAGAGAGAGAGAGAGGATAGGGGTGATGCTGTGTTCAAAAGGACCTTCATTTCTGTCACCTCTGTAATTTCGCTGTCCCGCTATTTCTGGTGTCCGGGCGTACGTGCCGTTGGTTATTTTACCAAAATGGCACCATCCATGCAGCAGAAGGGAAGTAACTAGGCTAGTGAGAACTGCAAAGTTTATGGAAGTACACACACACAACCCATAAGGTGCGTGAAGGGACCCTAAACAGCCCAGTGACGACTGAATGTCTTCATTGGCCGTGAAATGTAAATGGAATAGAATGTCGTACAGGAGGGCATGGCCGGCTGGCACATTGTGTATTATTTAAAATACAGATACCATACCTAACCCCTGTGAAATTAAATAAAATAAATAAGATGAATTCAGCAATATGTTGGAGAGGTTGTCAAGAGAAAGGAACGTATTTACATATGTGGCGGAAATGTGAATATGTACAAAAATTACGGAAAATGGTGTTTAAAGAGATAAAAGGAATTTTAGGAATGGAGATTGAAGAGACACCTATTGTGGCGTTATTATCAGTTTATGGAGAACTGAACTGTAATCAAGAGACAAAAGAATTGATAACGAATTTGTTGACAGCAGAAAGACTAATGATACCTAGAAACTGGAAGACTCAAGGGGATTATCATATAGAAGATTGGTATAAAGAAATATGGGATATTGCTATTAATGATAAATTAACACGTAACATGAAAGTTAGAAGAGGAATGATAAAAACGAATGATTTTGAAGGAATATGGAAACACTTTTTAGAATTTGTACTATTAAAGGGGAGAGGGAAAACACCTCTAGAGGAAGTAATGAGATTTTGGAAATATAAATAAGATCCCGGGGTTGGAGGGAGCACACTTATATTAATTATGTTATTTTAAATATTAAAAAATAAAAAAGGTAAAAAATAATAATACAGGTACCATTCCTTTCTGGAACTTCCCTCCTCTTTGCTTCTTAACACTATAAACCAAACCAAACAATGATACCATGAAGAAATCGTGGGGATAAAATGGAGAGGAAGACCATGGAAAACTGGAATAATTCGTAAAATACTAATAAATGTTCCGCAATGTTAATTTTTATATTCTTATGAACTAGATTTAGGGGAGCCTTCTCCAACCTAGTGCCCTTCAGCTATGTTGGACAACAACTCCCAGTATGCCTGACCTTTGTCCAGGCTGGCTGGGGTTAATGGGAGCTGTAGTCCAAAACATTTGGAGGGGGCAACCACCGAGAAGACTTCCGTTTTCGGAAAACTCCTGTGGGAGGTATTGGCGTGTTCAGTACGGGGTTTAGCATCCGGGACATGGATTCTGCCCGGTTATCTGGCCAGAAAGGAAGATTGCACCCAGAATAACAACTTAATTTCTTTGATTGTTTCTCCCAACAGGGAGGTCATTGAACTGGTAGCCTGGGTGATGCCGGTTTACATTGCCTTCCACCTGTTTGAAGCCCTTTGCGTGAGTATCTCTTCCGGCAGAAACGGCGGGTCTCTTTCCTTCTGTTACATGCCCTCGATTCCAGCCAGGGCTGGGCTCTGGAGCATCACAAGTAATACCGTATTTCTTCGATTCAAAGACACACTTTTCCCCCCATATAAACATCTCTAAAAGCGGGGTGAGTCTTAGAATCGCGGGTGCGTTTATTATTTCTTGGAATCAAAGCTTTTTTTTCTGTTGGTGGTACTGAAATTAGTGTGCGTCTTACAATCGATGGCGTCTTAGAATCGAAGAAATACGGTAATTGAGCTTGGGTGTGTGTGTGTCTGAGAACGTGCAGAGTTCTCAACCCGTGAGCAACCAGAAGCAAGCTCTGACAAATCTGGAACTGAAGGGCTAAGTCTGGGTAGACTGGGCTGTGGGTACCTGTTTATTTATATTTACACATACACACACAGAACTTGAAAACAGGTGAGAATGTTGAGCCGGTTTTTTGAACATGGAATGTAGAATTGCGTCACGCACATGCTCACCATGTTTCTTTCCTAACATCTCTACGTCGGCTGGAGAGAAGACGCAAAAGGTGACTGGACAAACATACAGAGAGGACACCGAATGGGCTGGACTTAAGTTAAATCTTAACTTTGCTCGGATGACAGCCGAACCCTTCCCTCTCCTTTTGGCAGGCCACAACTAGCGGAGTCTTGCGTGGCACCGGGAAGCAAAAGCTTGGCGCCATCTTCAATGCCGTCGGCTACTACGTCGTGGGCTTGCCACTCGGGATCGTGTTGATTTTCGTGGCCAGAATCGGAATGATAGGTACCGTTTCCATGCATTTAACGCTGAGCTACAACAAGATTCAAACTTGGGACACCCCATCTTGCCCTTAACCACACACAGAAGGGATGCTGGGTTTTCTTGTTTTTTTACCAGTTCCTGCTCCTCTACCTTTTAAAATTTTGATCGGCGCGCATTTTGCAGGCGACGGTTTATAGCG
Organism: Elgaria multicarinata webbii; assembly: GCF_023053635.1. Taxonomy (NCBI): domain Eukaryota; kingdom Metazoa; phylum Chordata; class Lepidosauria; order Squamata; family Anguidae; genus Elgaria; species Elgaria multicarinata. Next base: position 11,280,777 of record NC_086192.1, read on the forward strand.
CAACATTCCAAAATGCATCGGCGCCCGATTTTTCAGAATGTCCAAAGTTACTGTTAAAAGGCACAAGAGCAGGCCAGGCTCACCTTTTTCTGGTCAGGGGGCGATCTTTGGACAGAGGCACAGTGCAGGGAGGAGTCGTATTGTTAATTGGAGTTAGGGTTGAGGGTTAAAAAGTTTTTAAAATCGCCAAAAATCACTGGATGCTTGGATTTGCTTCAAACTGGCCATGAATGTGGATACACGGATAAGCTCTCATGGAGCCGATTTTGAGGTTTCTAACGTTAAAAGTAAAAAAGTTATAGGCATTTGATTTTCAATGCAAGTCTATGGGGGGGGGGGGGAACACGGAGCTCTGATCCAGATCCGGAGGCCCGCCGTGGAGTGGAGTGGACCATAGGTGGATCGTTGTGGGGCAAATCGGACCCGATCTGGAAGTTGTGGATCGGGATCCAGAGCGGATCGTGTGTGTGTGTGTGTCCGTGCACAACCCTAGTTTTAATTCCATATTTTAACCTATATCAATTTTTGCTGTGTGGTTTGATCCTGGTTGTGCTTTTTTATATTGTATTTTGTATTTGTGTTTTTAGACTGTTGGATGTTTTTATGCTCTTCAGGATTTTAATTTTTGTGAACCGCCCAGAGAGCTTCGGCTATTGGGCGGTATAAAAATGTAATAAATAAATAAACAAACCAGGAGACCCGTGTGAGGTCTAGGGAGGTGGTGGGCTCTCCCACACTGGAGTCATTCAAGAGGCAGCTGGACGACCACCTGTCAGGGATGCTTTAGGGTGGATTCCTGCGTTGAGCAGGGGGTTGGACTGGATGGCCTTGTAGGCCCATCCAACTCTACTACTCTATGATTCTATGTTCAGGAAAAACTTCCTGGCTGTTAGAGCAGTACGACAATGGAACCAGTGACCTAGGGAGGTTGTGGGCTCTCCCACACTAGAGGCCTTCAAGAGGCAGCTGGACAACCACCTGTCAGGGATGCTTTAGGGTGGATTCCTGCGTTGAGCAGGGGTTGGACTGGATGGCCTTGTAGGCCCCTTCCAACTCTGCTCTTCTATGATTCTATGAGCGGGTCCTTTTTATTATTATTTTAGCCTTCATGTGGCTTGCTCTGTCTTCTCCCTCAGGCCTTTGGCTGGGCATGTTAACGTGCGCCCTGATCCCCTGTACATGTTCCATAATCTACATTGCTCGGATGAACTGGAAGAAAGTGGCCGAGGAGGTGAGATGCTTTACTGAACAGGCTCCACCGATAAAGAGCCTAAAACAACAACATCATCCACAAAATATATAACCAGCCTGATATATCGGCAAGGCAGAGTATGCTTTCTCTCAGGGTCGGGGGACAGGCGGCTCTCCAGATGAGTTGGGGCTTCAACACAGCTGCAAGGGCCAGGATGCGGGTCTCTTATTTATTTCAAGCTATTTTTAAAAATCCTGCTTCTCAGCCAGAAAGGGCTTATATAGAGTTAGTAAAAAGAAGACATGTCATATGCTTTGCAGGCTTACAATCTACACAGGCACGACACGCAAGGAAAAAGGCATGGGGAGGGAAGAGGAAAATGTGGCTTGTGAATTAATTTTTTAATTTTTTTTATCATATTTATACCCCGCTCCTCAGCCAAAAAAACGCTTTCGGAGCAGCTTACACTTAGCAAAAAAGACAGTCCCTGCCCTCAGGCTTACAGTCTAATAAAGACATGACACACAAGGAACGGGAGTTCAGGAGGGAAGAGGTAAAGAGAGAGAGAGAGAGAGAAAGAGAGAGATTAAGTGGACTGGGAACAGGGCTGATGGGATTGCTCTGCTCCTGAAGGAGAGGAGTCCAACTGGAACAGGCCGTGATGTGTTGTTTTGAATGGCCGGTTCCAAGACTTGTGTTTTATTGTAGAGGGATACTGCAGTTAGGTTTATTTTTTATGAAAGCTGGTTCGCAAGGGGACATAGAAATATCTAAAATAAATCAAGCCTTGACACGTGGATATGTACACAGTATCAACTACCATTTCCATTGGACCACGGTTGGCGGTGCCGGAAGCTAACGCCTCTGCACCCCTGTGGGAAAACTTTTATCCGTACTAACTTCAAAAAACCGCAGTTAAAAAAACCCCAAACAACTCTTTGAAGTTGGTTGCAAGCATTTCCCTGCTGAAAGGTGGTTTGTAGATCTAAAATCAATCTCCCTTCCCTTGCAGGCTCAGCACCGCGCAGGATTGAGCCAGAAGCTGCCCGAAGATTCGAACTCGGCTCCTGCCCTCACCAAAATAGCACCTTCCTCTGGTACGGGCTACAGATTTGGTCGGGGACGGGGTCTTCTCGCCTCTCAAAACGTGGCAACTTGAATTAAAAGCAGCTTTTCCCTACAGCGCTCATTTCTGCCCCCACCCAGCTGGCCTGGCGAAATGATCAGGCATCCTGGAGGGTGTAGTCCACAAACATCTTGGGGAAACAGGTTGGAGAAGGCTGGATTAAGGGGGACATAAGTCCAGCACTCTGTTCACAGTGGCCAACCAGGGACCAACAAGGCAGGACATGGTGCAACAGCACCCTCCCACCCATGTTCCCCAGCAACTGGTGCACACAGGCTTACTGCCTCTGATCCTGGAGGCAGCACAGAGCCAATAGGGCTAGTAGCCACAGATAGCCTTCTCCTCCAGGAACTGATCCAACCCCTTTTGAAGCCATCCAAATGGGTGGCCGCCACTACATCATGTGGTGGGGAGTTCCACAGTTTAGCTCTGCACTGTGTGAAGAAATCCTTCCTTTGATCTGTCCTGAATCTCCCGCCCGTCCGCGTCGTGAGAGGACCCCGGGTTCGAGTATTATGAAAGAGGTAGAAAATAATCTCGCTGTGCACATCAGGCAGAAGTTTGTACACCGATAAGCAAAGAGAAGCCTATCACATGAACGATATATGCACATAATATATCTTACCTCATCAATTTATAATAATATTATTAGCCCTCATCAATTTATAGTATGCTTTTATACTGTTGGTTTTCCATTTTGAACGCTGTCCATGGTTTTAATTTTTTGTAAACCGCCCAGAGAGCTATTGGGTGGTATAGAAATGCAATAATAAATAAATGAGAGGATAGATAGGGTGAGAGAGGGTAGACAGATGGACAAATGGATAGATAGGGTAAGATAGATATAAGGTATGATAGGATAAATAGGGTAAGATACCGTATTTCTTCCATTGTAAGACGCCATCGATTGTAAGACGCACACTAATTTCAGTACTACCAACAGAAGGAAAACACCCTAAGACACACCCGCGATTCTAAGACGCACCCCATTTTTAGAGATGTTTATATGGGGAAAAAAGTGTGTCTTAGAATCGAAGAAATAGGGTAGGTAAGGTAGGATAAATAGATTAGGGACGCAGTGTCAGCTGTGGTTGATGGAACGTTGTCGTCCAACAGAACTGGTTTGGAAAGGCTGGTTTAAAACAAGCCAGCTTCCTAAGCCATGATTCGAAGTTGGCTTGTTTCGAAGCAAGACAGACAGACAGACAGAGCTGGAGGTCAAACCAGAAGCATTAATTCCTCTAGGCTTTTGCTTCAGAATGAGCCTTGCGTGGCGCAGAGCTGCAAAGCAGCAGTTTCTGCAGCTGAAACTCTCCGCATGGCCTGAGTTCGATCCCAGCGGAAGCTGGTTTCAGGCAGCCGGCTCAGGTCGACTCAGCCTTCCATCCTCCCGAGGTCGGTAAAATGAGTACCCAGTTAGCTGGGGGAAAGGGAATAATGGCAGGGGAAGGCAACGGCGAACCACCCCGCTATAAGGCCTTCCAAGAAAACGTCAGTGAAAGCTGGCATCCTTCCAAGAGTCAGTAATGACTCAGTGCTTGCACGAGAGGTTCCTTTCCTTCCTTTGCTTCAGACTTTTTTTGTCACTGCTAAACCATCAAGTCTAGTTTAATGCCTCCTCTCGCCCGGCACGTGTACCAAGGAACAGCTGAGCTAAGGAAGCCCCGTTTCCTTTTTTTCTTTGCACATCACAGGACAAACGGATGTCCAGAACGGAGTCGTCCTGGTGAGCTTCACCGAAAGGGGCGGGCCAACCTTCCGGGACGAGCGGACGACGGAGGGCCTCTCAACTGTCAGCAAAGTGCTAACGACCAAGGAGTTGATTGTGTATCGGGGCCTGGCTGTCGGGGCATCTGTGGCCATCCTGGCCGTCGGAGTCGCAATCCGGCTCTCCACCGTTAAGACCTAGGGGCCTCGCGCTTGGCGGGTTGCGGGAGGAGGAGACGGAAAAACTCCTTCTGGCTCGAAGCAAAAGGAACAGGATACCAGCACGTCTGGGGCGGCGCCTTGTTTCGGAAGCTGATCGCTGGGTGTTGGTAGGATTTGAACCCAGGACTCGCCGGCACAAAACCCAGGAGCAGCTTGGAGGAGGTGTGCGGAGACTGTGTTTTGCAGGGTGTTACACATTAAAAAGAAAAAAAAGCGTTCCTTAAAGGAGGGACGCACCTGTTCTAATTTTTATTTTTATGTTTTTACAACCACTGGAACCGCAAAGAGCCGTTAAAATGAAATGACAAAAGCCACTGCACCATTCCTCGACCTGAGCAATAAAAGTGTCACGTTCTTGGATTAATAAATGTTTATTTCCGATACGGTATATCCACGTTTAGTAAATATAAGGCGAGAGGTAACTTTTCGATATCAAAGCTTTCTGTAGTCATTCTAACCTCATGTCAGTTTTTTACTCTTGACGTCTAAAATACTTTATTTGCTAGTGTGTGATTTTTCTTTAAATAAAGAACAAGCGCAAAAGTGCTTTAAAAAGGGACCGGATTTAGCAAGAAACAAAACTCTGGTTCAGACGTTAACGCCAAACTACGGATGGGAAACTCCAGATGTTTCCGCCAACAACTCCCATGATCCCTTACTAGTAGTTAGACAAAACAGCTGGAGGGCCCTGGGACGCCGTGTCAGCTGTGGTTGATGGAATGTTGTTGTCCAACACAGCTGGTTGGTTTAAAACAAGCCAGCTTCCTAAGCCATGATTCGAAGTTGGCTTGTTTTGAAGCAAACCACAGTTAACATTGACCGGAGTTTGTTGTTTTGGGCAACGCAACAAGCTGTGGTTATACGAAAACAGAAGTGAACACGGCAGCTGCGTTGGGGGGACAGGAGGGTTTTTTGGGGACCACATGAACCCAAGTCAGGCCTGGGTTTGTTCAGTTTGATAAACTTAAGAGTTTAAATTGACATCCGCCCATGTCCACTGTGCACACACAAACTCCTGTGTAACAGTTCCTAAGTCAGCTGGAATTAAACTATTAAACACCTACCTAGACCTTAGTTTTTTTTAATAAGCCTTTCCCAACCACAACACAATTTGAATCATAGAAGTACAATTTCCCGGAAGACAGGGGACATCACATGTCTTAACTGCTCAGCTGCCATAAAATACAAAAAACAGAGAACAGGGAATAAATGAAGACTACAATCCCATACCCGCTTATCTCCAGCCCTGCTGGCGGGGCAGATGGGAGCTGTAGTCCAATGCATCTACCGGGGGGTCAATTTGGGGAACGGCAATTTAGAAAAATCAGGCAATTACAGATGGCCTCTTTTTCCTTTTTTGCTGGTACCAACTGTACAGGAAACGCTTCGAATTGGGGGCTGCCTTTGAAACCTCCCGGGTTTTTGTTTTAAATTCTTTTGGAAAAAGAAGACCCCCGCGAAAAATCTTCAGATGTTTGACAAGGGCCGGTTATTCCCATGACACACAGCAAGCACGCTTTTTTTTTTTTTTTAAAAAAATTGTCCGGGGAGATACTTTTGAGAATCAGTGTCACGAATTCCCAATGCTCTGTTTTGGCTTGGTCCGTTCCGCATTTTCAAATTGTGCTCCTTTAAAAATGGGCCAGGGGGGGATACTGGGGGTGGGGGGAATTTTTCAGTGGAAGGAGACAATCACGGATTCCCGTTCACAGTCTCCGCTGAGGTCGTGTTATTTTAACTTCGTGTGCGCTTAATAGGTAATAAACAATCATAAAACTCTGGTAAGTGTGTTTGATCAGCAACGCGCCTCTGTGAGAATCATCGCTTGCATAATAGCCCGTTGCATCACGACATCCGGCGAACCTCGGACTCAGAAGACTGCGACCTGGAAGACAGAAAATTGAACTGCCTTTCAGCGTACAGTGTATGTTTTTGTATCTTTCTTTAAAAAGAAATTAAAAACACGAACGCTGCAAGAAGGAAATTGTTTAGAGGCCGTATCTCGATTCGGACACTCTCCGAATTGGCAGGCAGAGAAAAAGGGGCTTTCGTACCACTTGGTACCTGATGGTTTTAATTTCAAACGCTCGTCCTTCGGAAAATCAGCTTCCTTTACTGCAGTGGTTCTCAACCTTCCTAATGCCGTGACCCTTTAATACAGTTTCTCATGTCGTGGTGACCCCCAACCATAAAATTATTTTCGTTGCTACTTCATAACTGTAATTTTGCTACTGTTATGAATCGTCATGTAAATATCTGATATGCAGGATGTATTTTAATTGTTACAAATTGAACATAATTAAAGCACAGTGATTAATCACAAAAAACAATATGTAATTATATATTGTGAAATATTTATTTCTAATTACAAATAAATGAAATTTTGTCTTGAACAAGAGACCATCGGAAATATGTGTTTTCCGATGGTCCTAGGCGACCCCTGTGAAAGGGTCGTTCGACCCCCAAAGGGGTTGCGACCCACAGGTTGAGAACCGCTGCTTTATTGCTTTCGCTTCTCTGACGCGGGCAAAGATGGCTAACGGACTCGTGGCCGCACCCTGCGGAAAAGGCTCACCTTGATTACGATGGCCACCAGGATTCCCAGCACGGCAAGCGCAACCAGCCCGACCTTGCGCTTACAGAACCGGGTCAAGATGAAGAACTTGGCCCAATCCACTTTCTTTTGGCTGTTGGGTGGATAGCGGATGCTGTTCACGACTTCCATGTTGAGGGCCCGGATGAGGCACGAGCGCTGGTGGGAGAAGGTCTCGAAGCTGTACCGGCCATGGTAGCATCCCATCCCGCTGTTACCTGGGGGGGCAGAGGAGCGCAGGGGTTAATGAAACGGGTCGGGCGAGGCTGGGTGGACGGGGGCTGAACTTGCAAAAGAGAAAAGCAGCAATGCAGGAGAGAGAAGCCAGATAAGCAGATCTGGGAAAATAAAGTTGCTAGTCCTCAAGACTCTAACATTATTAGTAGTAAATCAAGATGGTGAGAAATTATGAAACGTAACTGGGTCCATGTGACCTGACCTCACAGAAGCAAAAGAGAAAAGCAGCAACACAGGAGAGAAAAGCCGGGTAAATAAATCTGCCCCCCAAAACCCCAGTTACTAGTCCTCAAGATAGTATCATCATCATTAGGATTATATCACGGCAATACATCATTACTAAATATAACTGGGTCAGCTCAACTTGTCCTCACAGAAGCAAAAGAGAAAAGCAGCAACACAGGAAATTGAAGCCAGGTAAACAGACACGCAAAATAAGCGACTAGTCCTCAAGCAATTAACATTATTATTATTATTATTAAATAACTGATGATAAATTGTTATGAAATATAACCGGGTCCACATGACCTGGCCTCAGAAAGCAAAACAGAAAAGCAGCTATATAGAAGAGTGAAGCTGTTTAAATAGATCTGCAAAAATAGAAAAAAAGTATCTAGTCCACAAGCAATTAACACCATCATCATCATCAAATAATGCTGATAATGTTAAACTGTTGTTAAATGTAACCGAGTCAACTCACTGAGGTGAAAGAGAAAAGCAGCAATTATTATTATTAAATTGTTATTCAGTACAATTGGTATAAAAATACTATAATGAATTAGTATGAATTTGACAGTAACCTATAAATAAATCGTAAGAAAATTTAGGAAGCACCTTGTGTTTAGAGCGCTTCAGATACATTATCTATTTGTAATCTCGGTAATCCTGACAACAGCCCTGTAAGGTAGGCAAGTTGCAGATTTGAGGAGGGGGCGTTGTTGAGGCAGAGCAGAGTCACCCAAGGCCACTGGAGGCGGTTGTGACAGAGGCAGGATTCGAACTCCAGATACGTTCAAATTAGAAAATTCCACCACAGAGGAGCGGGTTCAAATTCCAACCGTCCCCCAACCTGCCCCTCGGCGCCATCTACTCACCAACCCCTCCGAATGGCAAGGTCGGGACAGAGAAGTGCATGAGAACGTCGTTGGCCGTCACACCACCGCTGGAGGTCTCCGCTATCATCTTTTTGATTACCTGCAGGGTGTGCGTGTGTGGAAGTTGGGAGAAACACAGAAGAAAGAAAAATGGGGGAAGTCAGGTCATCAGTTTAGCCAACAGATTAATCAGCCTGCGGTTGAGCTGATTAACCGGTGGGAGAGAGAGAAAAAGAACACACTTGTTCATGTTGGAAGAGTCTACTTTGCTTCCGGTGTGTTACTGTAATTGGGAATGCAAAACAAGGACGGAAGAACAGAAAAAGGATCCTACCGGCTCAGACCAAAGGCCCGCCTAGCCCAGCATGGCGTGTCCCACAAGAAAAGCCCACCGAAAAGACATGAGGGGAATAGTCCCCTCCCTATGTTTTCCTCCAGCAACTGGTATACAGAGGCATACCGCATCGGACTCTAGAGGCAGCACATGGCGCTGTGACTAGCAGCCATGGATAGCCTTCTCCTCCAAGCGCTTGTCTAATAAAATGTCAAAAGGCGCCCAATTCTTCTAATGGAGAGCGGTAGCTTTTCGGATATCAAACCCCTTGTACTGATATTTCCTCAATATCACAAAAAGTCCTCTACTGTTAAAATATCGGTCTGAAGGCAGCCCTGAAAATTCTCCAAATGGAAGAAGAGACGGTCCGTGAAACACTTCCTCAATTTCTGCAGCGCGTTTAACTTCTGGGGCACTTTACGATTTTTAAACCAGACGCTGGAACTTGGAAAAACATCTGAAAGGGCGACTCGTCTCACGTCAACTCTTCCCTGACCGTCATTCTTTTAGCGTTTCGACCGCTTTTGCGCGGTTTTCTTGCCCTTCGGAAAGGCTGAAACGCCCGTCGCAAAGGCTAAAGAGACTGGCGGGAAGTGTTTTCAGCCGAAACACGCCGGTGCTTTTTATATTTCGATCCTGTCCCTTTTTGTCTCTGGCTACGCCCATTTGCCTTTGCTCCGCCCCCCCGAAGAATTTGGGCCTCGCCTTGAGAAAGGCGCCACAGCTGAAGTGTCACATTCCCGTGAGGCCTTGTGGGATATTGTCAGGATGGGGCAGGCTTACTACTCTACTCTCTCTTGACGTGTTGCATTTTTCAAAAAAGGAAATGTGGTTTACCCCAACGAAAACATGCTCAGCTTTGCAACCATCCCTCGAAGGAAGGCCGCCGCGGTTCTTTTTTCCGGACGAAATTAGGGCCGAGAAAGCAACATGCAGGAACCGGTGGCGAAGGAGGGACATGAAACCTTCCTGCCCCCCCGAGATGTACTTAACGCCAAGGCCAGGTGGAGAAGATCTCCCAGGAGTGGATCAGGGCCGAGATTCGATCCAAGAGCCTGCATATGTCCGAGAAACCAACCAGGCCCGAAACGCTTACCTTTTTGTTGTCGCTGAAGACATACAGAGCGAGCGGCTTCTCCCGCTGGTTGATGAACTGAATGGCTTCGTCCAGGCCCTTCACGGTGACAATGGGAAGGATGGGGCCGAAAATCTCCTCCTGCATGACTTTGGAGTCCGGATTGACATCCGTCAGGATCGTGGGAGCTAGAGAGAGAGAGAGAGAGAGATGCCAAGTTGAAGAGGTGAGGAAGGAAAGCTACTTTATTTATTTATTCGTAACTTTTATATCCCACCTTTTTTTCTCAGAGAAACCCAAAGCGGCATACATAACCCTCCTCCTCCCCATTTTATCCTCACAACAACAACCCTGTGAGGTAGGCTGGGCTGAGAGCCTCTGACAGGCCCAAAGTCACCTAGTGAGCTTCCAAGGCTGAGCGGGGACTAGAACCCGGATCTCCCTACTCCTGGCCCAACGCTGTAATTGCTACCCCACACTGGCTCTCTAGTTACACTCTGCTCACCTCCAGTTTGGTTTACCACAGTGCCATATATGCGGGGCTGCTTTCGAAAACGTTTCAGAAACTTCAGTTAGTCCAAATCAGGGATGCTGGAGGGCTCACTGGGATCAGCTAATGTGATCGCATTATGTCAGGACTTTGTGATCTCTGTTGGTGGCCAGTCCAATCTAAAGGGATGGTTTTATTAAGCCTGATAGCCCTTAGCGGCTTGGGGCCAGGTTATTTATTTATTTATTTATTTAAGGATTTTTATGCCGCCATTCAGCCAAAAAAAGCTCTCACGGCGGCTTACAAAAGTATTTCTTGACAGTCCCTGCCCACAGGCTTACAATCTAAAAGACATGACACAAAAGGAAAGGGGATTGGGAGGGAGGAGGAGGAGGGGGGAAAGGAAAGCAAATTCAGGCACTACAATCTTAGTTGGAAAGTTTAGCAGTTACAGTTGACAGCAGGAGGGAGGGGGCTCTCAGCTGGAGCTGGACCCAGGCACGGTGGAGAGGTGCCTGGCTGCTGCTTCCTCCCTCACTGGTGGCCTCAGGTCACCTCCCATATTTACTTACCTGGACACTAAAACCAGCATCTGAGTCCCTCCTCCAGGTACCCCCGCCAAATAAGGCTAGCGAGATGGCTAAAACAGACATGGACTTTTTAGTGGTGACACCCTGGTGCCTACTTTCATCACCAGGTTTTATTCCCCCAGGGCATTTTAAAGAACCATTTTTTATTCTCCCAGGCATTTGAAGAACTGTTTTTAGGACATTTAGGACTCTATTCTGCTGCTGGTTTTAATATGGATTGATGATGCCATAACAGTTTCATTCTTTGCCGCCGGTTTTACCCGGGTGTGATTCCGCCCCGCGTTGATGCGACGTTCGGATTGTGCGTTTTTAACGTACAGCAAGCCACCCGGAGAACTGCGGTTACTGGGGCGTTTTGAAAGTACGGGCAATCGAATGAATTAAATGAATGAAGGTGGAGCGAGCAGCACAGGGGATGAAGGGTGACACAGAGCCGTTGTAAATTCACTGCACTCAATGCTAAAGCACTAAACGTATCCCGTTCTGGTCGCCACACCCCAAAAACGATGTTATCGAGCTGGAAAAAGTCCCGGAAGGGACCACACATTCCCTCAACAGTGCAATAGGTTGTCTTCCCCACTTCCACATAAAACACCTTTTTAAAGCATTGTTCCATCGAAAGCTCTTGTGTCCCTGCGATTCAAAACAAACCCAAATCGGTCCCCGGCCTTACCAATAAAGCAGGTGGCTTCATCAGCCTCCCCTCCGTAAGCGATTTTCTGCCCCTCCAAAAGGCCCATGATCCTCTTAAAATGCCGCTTGTTCACAATCCTTTCATAGTCCGGGGACTTTTGGATGTCCTCGCCGTAAAACTCCTGCAAGCGGAAACGTCGACGAGACACATCAGTCTGGTTATCATAGGGACAAGCGCCTTATTTATGTCACCGGTCAGAGTTTGTATCCCCGTTTTTAAAGGTAAAAGACCAGAGCTGGGTGGACGAAGGCCGTGCTTGGCACCGACAGGGGCACCCGACTGGAGGAGGCAACGTGTCTCCGTGTACTCAAAGACGCGTTGCACCACACGTCCGGTGCAGAAGGTCTCAGAAGCGGCATCTCCAGTATTTTAGGAAAAAAAGATCAGAGAGTAGGTGATGCGGACGCTTCTCCGCCTGGCACCCTGGAAAGCAATCCTGGCTTTGATGGAGACTGACCGGGGATGAGGGAGTTACTAGGGGAGGGTTTCTTTTAAACAGACAAATGTACCCTGGCTCAGATGACATAGCTCAGGGACTCTAAAAGATCATGTTCCGAAGCAGGAGGTTGTCAACAACTCCCCCGTGCGCTACACACGTGAAACGAAACCCTTTCCCGCAGTCTAGCCTTCCACGATGTAGACCATCCCCGGACTCCATTCCACTCTCACCTTCAGGTTCTTCTTTATCGACTCCACAACCCGACCTTCGATGGACTTGTCGCACAGGATGTAGTCGGGGGCGATGCAGGTCTGGCCGCAGTTGACGAATTTGCCCCACGTTATCCGCCTAAAGGAAGAAGGGAGACAGAGAGGGAGGAGAATGAATCACAGAATCATAGAACAGCAGAGTTGGAAGGGGCCTATAAGGCCATCAAGTCCAACCCCCTGCTCAGTGCAGGAATCCACCCTAAAACATCCCCGACAGATGCTTGTCCAGCTGCCTCTTGAAGGCCTCTAGGGTGGGAGAGCCCACAACCTCACTAGGGAACTGATTCCATTGTCGCACTGCTCTAACAGTCAGGAAGTTTTTCCTGATGTCCAGCCGGAATCTGGCTTCCTGTAACTTCAGCCCGTTATTCCGTGTCCTGCACTCTGGGAGGATCGAGAAGAGATCCTGGCCCTCCTCTGTGTGACAACCTTTTAAGTATATGAAGAGTGCTCTCATGTCTCCCCTCCATCTTCTCTTCTCCAGGCTAAACATGCCCAGTTCTTTCAGTCTCTCTTCATAGGCCTTTGTTTCCAGACCCCTGATCATCCTGGTTGCCTTCCTCTGAACCCGCTCCAGCTTGTCTGCGTCCTTCTTGAATTGTGGAGCCCAGAACTGGACGCAATACTCTAGATGAGGCCTAACCTGGGCCGAATAGAGAGGAACCAGTACCTCACGTGATTTGGAAGCTATACTTCTATTAATGCAGCCCAAAATAGTGTTTGCCTTTCTTGCAGCCATATCGCACTGTTGGCTCATATTCAGCTTGCAGTCTACAACAATTCCAAGATCCTTCTCGTTTGTAGTATTGCTGAGCCAAGTATCCCCCATCTTGTAACTGTGCCTTTGGTTTCTATTTCCTAAATGTAGAACTTGGCATTTATCCCTCTTCAATTTCATCCTGTTGTTTTCAGCCCAGCACTCCAGCCTATCAAGATCACTTTGAAGTTTGTTTCTGTCTTCCAGGGTATTAGCTATCCCACCCAATTTTGTGTCATCTGCAAATTTGATCAGCGTTCCCTGCACCTCCTCGTCCAAATCATTAATAAAAATGTTATTTTTTTATTAATGATTTTTTATAAAAAGGCAGGGCCTTTTCTCCCATGGCCCCTCAAATTGTATAAAGCTCTTCCTAGAGAGGCCCGCTTGGCACCTTTTTTGTTTTTTTCGGCACCAGGCAAAGACTTCTTCATTCTCCCAAGCCTTCCAAACGTGTTTTTATCTGTTGGGTTGATTTTTTTTTAAATGTTTAACGCCAAATTTTAAAGCCAAATTTTCCATATTTTGAGCTGCTCGGTTAGGTTTCTCTGTTGGAGGTGAAGTTCTCGCCGCTGCTTTTAAAAACAAGACTTGGCTTTATTTACGCTCTCAGCCCACACGTCGCCCCAAGAGGTTCAACCGCCGGACCACTCGCAAACGAAAGAAGCAGACAAAATGAGAAAACAAAACACGATTTACCTAGAAGCCATGTCAATGTTGCAGTCCTTATCGATGTAGCAAGGGCTCTTCCCTCCCAGCTCCAGCGTGACGGGCGTCAGGTGCTTGGAAGCCGCCGCCATGACGATTTTGCCCACGTGGCCATTGCCCGTGTAAAGGATGTGGTCAAAACGCTGCTTCAGCAACTCCGTGGTCTCTAGTACCGCTCCGGTGACGACCGGGTACAGGTCCTAGGCGGGGCAAATGAGACAGCGGTTAAGAAACAGTCTGGCTACCCTGAGATCGAGAGAGAAAACATCAACCCTGCAGTGTCTTTCTAGACCTCTCGCCGTCCTTGCCACCCTTCTAAGGGCATGGTCCAACTTGTCCATGGACTTCTTAAAATGTGGCGCTCGGAAGAGGACAGCGAGGCTTGAGTAACGCAGGACAGAGCAGAACCATGACTTCGCTTGATCTGAACACCCTGCCTTCAGTGAATCATAGAATCATAGAATAGCAGAGCTGGAAGGGGCCTACAAGGCCATCTAGTCCAACCCCCTGCTCAAGGCAGGAATCCACCCTAAAGCATCCCTGACAGATGGCTGTCCAGCTGCCTCTTGAAGGCCTCTAGTGTGGGAGAGCCCACACTAGATCATATTAGCTTTCTTAGCTGCCACAACACATCATTGGCTCATATTCCGTTTGCGATCCAGTAAGACACCTATTTATTTATTACATTTATGTCCCACCGTTTTTCCTCCAAGGAACACATAATACTCCTTGTCCTCCCCATTTTATCCTCACAACAATAACAACCCTGTGAATCAGGCCAGGCTGAGAGTCTCTGACTGGCCCAAAGTCACCCAGTGAGCTTCCGTGGCTGAGTGAGGACTAGAACCCAGATCTCCCGACTCCCAGTCCAATACTCTAACCTCTACACCACACTGTCTCTCCTAGGCCCTTTTCACATGCGCTGTCTGCCAAGCCATGCTCCTACAACCTCTATTTACATCTTAGTTTTGTTTTGCACAGAGGTTACCTTTTCTGTAACAGTAGCCACTTGGTGGTACCAAACCAGGGGCTTTCCTGAGAAAATCTCGACCGGGTTTTTCATTGCCTCTTTAAGACTTGTTTATTTCGGCAGGCATTTTGATTTCACTGTTTAGTTTTGCTTAGGTGTTCTTGTGTGCCTGTGTTTTAACTCCTATACTGTTAGTTTTACCCTACCCAGTGCCTGTTTGCATTCCCTTCCCCTCCTTATTGCTTTACTATGATTTTAGTAGAATGCAAGCCTATGCGGCAGGGTCTTGCTATTTACTGTTTTACGCTGTACAGCACCATGTACATTGATGGTGCTATATAAATAAATAAATAAATAATAATAATAATAATAATATACCACACTGCTTCTACAGAATGTTGTTGTTGTGTTTTTAACATGCAGTACCCCCAGCCGTCACCGGAGGGGGAAGACTACAACAGCAGGGATTGTTCATAGAATTCATAGAATAGCAGAGTTGGGAGGGGCCTACAAGGCCATCGAGTCCAACCCCCTGCTCAATGCAGGAATCCACTCTAAAGCATCCCTGACAGAGGGTTGTCCATCTGCCTCTTGAAGGCCTCTAGTGTGGGAGAGCCCACAACCTCCCTAGGTAACTGATTCCACCGTCGCACTGCTCTAACAGTCAGGAAGTTTTTCCTGCTGTCCAGCTGGAATCTGGCTTCCTTTAACTTGAGCCCGTTATTCCGTGTCCTGCACTCTGGGAGGATGGAGAAGAGATCCTGGTCCTCCTCTGTGTGACAACCTTTCAAGTATTTGAAGAGTGCTATCATGTCTCCCCTCAATCTCCTCTTCTCTTCTCCAGGCTAAACATGCCCAGTTCTTTCAGTCTCTCCTCATAAGGCTTTGTTTCCAGACCCCTGATCTTCCTGGTTGCTCTCCTCTGAACACGCTCTAGCTTGTCTGCGTCCTTCTGTTCAACTTGGGAAGAAGGAGGCTAAGGGACAGAGGTGTACAAAATCATGCCTGGTGTGGAGAAGTTGGAGAGGGGGACATTTTTCTCCCGTAATACTAGAATCCAACGGGGTCATCCCAGGAAGCTGATGGGTGGGAGATCCAGGAAAAATAAAAGGAAGGACTTCTTCACACAGTGCAGAGTTAAACTATGGAACTCACTACCACAAGATGTAGCGATGGCCACCCATTTGGGTGGCTTTAAAAGGGGGTTGGATAAATTCCTGGAGGAGGAGAAGGCGATCAATGGCTACCAGCCCTGATGGCTAAGTACAACCTCCACTAGCAGAGGCAGTAAAGCCTGTGTGCACCAGTCGCTGGGGAACATGGGCGGGAGGGTGCTGTTGCACCACATCCTGCTTTTTTGGTTGGCCACTTTTTGGGGTTGGCCACTGTGCGAACAGAGTGCTGGACTAGATGGACCCTTGGTGGTAATAATAATAATAATAATAATAATAATAATAATAATAATAATTTCTTACCCGTCCCTCCCTCTGGATCGAGGCAGGGAACAACGTTAAATACAATATAATACATAAAACTAGTTAAAAAAGCATATAAAACCGATACGGTATTAAAAGAACAACCGCAACATCTTAAAATGCTTAGGTTGAAAACTCATCTGTCGGAAGAGTTCAACGCAGCACCAACCTTGTCAATGTACTGAGGCAGCAACGTTTCGAAGAGCTTGGACGTGTGTTCGCTGACCTCCGAGGGCTTTACCACCACCGCGTTCCCTGAAACGCAAGAGCACCCGTCACAGGGGTGGGTGGGCACGATCCGGGAGCCGGAGGGGGTGCAGATGGGGTGGCGCTTCTCCCCCTGCCTCAAATCCGCCCCCAAACTCAGAGCTCAAGACCGAGCGCTATGCAAATCGCCCCCCGCGGGTGCCGGGGCTGATGGGAGTTGCAGTCCGGCGCAACGGCAGAGCGGCGGATCCGGGAAGGTGCGCGCGTCCCGGTTTACCTGCCACGATGGCGCCGATCAGGGGTTGCATGACGAGGACGAAGGGGTAGTTCCACGCCCCGATGACCAGGACCACACCCAAGGGCTCAGAGCGGACGTAGCTCTCGTCCGCCAGGGTCATGACGGTCTTTGGCACGTGCCGTGGGGCGACCCACTCGGGGAGCTTCTCCACGGCCAGGTTGATTTCCCCCAGCACGCCCATGATCTCGTAGCTGAAGGCGCTGTATTTATTCTGTTCCGGGGGTGCCAAGCAGAAGGAGACAGGTTGATTAACAAGAAGGCTGGGAGCGACCCAAAACGCGGGGACACGGAATGATCACAGACATCCTTCCCTCCGCCCCAACAGGGGCTCGCTGGCATGGGCCCCCTGGCCGGGCTCCGCCTCTTCACCGTTGCAAGCTGCTCGCTCGCCTGCCTCTCGCTCCGGACCAGGTCACGGAGGTGGGGAGGAGGAGGAGGAAGAGGAGCAGGAGATGCCACGGCCTCCGGCCTCCCGAGCAAGCAAGCGGTGGCAATGCTGAGAAAAGAGGTGGCACAAAAGCAGGGGTGATAGTGGCAGCGAGAAGGTAGGCCCCGGGGGGATTTTCAACGTTCCCATGGACCCCACCAGGAGAGGGCCTCAGCCTCAGTACTTTCCCCAGGGACCCCGCCAGGAGAGAGACCCACTGCAATATTTCCCCCAAGCACCCTGCTGGGAGAAGGCAACAGCCTCAGCATTTCCCCCTACATTCCCCAACTTGCACCCATAGCTGCAGCAAGCCCCAAACCTTGTGGAGGTCCGCTTCAAGGGCCTCCGCGATGTCTTTCTCCTTCTCCTCCACCATCCGCTTCAGGGCCTGCAGCTGCTGGATACGGAACTCCACGGGGCGCGACTTGCCCGTGTTGAAAGCGGCCCTGGCCCGCTCCACCGTCGCCTTGATCTTGTCCATGGCTCCTGGAAGGCTGCGGCGACAAAGGCAGGCAGATTTGGGCCCCTCGAAACACCAGCGCAGAGCGGTTGTGAGAACCCAACTCTGCTCTCCCACTTCGGCCCGCCGGGTAACCTCAATTTTAACACACACATTTTTAACAGCGTAGCCAGTGCGGTGTAGTGGTTAGAGCGTCGGACTGGGATCAGGAAGATCTGGGTTCTAGTCCCCCACTGAGAGACTTTGGACTCTCAGCCTATCCTACCTCACAGGGTTGTTGTGAGGCTAAAAAGGAGAGGTGCAGCAGCCCATGAGAAGCCCTGGGTTCTTTGCAAGAGGGGGAAAAGCACAATATCAAAGCAATACATAAAATAAAAATAACTAGGGATTTCGGAGTCCTTTCCTGCGTTGGGAGGGCTCAGTACTCATGCAAAAGTCCCTCTGGATCCCCGTATTACAGCTGAATTTTACCCCAGATCATAACGCTACAGCCTGCTTGGCAAACTAACCCCCATGCCAGGTGTACTCTCTTTAAGTAATACTAGCATCTTGATTCCAAATCTGCTGGCTGAAACCGGTTTTTCAGCCCACGGACAAAATCCAGAAAGGTAGAAGGAATCTGGCCAGGCATACCTAGGAAAACAACTCTCTCCTTCGCTTTAAAAGAAGACTTTGGCAAAGGCTATACCCGCTCAGGCTGCAATCTGTTGAGCCGCCCGAGGGGACGGGGGGGGACGGGACACAGGGACGTTGCCCTGTGGATTCTCTTGGACCTCGGCGGGTTCTGATACCATCAACCACAGGATTGTTCTGAATATGGGTGGTGCCTTTTGGTAGCTCCTACCTGGACAGCCGATTCCAGCCAGGCGGTGCAGGGGGATTATTGCTCGGTCCCTTGGAAATTAGGTCCTAGGGCTCTGTACGGCGCCGTATTATTCCCCCGTACTATTTGACGTCTGCCCGCACCCGCTGGGGAAGGTTATCTGGAGACGTGGCGTTGCCTATATGCAGAAGGCACCCAGCTCTATCTCTCCAGCTTATCAAACCCAGGCGAAGGCGTGTGTGTGTGTGTGTGTTCCCAATCAATGCCTGGGTGTGGTAACGGAATGGACAGGGGCCAATACGATCCCAACAAGTTTTTATTGCTAGTGGGCGGACTGCTGACCTGTGCTCCGCGGGGGATGTGCGCCCGCTAAATCTGGCCCTCCGAGTTTTCCCAGAAGGCCACGCCCCGTCCCTCTGGCCCCTCCCACGCAGAGAGTGCAAAGGGACCTAAAGGAAGAGCTTTGTCATTTGGAGGCGCTCTTGGATCCAGAGGCGCAGGATCCTCTGTGGTGTAGAGCACCTTTTATGCACTTGGGGCGCCCCAGCTACGGCCGAGACAGCCTCGCTCGAGTTAACAGGAGATGACCTATTTGATCCTGCTGCGCTTCATGGGACTCGCAGCCGCCTCCGTTTTAACATTCCGGACACCTCCGACCGGGAGTACACCTTCGCTTCATAATCACAGGTCTCACCCCATCATTACAGCTTCAGGGCCCAACCCGCCCCGGTCACTTCGCCCTCGCCTCCAAAACCAACAGGCTGCACTGTAATTATCCCACCGCATCCACCATGCTGGTTATCAGTCACGTTGTGCCAACAAAGCCAGGCGGGCACACAGAGCAAAGGGCTCTTGCGGCTGTTAACAGTTGCGTGGGAAAGGAATTAGTTGGCAGAGGCAGCTAACTCCTCGCTACTGTGAAACACGCCCAAAGTCGCTTCTCTGCGGGCTGTGTTCCTCTGGACCTGTCTCAACTAGTCATAAATAACGATGTTAATCCCACAAAAGCGGCCTCCATAACGAGATATATAAGGAGTTCCAATCCTTATATATCTCGAACAGCATTGCCCAGGGACAACAGGAAGATAGCAGCAGGGTTTGGGGGACCCCCAACATTTTGTGGAAATATATTTAAGAAAACTTTAGGAACTTCCACACAAAAGGTGGGGGGGGGGAGAACCGCTCTCCTTAAACAATCCAATGAAACAGAGTAGTTTGGTGTCAACCATGGCTTACTGTTGGGGAGGCACGGAACGCCAGAGCGGGGACGGAATGGAGTATCAGAAAGAGGACATGGCTGGCAAACTTGGAATGGCGAACGGAAGCACACGATGCTGCAATATTCTGTTGCAGACCCTGCTTGTCATAACAATGGGGCATACCACACCGCGACGGACTCTTTTCTCGCGTGCCGCTGCAACTATGCATCTGTTCCTGGTTCAACTGCAACACCCCACCCCACAGAAAGCACCCACAGACCACCCTACACGCACAGTTTAGGTATATATGGGGGGCGGGGTTTAGGTAACCCCGATTTTCCTTTGGAAGTGATCAGAGAGAGGAGCACGGTTCTATCTCCTATCCCAAAACCCTCCCATGCAAGAAAGGCTGTGCAGAAAGGAAGTCACTGCTCCAAGATCACCCAGTGAGCTTCGTGGTGGAGTCGGGATTTGATGCTCTAACCACTACTGCACGCTTTTCTCCGTTTGAAGATATCTGGACTTTTTATCTGCTCCTCCTTAGCAGTGAGGCAGACATTCCAAAGGGGAAGCTTTTGGCAAGGGACTGGAAATAACAGAGCGCTTCTCCTGTGGAATTCCTGCCTTTCAGTCCGCTGCTAAAGGCGCAAGATCTGGGCAAGAAGGAAAATAAAAAGACAGCCAGGTTTGCCCCTATAATCTGGCCCCTCTGACACATTCCCCTTTTTCATTGCTTTTTAAAAACTTTTTATTGATAACCTTATTTTACCCAAAAGAGGAAATACCGTCCCGAAGGTGTTTCTTGCTTCCCCCCCATCAAACTTACATGCAATTGTACAATCTTTGAGATCTCCCTCACAAGCCTGCCTCGACCCTAAACTACCCATCGGCTTTCCTCGTTTCATGGTGGCATCTCTGTTCTCTTTACAGGTGGAAATTCAACAGGGGTAGCCCTCCCACAACAACGCCAGGAACAGCTGCATTAGGGCAGGCAGGGAATTCACCTGGGCGGGCGGAGAGTGACTGTTCCCAATCAAGGCCACCTCCACACCAGAAAAAGCCTTGAAGCAGCTGCAGATCAGGCAGAAATTCAACAGCACCACCTTCCTCCCAGCAAAGCCCACCTCCATTCTGGAAGGGGGGAAGCTGCCCCTGTTGAATTCCAGACTTTTCCTGCCAAAATCCACAGAGGCAGCTTTCCCACCAAGCGTGCCGATAGAAAATTCACCAGGGGCAGCTTTGCCCACTGATGCCAACTCTACAGTAGGGCAGGCCTTTAAAGAGCCGCAGGTCAGGCGGATATTCAACGGGGCAGACTGCTTTTTCAATGGCACCTCCAGGACAGGCAAAGCCTTTCAGCAGCCGCAAAATCAGGCAGAAATTCAGCAGGGGCAGCTTCCCCCACTGATGCCAGTTCCACAGTAAGGCAGGCCTTTAAAGGGCCGCAGTTCAGGCAGACACTCAACAGGGCAGCCTTCTTTTTCAATGGCACCTCCAGGACAAGCAAAGCCTTTTAGCAGCTGCAAATCAGGCATAAATTCACCAGGGGCAGCTTCCCCCACTGATGCCAGTTCCACATTAAGGCAGGCCTTTAAAGAGCCGCAGCTCAGGCAGACACTCAACAGGGCAGCCTTCTTTTTCAATGGCACCTCCAGGACAAGCAAAGCCTTTCAGCAGCCGCAAATCAGGCAGAAATTCACCAGGGGCAGCTTCCCCCACTGATGCAAGTTCCACAGTAAGGCAGGCCTTTAAAGAGCCGCAGTTCAGGCAGATACTCAACAGGGCAGCCTTCTTTTTCAACGGCACCTCCAGGAAAAGCGAAGCCTTTCAGCAGCCGCAAATCAGGCATAAATTCAGCAGGGGCAGCTTCCCCCACTGATGCCAGTTCCACAGTAAGGCAGGCCTTTAAAGGGCCGCAGTTCAGGCAGACACTCAACAGGGCAGCCTTCTTTTTCAATGGCACCTCCAGGAAAAGCAAAGCCTTTCAGCAGCCGCAAATCAGGCAGAAATTCACCAGGGGCAGCTTCCCCCACTGATGCCAGTTCCACAGTAAGGCAGGCCTTTAAAGGGCCGCAGCTCAGGCAGACACTCAACAGGGCAGCCTTCTTTTTCAATGGCACCTCCAGGACAAGCAAAGCCTTTCAGCAGCCGCAAATCAGGCAGAAATTCACCAGGGGCAGCTTCCCCCACTGATGCCAGTTCCACAGTAAGGCAGGCCTTTAAAGAGCCGCAGCTCAGGCAGACACTCAACAGGGCAGCCTTCTTTTTCAATGGCACCTCCAGGACAAGCAAAGCCTTTTAGCAGCTGCAAATCAGGCAGAAATTCACCAGGGGCAGCTTTGCCCACTGATGCCAGTTCCACAGTAAGGCAGGCCTTTAAAGGGCCGCAGTTCAGGCAGATATTCAACAGGGGCAGAAAAAGCACTCCCTGTGGAATGCCTGCCTTTTCCTGCCAGAAAAATGGGATGGGGGGAACCTGCATTGACCTGACCCCTGTGGGCCCCCTGACCTATCCACTGACACCCACCCCCCCAAACACGCATTTCCACCTATTCCCCTGACTCACCCCCTTCCCGTCTGAACGCAACTCCCCGGAGAGAGCATCTTTCCCTTGACACACCTCCAGGCAACCACTTCCGCCTTCCGGTCATGTGACCGGCTTCTGCCTGTGGGAGGGCAGCCCCGCTTCCGGTCCCGGGCAGGCCCCGCCCCCCAACACGTGCTTTCTGTTGTTGTCTGGTCTCTATGGCTCAAGCCATTGCAAACAAACGCATCACACATCAGGTCGATAATTATGATTGCAATCAACGAGGTCAACGATGATTAATAAAGTGTCGTTATTAATCTGTAATCATATAATACATTATTAATAGTTAATTATTAATAATTGCAATAATAAAACCAATGATAATAAAATATGGTCATTAATTATATTAATCCTCCTCCTCCTCCTAATTAAAAGCATTGCCATTAAGTTTAGATTGTGGGTCCTAAAAATTAGAAGATCCAGCAGGCAGCAAAGTCCCTGCCTGCCTACTCAAAAGTGAAGTCCCATTGACGTCAATGGGGCTTACTCCCCAGTAAAAGTGTTCGTGCATGGGCTTGCCAACCGGAAACATCCCTACTCGCGAGTAAACCCAAGGCAGGCCCAAGCATGCATAAGACGGTGCTGCCATCCGGCATGCTTACTTGCGAGGAAGCCCTGTTGAACTCGATGGGACTTTACTTCTGAGTAAGCATGTCCAGAAACCTTGGTGGTGCAAGGCTGAAAATCTTACACTTACTTAAAAGTAACCCCCATTGAGCGGATTGGGAGTTATGTCTCAGTGCCTACTTCGAAGTAAGGTAGGCCTCTTGGTTTATTTTTTTAAAATAGGTATATCCCCTTTCTCCACTAAATATAAGCATTCGGGGCAGCTAACAATAAAATATCAAAGTTGTAATTAAAACTCATCCAATTAAAAAATATGCACACTGACGCCTAAGCAAAATTACATGCATCCTTTGGATTAAGCAGGATACAGGAGAAATTAATTTGAACAGGAATTAATTTGATCCATTTAAGAGGCTTTGAAATGCTAAGCGAGGTGGGATATATGGTAATCAATTTCATTTATTTTAATCTCTCACTGATCAAAGGTCCTTCATGTCTAGCCGTTTTATTGTTGCGAGGGGTCTCACTGGTTTTTTTAAAATGTTTGCCGTAGGTTTTAGCATGTTAAATGCCTAAAACCAATAACTTAGGGTTGGCAAGGATCTGTTTTGTAAAATCATCTCTTTAAAGGAAACAAATTAGTGTGTGTGTGGGGGGAAACCAAACAACGCATCCAGGAATAATAATAATAATAATAATAATAATAATAATAATAATAATAATAATAACCGTCCAGCAAAACACATGTTGACACTGAATTTTAATTGAACACCGTGGGACTTGACTTCTGTGCAAACACAGATCAGGTATCACCACAAATCTCTCATCAAGAGAGAGATTTCTTTCCTTTTCCTCACCAGGGGAGGGGGGGAACCAAACCATAATCTTCTAGAGAAGGAGAGAGGTGACTACCTTCATTCTCCACCTACGCCCAGAATAGCAGCCCGATAGGTAGATATCCTGTAGGTGAAGCTCCCCCACACACATTACGATCTCTCAATGCTTCAACTTCTCAATTTTTAGGCTGTGATTAGAAGCAAGGGAGCAGAAACTGGGAAATAGGGGAAGGGAAACTCAAAGGACTTCCCTCCCCCCCCCCAATATAATTCATAGCAAAATGCAGGGCTAAGCAACTAGGCCTACGACATTTTGGCCTACAACACCCATCAGACCTTACCAGCATTGCCGGTGGTGAACCTGAGGGTGTTCAAGGCCAAAACATCTGGATAAGTCCAAGTTGCTCGCCCCAGATGTTTAGGATCAAAATAAAGACTCCTATGGGATGGGGCAGTTTTATTTCCCTTGTAATGGGAGAAGCTGCACCGGGTGAATTTTGGCCTGCCATGCAGCAAGCCCGCCAAACCAAAATGGGAACAATGAATGTGCTCAAAGAAACCTTCTTATTCAAAGGGAGCGTGCCCCCAGATACCGATTTAGGGCACGGACCGGAGCACACTGGCTTTAAAGTTTGTGCCTGACTTGGGCGGGCTGCTATACGAGATGAACTTTGCCTCGATCCAGCAGGGTAGCCCTTTTATGTCCCCAGATAACACAATCTGAAGATGGCATTGACCTGATTTGCTGCAGCAGCACACCAGTGGTTTGCGCCAACGCTATGCACTGCTGTTACGTAACTGCTCCTTTCCTCCCCTGTCCAACTTGCAACATTTTTTTCTTTATTCTTGAGCAACACTTTGAATTCCCCACATTCTGGTATGTCTCAGGGAGGCGGGGTCTCTATTTGCTGGCATCAGGAGACTTTTAAAGCTGCAGCTTATGCCTGACAAATTGCCCTCTGCGTTGGCGTGAAGTGAGCTGTGCCAGGCCGGCCTCTGCCCCCCCCCTTCCCGACCCTACATGAATCACAGCCAAGCTGCATTGCTGCTTATTCCTGCAACGCACGGCCCGTGGATCTGAAATTAGCTTTGGTGCCGGCTGCTCATTCCGGCACCCCATTTTTCAAATCTGGATTGCTTCCAACGATTAAAAGAAAAGGGAAGGAAAAGAAAATTACCCCTCCCTGTTTTATCAGGAGCGTCCAAAGTGACACAAAAGCGGTGAGCAAGTTTCCAGGGTCCACAGAGTTCTTCATTTGTCTCTTGCTTGCATGTTGAGCAAAGCAGAGGTCAGATGAGAACTAGTGTGTTGAAGCAGCAATGTCATAACACAGAGTGTAGGAGGATGTTAGAGATCACCCAAGAGAAACTAAACAGATTATATCTGCCCGGTTGGTTTCAGCTTGCAATTAAAACATTTTAAGGGCCCTGCTGAATCAGACCGAGAGTCCTTCTAGTCCAACACTCTGTTCAGCTGTTGACCAGGGACCAACAGTAATGCCAACACACCATGTCTAAAGCCCCCCAAAGTTTTCAAAATATAAAATCCACCAGTTACCCACGTCTGTCTCCGGCATGAAGCAAACGCTTCCTTCTTAGGCATAGAACACGAGTAAGGAGAAACAGTTTTAAGTTAGCAACTCTGGAGACTGATTTGAGATTAAAAAGAAGCAGCAGCCAACAGAAGCCAAATTGGGTAGCATTACCTAGTGGCTGGAAGATTATGACCCGCAAAGAGGGGTAAAACAATAAACTTTCTCTATTTTAGGGCTTTGCGCCGGAACAGTTAAACCCAGTTTTTTCTGAAAAGCGGAAAACTCAAAAGGTTTGTTCACCATTTTGCGACATTTTTGGTTAGCCCTCATAAAGTTATGGCCTGGCCATGGACTTTGGATCCCCCCCTTCTATACATTTTAAATACTTAAAATAGGAGAAACAGAGTCCTAATCACCACATTTTATCATTCTCAAGAGCAAAAGGGGAGGGGAGGGAAAAAGAATCTGAAACTTTTCTTGGGGTTTCTTGGGACTTATTTAAATGGATTTAATTTAAACTTATGCAACGCAGCAAATTTTTGCAGCTTTATGAGCTACCCTTTTCATTCTAGGGTCCCTATCCAGTTCAACCACACCATCCTAGCTTCCACGAAGCTAAAAAACAACTGTGCCTCTGGTTTCTTAGCGATTTGGCCTTTGATTAAAAACAACACCTCAATTAAAACTTTTTAGGATCTAAGGTCTTGGATCTCCACTTTAATTTGGTTTTAAAGAAGTCCAGATTTGCTTTGCAGAAAATTCCACCCCCACACACACACAAAAAAGGAAATTCCACCACAAACTCTTTGGGAACAAGGCAATTTCCCCCAAATATCTGAAGGCTCTTGGAAAGTAGCTTTTCCGTTCTCCTTCTTTCTCTCTCTGCCTTAAAGATCCACCCCCAAATCTCAAAGATAGTTAAGCTGCCTCCTGCGTGACACATCAGCCAGAATTAGTTCAAAACTCTGTTTTGAGAGCAAAGCAAGAGGGTACATTTTTACCTATCGCTGCACAGCGGTTGGCTTTCGTCCTCAGTAAAAACAAGATTGCACTTTTCCCAACCGAGACGCCACCCTGTCAAGCTGGAATCGTCCCTCCCACTGCAGAGAAATTTGGATCCAAGCCCAGGACTGACATCTGTACCGTATTCTCATTAAAACACCATGCATGTAAAAAAAGAAAAAAGAGAGAACCCGACGAAATGCAGGCGACGCAAGCAAGAAGAAAACTCTTAGACAAGAGTTCAGGGTTGGTATATTTCAGGATTGGTATATTTATTTACCAAAACCTGAAGTTCTCTGGCTGGTGTTGCAAGGCAAGAAAAACGTAAAACACAAACACGGAATAAAAACAGCACAGCGTGTAGACAGGGATCTACTGTGTGGGCATGTTTTATCAGAACTAGAGCCGGGTTCAAAACGTTGGCCAAGCTGGGTGGACATACGTTCAGAACTGAGGAACAAGAGTGCCTCTGAGCATATGCTCAGCCCAGGAATTGGGAACTGGTACCTTCCGCACAAAAATCCACTCGATTCTCCTCTGCACGTTCTTTTTCAGCGGACTAATTTCGATGGATCTAATTCCTGAACTAATTTAGAAAGACCTTCTTGGTTTTAAGCAATTATTATTACATTTGTATTCCACTCCCCCCCCCCCCCCATCTTGCAGGGAACCCAAGGTGGGTCACGTAGTCCTCTTCCTCCATTTTACCCTCGCAACAACCCTGTGAGGTAGGTTAGGCTGAGAGTCAGGGGAACAGGCCCCAAAGTCATCCAGTGAGAATTAGAACCCGGGCCACCAAAGTCCCAACCCAATGCTCTAAGCACTACACCAGAAACAATGAGCCAGAGATCTCCCAATGAATCCCGATCTAATCATCTGACCACCCTCCTCCAAGGAAGACCTTCTCTCTGCATGTGGTTCCAGCGCCACTAACTCCAACGTCCCCCACAAAGTGCCAGAGGACCCAGAACGCTGGTTTGCATATTACATAAAGGAAGAGGTGTGGCTATTCCCAGCTAAGTTGCTCTTCTGGAAGCAAAAAGGAGCACGTTCCTGGTTACTACAGCCTACCAAAATCGTTCCTGGCCGCCCCCGTCACCCAAAGTTAAGACATGAATGCAAGGGATGATCCCACATGAGTCCTGCGTTGCAAAACCAGATACCAGCCGTGGCAAGAGTGCATTAAACCGCTGGCGTGGAGCTCCATGTGCATAAAGACACATATTCCACTTTCCAATGACGTGATTTGACAATAGAAAAAGGAATAAAAAAAGACACCACTTTGCCCGCGGGAGAATTGGCAAACCTTTACCCACAACCGATTTTCGTGTCATTTGGAGCCAAGAATTCAAACCGGGAAGTGGGCCAGCAGGGCGTGGGCTGATTTATGGATTTATAATACTTTTTAAAAGATCAAGGAAATCACACTCAGGAGTGTTCAAGCAGGCGCTTGGGATACAGATTCCCATGTGCCTTGCACGATCTGGTTACAGCAGGACAGGTTTGGGAAGGAAACGTGGCCCAGCGGGCTGTAGCTAAAATGGCGACATTTTTTGCCTGGTAGCAAGTGATGTCAGGCCTTAGGAATTCACTTCCCTCCCAAATCGTTTCGCCCAAGGGTTTCAATTCGAAATCCAGCCGAATTCCAGATCTCCAGATTCCCTTTGTCAACTCCCAATGCGTTCATTTTTATTTTCCTACACCCTGAGAATTATTCTTTCTTTTCCATCCTAACATCTGGAGGGGCCATGAGTTGTCCACCCATTTTGGAGCACAACGACAAATTATTCATTTTATTAGGATAATTTTACACCTCGTGTCTTCTATTGCAGTAGGGCGTAATCAGGGTGGTTTGCAGGAAAGCATTCATTGATTTAAACACACACGAACAGGCCACCAATACAAATAAAACCGCTAAAAGAATGAATGTCAAGCGATGAAAAATCTCACGCGGGGAGAACAGACCGCTAAAAACTCTTCCAGCGGCCGAATCCAAAACGCCGCAATTTGCACATGGAAAAGTCAAGGGTGGAAACAGACCTGCAGCAGACAGTTCCACAGTTACACGGTGGGATTACGCAGGGCGCATTTGGCAAGAAGGCTACCGTCTTTTAAGTTAGAAAAATTAGACCAAAGTTGTTTGCAAACGTTTGCTTATTTAAATGTTAACTGCATGCAACCGTTGCCTCTATATACTGTTAATATACTGTTAAAGGGACGTGTGTTTGAGGTCGTGCGTGCATTTTCTTCTTTATTTGTAAAGAAACTTAAATAGTTTGTGGATTGTTTAAAACGAACTTATCTACCCTGTACAGGCAAAGGGACTGACTTGGTTCTCCATGGCTGGGCTCACCAGGGGCAGTGGATCCCCCAACCCATCAGCCCTCTCCCTTTCAGAATCGCTGCCTTTCAGACTTACAGGTCAAAGTGAAACTTTAAACACAGGGAGGGTCTGCCCCTTCTTCAATGGAAGCGGTTCACCTGGCTCTCTCTGACGAGGATCAAGACCCCCTGGCCAAAAAGATGGCCTTGAAATATATGAGGTTTTCCTTCTGCCCTCCTCTCCTTGTCCACACAGGACATTTTTGCTTGCTCAGCTGTGAGCGAACCAGAGATTGGAATGGGGAATAGCTTGCGAGTGCCACCCTGTGGCCAACCAGAGCAGTGCTGCTGCCACGGAGAGACCACGGAAATCCCGTTTATCATTGCACAGTGGCAAAATCTGCCAGGATGTGTGAGGTGTGCAACAGGCAATCCTGAAGAGACAGGCCTTGCTAGGCGGCAGCAAGATACAACTCCACACCCTTTGTGGCCGGAGCCACACCACCAGTAGCTCTCACACCGAGGGCCAAAAAACCCCATGGGAAGGGGAGATTTTACGTAAGAAACCGCCTTCTCCTAGTTCAACCTATTTGTGTCTGTCTAGCCCAGGATGGTCTAACTGCCAGAGTTTCTTCAGCATCCCGTACACAGAGGGGTCTTCCGCATCCGTTGCCGCTTCTCGGAGGTCCTTCTCGGTGGTGGCTCCAATTGTGGAACGCTCTCTGAAAATGTTCATTTGCCAAGTGAAGTTAGATGCCAGCAGTTTCTGCTTCTTTGTTCTTTAATGCAGCTTTTAAAAAACCATTCCAGATACCGAAGTGAAACTTGGCATGCACATTCAAAACACAATTCTACCCTTCAAGTTCAAAAATGGGCTGGAGCAACCCGTCAATGAACCGGTCTGAAGAGAAAACTAGTGCCAACATGGACATCTTTCCTCTACTCACAAGCATTCGACGGCATACTTTTTTTTTTTAAGCCGGCTCCAATCGTTTCACCGCTAACGGTTTTTAAACTTTCTTTCAAACGGTTTTACATCTGTGAACGTTCAGGGGCTTACGTTATGCTTCGTCGCATTGTGAACAGGCCAGAGAGCTTTGGCTCTTGGGCGTTGATAGAAATGTCATCAACGAACGAATGGATGAACTTGATCCTCTTAATATAATGCTGGGGATGGAACCTACAAATGTCTACAAGTGAAGCAGTTGGTTGGTTCTATGACAGAGGTATGACGGCTGCTTTGTCTATGGGTCCATCTAGCTGATTGTCTATTCATGCTTGTCGTTTTCCAAGGGCGTCTCGGGAAGAGAAAGGTCTTTTCTCCATCACCTCCTACCTAATCCTTTTAAAACGGAGATCGAACCTGGACCGTCTGCCTGCAAAACAGCTCTACGGATGAACTGCAGTCCATTCTCCTACTGGCCATCTTCTGCTCTTCAGCAACAGCTCCAACTGGCTGACCAGTCTAGAATCTCCCCAGACGCTCACACTGGATGCATCCTCCGATGTCTTTCGCTGCAACCGCAACGCCAAAGGGAGCGCTTTGCCTCATTAGCTTAACTAGAAATGAGGAGAGACTGAAAGAACTGGGCATGTTTAGCCTGGGGAAGAGAAGATTGAGGGGAGACATGAGAGCACTCTTCAAATTCTTAAAAGGCTGTCACACAGAGGAGGGCCAGGATCTCTTCTCGATCCTCCTAGAGTGCAGGACACGGAATAAGGGGCTCAAGCGACAGGAAGCCAGATTCCGGCTGGACATCAGGAAAAGCTTCCTGACTGTTAGAGCAGTACGACAACGGAACCAGTGACCTAGGGAGGTTGTGGGCTCTCCCACACTAGAGGCCTTCAAAATGCAGCTGGACAGCCATCAGTCAGGGATGCTTTAGGGTGGATTCCTGCATTGAGCTTGGGGTTGGACTTGATGGCCTCTTCCAACTCTACGATTCTAGGGCCATAGCTAGACCTAAGGTTTATCCCTGGATCGTCCAGGGGTCAAACCTGTTCATCTAGGTGACACACAGGGGATCCAGTGCTCAGGCAGGGGTGAACCCTGGATGATCCCAGGATAAACCTTAGGTCTAGCTGTGGCCTAGGATTCTGAGAAAAGGAGCATGAGTTCTTGATGACCATTTGAAGATTCAATCTCTGGGTTATACATAAAAACGTTCTGGCGTATCGGATTACTTTCTTGTTTTATTTTTTAACCTTAATATACATTTATACAGGCCATAATAAAAATTATGCCACAGGATTGGTTTGTTTTCAGTTATTACTCTATGGGTCAAGAAGAAACGCATGCACGTACAAAGGAGAGGTAGTAGAAACACTGTATTAAAGACCTAAAAATACAAACGTCGTATAAATTAAAACAAAACAAAACAAAGACACTTTCAAATTAACCACTGGAATTTCTCGTACGGATAAATAAAGGTAAAAAGTACATTACTTTTGTCAAAACAAAAAGAAGGCGGGGAGAGGGAGGAGACCATAACAGAAATGTGTGGTTTTTTGATTTTCCGTTCGTCGATGAAAGCTGACCGTGTTTGAACGCCGGAGACCGCCCGCCAAAGGATGGCTTGACCGTTTTTTTTTAAAAAAAAGGTTCGAAATGATTTTGTTCTGTTGTGTTTTTCAAGTGTTCCAAGCAGCGGAGTGATGACGCTTAAAAAAAAAGAGAGGGGGAAACCTCTCAAAATTAAGAGGAACCGTTTGCAGAGATAAGTTGTCTGGATATGTCACGGGTTGAAAAACCACCTTGAAGTTCGAACGGACGGAGGATGGAGACGGCGAAGGATATTGAACATCCTTAAACACCCTGATTCCTTGATGCTTTTTGCTGTCTTAGGAAAAGTCCATGCTATACAGATGCTTAATTCCGTGTCTCTTTCAGAGCCTTAACACGGATCCACGAAAGAACGGATCAAAACTGCCATAGTGTGTTCTAGGACAGTCCGGAGCGGGGGGGGGGGACCCCAGGATACAGCGGCATGGTGGGGGGAACTGATAACACATCCAAAGCAGGCAATAATGCACATTTTCACACATGCTACGACGGAACTAAGCAACCAAACCTTTATATGGAGAAAGGGAGAGAGAGAGAGAGAGAGAGAGAGAATATCCAAGCCACTACCAACTTCTTAACGTTACCGAAAGAGTCCAGAGAGTAACGGAGTCACTCAAGTATTAGACAAAAAGGTAGGTATCAAATAGGAACGTCCACATGAAGATGGGTCTGTACACGTTTCGTCTGAACGTCTCCCTAAGAAGCTATATTTGAAATTTTGGAAAAGTTTGGTTTTCTGGGTGATGGTGTTGTTGACGGTTTCCCCCCCCCCTTCCTAAAACGTATACAGTGAACTGAAATGGTTTCTTGCTCAGAGTTCCTTGTTGTGCCTTTTCTGGTTTTTTTTTTTTAATTAACGGGTGTGTGTTTTTCCTTCAAAAAACAAGTACACAGTTACGTTAGTAAATTAGTGCAATATAGTGTTGGGGGGAGGGGGAGGGATTCGGAAGGAGAAAAAACGTCCAAGCTTGTGTTGTAGTATCCACGATCATCAGGGATTCTGGATAGAGGTTGCCCACTTCAAAAAATAAAGTAAAAGGTCCATCATTTTCCTTAGCCTTTTTTTTTTAAAAAAAAAAAAAGGTGCAGTGTTTACAAGATCCAAACTCAGGCCCAAATCTAACAGCACCCCCAAGCGTCACAAAATGCACGGTTTTGTCTTCATTCCACCGTCTCGTTCCAAAAGAGAAACTTTTTTTTTCCTCCCGCCCGCGACGGGGAAGCCTGTCGTTCTGGCTAAAGAAGAAAGCCTTGTTTCTTTGTGGCATCTTCTTGTAAGAAAACAAGGAGTCGTTTCGACGCACCCCAGGGCGGATCTTTTAAATCTGGCGGCTCGGCAAAGGGGCGGCGAGGCGGGATTAGCCGTAAGGCAGGTGACCTCCAAACGCGTTTGGGATTCCTTCCCCTCTTGCGAAATGACCGCGTTCTGTTTTTTCTTTGGTAGAACAACCACGGAGAATTCAAAGCCGCCCCTCCTTGGGACAGGGGAAAGAGCGGCCGGCGATTTTGGCTACGGCAGAACGTCTGTCGAGTGGTCCCGGGCAAACCGGCTCCTAGTCATAAACGGCCACAGCAGTGCAGCACAGGGCCGAGAGCCTGCGTTCGATACTCGCTTTATCTGAAAGCAAAGGAGAAAGCGTTAAGAAGATGAGAGGGGCTATGCCAACCAAAAGACTGCGGGTTTTTTTCCTCTTCCCTCCCCATGCCTTTTTCCTTGTGTGTCGCAACTTCTTTAGATTGTAAACCTGCCGGGCGGGGACAATCTTATTTTGATTGATTCTAAGTACGCCATTCCAGAGGTCTTTGGGGGTTGAAGAGCAGGCTAAATATACTCCAAATAAATCGTAATAATAAAACCCCGCTCATTCTGTATGTCGGCTGTGCTCCCATCTTACTATCGCACGTTACGGATTTGAGAGCTTTGCAATTTGAACCGTATGTAATTTTTACCATATGTAGTATAGTCAAATGTCAAGTTTGTATGTGTTGCAACGTTCTGTGGACTGAGCAACAAACGCATTGTTGTTGTGGTGTGTGTGTGTGTGTGTGTGTGTGTGTGTGTGTAAGACAGAATGTCAGGCGTCCAGCAAATGGGACCTGCCACATCGCCTTACACTTGTTGATGTTCTCGATGTCAGCCGGATCCTGCAAGACCTTCGCCAGGCCTTCCAGCAGCAGCGCTGCCTTGTGATACCGGTACGCAATGTCTTCCGTCTGCTGAAACATCTCGTCTAGGGCAGCAGCCTGCACCTGGGGAGAGCGGGAGAGACGGGTCAGCCCCGAAGGCCGAGAAGAGAGCGCGGGTGCCGAAAGGCGACTGGCGGAAAAAGGAGACTTGAATGGGGAGGGGGAGCGCGGCTCAGGGGTTAAGAGCCAGGTCCGATGCCCGTCCTCTTCCGGTAGGGCTAGATCTTGTTGGAAACCCTGGGGAGCTGCTGTCCGTCAAGTCTCGACAGCTCTGGTTTTGGGACCTGGTTTGCACAACCTGAGATGCCGGATTATGGGTTGACTATGGTTTATTGCTGAACCGTGGGTGGCTGCGTGCGGTGAATCCAGCCGCGCTAACATGGTTTGCTGACCACGAACAACCTGCAGTTCACCACCCAGCAACAAACTTCTCTTCGCGGGTGGTTCGTGGCTAACAACCCGCGGTTTGTTTGCACGGCCGGGTTTGCACGACGCAGCGACCCACGGTTCGGCGACAACCCACACTCTGGGTTGTCGGGTTGTGCGCACCCAGCCAGTATAAGGCAGCTTTCGATGGTCTTAAAGAAGAGAAACTCCGTGCGCAGACATCCGGGCGGGCTGTCCTGGTCTCATCACTTTTGAAGGGTCGTATAAAAGGGCATAGAGGGTTGGGACTTGAAGACGACGACCCAGGTTCAAATCCTGGCTCAGCCAAGGGTGGCTTTGGATCAGAGGCCAATCATTCAGCCTCGCCTAACTCAAAGGGTTGTCGGAAGAATAAATGAAACGGGGTGAGGGGAAGGCTTTGGAGGAAAGAAACAGAATAAACCAACAGAATAAATGCACGCGAAGGTTTCCTTGGAGGAGGGTGGGAAGAGGAAATGAGCCAGGGGGTGCACATCGAAGTCATCACCGGATGCTCCACGCTATTCATTCCCCTTCCAACCGTTCTTGAGAAAAATACCTGCGTGACAGGCACCAGGAGTTAGGCTTCTGGCAATGGGGGCGTTACGGTTTTATATTTGCATTTTTGGCTTTGGGTCTTGCCAAGGGGCTTCGACCTGGGGTGCGGATGCCCGTGGTGCCAGGTGGGCACCACCCAGAAAAGAACTGCTGAGCTTCCCAAAGATGTGGATGACCGCAAACCGTAGGGAAGAGGGATTTCCCTCGTTCGCTAGGACGGCGAAGGACGTTCAAACCTGGAGGGCAGAATGCACTCTCCTCCGTGGAAAGAGACACTCGCCAAGTTTCTACGCCTTCCAACAGGCTTCAAACAGCCTGCCCTGGCTGAGCAGGAACGACAAGGGCTCCCGGAAAGGGACTCTCAGCAAAAAAAGACACCCCGCATCTATCCCTTCCCCACCCCCAACCACACCCCTGGCCCTCTGAATTTTGAACGCCTTCTGGAAATGCCGCAGCAGAACCTTTTTGCTTCGACCGGCCTTGCCGCGGCCGCCGCTAACGTTATATATGGTACCGTTTCGGAACATTTTCCCCATCGCCCCCACCGGGGCTGGCAGCGCTTGGGGAATTCGAACTCGTTACTAAGCTGAGGCTGACGAAAGATCTGCCAGACGAGGCGGGGAATGGGGTGCCCCGGCGACTTTCCGAGCCGTGCAGAGGAGGCGTTAATGAGCGCTGGAGCGATTTTAATTAATCCCCGAGAGCTCGGCCTCTCGGCTTTAATTCGTTTGCGTCCGTTTTAATGGAGGCACGTGGGCCTCGTGCGGCTCTTATATTTATCCAGGAGAGGAGCAGCGAAATGAGAGGCAACTTGGCTTGGAAAACAACCGTGGCGAGGCCCACGGCGGGCATCTTGGAAAGACGCCCCCGGCCTCGCTCTAGTTCCCCGTCCGTGGCTGCCGCCGTGGCCTTACCATTTCCACAGCGCAGCTGTAAATGAGCTTCTCGGCCGTGACGCTGTTGATTTCGTCCACGAACCTCTGCTTGTCCGAGAAGAACCGGTTGAGCTTTTCCGTCAGTTTCTTGCACATGGCGATGCAGAATTTGTACCGCTCGTTCAGGTTTTTGACAACTGCAGAGAAAGAGAGAGAGAGAGAGATGAAACGGTTGTGAAGCAGAGGATCCGGGGCCCGCCGGCTCATCCTCACTGGTGCCGCCGCCGATTTAAAATATCGTTTATTACATCTCTATACTGCCCCCATAGCCGAAGCACTCTGGGCGTTTTACGCAGATTGAAAACCAGTGACGGAGGAAGCAGCAGCCAGGAAGCAGCTTTAAAGCCCTACACGGTTTGGGTCCAGGCGACCTGCGGGATCGCCTTCTCCCGTACAATCCGCCCCGCACACTCAGGTCCTCTGGGGAGAATTTCCTTCAGCCAGCCCAAATTAGGCTGACGGGTATTACCCAGAGGACCTTCTCTTCTGCTGCTCCCAGACTGTGGAATGGCCTGCCGGAGGAGACGCGTCAGCTTGACAATCTTTTAGCGTTCAAGAAAGTTATCAAGGCTGATCTCTCCGGCAGGCCTATCTGGTGGAATTTTAGGATGTTTTTAACATGTTTTTAGGATGCTTTTAGGATGTTTTTAAACAGTGCATACCATGTTTTTAATCAGTATTTTATGTATTTCATGGTATCTGAAGGAACGCCTCCTCCCATATGTACCTGCCTGGACCCTAAGGTCATCTCCATGAGCCCCTGCCAAAGAAAGTGAGGCAGGTGGCTACCAGGAGCAGGGCCTTCTCCACTGTGGCACCCCGGCTGTGGAATGAGCTCCCTAAAGAGGTTCGCTTCGCACCTACATTATATGCCTTTAGACGCCAGGTGAAGACCTTTTTATTCTCCCAGCATTTTAACAGCCTATAACTACATTTTAACTCGGTGTTTTAAATTCGTAATTTTGCATTGCTGCTGTTTTGATCTGGTTGAGCTTTTACATTGCATTTTATAGTATGGTTTGATACTGTTGTTTTATACTTTGGTTTTGATTTTTGTGAACCGCCCAGAGAGCTCCGGCTATTGGGCGGTATAGAAATGTAATAAATAACTAAATAACTAAATAAATAGCTGTTGTTCCCCGCCTCGATCCAATCAGAGAGGTGGGTAAGAAATATATTATGATGATGATGATGATTCCCACCGCAGCTGCTGAGCTCGCAGGGAGGGAGGCGTGAGGAGGTGGCAGAGGGCCCCGCGGGGGTGGGGTGGGGTGGGGGAGGCCGGCGAAGCGACCGACGCACCTTGCTTGACAGCGGTGGAGAGGTTGAGTTTGGCCGACTTGATCTGTGCTTTGGCCAGGTGCAGGGAGGAGGCCAGGAGCTGGGCCGCTTTCATGTACAAGACCAGCTGCTCCACTTGCCTGGGGAGAGAAAAGGCGGCCGTTGTCAGGAGTTCTGCTGTCACACACACACACACACACCACACACACACACCCCGCGGTGGGGTTGCTGGTCAAAAACAAAACCTGAAGTCCATCTCAACTTACACAGCTCAGCTCATCTGAGTGTGCCCCTCAAATACACTCCAGAGTCCTCTGCAAACATGCGGAGGCTCATGAAAGGCTTGCTTGTTTGAATTGTACGATTTAAAGCAACCCAGGTCCTCGTGGCAGACGCCACGCCGAGTGTCCTGTCCTGTCCCCAGGTCTAAAGCCGTTGCTTCATAGGCTGCGGGGCGTTTTTCAGCTACTCATAAGCCTAGGCTGGGAAGAGAGGGCAAGTTCCCCTGCCTCTCTCGGGGCTCAAAAGCCCCCAAATCAGTCTTCCTCCTCCCAGGACTGTTAAATCTGGTGCTAAAAGGGTTAAATTATGAAGAAGGCTGCTTCAAGTTGGGGTCGCTGGTAAAAAACAAAACCTGACGTCTATCTCAACTTCGAATGTAAGCCTGAGGGTAGGGACTGCCTTCTTTATTGATAAATTGTAAGCCGCTCCGAGAGCCTTTTGGCGGAGGATAAAAATACTCTTAAAATAATAATAATAAAAAAACTTACAGAGTTCAGCTCATCTGAGTGTGCCCCTCAAATACACTCCAGAGTGCTCTGCAAACATGCGGAGGTTCATGAAATCTGAACACGCTTCCGGTGGGGGGGGGGGAGAAGGCTCCACAGAGATCACCCACCCCCACTCCCCGCCGGGACAGACGGTGGGCACCTACCCCCAGTCCTTGCTCAGCTGGCTGATCTCATCCACCACGACGCTCTCCTGGATCTGGTAGAGCGACACGGCCGAGTTGCACAGCTCCGGGTTGCCGCTCCGGATGGCGGTCAGGTCTAGCACGCACTCCGTGAAGGCCAGCATCAGGTTCAGGTGGCGGAGCGTGTCCGTGTGCTCTCTCTGGCGGGTGGAGGGGGGGTGGGTGGAGGGAGGAAGGAAACCAAGAGGCCAGCTTAAGCTTTTGCTCAGTGCCCTGAAGCCATTGCCAAACGGGGACTTCTCCAGGGCAGCCCCCACCCCCCGAAAAAAAACTAGAGACTCGGAATCTGCCCCCCGAAACGTCGGTGGAGGTCTTCAGGCAATCATGTAAGAACAGAAGAACCGCAAGAAGAACCTGGCAGGATCAGACCGTGGTCTCTTTCCCCTCTCGCGACCCGAATTAAATGAGCGTAGCCAGGCGAAGACGGCTGCGTTACCACTGTAATTACAAGCTTAAAGCGGGGAAGGAAACAGTTTAGAAAACGACTAGATCTGTAGCTTCACCGATGTTACGTAGCAAAGCATTAAAATTAGCAGTTGGAGCGTCGGACTGGGAGGCGGGAGATCCGGGTTCTAGTCCCCGCTCAGCCACGGAAACCCACTGGGCTCTCAGACAGGCTCTCAGCCCAACCCACCTCACAGGGTTGTTATTATGAGGATAAAATACAGGGAGGTGGATTATGTGCGCCACCTTGGGTCCCACGGAGGAAAAACGGCGGGATAGAAATGCAGTAATAATAATAATAATAAAAATGTGCGAGTGTTTGACCTCATTCCATACCTCCATCAAAGTTTCTTCCGGCAGTTCGGGGGCTTCGAAGGTGATGAACCCCTCTAGGCTGGGAGGCGAAACGCCGTAAGGCATGAACTTCAGGCACGGAGCCATCTCGGCGCCGGGAGGAGAGGAGCCCATGTAAATCCCCGGCGGGGAACCCATGACGACGCGGCCGCTGGTCGAGCAGAGAGACCCTCCGGAACTGCTGGAGCCGACTGGAAGGGCAGGAACGGACACACGGGGGCACGCTCACTTCAGCAGTCTGACCAGGTAGGTCTAGTTCGACACACACACACATCCCGACACACACCTGAAGTTGTCCCTGGCAAGGTATTTTTTTTTGGGGGGGGGGACGACTTGTGCAAATTTTGGAGCTGCCGCACGGCTCCCTCTTGCACACGGGCGGTGCCGGTTTCGGCTACATAAAGTTCGACACACCCTAAGCGAACGTCGGAAGTAAAAGGGACTATTAGAAAACACGGCCGTTTTCGTTCCCGGCAAACGGGGCTTGCACGGAGCGATGTGGGTGAGGAGACGTGGCTCGAGCCAGGAAAGGCTGGGCCGCCCTCCTCGCCGCCTGCTAGGCCCTTCTGCCGCCTGCCCCCGCCCGGCCCATGACTCCCAAGACGCTCTGCTCTGAAGCTTCTGCTTCCGTCGCCTTAAGGATTTACGGACAGGGCCTTCTCTGCAGTGGCCATCCGATTGTGGAAAGAGACTTCGGGGCAACTTCAGGTTTCTGTTCTCGGTCATTTCTCCCCCCCCCCCCCCGGAGGAAGCCTGGCGCTCACCTGACGTCGTCCGGGCTCGGAGGATCATGTGGGTGCAGGTTGGAGGGGTGGCACTATTCGGAGGGGAGCCGACGGTAAACATCACGGCCCTCGAACCCGCACCCACGGGAAGCGGCACCGCCGCAACGCCACAGGCGCCTGCTGGAGCTGTGGGGAAGAGCAGCGTGTTAGTCCTCATGAGGGCGTCCTCATAGGATCCACAAGGACAAGCTGAGCACAACAGGGTTGTCAGGGAGGCCCCCCCCCAAGAGAACCCTCCCTCAAAAACCCAGCAGCCCTACAAAATGTTAAATCCAAGCATGTCAAATGGAGAAAGGGGAACAGCAGTGATTTCTGGGTGTTGCTGTGGATGTGTTTCCGTAGGCCCAGTTTCTAACGGTTTTCTGTCTAGTTCTGTGATGGGACTGATGCGGCGAACGAGATAATTGGGACCTTTTCCTGTTGCCATAGGTTTTTTTTTTTGACTTCCGTAGCCAGTGGTGTATGTTTTCCCCTTCGCCTCCAGGGATTTATCCGCCCCCGCCCCCCTTTAAAGCGCATCCAACTTGGTGGCCATCAGCATATCTTGCGGTAATGAGTTCCGCAGTTTGCGATGGGTGAAGAAGTCCTTTCTTTTCCCTGTCCTAAATTTCCCACTGGTCAGCTTCATGGGATGATCCCGTTGGGACCTAGTATTATGGGAAAGGGAGGAAAAGGTCTCCCTATCCACATTCTCCACAGGTTATGCTGGGATGGCAACGCCGGACAGGGCCTTCTCAGCGGTGGCCACCCGATGGTGGAACGCTCTCCCCACCAAGACCCACCTGGTGCCAATATTTAATCTAGCCAGTTTAAGAACTCCCTTCCATTTCCAAGCCTTTGATGGACTCTTTAATGCATCAGTGGGCTTCCTTGCCATTGTCACTGGCGTTTCCCAGTTGTTTTTACGGGATGCTTTCGTATCTAACTAGTTTTTAAAAACACGTAGGTTTGAACCCCGTTGAGGAGTCGATGAGCCTTTTGAAAAAGACGTTACGAAATCTAATAAGCGACTGACAATGACGCATCGCCCGAAGCCTCCTCTCCTGTGGAGTTAGCCAGGAGTTCATGTAACCGGCGTCCCCCTTACCGGTATCCATCGGCCGCTCCGTATTAAGGCTGTCTGTGCTGCCCTGGTAGAGCTGGCCGCCGAGAGCGGCCCTCGCCTGCTGATCCGACAACTTGCCGGTACTGACGGACCTAGGATGGAAGAGCGGAGAGTTTTTCTGAAGCGGCAAAACTCAGTTTTTCCACTTGGGCTGGGAAGGGAAGACGCTGTGAAGAGTGGCTGTCCCCAGCCTGGAGGTCTCCTGACGAGTTGGACAGCAACATCCTTCAAGAAGGACGCAGATAAGTTGGGGCGTGTTCAGAGGAGGGCAACCAGGATGATCAGGGGTCTGGAAACAAAGCCCTAGGAAGAGAGACTGAAAGAACTGGGCATGTTTAGCCCGAAGAAGAGAAGATTGAGGGGAAACATGATAGCACTCTTCAAAGACTTAAAAGGTTGTCACACAGAGGAGGGCCAGGATCTCTTCTCGATCCTCCCAGAGTGCAGGACACGGAGTAACGGGCTCAAGTTAAAGGAAGCCAGATTCCGGCTGGACATCAGGAAAAACTTCCTGACTGTTAGAGCGGTACGACAATGGAATCAGTGACCTAGGGAGGTCGTGGGCTCTCCCACACTGGAGGCCTTCAAGAGGCAGCTGGACAAGCATCTGTTGGGGATGCTTTAGGGTGGATTCCTGCATTGAGCAGGGGGTTGGACTCGATGGCCTTGTAGGCCCCTTCCAACTCTGCTATTCTATGATTCTATGATTCTAAGTGTTGAAATGATGCGTGATGCAACCGCAACGCCAAAGGGAGCTCTTTGCCTCATTAGCTTAACTAGAAATGAGGAGAGACGGAAAGAACTGGGCATGTTTAGCCTGGGGAAGAGAAGATGGAGGGGAGAAATGAGAACACTCTTCAAATACTTGAAAGGTTGTCACACACAGGAGGGCCAGGATGTCTTCTCGATCATCCCAGGAAGCAGAACACGGAATAACGGGCTCAAGTTACAGGAAGCCAGATTCGGGCTGGACATCAGGAAAAACTTCCTGACTGTTAGAGCAGTACGACAATGGAACCAGTGACCTAGGGAGGTGGTGGGCTCTCCCACACTGGAGGCCTTCAAAAGGCAGCTGGACAACCATGCTTTAAGGTGGATTCCTGCATTGAGCAGGGGGTTGGACTCGATGGCCTTATAGGCCCCTTCCAACTCTACGGTTCTATGAACACCCTTCATTCCCATGGGCACTGCAAGCTGACTGTAAAGTGTTTTGAAAAAGAAGGAAGGAAACTGCGGTGATGTCGTGCCTGTGAACAGCTCCCATCATCCCCTTCCGCTCACTGGGCGGCACCACCGGCTGAGAGAAGATTGAGAAGAGCACCCCAGAGCCTGCGCAGGGGCGGGCAAAAGAGAGATCTCCAACCACTTTCGACTTCAGCTCCCAGAAGTCCCTGCCCACGGCTGAGGAATGCTGGGAGTTGAAGTCCCAAAGGTCTGGAGTTCTACTTCGTGGATTCCTAGTCGTGTTTCGTCGACCGCTCAGGAGCTCTTGTGCTACCTCAGCTTCTACTGGGAGGACGAAGGGCAGCTTCGAAGCGCGGAAATTATTTTGCGGGCGGCACCTGGGCTGACACCGAAACGCTGCGGGGCGGCGACCGCTACCTGCCAAAGACGGTTTTCCCGTGCTGCTGCTGCTGCTCCGCCTGCCTCTCGCTCCCCTGAGCCGAGTGGAAGTGAGGGAACGCTCGTGCTTCGCCCACGTCCTTCGACGGCTGCGAGGGGACGTCGGCCGGCCCCTGGCGGCTCACCAGGCCCACCAAGTTCGAGGAGGCTTGGGTCTTCGGGATCTTGAAAGGAGCCGTCGCCTAAAGGGAAAAGGGAGGCGGGGAAAGGATCACGCCGAGTCCGCTTTCGTTCCCACCCAGGCCGGCTGGGCCGGGGAAGCGGCCCTTTTAAAACGCTTCCTGCGTTTAGAACCCTGATACCGGAGGTCGCACGCGACCATCAGGGCTAGTAGCCATGGATGGCCTTCTCCTCCTCCAGGAATTTATCCAGCCCCCTTTTAAAGCCATCCAAATTGGATGGAATGAAGATAGAAGAAACACCAAGAGTTGCATTACTTTCACCATACGAAGACTTAAAATGCAAAAAAGAAATTAAGGGATTGGTAACAAATTTGCTGACTGCAGCAAGGTTAATTGTAACTAGGAACTGGAAGATTCAAGGGGATTATTGTATTGAAGAATGGTGTAAAGAAGTGTGGGATATTGCCATTCATGATAAATTGACATGTAGCGTTACAGTGAGAAGAGGTATAGCAAAAAAGAACGATGTTGAGGAAATTTGGAAACAGTTCCTATTATTTGCGTTTTCTAAGGGAAGTGGGAAACCACCAGCAGAAGAGGGGTTAATATTTTGGAAACAGGAATGATCCCGAAGGGAAGGGGGAGCACTTGTTGGATTATGTTGAATTACGTTGGATTATGCTATGGATAAAGTATTACATGTTAATAATTATATCTTCAAGTAACTTGTTAGGTATTGGAATCTTTTTCTTTTGTATGGTATGTTAAATTGTTATGTTTGTTTGTTTGTTTTATGTAGTAGTTCAATCAAATTTATAAAAAAATAAAATAAAGCCATCCAAATGGGTGGTCATGACTACATCTTGTGGCAGGGAGTTCCACAGTTTAACAACGTGCTGGGTGATGAAGCCCTTCCTTTTATTTGTCCTGGATCTCCCACCGCTCAGCTTCGTTTTCAGAAAAGCGTCTCCCTCTCCACCTTCTCCGCACCAGGCCTGATTTTGTGCGCCTCTGTCCTGTCTCCCTTCACCCTCCCCGTTTTCCCCCAAGCTAAACAATCCCAGCTGTTGTCGCCTTCCCTCCTAGGGAAGATGCTCCAGCCCCCTTAGCCGCTGCCTTGGACTACAATTCCCAGTATTCCCAGCCAAGGCTCAGGAATCCTCAGGGCTGGGGATCCCAAACTTCCGCAGCGGCCCCCGGTCAGGCAAGGCGGCCGAAGACCCGACGCCCACCTTGGTGGGAGAGCCGATGATGGTGGGCAGGGGGCTTTTGAAGAGCCAGTCGGAGCTGCGGGGCGACGTCCCCGGGTGCTTGGTGGGCGACGCCCCCAGGCTGACGGGCCGGGCGGGCTGCGGGGAGTGGCCGTAGGCGGCGTAGGACGGGCAGACGGGGTCCGAATGCTGCTTGCGGAGTTTCTGCTTGGTCTGGTAGATGTCGGTCAGGGTCGTGGCGCTCTGGAGCCGGGCGCCGGCCATCAGCAGGGACTGCGGGGAGTGAGACGCCGGGACCGGCGAGCCTGCGGCGGGAGAGAAGCGGGAGACGCCGTCGGGCGGGGAAGCGGAGCGGCCGGCGGGGGCCGGCGTCTGGGCGTCACGGCTCGGGCAGGGCCGGCCGTGCCCGGTGTGCGCGGCGCCATTCATGCCGCTTGGCGGGTGCCGCTTTCGACTGCTCTCGCTCAAACGCAACGGACGCCAACGCACGGGGTCCTTCGCACGACACGGCCAGGCGGCTGAGCGAGGGCCGTTGTCGGTGAGCGCGTTGCCCGAACCCGGGGCATTTTCCGCGGGCCGGCTCATTAACCGTGCGTAAGAACGTAAGAAGCGCCCTGATGCTGGATCAGGCCAAGGGTCCATCTAGTCCAGCACTCTGTTCCCACAGGGGCCAACCAGCCACAAAGTAGGACAAGGG
The DNA here is from genome assembly GCF_023053635.1 of Elgaria multicarinata webbii. Taxonomy (NCBI): domain Eukaryota; kingdom Metazoa; phylum Chordata; class Lepidosauria; order Squamata; family Anguidae; genus Elgaria; species Elgaria multicarinata. The sequence goes on from NC_086192.1 coordinate 11,324,255, forward strand.
TGCAACACCACCACCCTACCCATGTTCCCCAGCAACTGGTGCACACAGGCTTCCTGCCTCGGGTACTGGAGGTAGCACACAACCATCAGGGCTAGTAGCCGTGGATCGCCTTCGCCTCCAGGAATTGATCCCCCACACACAAGGCGAGAGAATGAAGGCCACTCACCTGAGGAGTTTCGGCTCCTGGCTTCGTGCCCTTGGGGCTGTCCGCAACAGCAGTGCCCCAGCTGCTCAGGGATGGTGCCAACTAGAGGGGGAAGAGAAAAAAAGGTGGATACGCCGTTATTCTCCCTAGAAAGGGGAGCATCCGAGAAAAAGCAGGCGTCTCAGGCGTCTGTCGACAGCTCCTTCTTCAACGGAAAATGAACCTTTTCTTAAAAGGACAACTGCAACTCCGTCCTCTAGGTCAATAGCTAGCTCAGCCTTCCGCGCCCTGGCGCCCTCCCGATGTGTTGGACTACAACCCCCAGCATCCCCTGGAGAGCCTCTTATGCTCCCTTAAGAACCTAAGAAAAGCCCTGATGCTGGATCAGGCCAAGGGCCCATCTAGTCCAGCACTCTGTTCGCACAGCGGCCCGCCAGCCGTCGGCCAGGGATGGACAAGCAGGACAGGGTGCAACAGCACCCTCCCGCCCATGTTCCCCAGCACACAGGCTTACTGCTTCGGATACCGGAGGTAGCACACAATCATCAGGGCTAGTCGCCATGGATAGCCTTCTCCTCCAGGAATTTATCCAACCCCCTTTTTAAAGCCACACAAATGGGTGGCCATCGCTGCATCCTGTGGTGGTGAGTTCCACAGTCTAGCTCTGCGCTGTTTGACAGATCAAAGACGTCCTTCCTTGGATCTGTCCTGAATCTCCCACCCATCAGCTTCATGGGATATGATCCCGTTGGGTTCTAGTATCATGGGAGAGGGAGAAAAATACCTCCTTCTCCGCCTTCTCCACCCCAGGCGTCATTTTGCCCACCTCCATCCTGTCTCCCCCCCACCCGCCGCCACCTGCTCATGTCACACCGTCCCTTCCCCGACACCCCCCCCCCCAAGGCATCTCGTTCCATGGCTTTACCTAGTGGCGAAGGAGAATACGGCCTAGAAGAGCCCGTGGAGAGCCGGCGTCCGACGGCTTGGGCGGCTTCCGACGGCACCGGGGAACAGGAGCCCGTCTTCAGGAAGCCCATGGGGCTGGTGTTCGACCGCCTCACCACGGCAGATCTGAAGAGGCGGAATGAGAGAAGCCGTCCCGGTTGCAGGAGGAAACCGGCGCCGCTTAAAATGCCGCTTGTGTCACCTCCCACCCAGCAAAGAATACCTTGATGGGGATATATTCCTGGCCCAGTCCTAAAATGCTCAGCTTTTGCTTAAAACAACCGCTTCCCAGCCCGTTTTGGTGAGGGGCCGCTCAAGGCCTTTGGATGTATTTGAGCGCTTTAGGAAGGTAGGAAAAGCCCTGCTGGATGAGGCCAAAGGCCTGTTAAATTCAGCGCTCGGTTCCCAGTGTGGCCAAACAAATGCTCCGTATGGGAAGAACGCATCAGGGAGATTATTCCACAGTTGGGGGGCCACCACAGGGAAGGCCCTAGCACCCTCCCACCGGAGTTCCTCAGCAACTGGGGTACACAGGACATGCTGCCTCTCCGATACCAAAGGTAATCTACATGCATACTGTTCGTTTTTTGTGCTTTTTAACGGAGGTCTTAAATAGACATTGTTTGTTTTTATGCTTTTAAATTGCGTGTATTTAACGTTCGCGGTTTTTCAATCTTTTGCAAACCGCCCAGAGAACTTCGGTTAGGGGGCGGTATATAAATGTAATAAACAAATAAAAATAAATAAATAGCCACCCTGACTAGTAACCACTGACTGCCTCCACGAATTTATCAATTCCCCTTTGAAAGCCGCCCCAAGTTGGCTGCCGTCACCTCTTGCGGTGGCAAACTGCCGTTTAAACTCTGGGCTGCGTGTTGAAGCCCTCTGTGTGACACCTTTTCAAGCCGTTGAAGAGTGCTGTCACGTCTCCCCTTCGCCTACTCTTCTCCAGGCTAAACAGGCCCATTTTTTTCTGTCTCTCCTCATAGGGCTTTGACTGAAAGAGCTGGGCCTGTTTAGCCTGGAGAAGAGAAGATTTAGGGGAGACATGATAGCACTCTTCAGATACTTCAAAGGTTGTCACACAGAGGAGGGCCAGGATCTCTTCTCGATCCTCCCAGAGTGCAGGACACGGAATAACGGGCTCAAGTGACAGGAAGCCAGATTCCAGCTGGACATCAGGAAAAACGTCCTGTCTGTTAGAGCAGTACGACAAAGGAACCAGTTACCTAGGGAGTTGGTGGGCTCTCCCACACTAGAGACCTTCAAGAGGCAGATGAACAACCATCTGTCAGGGATGCTTTGAGTTGAATTCCTGCATTGAGCAGGGGGTTGGCCTCGATGGCCTTATAGGCCCCTTCCAACTCTACTACTCTATGATTCTATCTTCAGGAAAAACGTCCTGACTGTTAGAGCAGTACGACAATGGAACCAGTGACCTAGGGAGGTTGTGGGCTCTCCCACACCCTTCAAGAGGCAGGTGGACAACCATCTGTCAGGGATGCTTTGAGTTGAATTCCTGCATTGAGCGGTGGGTTGGCCTCGATGGCCTTAGAGGCCCCTTCCAACTCTACTACTCTATGATTCTATCTTCAGGAAAAGCGTCCTGACGGTTAGAGCAGTACGACAATGGAACCAGTGACCTAGGGAGGTTGTGGGCTCTCCCACACCCTTCAAGAGGCAGGTGGACAACCATCTGTCAGGGATGCTTTGAGATGAATTCCTGCATTGAGCAGGGGGTTGGACTCGATGGCCTTAGAGGCCCCTTCCAACTCTACTATTCTTTTCACTTGTCCTGGATCTCCCACCACTCAAGCTTCATGGGATGGACGCTCCTTAGGACACCCTCCTGCCAAACTGCCAGTCAGAGCCGAGAAAGCGCTCCCACCGGGCACGGATCCTGTCCCTGCGGGGTGGCTGGGTGGGTGAGGCAGGGTTTCCTGCGAGGGCAGAACAGAAGGACGCAAGCGGGGAGGAAGGAGGGGAGGAAGGAGGGGAGGAAAGCACATACCTTGGCGACCCGTGGGGGTTCGATCCAGGGCTGGCGGCCGAGGTCAGGTTCTGCTCGATCCGTTGGTAATTACGGAGCTGGGTCGGGACCGGGATGGGCGCCGTTTCACTGCGGGGGGAGACCGAGGGCTGGCACGGCCTGCAGCCGGGAGGCAAGGAGAGGGGGAGTGAGGGGCGGAGAGCCGGCCACTTCTCAATTTGCACCATTGTCCAGGGTTAATGGGGGGAGGCACATGGGACGAGGATCCCAAGGGGGAGGCACGCGAGGCGAGGCCCCCGGTTCCTGTGGGGCTACACAGGCGGCCGGCAGGATTCGTGAAACACGATCAAGGGAAAATGGGCTGCTGCTCAGGAGCGAGAGAGGGCCGGACTGCAAAAATCAATCCGGCCGCTCAGGGGAAGCGGCTCAGCTGGGCGCCGGCCCCTCCCCACTTTCCCACAGGCGAGGAAGGAGGGCTCCCCCCTCCCCCCTCCCGTCCCGCCTCCAAACGTTTCAAAACAACGGCCTTCTAGGAAAACCTGCTGCAGAGAGAGGGAACGGGAAGTTCAGGAGCAAGGAGGGGACGGCCTGGGTTTTGTTTGCTCAAGGCTGGAAGGCCGGAGACCGCGGCCAAGGGAGGAAACGGCTGGCGTAACCCCGGGTTGTCAACAGGCCGGCCGACGGCTGGCCCCTAAAGCTCAGCGTGCTTGCTGGACGCCTGCTGCGAACTTGGAAGCTAGAGTCATCGCAGGCCCCTTGGGGAATAGCTCAGCTAAACGGGGGGAGCCCTCCGGCTGGAGACGAGCCAAGCGGCGCTTTCCCCCGCTCCGAGAGGGACGCCTGAGATTCAGAGCCGGGATTTCGGGGGAAACATCCTGGGGGAAACAGCTTCCCCCCCCCACGGGCCGTCCCTGTGGGCTTCAGATGGGAGAGGGAACCGGGCAGGTTGCACGGCCCGCATCAGGGCAAACAGCGTGCCCGTTGCCAGAGGAGGCAGACCCAGCCGTCCCAGAGGCAAATGGAGTGGGGGATTTGAACACACACACCCCCGAGTTCAAATCCCCCACAAACCTCCCCCAAGTGAACGCCACTCGTCCGACGAACTCCGGCAGTGACGGACTACAGCTCCTATCGCCCCCTGGCCAGCAGGACACAGGGGGTTGAATGCTTTTTTGCCCGGCCTCCGCCCCCAAAGCTGCTCTTAGCCACGGGGTGGAAAAACGATGGGCGCTCAGCCTGGGCTGTTGGGTTTCCCCCTTCGTGGTGGCGACGGGGGCAGGAGTCGGACCCGAGGCCGCGGCGCAAGGGGAAAGAGCGAGACCGTGCTCCTGTATGGGCCGCCTCTTCGTTTGAAAGGAAGCTTAAAACGTGGGCAGTTCCAGGCACACAAGCCCAACTACGGTTTGCAGCTTGAGCTAAACGGGCACCATGAGAAGCGACTCCCATCCGTACCCTGGCCATCGACTGATCCAATCCAGTTTTATCCGACCCGAATTCTTCTGGACATGTTGAGCCGCAATTTCCCATACACCCCTTCCCCCCAGACGACATGGCCGTCAACCCTACCCCCTCTGACCATGCTGGCTGGGGACGATGGGGCTCGGAGTCTAGCAACACCCGGGTCGGTTAAAGCCGAGTTTGATGCTTCCTCTTCTAAAGCGTTCTTGAGAGAAGAGCGAACACCGTTTCAGAACCGGCTCTGACCTGTGAAGTCCAGATGCGGACGGACTACAATTCCCATCAGACACATCCGCCGGCCAGAGTTCATGGGAGTTGGGAGTCCAGCCCTATCTAGACGGCCACAGGATCCCCACCCGTGGGGAAAATAAATGCAGCAGGGGCATTGTCACGGAGTCTCTGAAGACAGCATGTTTTTAAAAAAGGGTTGTAGGGGCACGCATTTGCTTCCTCGCCATTCTCCATCGAGTTGGGGGGCCAGGCAGAGGCAGACAGTTGCTCTCTGCCCCCCAACAGAGAAAGTGCTATAAGCTGAATTAATATAAATTGAGCTTTTACAGGCTTTAAAGTCGCTTGATACGGCTTCGTGGTTATGTACGGACCCCTGACCTTAGGATGTGAATCTAAATAAATAAATGAATGGAGAGGAGGGGGGGTGAGGAGAGCCCCCACCCCCACCCCCAGGGCCACACAGACCTGTTGGCTGAGCTACTTCCAGAGGGGATCGAGGAAGGTTTCGGAAAATTGCCACAGCTTCCCGAAACGGGACGCGGGAGGCTGTCTGGAGAAGGCGACAGAGAGCAACCGAGGAAGGTGTCTTGTGCGGGAGGGGAGCCCTGAAACCTTGCAGGATCTTTCCCGGAATTTGCAGACTTCAGGATAGTCAGAGAGGGAAAGGGCTCAGCTAAAGCAAGACAAGAATAAAGCTGCCCCGGCCCCCCGGTCAAAGATCTGGGGATTCTTTCATTCCTTTAGCTTGGATGTCAAAACCAGCAGGGCTAAAAAATCCGGCAACGCTTACCCTCCGCATATCAGGAACTCGCTCGAGGCACGCCGGCCCACCGGCGCCAGAGGCATGTCGTCTAGAAAGCAAAGGAATACCATGATAAGACCGGCGTTGGCGCGGGTCCCGCACGAAGCCAACTTTGACTCTTGCTGGAGCGAACTGCAGCCGTGAGAAACGGTGCCCTGCTCACACCAAAGGCAATATTCCTTAATAGCATATCGGTGCGAAGCCCCGCCCCGGCGTGAAACCGAAATCCTGAAGACTGGTTGCAGTAAGGCGGGCATATCGGCTGGGATCTCACAGCCCGGCAACCCACGCTCAAGGCTGGAAAAATTCCTGGAGGAGGAGGAGGCCTACCAACGGCTACTAGTCCTGAGGGCTGATGGGTGGGAGATTCAGGACGGGTCACAGGAAGGACCCCTTCACACAGCGCAGAGTTAAACTATGGAACTCACTGCCACAAGACGTAGTGATGGCCACCCATTTGGACGGCTTTCGAAGGGGTGGTGGTGGATAAACACCTGGAGGGGACGGCTATCAATGGCTACTAGTCCTGGTGGCTAAGTGGAACCTCAGTATCAAAGGCAGTAAACTTGAACATACTAGTTGCTGGGGAACATGGGTGGGAGGGTGCTGTTGCACTGTGTCCTTCTTTGCTGGTCCCTGGTCGACCACTATGTGAACTGGACTGGATGGACCCTTGGTTTGATCCAGCGGGACGCTTCTTCGGTTATCACCTTTAAAGCCCTACATGGATTGGGTCCAGGCTACCTGCGGGATCGCCTTCTCCCGTGCAATCCGCCCCGCACGCTCAGGTCCTCTGGGAAGAATCTACTTCAGCTAGCAAAAACTAGATGAACAACTATTCCCCAGAGGACCTTCTCTTCTGCTGCTCCCAGACTGCGGAACGGCCTGCCGGAGGAGACTCGTCAGCTTGACCGTCTTTTAGCATTCAAGAAAGCTATCAAGACTGATCTCTTCCGGCAGGCCTATCTGGTGGAATTTTAGGATATTTTAAACATGTTTTTAGGATGCTTTTAGGATGTTTTTAAACAGTGCATACCTTGTTTTTAATCAGTATTTTACGTATTTCATGATAGCTGTTGTTCCTCACCTCGATCCAATCGGAGAGGTGGGTAAGAAATATATTATTATTATTATTAAGTTCTCTCTGATGGAGAGAGCTTGATAGAATTTTAGGATGTTTTTAAACAGTGCATACCATGTTTTTAATCAGTATTTTACGTATTTCATGATAGCTGTTGTTCCTCACCTCGATCCAATCGGAGAGGTGGGTAAGGAATATATTATTATTATTATTATTATTATTATTATTATTATTATTATAAGTTCTCTCTGATGGAGAGAGCTTGATAGAATTTTAGGATGTTTTTAAACAGCGCATACCATGTTTTTAATCAGTATTTTACGTATTTCATGATAACTGTTGTTCCTCACCTCGATCCAATCGGAGAGGTGGGTAAGAAATATATTATTATTATTATTATTATTATTATTATTATTATTAAGTTCTCTCTGATGGAGAGAGCTTGATAGAATTTTAGGATGTTTTTAAACAGTGTATACCATGTTTTTAATCGGTATTTTATATATTTTATGCTTCTCGTTGTTGTTCCCTGCCTCGATCCAATCGGAGAAGCGGGTAAGAAATAAAGTATTATTATTATTATTAAGTTCTCCCTGATGGAGAGAGCTTGATAGAGCACGTTTTGATTTCATGAATCTGAAGACGTCTGTGCAAACGTGGCCGCCGTGAGATTGAAAGGAGAGATTAAAAAAAAAAACGGGGAAGGAAGATTCAGCTCAGCTTTTCAACGCCCTTAGCGGGTATTTACAAAAATACTTAGTCCCGTGTGTTTTGTCCCCCGTGTGCTGCGGAATTGCTCTCGCCCTGACCCCGCTATTCCCCCGCCAGCGTTTGCCAGAAACGGAAAGGCCTGCGGGAATAAGGGGCCCTTTGACGGGAGGGACAAAAAGACACACACACACTCAAAAAGCCCAAGCAAACACGGTCCAGGCCGGAGTAGATGGAAACCTTGGTGGAGGAGGCAGACATTTCTTTCGCGAGGTAGAAACGGCCGGGCGAGGGCAGGCAGGATGGGCCGCCAGAGCACACCCCCCCCCAACGCCCCCCAAATCCAAACAGCCTTACACGACTGGTCGGAAGAGATGCTGTGCGGAACCAGGACGAAGTCATCCGTGTCGCAAGAGGAGTTCTTGCTACTGGTGCTGGCGGAATCTTTGGACACCTGGAGGTAATTCGGAGGCCCCAGGGGAGGCGAAGACAGGTTGTCCTCCTGGATGTGCGGCATGTCTGGGAGGGACTGAAGAGGAGGAGGAGCAGGGTTAGGAGGGCACGGATCGCCCTGGGAAACGCGCGCAGGGCCAGGAGGGCACCGCCGACTCGCTGCGGGTGCCCACAGGCTGCAGACCCGGCCGGTTTTGCCCCATCGCGGATTCTGTGAAATTCGAGAGGTTGACCCTGTTTGGGTGACATGCTAAGCCATGGTTGCTTACGCATTTTGAGCCAGACGTTACGGCGTAGCGTGTCGTGGGAACCACTCCTAACCACGGTGGCTGCATAACCATGGTTTCAACGCACTTGCTAAACGGGTTTAGCAGCCTAACCGTGGCTTAGCGTTTCGTCTGAACAGGCCCTCTGCGTTCCCTCAGCCGGGGACAGAACTGTATGTTTCTGAGCCCGATTCAAGCTGCTGGTTCTAACCTATAAACCCTTACACAGCTCAGGATCACAATACCTGACAGAACGCCTCTCCCGACACGAACCTACCCGTACACTACGCTCAACATCTACGGTCCTCCTCCGGGTGCCTACTCTGAGAGAATCTCGGAGGACGGCGAAGAGAGAGCCTTTTCAGTGGTGGCCCCCCCAATTCTGGAACTATCTCCCCGACGAGGCGCCAGGTCAAGACTTTTCTCCCAGGCACTGAACAGCATATGCCGAGTTTTTAATTACCCCAGAATAGATGGGTGTTGTGTCTAATCTGCTTTTATGCTTTTAAATTCTGTATATTTGTTTCTAACGTCCCGTGTTTCAATCTTTGTGAACCGCCCAGAGAGCTTTGGCTATGGGGCGGTATACAAATGCAATAAATAAAGAAAATGCATGTGTGTGAAAGGAAGCAAGGAAACAATAGCGGCCTAGACAGAAGGCCAAACCGGGATCCGGATTTAGGTTCTGTGTATGATCTAGTTCACTAGTACATGGGGGGATACCCTTTTGCCTCGGGTGCAAAGCGCCCTCCTCACTCGCAGCCCCCCACCAGCCCCGGAGAACCCATTTCCGAAAAGGGAACAGAACTTACGGAGGGACACGTAAACCGGCACGAGGGAGAACTGCCACAGGAGCTGCCGGAAACGGAACCCGCGTAAGTCGGCACGGGCACAGGACAAGCTGGGGAGAAAGCGGAGGAGAGAAACAGCGTCAGGAAAGGTGGATCCTGAGCAGTTTAAACGTTTCAGACGTTGACGCAGGTTCCGGAGGCTTCCAGGACCCGCCGAATAACCGGTGCCTTTCAGCAAGATTAAAAGCCCCTGCAGATGTTGGAGGAAGCCGGTGAAGCGGAATAAAATCCCGGCGGCAATCCAAGGTTCGGGGATCAGAAGGTGCATGGAAAACCGCGTGGAGGAAACTGAGCGGGAGACGTCCGGGGCGCGTTTGAAAAGCACCGGGCGATCTTTCTCAAGTAGGCAGGCAAAGCGGGGGGGGGGGATTGGGGGGGCGTGAGAAACGACAAGACGGGACGGAGTTCCAACTCACACTTTTTGACGGTCGAGAGCTGGTCGAGGAACGGGTGGTTGAAGAAGGCTTCTGGAAGAGAGAAAAGGGGACCGCAGAAGCGCGTTAGCCTCGGAACCGGAAGGCGGCTCGGCGGCGTGCGCTTGATCACCTGTCCCCCACCCCCAAGGTCCAGAAGGATCTTCTGGAAGAGGAAAGCCGGCTCCGGACTACACGTCGCTCTCACACTTGGAAAGGAAACGGCAGCCCATCGTTTCCAAGATGCCCTAACGCCGGAGGCATCGGAGAAATTTTCCTCCCTCTCTCAAAATACTAGAACATTAATAGGAGTATAGTTTCCAAATTGCGCGAGGTACTGGTTCCTCTCTATTCGGCCCTGGTTAGGCCTCATTCTAGAGTATTGCGTCCAGTTCTGGGCTCCACAATTCAAGAAGGACGCAGACAAGCTGGAGCGTGTTCAGAGGAGGGCAACCAGGATGATCAGGGGTCTGGAAACAAAGCCCTATGAAGAGAGACTGAAAGAACTGGGCAGGTTTAGCCTGGAGAAGATAAGATGGAGGGGAGACATGAGAGCACTCTTCAAATACTTAAAAGGTTGTCACACAGAGGAGGGCCAGGATCTCTTCTCGATCCTCCCAGAGTGCAGGACACGGAATAACGGGCTCAAGTGACAGGAAGCCAGATTCCGGCTGGACATCAGGAAAAACTTCCTGGCTGTTAGAGCAGTACGACAATGGAACCAGTGACCTAGGGAGGTTGTGGGCTCTCCCACACTAGAGGCCTTCAAGAGGCAGCTGGACAAGCATCTGTCGGGGATGCTTTAGGGTGGATTCCTGCATTGAGCAGGGGGTTGGACTCGATGGCCTTGTCGGCCCCTTCCAACTCGGCGATTCTATGATTCTATGAACCCAACAGGGTCGTCCCCGCTGGCTTCTAGTATCTTGAGAGAGGGAGGAAAAGGTCTCCCTAGCCAGATTCCGCACACCAGGCATCATTTTGTCCACCTCTACCATGTCTCCCCTCAGCCTCCTTTTCTCCAAGCTAAACCGTCCCAGCTGTTGTCACCTTCCCTCGTAGGGGAGATGCTCCATCCAGCCCCTGGATCGTTTGAGCCGCATTTGTCTGCATTTCCCCCCTCTCTGTAAGATGGGCTCATTTTCGTTTTGCTTTGAAGGCTGATTATCTCACTGCACCTGGAGACACGAGGGCGCTGTCCCAGAGCCAGGGGTGGTCATACTACGGCCTCCTGCAACCCCCCCTTCCAACACGGCTTCATGTTTGTACTCAGCTAACTGTCAAACTGGGAAGGGGAGCGAGGCGCGTGGCGCACCTGCTCCGAGCTCAACGTAAACAGCAGCGAACGCAGAGTACACAGGCCAGGCTCGGCCCTCAACCCCAAGACATTTGTGTGTCAGCATAGGAGTGTGGCCAGCGCCGAGAGGACCGAAGGGCTTTTTTTGCCATGCTGGAACACGGCGTTCTGCAAGCCTCTTGGGGCGTAGAACATGCCGTCCCGTGCCCAAGACGGCGGTGCAAAACAGCCAAACAAAAAGGGCCCCGCTGCTCCGCGACGCTTCCGCCCCTTCCCGAGTTATTGATTAATTTCCACCGAGCGATCAACAGCAGGCACTGCGGAACCCTCCCTGTGCACACCAAAGACCCCGCGGCTTTCCCAGCCCCCGGCTTGCCGCACGGCCTGTCGAGTTAGCGTCCCCACGGCCCTTCGCTACCCTCCCAACCATCCTGCCACGCACAAATATGGCACCCCCGTTTTACACGGAGAACCGAGGTCAGGTGGGAGGGAGGGTTTTTTTAGCGCACAGCTGAGCAGGGCCTTGAACTGCCGGAGTTTGCAAACTGGCTCCGAGAGCCAGTTTGCGAGCGTTTGCTCCCCCGCAGGGAGCCTTTTCCACACCAACGTGGTCTGGCGAAGAGTCCAGTGCCACAAAAGATTCTGGGTATGTTTCACTAGCGTATATTTTTCTCTCTTTTCCTCTTCCTTTTCAACATTTTTGTCATATGATGTTGCTATGTCGATGAGGTATGTGGTTTTTTCCTTTTTCTTTTTGTCTATGACCATTACGTCTGGTCAGTTGCAAGTTATATTACTATTATTATTATTAATTGAATTTCTATCCTGCCTTTTTTCCTTCAAGGAACCCAAGGCGGCGTGCATAATCCTCCTCCTCTTCATTTTATCCTCACAACAACCCTGTAAGGTAGGTCAGGCTGGAGTCAGCAACTGGCCCAAAGCCAGTGAGTGGCCTTCTATAGCCGAGAACCCAGATCTACCGACTCCCCGTTCAACACTCCCAACCCCTACACCGCGCCGGCTCTCAGGCTGCCATTTTAAACTGCAACTCAAACCAAATCGCAAGTACGTTTCTCCAAATTTGCTCCCATTTACGATCAGGTTATTAACACGGGTTTACACGCGAAAGAAAGCTGCTCTAAATCCTGCACCCAGATTATGCTGCAAACGCGTCTGAGGGGCAGGGGAGGGACTTCTGAGAAATTTGTTCTGGTTCGTTTTCGATCAGTATTTACCCTGGGCTACAGTTCTCCAACCGAACATGCTTTCGAAGGCAATGCAACACGCAAAGTTGGCAGCCCAACATGGAGAGGAGGCAATACAGCCTTCAACGTGGAATTTGGAAACTTTCACGAACTCTAATTTCTCTGGCACACACGTCCCTAGGCCAAAGACTGTCGTGTTTTTCATCTCTGCACAGCGTTCAGTAAATTCCAGGCGCTTGATAAACGCTCAAAAGAAATCGCAAGTCTGACATGTACGGAACAAGCAAAGCGGGGTGGGCAAGCGAAGCGATCTTTCTCCGCAGGCCGTAAACGAAGCAGGAAAGATTTAACTTTTTTCTCGGCTCCCACCCCCCGCTACAAACAGCTGTGCAGCATCAGCTGGTCAAAACCTGAGCTGGCAGCAGCGGGATTTCGCTAGAAACTTTCCCAGACAACAATAACAGATGCCGAGTCGATGCAAAATGCTATAAATAGCCCAGCAGGCTATTTTCAGAACCGCTCTTCTAAGGACTGGTGTTTTGGGTTTTTTTTAATCTTTAACCCGATGAATCTGACTTACAGGTCGTATAGGGTTTAACATCACCGTTTTTATGACTGTTTTTCGCTTGTGCGGCAAACCCGCTTCTCAGAAGCCCACGATTATATAATCAGATCGTGCTGTTTATCACCCAACGCCCATCACAGGAAGTGCGACGACAACAGCTTTTCTGAGCATGGAACCAAGCGGAAAGCGATAGGAACCAAGACCGGCCACTCTGCGGTCTTGGCTTCCTCTCCCGTCTCCAGACTCTTCTCATTAGGGCATCATCGCGTGCTGAGCGACGAAACAAAGGCTCAGTTCAGACGACACGTTAGTCAACGCCGTGAGAAAACGCCACTCAACGGTTGAGTTTCTAGGGGAGCCCACACCTGTTCTAACTCCACCACTGTGTGCCTGTGGGCCACCGTGGAGTTGAGTTAAAATCCATCATGGCGTTTGATCGACGGTTCCTCCTCCTGTCCACCTGAGGGTATCTCATCAGCCACGGCGGCAATAAAACCATCCCGGTGGCTCTCCTAGAGTGGCACTCGCTGCTTTCGTCGCTCTTGCCGGGAAACTCTGTACCCAATGGGAAAAGTCCACGCGACGCAACAGAAAAGTCCACGGAGCCCGCCACACAATGGTTGTGCAGGAACTCTCCTTTGCACAGTGTGGATATTCTACGTGGAGTGTTTCCCACCCCCCGCCCCCCCCCGCCGTTGCGTGTTTTCCTGCCAGACAACACATTTCTCAACGGTGGTGTAAAAACTCCACCGTGAAGTTCTAAAACCACTGTTGGGAAGCGTGCAGTCTGAACCGAGCGAAAATGAAAAGCCATCGGGGAATCAATCTAGATTTAATACGTGGGTTTCCAGATTCCCATCCCAGAGATTAAAACATCCGACTCAATGCCAGGTGACCGGGGTGTCAAGCCCTGCTATGACTCCCATTCTCCTCTAGCCAGCAGGCTCGCTGAGGATAATGGGGGTTGTAGTCCAACACATTTGAAGGGCGCAGGGTTGAGTGAGGCGGGGCAAGCCTGAAGCCACTAAATTTCAGAAGATGCCCATAAGTTCCTTGGCATTTGCTTACTTTAGTTTTTCCTCTGCTTGGTTTTTATTATCATTGCTCCTTTCTTTCTATACAAGAGGTGCAACCAGACAATAAAGCCAGGCCAGCTGAACTCCTGAGCTGGCCTTTGGTTCATCTACCTCAGTGTCAACTCTGGCGCGAAGGACTTCAGTTTTGCTACGAGACCTTTTCCCTGGAGATTCCGCTGATCAAATCTGGAACCTTCCACGCGCAAATCCGGCGTGTTTAACGCTGGTCAGGTATCATCAGAGCTAGAGCCTTATGTATGTTAACCAAACCCACCCCCATACTTTGCACAGCAACCTCTGAAGAAGAGTTCTGTGTGACCCCAAAGCTTGCTCTAGCAGCAGTTTGAGCGCGTCCCATCAACGGCCATCGATCGCCCCCGTGTACTCGGATGGGCGGACTCAACCAACGAGGCTTATGACCTCGGGCACAAACTGGGAAAACCAAAGGAAACTTCTGGGTGGGACAAAGTCTCAATTAGATTTTTGCTCACCAAAATCCATTCTGTCTTTCTGGTTTCTCTGAAGCAAGCCCAAAAGCAGGTCAGCCAAGTAAGCGGAGGTTTCCCTGGGGACACTGAGCACAACAGAGGAAGAAATAGAGAACTTTTATTAAAAAGACCTACGGAAGAAAGTAGCATTCCCCAACTTGGTGCCCTGCAGATGTGCTGGACTACAACTCCCAGCAAGCACCAGGCTGGGCAAGGCTGGAACGCACAAACACGCCGAACACATTCTCGTCATACTCTTTTCGACGCCAGGTGAAGACCTTTTTATTTTCCCAGTACTTTAACAGTTTATCATCTTAGTTTTTTTTAAAGAACTTTGCTGTTTTAAATCTGCATTAATCTCTGCGTTGCTGCTCGGTTTTAGCCTGCGTGTGCTTTTATGTTGTACTTTGATACGGTGTTTTTACCCTGCGGTTTGTTTTAGACTTTGACTTGTACTTCATGGTTTTCATTTTTGCGAACCACCCAGAGAGCTTCGACTGTTGGGCGGTATTATTATTATTATTTATATTTATATACCGCCCCATAGCCAAAGCTCTCTGGGTGGTATACGAAGATTAAAAAGATTAATTAAAAAGACTGAACATTAAAAATCAATATACAAAATTTAAAAAACAAAAACATTTTAAACAATTTTTAAACACTCAGCCAGGCCAAAGCTCATTTTGGTGTCAGTTAAAACTCAACATACACTGTTAAACGCCTGGGAGAAAACCAGGATGATCAGGGGTCTGGAAACAAAGCCTTATGAAGAGATACTGAAACAACTGGGCCTGTTTAGCCTGGAGAAGAGAAGGTTGAAGGGAGACATGAGAGCACTCTTCAAATTCTTGAAAGGTTGTCCCACAGAGAAGGGCCAGGATCTCTTCTCGATCCTCGCAGAATGCAGGACACGGAATAATAGGCTCAAGTGACAGGAAGCCAGATTCCGGCTGGACATCAGGAAAAACTTCCTGACTGTTAGAGCAGTACGACAATGGAATCAGTTACCTAGGGAGGTTGTGGGCTCTCCCACACTAGAGGCCTTCAAGAGGCAGCTGGACAGTCATCTGTCAGGGATGCTTTAGGGTGGATTCCTGCATTGAACAGGGGATTGGACTCAATGGCCTTGTAAGCCCCTTCCAACTCTACTATTCTATGAAAAGGAAAGTCTTAACCTGGCACCGAAAAGATAACAATGTTGGCGCTAGGCAGGCCTCACCGGGGAGATCGTTTTATAAATTGGGGGGGGGCACCACAGAAAAGGCCCTAGAAATAAATAAATAAATAAAATAAAATTCTGCCACCTCTTCTCATTGGTAAACTTTTCAAAACCTTTTGGATTCCTACAGACGGTTGCAAAAGTATACATACCTAGGGATTAGATTCCTGTTCTTTTCATAAAACATCCGCAAGTCTTGAGGACTATTCGCCTGTGAAAGGGTGCGTGGGGAGGGGGGGAGAGAAACGCGATTAGCCAAAAGTTATATTTATTCACAGATCTCAACGTGCATTTACACAGAGCAGATTCCGTCAGGCGCAGAGAGACGCCTGGTCAAACCACGGCTTGCAGGTCGGGAGGCACGCCCTCGGAAGCGATTCCCTCATTCCTGCTCTTAATTTCATTTATTACATTTCTTGCTGCCCGCTCAGCCTAAGCTCACTGGGTCGTTTGGCAAAGATTAAAACGCTAAGAAATCCAGTACAGCAACATGCTGTAAAATCATTTACTTGCAAAAAAGCCAATCCCGGTGGCTCTCCTAGAGTGGCACTCACTCCTTTGGCCTGAGTGGAAATGCCACCTCCAGTTTGTGGTTTCATTGGGGAAAAGTTTGGCAGGAATACCACCCGGGGGTGGGGGGAGGAGTTTGGCAGGTGTACCACGGTCGCTCTTCCTTTTCTTGATTTAACTGTGCCTCAGTTCAGACAACATGCTAGTCAACACAGTGTGAAAACTCCACTCAGTGGTTGAATTCCTAGGGGGTTCTCCCCACAAAACATGTTCTACCTCCACTGTTGTGTGTCTGTGGGCTACCGTGGAGTTTGATTGACAGTTCCTGCACCCTCTCTCCTCCCTCGGTCCTCCCGATGGTATCCCATCAGCCATGGCTGCGGGAAAAAAATCAATCCCGGCGGCTCTCCTAGAGCGGCACTCGCTCCTTTGGCCGCTCTAGCCATGGAACTCTGTAGCCAGCGGGAAAAGTCAACACAACGGGAAACTCCACGCACAACTCGGAGAAGGTGTGCGAAAGCTCTTCCTACCTGCCTATCATCCCTCGTCCTCATAGACGTGCTGATATGGAGGGGAAGAAGATAACCCACCCCCTGCCCCGTGCTCCACCCCCCAGCCCCCCCCCCCCCCGTAAGACCAGAGCCACAGAGGCAGTAAAGCTGCCCGTACCTGAAAAGGCGGCTTTCCCACTAGACACTGGTAAATCACCGTCCCTATGCTCCACAGGTCGGCTTTCGCGTCATAGTGCTGGGACATGATCACTTCAGGAGCCTGGAAAAACACACACACACATACGCAGGACACAGCTCAGGGTTTGTGGAGAGCCAGGAAAAACAAGAGGCACAAGCAAAACAGCCAGTAACTCCTTGTGGGGCGGCTAGATCGATCAGCAAACAGTAGCTTGGGCAGGTAAAATGCATCCCGTCTGCCTGCTTTCGTTTTGATCCCAGAGAACATTTGGGACTGAGCGGCTTTTTTAAACCACGGCGCGCACATTCACTATTTAAACTGTGGAGCAGAGCATACAGCCCAGGCATTCAAACGTTGCCTGTTTATACACACAGCAGGCCAACGCACACAAGCTTCGGCCTTCTTTCCTTCTGCCGCCCCCAGACTGTGGAAGAGCCTGTTGGGAGAGCTTCGTCAACTTGATCCTCTCGCTAGAGTTTAAAGGCAGCCATAAAGGCTAATCTCTTCCGGCAGGCCTACCCAGATGAATTTTAAACCTAATAATAGAATCTAAGGGCGTTACTAGACGAGGCTCTAGCGCGCGTTACCTTCCGCAGTCACGTCGAGGCTTCCAGATGACGTTCACGAGGATCCGCCGTTATCCCGCGGTGAAGCCTCTTTCTCCCGACTTTAAAAAAGTGAGTTTTAGGACGCCTTTTCCTGCTGTCCCGCGATAATTCGGAGTACGTGTGGGAGGATGTGAGGTCACTGCGGTCCGGACTGGGCAGGAAAAGGCGTGCTAAGGGGGAGTGGTCAGCGGCTTCGGTCAAGCCGCCTCCGCCATTTGCGCGCAGTCCGGCAGCTGGGGCAGCGCGGCGGAGCGGCTTTTTTTTTTTATTTCCCCAGTGACAGTTTGCGCAGGAACGGAGGACCGGAAAAGTGGCTGGTGACTCCTTGCGGTGGGCAGCTACCGTGGCCGCATAATGGCGGTGCTGTACGCTGCCTGTTAGTGTGGGTACCAGGCTGGCAGAGGGCAGAGCTGTTTGTGGGCTGCTGCCATGGCTACGGCCAGATGTGGGTTGGCTCCTTGGGATGGGGCACAGGGCACAGAGGCGGTCATCGCCGCCGACACCTCAGAGGCATGATGGGAGATGTAGGCACAGAGTGGCCATGCAGACGATTGACCTCGGGTCATATGACACCCGCCACGACCCCCATCAGGAAGTGAGCGCATCAATGTTGACCCTCAACAGCACCAGCAGCACTTCGGCTGGCACTGGCACTGCCGCCGCTGCCGCCGCCAGGGCCGGCGGCGGCATCGCTGACGGCTGCGCAAGTTTGCGGTCTTTCGGACGTGCGCAAACCGTGCAGCGAGCGAAAAAAAAAGCCGCGGCAATCAGGCCGGTGTGGCTGCGCAACCGTTCTCGCGGCGGCAGCAGCACAACCGGCGCAAACTTCCGCCACAAATCGAAGGCAGGTGTGGATGATGAGGCGTCACGGCTGAACGGGAAAAGCCGCTTTCACCGCTCCTCAACGACGGAACACCCGGTACGTCTAGCAACGCCCATAGAATCATAGAATAGCAGAGTTGGAAGGGGCTTACAAGGCCATCGAGTCCAACCCCCTGCTCAATGCAGGAATCCACCCTAAAGCATCCCTGACAGATGGTTGTCCAGCTGCCTCTTGAAGGCCTCTAGTGTGGGAGAGCCCACCACCTCCCTAGGTAGCTGATTCCATTGTCGCACTGCTCTAACAGTCAGGAAGTTTTTCCTGATGTCTAGCCGGAATCTGGCTTCCTTTAACGTGAGCCCGTTATTCCGTGTCCTGCACTCTGGGAGGATCGAGAAGAGATCCTGGCCCTCCTCTGTGTGACAACCTTTCAAGTCTTTGAAGAGTGCTATCATGTCTCCCCTCAATCTTCTCTTCTCCAGGCTAAACATGCCCAGTTCTTTCAGTCTCTCTTCATAGGGCTTTGTTTCCAGACCCCTGATCATCCTGGTTGCCCTCCTCTGAACACGCTCCAGCTTGTCTGCGTCCTTCTTGAATTGTGGAGCCCAGAACTGGACGCAATACTCTAGATGAGGCCTAACCAGGGCCGAATAATAATAATAATAATAATAATAATAATAATAATAATAATAATAATTATTATTATTTATTTGTTACCTGCCTCTCCCTCTGGATCGAGGCGGGGTACAACACAAATAAAAACACCATAAAATACATACAAATAATTCAAACGTTTAAAACCAGCGCATCGTTAAAAGCAGCACACCATTAAAAAAGGCATCTTAAAATTCAACTGGGTAGGCCTGCCGGAGGAGATCAGTCTTTACGGCTTTCTTAAATTCCGGAAGACTGTTAAGTTGACAAAACTCTCCCGGCAAACCATTCCACAAACTGAGAACGGCAAAAGAAAAGGTCCTCTGGGTAATACCCGTCAGCCTAGTTTTGGCTGGCTGAAAGAAATTCTTCCCAGAGGACCTGAGTGTGCGGGGCGGATTGTACGGGAGAAGGCGATCCCGCAGGTAGCCTGGACCCAAACCATGTAGGGCTTTAAAGGTGATAACCAACACGTTATACTTCGCCCGGAAACTAATTGGCAGCCAGTGAAGGGATTTTAAAGCCGGTGTAATATGGTCCCCCCTAGGTGTCCCCGTGACCAGCCTGGCTGCCATATTTTGAACTAGTTGAAGTTTCCGGACTAGGCACAAAGGCAGCCCTATGTAGAACACATTGCAGAAGTCGAGCCTCGAAGTCAAACCTAAGAATTTAAAGATGTTGTGATCGTTATTTTAATATCGTCTCGGTTTTACAGCATACGCTCTAGGTATTGTATTGTGTGTATTTAATGTATTGTTCTATGTATTGTAGTGTTGTATTTAATGTTGTTCCCTGCCTCGATCCGGAGAGAGAGAGGTGGGCCAGAAATAAATATTATTATTATCTCTTTTTCGCTCGTGGCGGGTTTTGTAGACGGACGTGATGGGCTTTGCCAGGCTATGCGGTCTTTTACGGAGTCAGGAATTTCCTGGCCATTGACCATGTTTTCAGTAGGACTGCTTTCTGGATGTTGGCATGGATGTATTTTGGTAGGCCCAATTTCTGGAGGTTTTCTGAATAGTTCTGTGATGTGATGTTGGCGACTGATGCGACTAACGGAATAATTGTGACCGTCTCCTGCTGCCATAGTTCTTTAACTTCAATAGTCAGTGGTATATATTTTCCTCTCTTTTCCTCTACCTTTTCCTTTATTATTAATTATTATTATTATTAACCTTGCTCGCAGCAAGCTGTACTCACAGAGACAAAGCATCCCAAATCATTTCTTGGCTCCCCCCTCCCCTGCCCCAAATGCTAAATAAGAGAGGGGATCATTGACCGTCCCCCCCCAGTTTAAAACCCTACGGCCCCTGCAGAAGCCGGACGCGGCCCCTGCAGAAGCCGGACGCGGCCCCTGCAGAAGCCGGACGCGTCGTCGCTCACCATATACATAGGGGATCCGCAAAGGGTGGCCGCCATCATGTTGCTTTGGAGGTACCGAGCAAATCCGAAGTCGGCTGTCGAAAGAAAAGAGAACGTGAGTGATCTTTTAGGGGTCCACCAGGATAAAAAAAAAAGGGGGCGCGGGTTTATCACGCCCTAGTTTGTCGGCATCCTGAGAGAGGGGGAAAGATTGATACTAGGAGAACGGCTCCTCCCGCAGCTGGGGCACACTGGCTCTGGGAATTGGTGGCCGGCCAGCACCGATACAGAAATGCCGGATCGAGAATGATGCCAGGAACCCGTCTCGGGAAAGAAATGTGGGGCTGTGACAGGCCGGCCAATGAACAGGCACCTTATAAGATGTATTGATTCCTGTTCTAATGTTGTTCCCCGCCTCGATACAAAGGGAGAGGCGGGTAAGAATTTTTTTTTTTATTATTATTATTATTATTATTATTATTATTATTGGGGGCTGCAGCCAATCACAGCTCCTGAACGAGCATAACAGCCCTGTTGTTCTCATCCACGCTATGCCTTTTTAGAGATAATCTCGGGCGGCCCACGCTCACCTTCGCCCCAACGCCTCTTGCGGACCCCAGGAAGGGCAAAGCCGGCCGCGAGTGGTAAGTAGCGGAATCCTTTCGCACCCGACTCCACTTTCTGTTCATTTAAAATAGTTCTCCCCAGCCATTTCCAACAGGGCCTTTCCGGGGGCCACGCGCTGGCTCAAAACGCCACGCGCAACACTTCCCCAAATAAATAACGGAAAGCGTGCAAATGCGGGGAGCCGTAATAAATCGGGAGGAAGGCGTTCAAAGCCATCCGGGAGAGCGAAAGTGCGGCGGCGGCGCCAAGAGCTGGACTTGCCTATCTTGATGCGCACGGCGCTGACGCTCGACTTCCGGCGGCTGGCGTAGGAGAGTAGGATGTTTTGGGGCTTGAGGTCCCGGTGGATGATGCCTTTGCTGTGTAGGATGCGCATGGCCGCCGCGATCTGCTGCAGGAACACCCGGATGGTGTCTTCGCTGAGAGTGCCTTTGGCTGAGGGGGTGGGGGAAGAGAAACGGTCCTCGGTTTAAGGCCGCCGGCGCCCTGGCGAGATCGGCGGGGAGACGTTCGCCCGCGGGCTCAGGTCCGTCCCGCTGAACTCAAGAGGTTCCCCCTGGCCGAATTATGCCTTGCACCCGCCTTCTCCAACCTGGGGCCCTCATAAGAATGTCAGAGGAGTTGCACTGAATCGGACCAAGGGCCCATCTAGTCCAGCGTTCTGTTCACGCAGCAGCCACACGCAGCACCCCAGCACCCTCCCGCCCATGTTCCCCAGCAACTGGTGTACATAGGCGTAACGCCTTTGACACTAGAGCTAGCATGTCGCCATCAGGACTAGAAGCCATTGTCGGCCTTCTCTTGCATCCCCTTTCAAAGCCACCCAAGCTGGTGGCCGTCACTACATCTTGCGGTCGTGAGTTCCACAGTTTAACTGCGCTGTACAAAGAAGCCTTTCCTTTGCTCTGTCCTGAATCTCCCACCACTCAGCTTCATGGGGTGACCCCCGTCGGGTTCTGGTATTAGGGGAAAGAGGGAGAAAAATGTCTCCCTCTCCACCTCCTCCACCCCAGGCATCACTTCGTACCCCTATCTCCCCTTGCTGGCCTTTTTCCTAAGCGAAACAATCCCCAGATGTTGAAGCTGTTCCTCGTAGGGGGTAATTTTCGTCGCCTCCAGACGTGATGGACTGCAACTCCTATAAGCCCCAGGTCAGGACGGCTAGGAGCTGTGGCCCAATGCTTCTGGAAGGCTCCAGGCTGGGGAAGGCCTGCTCTGGGGGTGGGGTGGGGTCTCATGCAACAGCTGCGAAGCAAACCCCCAAATCAGCCATTTTGAACGGCCAGACGTCTCCCCCCTCCCCCCCCCCGGCAATAAGTTCTTCTCTCTCAACAACCACGGAGGCGCGTTTCCCTTCTGCCTGGCAATCCCCAGCGGAGCACCCTCTGGATCCAACCGCCTCTTCTCATCAAAGCTTTATCATCCTACACCATGCATTTCAGGAAATGTTTGGAACCAGGGCTCAGGAAATCAAAGCAAAGCCAGCTGACTTGGAGGCTTAATCCTACCACTCAGCACGGCCATTTGCTGCCTTTTGCCCCTAACCTGGCAACATTCTCTCTTTCTAAAAACTTTTTATTACAAAAAAACACACACACAACTGTTCTGAGAAAGCAGAGCCAAGAGAAACAGCACGTCTGTTTTCGCCCGTGTTTTCATTCACTGGGAAATCAAGTACGGAACATACACCCCTCCCGGTTTTAAACTACGTGGAAAAGGGGCAGCAACAGGGCGCCGTGGCAGCCGCTCCGCGGCGTTTGAGACGCGAGTCCAGGGCCGTAAGAGATCCGTTACCTTGTAAGTAATCTGCCAGGTCCCCGCCATTGCAATACTGTCCGAGAGAGAAAAGGGGAAACGTTTTAGGATCGGATTCGCTGAATTATTCTCAGTCCGCTTGTCCGGAGGGACGTTATCGCTGCTCAAGTCAACTACCCGTGGTTAAGAGATGGGCAGCATGCAGCTGAGAAGAATTGCAGTTGCACAGTGACAAAACAAATGCACCATTAGAAACAATTCCAGCTACAATGATAACAGAAGGGACTATGCTTTCATGTGGAGCGACTGAAAGGACTGGGCATGTTTGGCCTAGAGAAGAGAAGACTGAGGGGAGACATGATAGCACACTTCAAATACTTACAAGGTTGTCCCACAGAGGAGGGCCAGGATCTCTTCTCGATCCTCCCAGAGTGCAGGACACGGAATAACGGGCTCAAGTGACAGGAAGCCAGATTCCGGCTGGACATCAGGAAAAACTTCCTGACTGTTAGAGCAGTACGACAATGGAAGCAGTGACCTAGGGAGGTTGTGGGCTCTCCCACACTAGAGGCCTTCAAGAGGCAGCTGGACAATAGTGATGTTTTAAGGTGGATTCCTGCATTGAGCAGGGGGTTGGACTGGATGGCCTTAGAGGCCCCTTCCAACTTTACTATTCTATGAACACTCAGGCTCACGCAATCCCTTCTGCTCCCCTTTTTGCCTGCGGATACCCCGTCTCAATTTCCTGAGCAATGCTCTAACCGCTACCCCACACTGCCTCTCACTGACTCCTGGACCCAGATTTTGGGGTGGGTGGGATGGAAATGAGAAAACGCTTCCACGTTCATTGGCTTCACGGCGACGGAGGGGAAAGGGACAGTTTGTCCGCACAGCATTTCAAGACGAAAAGGAAAAGAGCCATCTATTCCAATCCAGTCAAAGGGGGGGAATTGTGAGGATGAATACGCACCTCCATTACCAGAAAGACAGAGTTGGGCATCTCCTGAAAGAGAAGCAGAGAAACGTCTCGTTAAACAGGATGACCGGATGCAAAGCACGCGCTCTACCGTTGAACTGCAGCCTGATGAAAAGGCCGTTGCGCGAGGGAGATTCACAACCGTCTCTAGCTCCCCCTTGGGTGTGTGGGGCTATACTCCGTCCTTGCGTTCAAGTAAAGCTCCCCCATTTTGGGGGTCGCCACTGCACTGCTCCTGGGGAAGGAGAATTCTGGTCCCTGCTAAATTTAAGAAGGATCATGATCCTCCACCTTAACCATGGGGAGAAACCATTTTGGAAATCCAGCTTCCTTTCTTCCTGGGCCTGTTCAGACACCACGCTAAGCCACGGCGCGTCCGCTAACCTTTTTGCAGCAAGAAGTTAGCTAGCGTGTTGAAACCGCGGTTAGGGAGCCGCCACGGTTAGGAATGGTTCAGGCAACGCACTAAAGTCACGGAGGTTAAGCATTCTGAGGGCGTCGTGTGAACCATAGTGGCTACAGAACCACGGTTTAAACATGCTCACAAACCATTCGCTGCAAACGGGGGGTAGCGGCCTGACCAGGGTTTAGCGGGTGGTCTGAAGAGGCCCAGGGTTTAGCTCAAAATGTTGAACCACCGTGGCTTGGCGCGTCATCTGAACGCGGTCTTAAGCTCTCGGGTGTTTCAATGGCTTGTATATGAAAGGGGTCTCCTTTCAAGAGAAGGTAAGCCACAGAGAGACTGAGGGTGGAGGGATATGAGAGAGAGAGAGAGAGAGAGAGAGAAAGAGAGAGAGAAAGCCTGGCACTTCCAGCTCCTGAGTGAATGAGAAACCACTGCATATGGGCAGGAGGCCTGATCTGGAGGAGAGCGGGTGGATCGTTCCCATGTAATGGCGATTCCTGCTGCTGCGTGCAGCGTCCCCAATTGAAACATACAAACTGGAGTTGCACTGATATGCAATTCTAGAGCAGCGGTGGTCAATGCCCAGACCCCAGGGTGCCCGCACTGTCTCCCCCCTGCCCGAATCCTAGCTGGGGGGGGCGCATCCCTGCCTCCACGAGCCCTGCCACGATCCGCGGCTGCAGGGTGAAAAACCTATTACAAAAGGAAAACCGACAGCTTGCTGCCACGTCTGGGTGGCGTGGCAAAACAGGGTGGTTTGGGCCCCGAGAAAGACCACCGGGGGGGGGGGGGTGGTATACAGGCAGCGTATTGCCCTCCTCTGCCCTATAGGTTACCCATGCATCTACAGAGGCAGCGTTCCGACGGACAGGCTGGTACTTTACGCTCTTGGGGGGGGGGAATACTACAGAATTCACAATCGGCCTTTCACAGCAGCCTCTTTTGCCGTTCACACAGGCCCCGCGAGCGTCTCCCTAGAAAGCGACGGATTTATTCTGTGCTTCTTCTGTACCCCTTCCTAGAAAGCATCCTTTTTTCTTCCGCGGGTAGGCGAAAGGGTCGCGGTTTGAAACACCCCTGAAGAAGCTGACAAAGCCAGCGAGGAAGCGAACTGGGACAGACATCCAAAAACCTGTTTCTGGTCGTCAGGCCTGGGAGCTGCAGGCAGCTGGGAAACTCAAAAGCAGGCCAAGAAGGGCTTGCTGCATTCCGGAAGCCTTCGAGGAAGGCCGCCGGCTCCCCGGCCAAGGAAGAACGGTTCCCGGCGCTCAGAGCGCCCAAGGTCAGAGAAGACACCTTCCATCGGGGCTGCCAAGAGCTGGAACCAGTTTTGGAGTCCTGGTTGCCGAGCCCCGACCGGCAGGCCGCTCCATTCCAGCTCCTCGCACGCTCCGGGCATCCAGTTGTCCGAGCGAGCGACTTGACGGAGCCGAGCTTAAGACACGGGCCGTCCTCGTGGCCTGGGAGAAACCCAATCCTGCGACGCAGCGGAGATCCCAAGAGGCCCGACCTCTCCAGGCTCGTGACCCGCCAGGCGGGCGGAAACGGCTCCGAGGACAGCGATGCCACTGCGGCACGGGTTCGCCCAAGACCCGACGGCCCGTTCTCGCGGCCCGGCCGCAGAAAAACCAACGGAGTTGTTCTCAGAGTAGAAGCATCTCTGGCACTCCGAGACTGTTTCACCAGGCAGAAAAAGCATTCCGCGGCATCCATATATATATACTACTGAAGCTGTCTGCCAGCCACAGGCGGATTCAGAGCTTCTCGCAAGAGGATCTCGGCTGCACTCGTTCCGGCTGACGTGCCAAAATGATTGACGCACAGGGCTGATTTATACCTCTGCCACCAGTACAGGAATGTTTGTTCGAGAGAGGTTTCCATGCAGACTTGTTGCCATGACGTGTCCCCTGTCAGCCACAGGGCTCGCAGGGGAACCGCGGAGGAGAGCCACAGAGGCGGAGACCTGTTTAGTGAACGGATGCAAACGGGTCGCAGCAGCCGAAGCAAACTTCGCAAACCGATAAATTCATCCCGCATTTCAAAAAACCTTCGTTTCATTTCCACAACGGTGAACCGAACCGCCTTTTTCTAAATCAGCCCGAATATCAAGCTGAAGTACCGAGGATGGCGAAACGCTTTAAAGACACTGTGATTTGCTGATGTTTGACGCAGAGATGTGAAATTGCGGGAACGGCGGCGGGGGGGGGGGGGAGAATTCTCCAAATTTCCTCCAAAAATACAACCGGCAGAAATACGTTTGTACGGAAACAGGTTTTGCCTCAGGAAGAGCGCTGCCTGTGATAACGCGCCCTGGGAAATTTGCAAAGCAGCATACCAGCCTCGCAAACGTCGCGTGTGCCTTCTCAGCCTTCTTCCTGGTTACGATTCCAAGGCAGCCTGGCTCAGCCCTGGAGTACTTGTTCGGTACGCGGGAGATCCCAGCAACTCCAGCTAAAAAGCACTCATAAGCCAGGGAAGGCTTCTGCCTGAGCTTTGATCTGGAGCCGATGGAACTAAGGGCCCGATTCAGGAAAAGGCAGTTCTGTACACACAGCCGCTCAGCTTTTCAACCGTGGCCTTGCTGTGCCCCAACACTGGCAAAAATGTGCCTGCTAGGCATTCAAGACAGGGCCTTCTTGGCTGTGGCACCCGGTTTGTGGAATGCCCCGCCCAGCCAGGAGACTCATTTGGCCCCTCCTTCTTTCAACATCCTCTCCCCTCCCTTGTTCTGAGCTGGCTTTTTATGCTGTTGTTTCTGCCATTATTATTATGATTATTATATTGATTTATATCCCGCCTGTTTCTCAATACTGGGACTCAGTATTATTTATTTTGATTGTGGTTTTTGTTATTAGTTTGGCTGGCTTGCTGCTTGGGGAGGGGGAATTCCCACTTGGGGAGATGGAAAGGTGGAAGAAGAAGGAGGAGGGGAGGAGGAGATGGAGGAGGAAGAGAAGGGGGAGGAGGAAGGAGGAGGAGATGAAAGATGAGAGGAGAAGGGGAGGAGGAGATGGAGGAGGAAGAGAAGGGGGAGGAGGAAGAAGGAGGAGGAGATGGAGGACGAGAGGAGAAGGGGAGGAGGAGAAGAAGGAGGAGGAGATGGAGGAGGAAGAGGAAGAGAAGGGGGAGGAGGAAGGAGGAGGAGGAGGAGATGGAGGAGGAAGAAGAAGGAGGAGGAGAAGGAGGAGATGGAGGACAGAGGAGAAGGGGGAGGAGGAAGAAGGAGGAAGGAGAGGAAGAGAAGGGGAGGAAGAAGAAGGAGGAGGAGATGGAGGACAAGAGGAGAAGGGGAGGAGGAAGGAGGAGGAGGGGGAGGGGGAGGAGGAAGAGGAGATGGAAGAGGAAGACGAAGGAGGAGATGGAGGAGGAGGAGGAAGGAGGAGGAGATGGAGGACGAGAGGAGAAGGGGAGAAGAAGAAGGAGGAGGAGGAGGAGATGGAGGAGGAAGAGAAGGGAGAGGAGGACGAAGGAGGAGGAGATGGAGGACAAGAGGAGAAGGGGAGGAGGAAGGGGAGGAGGAGAAGAAAGAGGAGGAGGAGGAGATGGAGGAGGAAGAGAAGGGGAGGAGGAAGAGGAGATGCAGGAGGAAGAGGAAGGAGGAGAAGATGGAGGAGGAGGAAGAAGGAGGAGAAGGAGGACGAGAGGAGAAGGGGGGAGGAAGGAGGAGGAGGGGGACGAGGGAGAGGAAGAGAAGGGGGAGGAGGAAGAAAAAGGAGGGGGAGGAGGGAGAGGAGAAGGGGAAGAAGAAAAAGGAGGACGAGAAGGAGGAGGACGAGAAGGGGAGGAGGAAGAAAAAGGAGGAGGAGGAGGAAGACGACAAAGGGGGAGGAGGAGGAGGAAGAAGCAGAAGCAGCCTCATACCAGTTCAGTCTAGCTCTTGAAAGAGCCTGGTTTTGTGGCCTCTGACTGGCAGCAGATCTTAAGATTTGTCCATCATGTCTGGATAACACACCTCCCATCATCCCATTGGCTATGCTGGCTGGTGATGATGGGTGTTGCAGTCCAAGACATCTAGAGGGCCCCAGGTTGGGAAGGGCTGCGCTCTAGCTGTGCTGGACTAAAACACCCAGCATCCACAGCCAGGGTCTCAAGCAGAGAGAGAGACCTCCCACCAGACATCTACCCACCAGACCCTTTTAAAAGGAGAGGCTAGGGGTGGGGGTGGCTGCAAAGCAGACGACCTCCCCGCCTCCCTTCAGCTGCCTCCCCGCCCCGGAGACAGGAACACGGGCCGCGCTTGTACGACTAAGCACAGCCTCCATCCAGCCTGCTCAAAAATGCACGGGAGCAGCTCGGCGGAACGCAAGAGCAATTATCGGCTGGTGCTTCAGGGCGACGCTCTCTGACTGTCAAGCGAGGTGCGGCTGTTAATGGCTTATCAATTCACTGGGGCAGGTTTCCAAATGAATGAGTTCCCCCCCCCGCCCTTCCACCGAGCGCCCTAGTGAGCTGGCTTCATCCCCGCTAAGCGATGCATCGACGCCACTGCATCGGGACGACGTGCGGAAGCAGCGGATCGAATGCCCACGGGTCCACGGACGCAGGGGGTTGGACTTGATGGCCTTATAGGCCCCTTCTAACCCAACCGTTCTATGACGCTTGTCCCCATAGTGGTGATCCTAAGCGGCTCCTATCGGCCTGGGAGCAGCGTAGGAATTGAGGCCTGCGGAAGGACAGGCTTCCTTTCGCCGGCCCTTGCTTTGCAAGAGCCTGAGGGTTCGGGGAGGGGACCGTTTATCGCTGGGATCAACGAAAGGGCCAATCCGCATCTTAAGACGTCAGAAACGAGCCGCCGTGCATTTTCTCTAACACACACACACACACACAACTCCAGCCCAAGATCCCTCACGGCTTCGCACACTTTATGCTGCCACTGCAACACGAGAATGAGGCTGAACTCTTCTCCCGACCCAGGAGACCGGCAGGGAAGGAGAAAAGCCCGGGCGACGATTGCGCTTGGTGACTAATTGGCGCTCCTTCAAATCATTCTGGGACAGCCTTCCTCAACCTGGGGCGCTCCAGATGTGTTGGACTGCATCTCCCAGAATGCCCCAGCCAGCTGGCTGGGGCATTCTGGGAGTTGTAGTCCAACACATCTGGAGCGCCCCAGGTTGAGGAAGGCTGTTCTGGGACATCCAGATACCGTCGGGAAGGTTGCTCATCCGTCCTCTTCCCTCCTTTCAGAGGGACTGGGGTTTGATTAACGGGCTGCCTGGTGGGCGCCCGCAGGCTTAGTTCGGCTCACTGACGGCGACACGCAGCTTCGGGAAAAATTCCGGACGCAACAGGAGGACGAGCTGCAAGCACCAGCTTTATTGCCCGGCATGGCCTTCACTTGACGTACCTTAAATAGTTAAGAGCAGAGACCCCACACTGACAACAAAGGTCCGCATAGCTAAAGCAATGGTATTCCCCGTAGTAACCTATGGCTGCGAGAGATGGACCATAACGAAAGCTGAGCGAAGGAAGATAGATGCTTTTGAACTGGGGTGTTGGAGGAAAATTCTGAGAGTGCCTTGGACTGCAAGAAGATCAAACCAGTCCATACTCCAGGAAATCAAGCCAGACTGCTCACTTGAGGGAATGGTGTTAAAGGCAAAACTGAAGTACTTTGGCCACAGAATGAGAAGACAGGACACCCTGGAGAAGAGGCTGATGCTAGGGAAAGTGGAAGGCAAAAGGAAGAGGGGCCCACCGAGGGCAAGATGGAGGGATGATATTCTGGAGGTGACAGACTTGACCTTGGGGGAGCTAGGGGTGGCGACGGCCGACAGAAAGCTCTGGCGTGGGCTGGTCCATGAAGTCAGGAAGAGTCGGAAGCGACTGAACGAATAAACAACCCAGGCCAACAGGTTTTTTTCAAGTCAAAAGGGGTCGCCGTACGCTTAAACAGGGCAACGAGGCGGAGCGCCTCGGTGACCTTCCGCCCCGGCCTGCCATCACACAACAGCTGGGTCCACCCACCACGACAAGCCAGAGTATGGATAGAGTGCGGGTTCTCGTTGACCCGCGGGTTGTTTGGGTTGCGCGAACCCAGCCTCGCTAACAAACCACGGCTTGTTAGCGCGGCTGGGTGCATACAACACAACACAACACCCCACGATTCGACCCGTACTCTGGCTTGCCGTGTTGGGTGAGCCAAGTCAACGCGGGTGAGGAATTGGGCATGGTTAAGCCACGGTTAGGTTGCTAACCCTTTTGCGGCAAACGGTTAGTGAGCATGATGAAACTGTGATTATGTAGCCACCGTGGTTAGGAATGGCTCACATGACACACGCTAAACTATGGTTTATACAACACACTAAGCCATCATGTTTGGCTCAAAATGCTTCACCACCTTGGCTTAGCGTGTGGACCGATCAGAGTCAACGAACAACATGGGCATAAGAACATCAGAAGTGCCCTGATGCTGGATCAGACCAAGGGTCCATCTAGTCCCACACTCTGTTCACACAGTGGCCAACCAGCCATCGGCCAGGGATGGACAACCAGGACATGGTGCAACAGCACCCTCCCGCCCATGTTCCCCAGCAACTGGGGCACACAGGCTTACTGCCTCGAATACTGGAGCTGGCACACAACCATCAGGGCTAGTAGCCATACACAGCCTTCGCCTCCAGGAATTTATCCAACCCCCTTTCGAAGCCGTCCAAATTGGTGGCCATCTCGTGGCAGGGAGTTCCACGATTTAACTCTGCGCTGTGTGAAGAAGTCCTTCCTTTTATTTGCCCTGAATCTCCCACCCGTCAGTTTCATGGGATGTGACCCCATTGGGTTCTAGTATTATGGGAGAGGGAGGAAAATGTCTCCTTTGCCACATTCTCCACACCAAGCATGATTTTGCCCACCTCTATCCTGTCGCCTTTCAGCCTCCTTTTTTCCAAGCTAATCAATCCCAGCGGTTGTCACCTTTCCTCCGGGAGATGCTCCACCCCTTTGATGCTCCAGGCCTTTGATCATTTTAGTTGCCCTTTTTCAGAGGTTCTCTCTACACAACCACCCTGGTTCCCTGCCCCATGCCTGCAAAAAAAAAAAAGCCCCATCCTAGGCCGTGGGGGAAATCCAATCCCAATCGTAGGATGTTCAGGACAAGTAATGACAACGAAGAGACAGAGCCTCGTCCGTCCTTTGCAGGCCGCAAATTAATACGGCCTCGTCAAAGCCCATGACGTGAAACATTCCAGAAGCGTGGCACCACGGAGGAATGCCAGCCACCCACGGGCTCGCTGGCTGCAGCGCTCCGCCGCCCGTCTTTCACCGAGAGCCATGACCTCAGCCGAGTCCCGACACCCTGCCCGGTTTTTCATTTCGTTCTAAGTGTGGCCATATATTCAAAGAGGTACGACGTCCGCGGCTCTCCCCTCCGCTAGTAAACGGCGAGGCTTTTAATTAGGCCAACGGCTGGGAAGGAAAATTAAAGCCTTCCTCCGATACTGGCTTAGAGGCCGAAGGCATTTCACGGCGAACCGTTGCAAAGGTCGGCACCTTTTCAAGATGCTCCAGGGAAAAGAGGGAGGTGTGTGTGTTGCGTTTCCAGATAACCTTTGCCGGAAAAAAAAGCAGCCACAAGCAGGTGACACAAACCGGTTCTGGCCTTCCTGCTCCGTGGAGACGGAAAAGCCGGAGAAAACAAGAGCCGGCCACGGGAAGAGGACAAGCTATCGGATCGCTCGCGCGGTGTAGCAATGCCGACGCAGGATCGGAAACTCAGCGGGACAAAATGGATGTCGCACGGCACGCCCAACTGACGGCTGGGTTTGGAAAGCTGCACGGATCACGACGGCCCAACTCCAGGCAAGAGGCTCCCGGATGACAGGAGGCTGTAGCTCTATGACGGGGCGACGGGCGTCTTTTATCCCGAGGGCCGGAGGAAATCCCAGGGGCTTTCTGGGGGGGGGGGGGGAAATCTCACTGGTGGGCGGGGCCGAGCCAGAATACCCAACGTACCAGCTTGTTTTAGTTTAAAGCTCTTGCCGGCAGCTAAAGCCTCCAGAAAAGGCATTTCAACCTCTTAGAATCCTAGAACAGCAGAGTTGGAAGGGGCCTACAAGGCCATCTAGTCCAACCCCCTGCTCAAGGCAGGAATCCACCCTAAAGCATCCCTGACAGATGGTTGTCCAGCTGCCTCTTGAAGGCCTCTAGTGTGGGAGAGCCCACAACCTCCCCAGGTAACTGATTCTACCGTCGCACTGCTCTAACAGTCAGGAAGTTTTTCCTGATGTCCAGCTGGAATCTGGCTTCCTTTAACTTGAGTCCGTTATTCTGTGTCCTGCACTCTGGGAGGATCGAGAAGAGATCCTGGCCCTGAATCTAGAAAGGGAAGGGAGAACGGCGCAACACCCAGAAAATCCCCAGGCGATTGGCAGTCAGGGGGAACGGAGGCGTGGCCTACCGAGGGAATCCCGGAGGGCCAGGTTCAGCTCCCGACAAGGTGGGGTTCTACACCCTTGATCTACGGCCCGACGTTCAGAGATGAGCAGGGTAACCTTGCGCATCAGCGTGGCTCACATTGATCAGGAGCTAAAAAATGAACGAGGCGTGTTGGGGAGGGACCAAAACTGCATTTTGAAAGCAGAAGGTCCCCTATTTCAATTTCTGGCACCTCCAGTTCGAAAAGGAGCGCCCGGAAGACTCCTTGCTGAGTCCCTGGAGAGCTGCAGGCAATACCAGGCCCTGGAGAGCCGCAGGCAATACCAGGCTAGCTGGATCCATTCCTAAGGCAACGGAACCCGTTTGTGGCAAAACAGACACCGCCTTCAGAGGGCCGCGCATCCCGAAAGGTGGGTTAAAAACGTCCTAAACAGACTGAGCTACGTTAGCCGAGAGACAAGACAAACAGCAACTGAATGGAGACCGCGGCTTTCGTGCCCGTAATTTAATGCAACTTGTTGCCTTCTGCTTGACGTTTGCATCCCGCGATCCTGTCTTGCTTACGTCCCAGATACTAACAAGCTTTCGTTTTCAGCCACGGCCCCTGGCTGATGCAGCTGCTGAAGAAATCCTAAAACGAAACGGGATACGAGGCCGGGGGGAGGCAGGGGAAACTATTGGCCGGGATAGATTACAAGCTGAATGATTGGGAGCACAGGAAACTAAAGCCAAGCGCCAGGAAACGCCGAAGTTTGCACAGCGATCCTCCTCAAACGGCGAGGTTACCTGTTGCTGCCCATCACACAAGGGCCAGATACGTCACTTTTGCCGTCTTTCGACCGGCAAAAGGGCGAGTTTTTCCGTGCCAGCGGACGACAGCCTCCGCTGAACCGGCCGGCATCTTTCGTTCGTCTGCCTTGGGCGACATTTCATTTTCAGGAAACAATTCCTGGCATGCTGGGAAGGCATGACGCGTCTCCGCCAGACAGTGCTCCCATCAACTGCTTAGGACCAAAGGAAGGTGCACCAGCTCAGCCTGCAAAGTTCCAGGGTCGCAAATCCGTTCGAGCGAGAGGGCGGAGGGGTGCAAAAACAAAAACAGGAGGGGTGGAAAAATGAAACAGGGGAAATTTGATCTGGCTCCTGTTTCCCCCGCCCCACCCCTCCAACTTTTTAGGAACTTGACAGGAGAGGAACAGAACCAGTGAACCTAGGTTATGGGCATGTTTGTGGGAACGCCAGCACAGGGAGGCATTTATTTAATTTATTACATTTATATCCCGACTTTTTTCTTCCAAAGAACCAAAGGTGGCGTTCATAATCCTCCTCCTCGCCATGTTATCCTCACAACAACAACCCTGTGAGGTAGGTTGGGCTGAGTGTCCGTGACTGGCCCAAAGTCACCCAGTGGGCTTCCATGGCTGAGTGGGGATTAGAACCCGGATCTCCCAACTCCCAGTCCGACACTTACGACAGTCCGACACTTACGACAGCACGACAGCACCCGTCCACCCCCTCAAGCGAGAACTTTCACAACAGTAAGCGGACCCCGGCAACGGCCCGGAAAGACGCAGAAGGGACCCTGGGGAGAGGCTGCAAGTTGCCAGCCTCTAAGTAAACACACACGAGCCGTAGCGTCGTAAAGACAAGCTGCGTTCAACTGCCCCCAGCTTCGGGAGACAGCGGGCGAACGCCTCCTCCTTACGGGAAATCCAGACGGACGCAACGCTGCCCGAAGGTTCTGCACCAAGAACCTTTCCGCTTTGACGAGAGGAAACAGAAGCTCAGAGCACGGAACTCGGGTGTGGGTAGGGGGGGGAGAGGGGGGAGCCGCAACACGGCAAGCCCCTCTGGAAGTGGCTATGCCCGCAGAGCGTGCCGTTTCAAAAGATCCGCGGGGGCCGACGCACGGAGGAAAGGCCGGCGAGCCAACTCACCTGGACATCGTAGAGGGCGACTATGTTCTCGTGCTGGAGCTCCTAGGGAACAGAAAAGGAAGCCCAGTTAGAGAAATACTGTTAAGGGGTTGGACTCGACGGCCATATAGGCCACCTCCAACTTTACTATTCTAAGATTCTATGAAGTCAAGTCCTGGGAGGAGTAGCGTGGCTTTCTGGCTATCAGGTGATCTCCACTGCAAACTCCACCAAGGACCCCAAAATGCTCCATGGGGAAAATAATGTCATAAATGCTCTGTGGGTTTACACATAAAGGTGCATCCACGTAAGAAGAGCCCCTCTGGGTCAGACCAA
The DNA here is from genome assembly GCF_023053635.1 of Elgaria multicarinata webbii. Classification (NCBI taxonomy): domain Eukaryota; kingdom Metazoa; phylum Chordata; class Lepidosauria; order Squamata; family Anguidae; genus Elgaria; species Elgaria multicarinata. Next base: position 11,358,475 of record NC_086192.1, read on the forward strand.
GGGTCCGTCTAGTCCAGCACTAGAGCTGTCGACCAGGGACCCACAAACAGGACATAGGTACAACAGCACCCTCCTCCCTCTACTCACTAGGCTTAACCAGTCACCTTGATCAAGGTGGCCCTCCGTACTTTCGTTGGCTGACTATCCCCAAGCATTTACCCCGGCTAGATTTAATGTCATAGAATCATAGAATAGCAGAGTTGGAAGGGGCCTACAAGGCCATCGAGTCCAACGCCCTGGTCAATGCAGGAATCCACCCTAAAGAGTCCCTGACAGATGCTTGTCCAGCTGCCTCTTGAAGGCCTCTAGGGTGGGAGAGCCCACCACCTCCCTAGGTAACTGATTCCATTGTCGCACTGCTCTAACAGTCAGGAAGTTTTTCCTGATGTCCAGCCAGAATCTGGCTTCCTGTCACTTGAGCCCGTTATTCCTGCACTCTGGGAGGATCGAGAAGAGATCCTGGCCCTCCTCTGTGTGACAACCTTTCCAGTATTTGAAGACGGCTATCATGTTTCCCCTCAATCTTCTCTTCTCCAGGCTAAACATGCCCAGTTCTTTCAGTCTCTCTTCATAGGGCTTTATTTCCAGACCCCTGATCCTCCTCGTTGCCCTCCTCTGAACACATGTCCTCCCCTCCGAGTTGATGGAAGGTAGATATAAAAAAAACCCTTTACGTCAAAGATGCTGCCCTTGCAATAAAACTGAAGGAGAGAACATTACTCATTTGCAATTTTTATGATGGCATCAGAAAGGAGTTGATACGTCCTATCACACAGGCTCTGCCCGGCCGATCTCCTGAGACCCTGACAATTAGCCTCCTCCAGGATCAAAATAAAACAATTACCATACAGGTCGCCAAGTTTTTGAACCCGGCCATCCTTACCAGACCATGCATGATTGTATAACTGTTTGAACATATTCAGCTCTTTTTCCTAAAGCTTTTAAAACTTGATGTTGTGCGGACTTTATACTGTTAGTTTTTCCCTACCCTGTGCCTGCTTACCCTAACCTGTGCCTGTTGGCATTCTCTTCCCCTCCTTATTGTTTTACTATGATTTTATTAGATTGTAAGCCTATGCGGCAGGGTCTTGCTATTTACTGATTTACTCTGTACAGCACCATGTACATTGATGGTGCTATATAAATAATAATAATAATAATAATAATAATAATAATAATAATAATGTTAATTTATGTATCCTTCTCTTGATTCTGTTCCCTTCCACTCTTGATCCCTATGCACTCTTTCCATATATGTTTTAATGATATGTTTTCTGCGATTCATTCAATGTATTGATTCCCCGTTGAAACGATTTTTATTTTTCTCTTTCTGGTCAACTGACTGCAAATAAAGATGGATGACGATGAACAGCACCCTCCCACCCATGTTCCCCAGCAACCGGTGCATACAGGCTTACTGCCTCTGATACCGGAGGTAGCACGTAGCCATGGTTTCTCCTCCAGGAATTTATCCAACCCCCCTTTTAAAGCCATCCAAATGGGTGGCCATCGCTACATCCTGTGGTGGTGAGTTCCATAGTTTAACTTTGCGCTGTGTGAAGAAGTCCTTCCTTTTATTTGTCCTGGATCTCCCACCCATCAGCTTCATGGGATATGACCCCGTTGGGTTCTAGTATTTTGAGAGAGGGAGAAAAGCGTCTCCCTATCCACACTCTCCACTCCATGCATGATTTTGTACACCTCCATCCTAGTTGGGCCTCTGCCGCCGAAGCTCTCTGTCTGGCTCAAGCATCTCTAACTCACAACCTCCTAGCACAGATCACATATTGTTCGTTTTAACTCGGATAGCATTTTGCAAAAAAAGAAAAGGAAGGGGGGGGGAAGGCCAGGTCAACCCAGGGTGACCGAAGGGAGTGTGAAAATTCCACCCATGTCCAGAAGTGTCTGCCTGCACCATTCCAGAACAAAAATGGGAGTGGTTGCAGAAAAGCAAACAAACCAGTACGATTTTTAAAAACCCAGTAAAATTAAACAGCAAGCCAAAGGCCACAAAAGTACAATTGGCCTTCAAGCGTCAAAAACAGGTCGTTGAACACGCACCCACGTAAGAAGTGCCCTGATGGATCAGACCAAGGGTCCATCTAGTCCAGCACTCTGTTCACACAGTGGCCAACCAGCCATCGGCCAGGGATGAACAAGCAGGACATGGTGCAACCGCACCCCTCCCACAAGGCTCTTCTACGCAAAGCAAAGTTGAGTTTTTCCTCAAAAGAGCTGAATCCTTTGATCTCCCATAAATAAAGCAAATGGATTTGCTTGCTTTGCATGATTCAGAACTGTTCTGCTCGTCATGGGACGTGGCGAAGGACAGAAAGGCATTAAAACCCGCACTCCCACTAGGATTTCAGCAGCAGAGCCACTGCCCGGCCACACGGGATTTTGAGCATATGTTTAGAAGCATCAAGGGCTAGAAACTTGCTGGTGTTTTTAAAAACCACCACAACAGAAGCGGAGCTTTTCCGGAAGCTGACGTCTTTGTCCAAGAGCAGACACCGAAAATGCTGATGCCCATACATTCATAAACTATGGTTTTGCAAGTGTCGCTGAGGCTACGTATGAAGTAGGAACTCAGCTTTAGAAAAGGGGGGAAAAGCCATGAAAGGAGAGCTCTCAGGATGTTGAAATCTATGCTTTTGTCTTACTCGCAGAGGAAAGAAGGAATCCTTTTTAAAAACAAATAACCGTGGAAATGCCCACACGTTCTCCGCACCAATAGACTATCCGCAACTATTTCTAGAGATGAAGGCATATTTCTAGGCCCTGCTCGAAGCCCTCCAATTTTTAGCCTAAGCAGGAATAAAGCCACAAAGTAGGGGACCTTCCCGTCTCCTCTGGACGCTACAGCGCAAAGGAGGGTAAGTTTAGAAGAGGGCTGCCAACATACCTTCAAAATTTTTATCTCTTTCCCAAGCAGAAGTTGAGACTTCGACAAGTTCTTCTTGTTGATGCTTTTAATGGCTACTTCCCAGTCAGTTTTCTGAAAAAGGAAATACGACGGCGTTTTAAATACAAGCGCGTTTTCTAATTATCGGAATACGTAACTAAGTGGCTCCTTTTCTAAAGACGCAATCCTATGCCTGTTTAGACAGGAAAATGTCCTCTGGCTCCCAGCATAGCTGGCTGGGGAATGCTGGGAGTTGTAAGGTGGGGGTTTCCCCCCCACAGAATCATAGAATAGCAGAGTTAGAAAGGGCCTACAAGGCCATCAAGTCCAACCCCCTGCTCAATGCAGGAATCCACCCTAAAGCATCCCTGACAGGTGGTTGTCCAGCTGAGTAGAATCATAGAATAGCAGAGTTGGAAGGGGCCTACAAGGCCATCAAGTCCAACCCCCTGCTCAATGCAGGAATCCACCCTAAAGCATTCCTGACAGATGGTTGTCCAGCTGCCTCCTGAAGGCCTCTAGTGTGGGAGAGCCCACCACCTCCCTAGGTCACTGGTTCCACTGTCGTACTGCTCTAACAGTCAGGACGTTTTTCCTGATGTCCAGCTGGAATCTGGCTTCCTTTAACTTGAGCCTGTTATTCCGTGTCCTGCACTCTGGGAGGATCGAGAAGAGATCTCTATTTTAAGTATTTGAAGAGTGCTCTCATGTCTCCCCTCACTCTTCTCTTCTCCAGGCTAAACATGCCCAGTTCTTTCAGTCTCTCTTCATAGGGCTTTGTTTCCAGACCCCTGATCATCCCGGTTGCCTTCCTCTGAACACACATAGGATTGCGCCCGTAATAGCTTTGAAACTCTCTGTGTCCCCGTTTCTTAAGAATGGCCAATACAGGAAGATGAAGAGGATGGCAGACAACCGGCAATGACACCAGGAGGCTGTTCCTCCAATCTTGGCTGATAAATTCTTGTTACTGCAGGTAGGAAGCCAGCGACTGAAAATCCCAGCGCCGTGCTCAGCTCCCGCTGGAATACCCCATTGCCAACACAGAGGCAAGAGAGGTGTAAAGTAGCGAAGAGTAGTAGGAGGAGGCTTGTTGGGATATGGGTCACTATCTTCTATCTTTCACCTACTCTGGAGTTTAGGGCACCGGGGTGTTCCACCCCAGTGAGCACTAGGACTTGAGTTCAAATCCCCGGCTAGCCTAAAACGTTAACCGAAATCAGGAAACCAGGGTCCCTATTCCTTTTAACATAACGTAAGAAGTGCGTGCTGGATCAGACCGAGGGTCCATCTAGTCCAGCACTGTTTCCCCAGTGGCCACCCAGCTGTCAAACAGGGACCAATAAAGCAGGACATGGTGCAACAGCACCCTCCCTCCCATGTTCCCCAGCAACTGGTGCACACAGGCTTACTGCCTGGAAGACTGGAGATAGCACACAACCATCAGGGCTTGTAGGCCTTAATCGCCTTCTCCTCCTCCAGGAATTTATCCCACCCCCTTTTAAAGCCATCCCCAATGGGTGGCCCTCACTACATCTTGTGGCAGTGAATTCCATAATTTAACTCTGCGCTGTGTCAGTTTTCATCCACTGTTTCAAGACCGGAATCCTTTTCCCACAGTTTATTCTAAATAGCCAAGATCCATTTCCACACGTAAGAACAAAAGCCACCTCCACGCATCCAATTATCCCCTCCCTTACAACCCGGCAGCTCGGCCCAATCCATTTCAGCCTTTGCCCCTCATAAAACATTGCGTTTCAGCCGGCTTAGCAGCCGTGCAGCCAACAGCGTCCCAGTTACACAACCGTTTTTTTTTTTGTGCTTCTGTCAGCCAATGTGGTCATGTTTTGAGTCACAAAAGAGTTCTGGGAAATGCAGGAAAGGAAAAAACAAGAGCTCTGTAAGACCGCGAGCAAAATCAAACAAGGTTTTATGTTCTGTAAGGACGTGCTCCTTTTAGCAATTCGATAGGGTTTTCATATTATTCCCAACTACTTTGAAACATTTACAGTATGCAAAGTTATTGGGGTTTTTTTCAAATTATTTACATCAGGGGTAGACAACCTGATGCTTTGGTCGACAACTCCCATTTGCTCCAGTTAATGGGTCGGGGATTGTGGGAGTTGTAGTCCAAAACATCCAGAGGGCATCGAGGTTGCCCACTCTGGATTTACATAGCGCCAATGTAACACATCCCTTTACAAAACATAAAGCAAAATAAAGTCCCTGCCCCAAACAGTTTACAATCTACCGTATTTCTTCAATCGGAAGACGCCATCAATTGTGAGACGCACACTCATTTCAGTACCACCAACAGGAAAAAAAAGCTTTGATTCTAAGAAATAATAAACGCACCCGCGATCCTAAGACGCACCCCGTTTTTAGAGATGTTTATATGGGGAGAAAAGTGCGTCTCAGAATCGAAGAAATACGGTAATTATCAAAGACGACGAAAGGAGGGAGAAGCTGGGCTCTCCTTCACAACACTTTCAGTAGAACCCATCACGTGCTGTTTTTTTGTTTTCCTTTAACAGGTGGGGGAACTGAGGCGTGGTGCCAACGTGCCCAAGGCCACCTAGCGAGTCTGTAGCCAAGTAAACTGACTAGGGATCGCGTAAAAGGAGAGAGGAGGCCTCAAAGCTGCAGAGGAAGAATCAAGGCAGGTTTGCCTGACAAGGATAGAACTCTGTACTTCCCTTCAACACCAAAAAAAAACCACCAAAAGATTCATGCAGTAAGGCCGGGGAAACACTTCCAAACCTGAGAAATTTTAACCAATCTGAAAAGAGGCAGTTTTTCATTAGATTGTGGGGGTTTTTTATGCGGGGGGGGGGGGAGTCCTGCAACAGGGGTGCAGCCTCTCCCCCGTGGCCCAAGATGGTCTGCCATTGCAATGAGAGAGATCCAGCCGGAAGATCAAGGAAGGGGAATAAGGGGTGGGGAACAGCTTTCTCTCCCCCCCCCCACCCCGTTATTTTTAACGTTTACCCAAACCCGGTAACTTTTTGCACAAGCCTTTATGTGACATCTAAAAAGGGGAGATGAGAAACAGCTCAGAATAACAAGCTGACATCATCATAATCATCATCATCTTGGGCCTGTTTTGAAATAAAAAACAAAACAGGCGTGAATTTCCACCACACCCCGTGCGAAAAAGACCCGAGAGAGCGAGAGAGAGCAGAGGCACCCCCCCCCAAAAAAACTAAGCCGTTTCTGCTCCTGTGGACTCCCCCGGAAGACGCCGCTTTCAAGGAAAGGGTGAGAAACAGCAACAAACCATTAAAACACCACCACGACCCAGTTCGAGAGGGGGCAGCTAAGGAGAGATGCTTCCTGGTTTGAGCGTGGATCAACCCACAGACACACGGATGGATCAAAACACGGATCCCACTTCAAATTAGCACCGCCTCTGCCAGGCATGTACACAAACACAGGCGCACACATTCCCTCTGGGTGGGTGAAGGAAGGGGAAGGTTGTATAACCAGGGAAAGGATGGAGACCTCAAGCGACCCACCCCGCCACGTTTACCTTGCGGTGGCGACCTTTAAAGACCACAGCAAATGCTCCGTGTCCTATGAGGTCCTTCTTGCTGTATTCAAAATCTCCCACCACCTCCATGATCTTCAGGGGGGCATGAAGCCCCACGGGGGGTGGGGTTTTTTGGGGGGGAGGATAAGAAGGGGAAAGGAATTGGGGGGACAGGAGGGGGCTACGCCAAGCTCACATCAGCAAGGTGGATGGGAAGCAGGGGGCAGATCAGGGTGACTCCGGCCGCCCCCGAAGCAGGGGGGCGCTGCTGGCATGTCGTGGGGGGAGGCACAGGCCGCGGCCCCCCAGGCAAAGGGGGTAGGGGGGTACTGGCTGGGTGCTCCGGCTTTCCAAAGGCGACGGGCGTTTTCTGGCATGGGGGAACGAGGGAGAAAAGGGGGGTGTTGGAGAAACCTCCTTTTGAAGGGGGGCAAAAGAAGCAGGATCAAGGGATAGGAGGCATTCAGGGACCCCTTGCGGTGTTTTATTTTATAATATATATATATAATCTTAATAAAGGCAAAAAGGGCTTGCGATCCAGCAAGCCACTGAGCAAAGGTGGCACACAGGAGTTTTAAGGCTCTCTGGCATATATATATATATGGGAGGGGGAGTTTAGCACCTTTATGAGGAGGGGTTAAAAACTCCAGGGAAAGGGGGGTTTGTTTTTTTTAGGATGGGGCGGCTGATCCGAGGTGGGGAAGGAGGAAATAAAATCCCGTTATTGGGGGGGGGGGGAGAGAGAGAGAGAGAGAGGAGGAAAGCAACCAAAGCCAGGGAATTGGGGAAGCAAAATGTCAAAATACCTTTAAATTGAGGAGGGGGGGGTGATACACCCACACTAACAGGGTTATTTCTCAGGAATAAAAGACTTCTTTAAAAGAAAGGGGGGAATGATTACCTCCCTAAATGAGAATGGGGTGGGGGGGGAAATGCGATTTCTCCAGAGATGGATAGCGAAGACCCCCCCTTTAAATAGGGGGGGGGGAGAAATTAAGGTACCTGTTTAAAAAGGTGGGGGAGGGAGGGAGGGAGGGAGGGATGTAAATATCCCTGAATGGGGATAACGGTGACTGGGGGAAAGGCCAATGGATGGAGAATTAAAAATCTTTTTAAGGGGGGGGTTTAAGAGGGAAACATTTAGATCTTTCTTTAAAAAAAGGGGGGGAGACACAGATCGATATAGTGTCTGTGAAGGGGGGTTGGGGGAGGGGGTTCAAGCCCCCCTTAGGGGTCCCTCCTTATAGGCCTCTTACATCCTGGCCCCCACCTCCTCGCTAGTCTAGGGGGGCTTCCAGACGCCCCCCAACCCAAAAAAAGGGAGTCAAGCCAATGGAGCCTAAAGTGGACGAAAATAAGGGCGGAGGCCCAGCTCTCCCCCCGCTGCTGGGTGCTCAAAGGCCGAGGTATTTCGAGGCGAGGAATTGAAGGGGGGGGGTCTTCTATCTTCTCAGGCCGCTGCCGCCCCTCGCGTCGCCCGGCGCAGAGACTCCTCCCTTCCCCGCCGGCGTCCGGCTGCGACTGCCGGCGCTTCCGCGCGGCGCAGCGTCTCTTATAGGACGCATCGCGCAGGCTCTGCGTGACGTCTCCTTCCGCCAAAGCGGGGATGGGGGGGTGGAGAGAAAGGGGCGGAGCGACGGGAAAGGAGAAGAAAAGAGTCCCCCCCGCGCGCGCGGGGAAAGTTGCGTTGTTATTGTTTATTTATTTATTATTTATTGATTTAGAATATTTATATACCGCTTCCTCATTGAAAAAAAATTTCGGAGCGGTGTACAAGGTAAAATGAAAATAAAAACAGAAAAAAACAACAACAGTTAAAACAAAATTGTTATTATAAATGTTGTTGTTGTTATTATAAATAAATAAATAAATAAATAAGAGCCTGCCCGTGCTTTGAGATCTTCTGGAGAAGGCCTTCTTTCAGTCCCACCTTCTTCACAGGCGCGCTTGGTGGGAACGCGGGACAGGGCCTCCTCGGTGGCTGCCCCTGTGCTTTGGAAGTCTCTTCCCTGGCTCCCTCCTTGATGGGCTTTTGGAAGCAGGCTAAAACTTGTTTGTTCCAGCAGGACTTTGGAGAGTAATTGTGTGTTTTAAACGTTTCATGTTTTAATATTGTATTTTTAAAAAATATATATGTATTTATTATTATTTTAATTTTTGTACATTTCTTTCCCTAGGTTTAAAATGTGTATGTTTTAAATTTTGTAAGGCTGCCTTGAGGCCCAGTATTGGGCAAAAGGCAGGATACAAATAAATAAATATCATTATCATCATCATCTTCCAGATGTGTTGGACTACAGCTACTATCATCTCTAGCCAGCAGGAAAATACGAGTATACAAAACGAGTATAAAAAACAAGTATACAAAATTTAAAATTCTAAAACACAGAACATACACACATAAAGCATTAAAAACCGTTTAAAAAAACCAAACATGTGGGTGATTAAGATGTGCCGCCATATGCCTGGGCAAAGAGGAAAGTCTTAACCTGGCGCCGGAAAGATAGCAGCGTTGGCGCCAGGCGAGCCTCGTCAGGGAGATCATTCCACAGTCTGGGGGCCACCACCGAAAAGGCCCTGTCCCTCATTGCCACATTCCGAGCCTCTCTCCGAGTAGGACCTTAGATGTTGAACGTAGTGACCGGGTATATTCACGTCGGGAGAGGCGTTCCGTCAGGTATTGTGGTCCCAAGCTGTGTAAGGCTTTATAGGTCAAAACCAGCACCTTGAATTGGGCTTGGAAACATACAGGCAGCCAGTGCAAGCGGACCAGAGCAGGTGTTATGTGGTCAAACCTTCTGGTTCCCGAAATCAATAAAGACATTCTGTAGCACAAAGCAGACCAATCTGAGTTTCTGACCTGAGTATCGGGGTCTGTTACAGTTTCGACTTCAGGCGGGGCTCGTTGGAATAGAAAATACGTTTTGGCCAACTGATGCAGTAAAGAACCCGTGACATACAAATAACGAGACAACACCTTGATACTCATAAATTTGCTAAAATTTATTGTAGTGGATGCAAGTAGTAGGGGGGAAAAGAAAAGAAAAATACACCCACAGCTCTCTGTACACTCACCGCTGAAGAATCAAGGACATGTGTAATCCCCATAACCACTGAAAGGTGCAATGTCTGCTCCAATCCCATGATTCCGTTGAGTTCAATGGGACTTACTCCCAGATGTGTGTATATGATTGTGGCCTAAATGTGTTTGCCATTGCAGTGATTGCAGATTTGTTAAAGTATTCGGTTATAAACGTCTTTATTCTTTAAGTGAAATGTTCAAGGTGGTATAGAGAACGGCAGAGTAGTCTGAGTAGTACTTTTGGAACTCATTGGATAGAATAAGGGAAAAGAGCCAGGCCATAGCTAGACCTAAGGTTTATCCCTGGATCGTCCAGGGGTCAAACCTGTTCATCTAGGTGACACACAGGGGATCCTGGGATCATCCAGGGGCAAACCCTGGATGATCCCAGGATAAACCTTAGGTCTAGCTGTGGCCCAAGATTATTTCTCACTGAGCCAGTATCTTCTGCCTGCATTCCTTTCCTTATATCTCCAGAAGTGAAAGGGCTCACATCTTTCCTTCAATGAAAACTGCAATTGGGAATTGAAGAAGGTAACTGAAAAAGAAAATAATCACTGAAGTGACCCTTCTGTGGTTACAAGCCTAATATCGAGTGACGAAAGTTAAAATGAGAAAGAGGTCAACGTGAAAGTAGTGACAAATTGAAAACGAGAAAGCAGTACCCTGATTAATTCTTGGTCATTTGAGAATACTTATTCCCAGAGACATATCTCAAATTATCAAGCTAAATTTGAGGGTATTTAATGGGATATAGATAGATGGGTATGTTTAAACCCTCAGGGGTCCTTCTCTGTGAGCCCCTGCCAAAGGAAGTGAGGCAGGTGGCTACCAGGAGCAGGGCCTTCTCTGCTGTGGCACCCTAGCTGTGAAATGAGCTCCCTAAGGAGGTTCACCTGGCACCTACACCATATTCTTTCAGATCTTTTTTATTCTCTCAGCATTTTAACAGTCTATAAATTCAGTTTCAACGTTGCTGTTTTAAATTTGTATTTCTGCACTGCTGCTAATTTTATCCTGGTTGTGCTTTTACATTGTATTTTATATCATGTCTTTATACTGTTAGTTTTATACTTTGAAAGGTTTTAATTTTTGTGAACTGCCCCGGGGAGCTTCGGCTATTAGGAGGTATAAAAATGCAATAAGTAAATAAATAAAGATGAAAATTATAGTTCAGATTGTGGATGTTATACGTGGGATTCCTCTATCTGTACCTGCCAAATATTTTCAAAACAGAGCGAGACTTGCTTCTGAGTATACACATATAGAACTGAATTTTAATAGTGTGGTCACTCAGAAGCTTTAAAACAGCAAACTGTAAAGAAGTGCACTGCAACCCCATGCTTGCTTCTGAGGTCTGTTTACTCAGAAGTAAGTCTCTCTGTGTTCAATGGGGTTTACTCAAAGTTAAGCATGCATCTGATTTTAGTATGACTTGGATGTATATGCATTTGAAATCAATGGGATTTACTCTTGAATAAGGGAACCAGCAGATCTGTAGTTTATGAACTTCTGGGCCTTTTCGGTGGCTGCTCCGGTGCTCTGGAACTCTCTTCCTGGGGAAGCTAGGCCGGCTCCCTCCTTGATGGGCTTTCGGAAGCAGGCGAAAACTTTTTTGTTCCAGCAGGCCTTTGGAGAATAATCCGGCCCTCCATCTTTGTTAATGTCTTATCATTTTGTTGTGTATTTTAAACGTTTATGGTTTTGTTTCCCTCCCCCCCCCATGTATATTTTAAACTTTGTAAGGCCACCTTGAGGCCCAGCATTGGGCAAAAGGCAGGATACAAATAAATATAATAATAATAATAATAACAACAACTTGAAGATGCACAGTTTCACATGAACAAAGGAAAAGAAGACCGATCATTCTCACTGGTGGACTATCAGGAAAATGGGTTTAAAAGGCGGGGATTAAAAAAATCAAGGGATAAACCAATCTGATTCAAATTTGGCATGCTGAAAGCTCTTCCTCAAGAGCTATCACTGTGCCAAGTTTGATCTCTTTACCTTTAAAACGTACACAGATGTAAGCATTTCGGTTATCTTGGAGCAAAGGAGGGGGGATTTGACCACCTTTGCATGTTCAATTTGGCCTTCATGAAAATATTCCTTTCCAATACTGACTCTTGGCATGGTCATTTAAAACAGGGCACCTCTTTCCAAGACTGACAAAAGGATGAAAAGTCAATGGCAATTCCCTCTCGCGCCCCGTCCTCAAGCAGGCATGAAGAAGACAACTACCTCGTGTGCTTGGAAGGAATTTTGGAAGAAGCCTATGACGCGTCTTTAGAAGTCCAGGACTCTCACAGTTTTCAATCAAGGTAGTGATACCTTATGTCCCAAAAATGGCTTGGAAGAGCATTGAGGAAATTGTTTATAATTATAGTTCAGTGATCAACATTATTATTTTCTCTCAATTTCTAGATATGTGCATTTTTTAAAAAAATCAAAAATATCCAAGACCTTCTCTTTGATCCTCCCATATCTTTTGCTGGTATTTCAGTTGTAGACAGTAAGAAATGTTTACAAGCCTTTATTAAAGTCCTTTGGAAGAAATGCCGTTTAAGTGCTCAACTTGATGACAACGGCAGGTCTTCAACCAGCTGGATGAAGTCGCAAAAAAACAAAACCGAGCTTCAATAAATAAAATCAAAAAATAAAATAAATCTTTTCTTCCTTTAATTATGAACAGAGAGTTTGTTGAAAAATGTTTACCCTTGTGAGATCTCAGTCTGATTATTGAGCAAAGGATGAAGGATGCTTCTACTTGATAAAATTTTTAATTGTCCACCTTTGTCCTGTGCAGCTACGAAGAATAAGATCCATACCTGACACACCTTTATTCTCCACTTCCAAGCAACGTCCCGTCCCTTTATTTAGAATTGCACCATTCTGAAATAAAAAAGAGAAAACCAATCAATGTATAACACTTCCATTTAGAAGCATCACACATCATTTCAACACTTAGAATCATAGAATCATACAATAGCAGAGTTGGAAGGGGCCTACAAGGCCATCGAGTCCAACGCCCTGGTCAATGCAGGAATCCACCCTAAAGCATCCCTGACAGAGGGTTGTCCAGCTGCCTCTTGAAGGCCTCTAGTGTGGGAGAGCCCACAACCTCCCTAGGTAACTGATTCCATTGTCGCACTGCTCTAACAGTCAGGAAGTTTTTCCTGATGTCCAGCTGGAATCTGGCTTCCTTTAACTTGAGCCTGTTATTCCGTGTCCTGCACTCTGGGAGGATCGAGAAGAGATCCTGGCCCTCCTCTGTTTTTCCTGAATCTGGAATCTGGCTTCCTTTAACTTCCTTTAATCCTGGAGGACACGGAATAATGGACTCAAGTTAAAGGAAGTTTCCACTTATGGAAACTGGGAAGACTGGATATGGGGAAGAATTTTTTTAGGAAAGGCTGGTTCTAGAACAATTGAGCAAGAGGAAAGGTTTCCACTAAGAATGAGTGCACTTTGCCCATTTATTGTTCAATCATTCTTTATGTGGTGCATTTCACTCCGCTTTAATTCTGTTTAACTACACCCTAGTAAAGAACTAATAAAGAACTCACTGGCCCTGTTCAGACGACCCTTTGGGCAACGTAGTTATGCTAACCCTGGTTGATATTATCACTAGTGGGAAAAGAGGGGAAAAACACGAAAAGGCTATGAGAAAAAGAGGCGGCTAGCTCTGGTGCTATGAAATGTCAAAAGAGGTTTCTTTATTTTTCTTATCCGAAATATAAAAAATGTTCAAAAAACTTTAAACTGAACTTGTACAACGCTCAACGTTTCGGATCTGGGGATCCTTCGTCAGGAGCTATAAGACATGCAAGTAAAGTATATATATAAAGTCATATTGCATTATAAACCAGTTCAAGGTTGGTGCCAGAAAAGTCTGCAAAACCATGCAGGTCCAGCGAAAGAAGGAGATGGCCTTCAGCCACGCATGACCATGTTCCAAGTGTGCCCCTAATTTCGCAGGTGAAAAGTTGAAAGTTATGAACCTGGATGAAATTCCAGCGCTTATGGAGACTGCTCTTGACTTTCTCGCACTCCAGGAGTTGAGGGAATCTGCTTTTCATATTATCTACCATGCAGCGGGTATCCGGCAAGAGTATTGTGGTCCCAAGAGCCCCCAAATGAAGAAATCCTTCTTTGGTGTAGCGAGCAAGCTGCAGGAGGACGAGGGAGAAGGAGACACGGACATTTAACGACTGCAACGGGTCAGAACCATACCAGGTCTCTGAGGGAGGAGCAGTGTTCTCCTTCCTTCAATCTGTTCTCCACCCCCTCAACTCTTGTCCTCCCAATTACAAGTAACAGAAAGGGAAATTATTATTTACATTAGGCTCGGAATGGATGCAAATGTCTCTCTGCACTGTGGGCACGTTCGGGGCATGAGTAGGCTTTGGATCCTATGATATGCTCCCCTTTCCACCTCTCCCAATACTGAAGCTCTGACATCAGGGAGTCACCTTCTGTCTAACTGGGGACCAAGACGAGAAGGCAGGGTAGATAAAAATCCATGATTTTTAAAAATAATACTAATAAAAAATCACTTTTTTAAAATTTAAATTGGATTTTTTTTATTTAAATCGGATTTTTTTTATTTAAATCGGATTATTTTAATTAAATGCTTTTTGAAGAAAAAATCAATAAAGATAGTTTTCTATTTAAGATACACGATAGTCCAAAGGTTATTCATCATGAAATAAAGATTAGTTTTTAATTATGTAGCATGAGGCTGTTTAAATTTTTTGGTAAATGAATTCTATGAATCCGTTCACAATGTCATGATCTTCCAGAGGTTTCTGTAAGATTATTTTTCTCCTTCCAATAAAGTACAGCAGAAAAGTTGTCCAAATATGAATGATTAACCTATTAAACTGGAGATCGTTCACTTCGCAATAATTTCATAATTATCTATCTATGATGTGTTTCTGATAGTATAACCAAATCAGTATTATTATTTTTTATATATATAACCGTAAAACCAGTCTGAAAAGTTGCGATTCTAAAAATGAAACCGTCATCTGGTTGTAAATATTAAGATTATACCAGCAAGAATGAGTCTTTGGTAACTCGTGAGTTGTGTAAAATATAACGGGGAAGAGTGTACTTTTTTTGGGGAGGGGGGGAAGTCACGTGATTAAATTGACTCTTTTTGAGTAATGATTTAAATCGTGATTTAAATCAGGATTTAAATCAAATCTACCCTGCAAGAAGGTCGTCCAGGTGGCATAGTAACTCCTATTAGTAGAAATTTTTCTTTGCAGAAAGAGTCTTCAACACTTTCTCCAATTACGTCATCTAACTCAACAAGAGCTCTCCATCTACAGGTTGTTTGATGGAAGAGTTCTGGATGTGTATGTAGAACTGGTTCCTGAGTAAGAATATTGGGCAAATCCATCCAGAGAGTGAAGCCAGCTCAGCCTCCTGGTCTCCTGCTCACTTGCCCATGAGACGTCCCAACTCAACCTGTAAACTTGCGCATTTCTGTCACCACCGTGACTATTGACAGACTTTTACGCACAATGACCAGCAGAGGGCAAGTCCATGTGGTTGTGCATAAAAGCCTCTCTTCTCCCTGTTGTAACACAAACAGGGAGATTTTTACACACAACAGCCAGCCTCAGTCGTTGTTTGTAAAAGTACGCACATTTTACTAAAATGACCAGTGCTGGAATTGCCTGCTGCTGGTCTTTCTGCGAAAGTCTCCTTTCTGTAGGGTGACCCTATGAAAAGGAGGACAGGGCTCCTGTATCTTTAACAGTTGCATAGAAAAGGGAATTTCAGCAGGTGTCCTTTGTATATATGGAGATCCTGGTGAAAATCCCTCTTCATCACAGCAGTTAAAGCTGCAGGAGCTATACTAGAGTGACCAGATTTAAAAGAGGGCAGGGCTCCTGCAGCTTTAACTGTTGCGATGAAGAGGGAATTTCACCAGGTTCTCCATATATACAAAGGACACCTGCTGAAATTCCCTTTTCAATACAACTGTTAAAGATATAGGAGCCCTGTCCTCCTTTTCATAGGGTCACCCTACCTTCTCACTGCTGGGGGCCTGTCAAGGAAAAGGGAGACTTGCAAAGTCCACAAGTTCCTGTGGGGATCCCACACGGCTTGGCTTGCAACATTAGGGTGACCCTATGAAAAGGAGGACAGGGCTCCTGTACCTTTAACAGTTGTATTGAAAAGGGAATTTCAGCAGGTGTCATTTGTATATATGGAGAACCTGGTGAAATTCCCTCTTCATCACAACAGTTAAAGCTGCCTTCTTTTCAATCTGGTCACTCTAGTATAGCTCCTGCAGCTTTAACTGTTGTGATGAAGAGGGAATTTCACCAGGTTCTCCATATATACAAAGGACACCTGCTGAAATTCCCTTTTCTATGCAACTGTTAAAGATACAGGAGCCCTGTCCTCCTTTTCATAGGGTCAACCTATGCAACATGATATTTTATATCATGTTTTTATACTGTTTGTTTCATACTTTTAGTGGTTTTCATTTTTGTGAACCCCCCAGGGATCTCCGGCTATTGGGCGGTATAAAATGCAATCAATCAATAAATTCTAACCTGGGGCCCCCAGCCGTGGCATGGATACAGGATTGCTGTGTGGTTCTCCTGTGGTCCTTGATCAAGGCAGACATCTTTCACTTTGTTGTTGCGCAGCTGTAACAAATTAAAAAGCAGAGCAATCCTTGGAACGGCGAACAGAATTGCACAAAGGCAAATAGCCATCGAGCCCAAACCCCCGCTAAATGCAGGAATCCACCCTAAAGCATCCCTGACAGAGGGTTGTCCAGCTGCCTCTTGAAGGCCTCAAGTGTGGGAGAGCCCACAACCTCCCTAGGTCACTGGTTCCATTGTCGTACTGCTCTAACAGTCAGGAAGTTTTTCCTGATGTCCAGCCGGAATCTGGCTTCCTTTAACTTGAGCCCGTTATTCCGTGTCCTACACTCTGGGAGGATCGAGAATAGATCCTGACCCTCCTCTGTGTGACAACCTTTCAAGTATTTGAAGAGACGCCAGACACCAGCCAGCCTGTGTACCAGTGGGGGAGGAAGCTCTCACGGGCGATTCCCCAGCTGGGAGTCAGCCCTCTCCAGAACTTATCTCCTCAAGGCCAAATCCTACACACTCAGTGGGAAGTGAGCTTTCTTCCGGAGGTGAGCGTCCCGACAAGCTAGCTGATGCTAGGGTCTGCCGGAAGCTAAAACGTACGGAGCGGAAGGAAGGTGTGAGAAAGTCAGTCCGATTAGGATTGCACCAGAACCTGCCTCCACACCAGGCTCTCTGAAGTTATGGGCATTTGGGAAGGGGCTTCCTGTTCTCCTTAGTCGGACAATTGTCTTGCTTAGTTTGCATAGTTTTGCCTAGGGGGAAGTTTCCAAGAGATTAGACTCTCTTCAGGTAGAAGAGATGTTTGCTGCTTAATAAAAGCTTTGTGGATTATTTAGTAGGCCTTGTCATTTGCCTCCCATCAAAAGCAGGAGCTTTCTGAGAAACACGACAAAAGTTATCAATAAGGCAGTTTCCAATGTTCGTCCTTCAACTTCAAAGGTAAATTTCCATTCTTTAAAAGAAACCCCCATGTATCACAGCCACACAGAAAATGATCATGCCAGCCATCTTCCAAACTGAAAGCAAAGTCGTATGTCAAATGGCCAATAAGGACAGCTAAGAGGGCTCCACTTTTGATCTTTAGTGGAACTGGCTGCTTCTGGTGATTCCCCATTAGAAAATGATTAGAAACAAAAAAATGTATTCTTCTGAATTCCTCGACAAATGCCCACATGTTGAATGTTGTGGATGCTGCCCACCCTTTAATTACCTCTCCGTAGGCAATGGTGTTATTATATTTTCTCATTTCTGGGTAGACGTGATCCAGGTACCATTGGAAGTTTTTACACTTCAATTTTTTTCTGAGTGCTTTCCGTTCTGAAACATCCCCAATATGGATCCCTGGGTTCTGAAAAAGAGACATACCTGCGTAACTACAATCCTGAGAGTCATTGATCTGTAACGTTGTTTTAACTGCTATTACTGCTTTTAAATTATATATTGTTTTAACTTGGTTCATGGTTTAATTTGTTTCCAACTGTGCATGGAATCCACACATGTATTAACACTGTTTAAGAAGAGGCCTTTTAACGGTGAATTGAAATGTTTCAAAAGCACCAAAACGCTAATGAAGAGACATGCCTTGCTTGGTGTGCCCTGCCACGCCGGCTGCAAAACTGAGGCGTTCGCTCTCTTTTCCCTCCCTCCCTTGGCAAGCCTATGGCCGATGCTTCAGATTTTGAATAAATATTCAATTCATTGTTACTGTTTTGAATTTTATTGTTATTATCTTCCTTAGTGGGTCGTTGAAAACCGCTATTCTGAATAATGATTTTTATAGTGTAGGGTAGGGGGCACTGGGCATGAGTTTGTGGAACCAAGGGGGCGGTGACCTGAAAAAGTTTGGGAACCACTGCTGTAGAGGTTCCCCCTTCATGCCCACAGCCCCCTACATTTATGCATTTATTGAAGAGCTTAAGGTAACGTTCTTAGTCTTCCTCCTTTCTTTTTATCTTCCCAACCAAAGTGAGTGTCTGAAGGCCTCCCATTGAATTTCACGGCCAAGTGGAGGGTTTGACCCCAGGCCTTCTTGTTCCCAGTCCAATTCTGTAACAATGGACGGGATTAGGGGAACAGAGCAGGGCTAAAGGAATGGAGATACATAGGCGTACCTCCAGCGGAAGGTTCCATGCGATGTACACGTGAGACTTGTAGTCGTCCATCCACACCTCAGCCACCCGCAACGCATTCCTCTTCGTGTAGAAGCCAATGTTGTTGTTGTAAGGCTTCTTCTTACGCTCAATGTGGGCAACTCGGGAACAGGGAAGGACTTCCATGCTACCACCACACAGCCACACCTGGAGCGATGGAAAGGGAGAACAGAGAACAAGCATCCCGAAGGTGAAAGCTGGAAACCTCATGGCCCGTCTCTCCAACCCGATGCATCCTCTAAACGATTTGAGTCCAGATCATCAGAATACGCGGATGTCATAACGGCACTCTGGACAGTCAGTCCATACTCAGTGCTGGTTCTACAATGCAGGGTGCAACTACAACAGAGAGATCTGGCTGTTCAACCTCTGCTTTTGGGCTCGAATGTTGATTATTTAATAATAATAATAATAATAATAATAATAATAATAGTATTTGTTACCTGCCTCTCCCTCTGGATCGAGGCAGGGTACAACACAAATGCAAACGCCATAACATACATATAATTAAAACATTCAAAACGTTAAAAGCAGCACATGATTAAAAGGCATCTTAAAATTCCACTGGGTAGGCCTGCCGGAAGAGATCAGTCCTTGTGGCTTTCTTAAAATCCGGGAGAGTGTTGACGAATCTCTCCCGGCAGGTCATTCCATAATCTGGGAGCGGCAGAAGAAAAGGTCCTCTGGGGAATAGTTGTTCATCTAGTTTTTGGTAGCTAAAGTAAATTCTTCCCAGAGGACCTGAGCGTGCGGGGCGGATTGTACGGGAGAAGGCGATCCCGCAGGTCACCTGGACTCAAACCATGTAGGGCTTTAAAGGTGATAACCAACACTTTATACTTTGCCCGGAAACTAATTGGCAGACAGTGAAGAGATTTTAAAACTTATCCCACTGACGGAGACCCTTGTGGTCGAAACGCATATGGGACAAGTGGACGTATTTATTTTTTATTTTATTATTACATTTACATCCCGCCTTTTTTCCTCCAAGGACCCAAGGCGGCGTACACAATCCTCCTCTTCTCCATGTTATCCTCACAACAACAACCCTGTGAGGTGGGTTGGGCTGAGAGTCTGTGACTGGCCCAAAGTCACCAAGTCGGTTTCCATGGCGAAGTGGGGACTACAACTCGGATCTCCCAACTCCCAGTCCAACATCTTAGCCACTACACCACACCGGCTCTCATATGTCTATATGTCTTCTATTAATCTTCTATATGTCTAGTGTTTGTGCACTACTTAATTGCTATTCTAATTTTATGTTTTAAGTCATTAAATGTTTAAATTGCCAAGTGGTTATTATTACTTTTTATGAATTAGTTACTTCACTAAATTGTTATCTTGGTATGCTCCATTTCAATCTTGTATTTCACTCATTCTTTAAAACCCATTTTGTTCTCCGCATTAATTTTGGTTTAAGATACCACCTTTTATAATATTGTTAGTATTGTTTCCAAACCTTGCTCTGGTTCCTTTCTATGTTATTCACTTTCCCCATTTTGTAAATGAAATTACCACCTATCTTAATTGAATGTGCGTGCTTCATTTCAATTAAGCCTTCGTATTACACTGTACCATCATGTACTCTGAATCATAGAATCCTAGAATAGCAGAGTTGGAAGGGGCCTACAAGGCCATCGAGTCCAACCCCACCGTTCAAAAGCATCTATCTTCCTTCAGCTTTCCTTATGGTCCAGCTCTCGTACGTCCGTGCATCCTATATAGAGCCATGGCACCAAAGAAAAGAGTGGATTGGACACCCAGGAAAAGAAGCAGGCTGGTTGTATTCCGTGAATCAGGTCTTTCAATTGATATATAAACATTTGAATTTCATGAAACAGAACATTTTCTATAAGCAGGCAAAGTTGCAAAACATGAAAGTCTCAAAAAGTGTCTGCCATTTTGGCCACCACTGTAATTAGAGCAACCATTTGTCCCTCCTCACAGTGCTACGGTCTCCCCCTTTCTCCTGTCACACCAACCTTAATTCCAAGTTCTATGTTCTCCCCACCATAAACATCCATTCCTGGATCAAGAAGGCCAATTTCTCCAAAGAACTTCCGATTCACCACAAAGGAGCACCCAATCATCGCTGGAGTCCTAGAGAAGAAGGCAGAAAAACACACACAACACTTTCAATTATTTTTGCCAGTAATATTACCATCACAGAACCAGACAGTTCTTTGGTCTAAGCCATGGTTTCTGATGTGCTGTCGAATCCCAACCTATAGTTGGTTAATTCAGCCAAACAATAGACTTGTAGGGATTCCTGTAGGACCTCTAGTCTAACCCTCTCCTTAGTGCAGGAAGTCCATAGCTAGACCATCCCCAGAGGCGGCAGCCAAGACACTAGTTGAAGATGTCCAGTGAGGTACAGCCATCAACCCTCCGTAGGTCATTGGAAGTATTCTAATGTTCAACTGAGATCTCGCCTGCTAGAATCTAAACCCATCAGACGTTACACTACATTTTAACAAGAGAAATTGCCTCTAGTGTGGGAGAGCCCACAATCTCCATAGGTAACTGGTTCCATTCTCAGACTGCTCTAACAGTCAGGAAGCTTTTCCTGATGTCCAGCCGGAATCAGGCTTCCTGTCACTTGAGCCCGTTATTCCGTGTCCTGCACTCTGGGAGGATCGAGAAGAGATCCTGGCCCTCCTTTGTGTGACAATCTTTCAAGGACTTGAAGAGTGCCATCATGTCTCCCCTCAATCTTCTCTTCTCCAGGCTAAACATGCCCCGTTGTTTCAGTCTCTCTTCATAGGGCTTTGTTTCCAGACCCCTGATCATCCTCGTTGCCCTCCTCTGAACATACTCCAGCTTGTCTGCATCCTTCTTGAATTGTGGTACCCAGAACTGGACGCAATACTCTAGGTGAGGCCTAACCAGGGCCGAATAGAGAGGAACCAGTACCTCATGCGATTTGGAAGCTATACTTCTATTAATGCAGCTCAAAATAGCATTTGCCTTTCTTGCAGCCATATCGCCCTGTTGGCTCATAAGTCTTCAATAAGCTAATAAGTCTCCAATTTTCACATCCCTTTCTTTGTTTAAAGGAGCCCTCGAGTGGCCGAGGGCTCCCCAGTTTTGCAACCAACCTGATTGGTAATGACGGGTCCCCGGCGTCCCACCAATCCTTTGGTGGGCTAATGTACATGCACCAGAGCTCCCAACTGTACCCGTGGGCCGAGTTTTCGTAGCGCTGAACCTCAAATGTATCTTGCTTGATATTGTCGATAGAAGGGAGGATGACCCTCTTCCGGTTTTCTTGGATTCGTGAGAGAACTGGTTCCGCCCTGAAAGAGAAAGGAAACAAATGATTTTGAAGGAGATCCACTTCTTCTAGGCAATGAAGGAATTAAGTATTAGATCCAAACAGTTCTAGCAGAGGATGAACATAGGAAACCTGAATCGGACCATTGAGTATATTTGTACTCAGTGGATATTTTTATTTATTTATTTTCCTGTTTTATTGCCACAATCAAAAACGACACCCCTCAGATCTTAGGGTCTTTGATCCTTCACATCAACTGGACGTTCTCACAATCGTTCATTCCTTCCCCTGCAATTTTTCTTTTCCTTTCTTTTCCTTTCCTCTCTTTCTCTTCTGATTAACTATCCGTATCTCTGTGTCCCTCTATTTATTTATTTATTTTATTTATCATACTTATACCCCGCTCCTCAGCCAAAAAAGGCTCTCAGAGCGGCTTACACTTAGGAAAAAAGACAGGTGGGTGCGGCTGTCTGACCCACGAAGCGTACAGGTACAAAACTGCAATTAAAATTTAAAAGTTAAGCGTCAATTTTTTTTTTAAAAAAAACCAACTGGTGATATCCAGAGTAAAATGGAAATAGACTTCTTAAAAAGTTGAAAAAATAAAAGAGAAAGCCTCTCAAACCTTAAGAAACCACTGACTTCGACAGCAGAGTTTCAGTTTGCTTCCTCCTCCTTCAATCCTGAGTCAGTTCACACAATCACCTATTTATTTATTTATTACATTTATATCCTGCCTTTTTCCCTCCAAGGAACCCAAGGCGGTGTACATAATCCTCTTCCTTTCCATTTTATCCTAACAACAACCCTGTGAGGTGGGTTGGGCTGAGAGTCTGTGACTGGCCCAAAGTCACCCAGTGGGTTTCCATGGCTGAGTGGGGACTAGAACCCGGATCTCCCGACTCCCAGGCCAACACTGTAGCCACTACGCCACACTGTCTGTCATATCCGATGTGTTATTAATAAAGTGGAGTAATTGAGAGAGTTGGGCCTCTGGTGCAGCCCTTCCATCCTTAGAGACGCCGGGGATTGGTTCCAGGGTCCCCGCCAAGGCAAAGTGGGGTCAGGTTACATAGGGGAGCATTAAAGTAGCTTTGCGGGTCACAAAACAGAAAGGCTTTTATCCAGCTGAGTGGTTACTTATCCATGGAGTGGGGCTACGCCACAGCAATTCCATTGAGGAGGGTTAGGGGAACTCAATTCTAGTTTAACGTATCACAATGCTTCTTCTGTGGCCAAAATTGTTTACACTTTTTGAACTGTTCATGTTTTGCAACTTTTGCACGCTTATAGAAAATGTTCTGTTTGCTACGGTAAACTTTGTTTCCTCCGTGCTATCCGTATTTTTCAGTGGTATTATGATCGCGGCGGGAGAGAAGGAGAGGGAACTGTTCTTCATTTGTATTGTTTCGCCTAAAATAATAAAATGCAATTAAAAACAATTAAAGCTGGGAGTCTTAAGCGCATGACCTACCAGCCTGCTGTGAACTCCACATGGGCATCAAAGAAGCCGGTGATCTGTCCTGATGCAACTTTCCAGCCTTCAATGCGAGCTCGGATCAGGCCTTCCCTTTTCTGGTTGCGTACTACCTTCACAAGGCCAGGGTACCGCTTGTTGACGTACTCCTCTAGTGGTGCCTTCAACTCCTCTAGAAAAAGAAGAAACGCAAAGAGCTGAACAGATGCAGGAACTTTGAGAGTCCAGTTGGGACTCCTGAAAACCATCTCTGTCTATGGAGTTCCATTGGCAAGTAGGTTACCATCATTGGAAGGGGCTCTAGGCAAAGTGCGCTAATGGCTCACAGAATCATAGAATAGTAGAGTTGGAAGGGGCCTACAAGGCCATCGAGTCCAACCCCCTGCTCAATGCAGGAATCCACCCTAAAGCATCCCTGACAGGTGGTTGTCCAGCTGCCTCTTGAAGGCCTCTAGCGTGGGAGAGTCCACCACCTCCCTAGGTCATGGGTTCCGTTGTCGTACTGCTCTAACAGTCAGGAAGTTTTTCCTGATATCCAGCCGGAATCTGCCTTCCTGTCACTTGAGCCCGTTATTCTGTGTCCTGCACTCCGGGAGGATCGAGAAGAGATCTCTATTTTAAGTATTTGAAGAGTGCTATCATGTCTCCCCTCAATCTTCTCTTCTCCAGGCTAAACATGCCCAGTTCTTTCAGTCTCTCATCATTGGGCTTTGCTTCCAGACCCCTGATCATCCTGGTTGCCCTCCTCTGAATATGCTCCTTCTTGAAGTATGGTGCCCAGAACTGGACACAATACTCGAGGCCTAACCAGTACCTCACGTAATTTGGAAGCTATACTTCTATGAAGGCAGCCCAAAATAGCATTTGCCTTTCTTGCAGCCACATCGCACTCTTGGCTCATATTCAGCTTGTGATCTACAACAATTCCAAGACCCTTCTTGTTTGTAGTATTGCTGAGCCAAGTATCCCCCATCTTGTAACTGTGCCTTTAGTTTCTATTTCCTAGATGTAGAACTTGGCATTTATCCTTATTAAATTTCATTCTGTTGTTTTCAGCCCAGCGCTCCAGCCTATCAAGATCACTTTGAAGTTTGTTTCTGTCTTCCGGGGTATTCGCTATCCCACCCAATTTTGTGTCATCTGCAAATTTGATAAGCGTTCCCAGCACCTCTTCGTCCAAATCATGGATAAAAATGTTGAAGAGCACTGGGCCCAGGACTGAGCCCTGCGGTACCCCACTCGTTGCCTCTCCCCAGTATGAGAAGGTTCCATTGATAAGTACTCTTTGAGTCCGATTCTGTAGCCAACTGTGAATCCACCTAATAGTTGTTCCGTCTAGCCCACTTTTAGCTAGCTTGTTAATCAGAATATCATGGGGCACTTTGTCAAAAGCTTTGCTGAAGTCAAGATATATTATGTCCACAGCATTCCCACAGTCCACAAGGGAGGTTACCCTATCAAAAAATGAGACCAAATTAGTCTGACAGGGTAGTCAGTCGTATAGATCCTGCAGTGCATTTCAATATCACTATAACCAGTGGAGGCTGGACACTCTGTTGTCAGTGGGTCCACTCTGGGGGCTCGGCTACACCAAGCAGGATATTCCACTATGAAAGCGGTATATAACAGGCAGGAGCTTTCATAACAGTATGAAAGCGGTCTATGGTATGTGTCAATGGGCCCCAACAGTGGTCAGTACACTTCAGTAGTGTGCCTCCTGCCTTTTATATACCGCTTTCGTAGTGGAATATCCTGCTTGGTGTAGACGAGACCCCCGTCCCCTGGCTAAGGTTCCTTGATGATGCAGATGGGCAGGTACTGACATTCCCTTGAACTTTACAAAAGTACCTAGATGACCCCAGGTAAATGGTTTATGACTGTCCTGCATGGGGTGTCTTTCAAAAAAGGTTGGTTTTCTCACCTTCATCGCTATTGTCATCTACAAGAATTATCTCCTTCAAGAGGTGAGCAGGAGTATGGTTCACCGCACTGTGTACTGAACGCAGGATGACCGACAAGGCCTCGTTCACAAAGATAAAAATAACAGAAAGATGTGGGAGATCCTTGGGATACTTCAGTTCTTTACACCTGTGAAACAGAGAGAGAGAGAGAGAAGCAAGGTTAGCTAAAAAAAATTAGTTTGTACAACTTCAGGAAGCAGAACACACACAGAGGCCACTATTGCTGGTTGGGGATGATGGGAGTTGTAGTGCAATACATCTCAAAGGCACCAGGTTGGGAAAAGGCTGCAGTACCCTTAAAGCCCATCAAACAATTCACACAAGAGAGAGGCCATATACATGTTTTGAGTGTGGAAAAAGCTTCAGTGACGGAGGAACTCTCTTCGCACATGGAAGAACCCAGACAGGAGAGAAGCCATGTAAATGTACGGGATGTGGGGAAAGCTTCGGCCGTAGTGGGACCCTGAGTAGACATCAAAGAACCCACACAGGGGAGAAACCATACAAAATGTGTGGCGTGTGGGCAAAGCTTCAGTCGTACGTTCACCCTTACTTTACATCAAAGAATCCACAGAGGTGAAAAACCATTTCTGTGCACGGAGTGTGGAACAAGGTTCCGTCACAAGTCTAGCCTTTCTCAACAGACATGTGTTCACAGAAGGCAGACACCGCAGAAATAAATTTTAATACTGTTCTTATGCTTTTTGTTTTTTAAAAAACTTTGTATATTTGTTTTTAATGTTTACTGTTTTTAACTTTTGTAAACCGCCCAGAGAGCTTCGGCTATGGGGCGGTATATAAATGCAATCAATCAATCAATCAATCAATCAGTAAAAAGTGAGTGTATATGCAGCATTTGAGGGGGGAATTATATCTACTAGGCCGTCTGTCTCCCCTTGCCCAATCAGAATGAATTGGCAATGGACTTGAGACAGACAAAAGAAAAGTCTTCACACCCAATGCATAAATTACATGGAAATTACATGTATGGAGTTCACTACCATAAGATGCATTATTATGTATTATTTAATTGTACATCCTAGGCTTCAAAAAAACATTATCAGGGCAACTCGCAATGAAATATTAAAACACCCCAAACAGCTAATAGATTAAAATAAGCTAAAAACAACAGTTCTGCAAAACTACAATCGATGCCATCGATTGTAAGATGCACACTAATTTCAGTACCACCAACAGGAGAAAAAAAAAGAAACCTAAGACACACCCGCGATTCTAAGACGCACCCCATTTTTAGAGATGTTTATATGGGGGGGAAAAGTGCGTCTTAGAATCGAAGAAATAGCCTAGGTAGCTTTAGACAAATTTATGAAACCTGGGTGCAACAGAGAACTTCGGCTTTGGGGCGGTGTATAAATGCAATAAATAAATAAATAAATAAAAGGCTCAGATATACTTTCCACTCCACTTTCATGGGGGACAAATGGTCAAGACTTTGGAATGGCCTTCTGGAGGAGATTCATTAACTTGACAGTCTTTTAGCATTTAAAAACGCAATAAAGACTGATCTATTCCGGCAGGCCTATCCAGTGAAATTTTAGAATGCTTTTAGGATGTTTTAAGGATGCTTTAATCATGTATACTATGATTTTAATCAGTTTTGATGCGTTTTATATTCACTGTTGTTCCCTGCCTCGATCCAAGTGGAGAGGCGGGTAAGTAATACATTATTATTATTATTATTATTATTATTATTATTATTATTATTATTTGCGAACCGCCCAGAGAGCTTCGTCTATTGGGTGGTATAGAAATGCAATAAATAAATAATTTTTTTTTTAATTAAATAAAGCTTGTGGGAGGATTTTGTTTACCCTTTAGTGCTTTTGTCAGGTTACACACTCAGCGAAAGTTCAATCTCAGGATTTACATTCAGACTCTGGTGCGTAAAATGTGGGGGATACTCACTTAGTGGGGCGATAATCTGGTATGGTGCGGTCCAGAGATATTTTCTCACTGAGGTAGGAATTGTAGCCATACTTCTCATGTGGTCCCTTGGCCTTCTCGTCTTCCTCTGGGGAAAGGGTGGCAGGCAACCCACCTTTGCCACGGCCACCATAGCCTTCGATCAGCCCCAAGGATTTGGACAGTCCTAGAGAAAACAAAAACAAAGAGGGAGAGAGAGAGTCAATTTTAAAAGAAGACATTTGAAGCTAGAGTACACATCTGTCCTTTGAACAGTTGGTTGATCACAGCTATTGATGGACACACATCTTTTTCCCCTTTTCTTTTTGCTTACTGTCAAATGTCAAATGCACTGGTACCTTCAACCTAGATGAAAGGGAAGCAAAAGGACAGCAACCCATTAATCCAGGGTTAGATAATACCCTGGAAGACAGAAACAAACTTCAAAGTGATCTTGATAGGCTGGAGCGCTGGGCTGAAAGCAACAGGGTTTAAGGGGGGAAATGTAAAAAAATCATAAAAAATCAACAGATGACCCAATCCATTTCAAATTTGGTGTGCTTAAAGCTCTCCTTAATATCTATTACTGTGCCAATTTTGATGTCTTTATCTTTAAAACTTACGCAGATGTAAGCATTTGTTTAATTTGTCCTTTAAACATATCAAATCATTCTCCTGCGCCCCCAGTGGCCACTCGGGGAACAACAAAAGATTCGCTCCTAAAGAGGTAGTTAAATAGGTCGGCTCTTTTATATATGAAGCACAGTTAAAGCAGGAGGGATGGGAGTACTTCACATTCAAAGAAGATTATAAGCTGGAAAACTTCGGAGTCCTTTGCACGCAATTCGCAGTGGTTGCACAGTATAACCCTGGCGTGACGAGGCTCTTAGTGTTCCAAATTTCTACCTCCTCTTTCCAAAATCGAGATGGGTTACCCTGACGCCGAATGGCAAAAGATGAACAAGTGTAAACTGCACAATCCTTCGAGTATCCTCCGCAATGCCGATTTGGACTCTCGGAACGACATTTCTTCCCCGATGAAATCGCACATTAATTTAATGCGTAAGACTCAAGGGAAGAAAAACTAAACTCCAGATAAACAGCACTGGAAAGTTAATGGGGGTGATGTTAGAATACACAAGGCTGCTTTTAAGCTCCGCAAGAAACAAAGCTTGTCGGGATCACACATCAATTTGCAAATCTATTGGGAACCACTTAAGATTGGTTTTTTTTAGCCAGCTTTTTAATTAGATCTCTCACCTAGATTTCTTACAACTTCAGACCGTGTTCCTCCATCCTACCTGGCAGCTTTAGACTTCCCGCTCTACATCTCAAAAGCACTGTACCTTGTGAGATTGCAACAGACATCTCTAGACTATGCCATAAAAAGAAATGTAGCTTGAGGATTTAATTATAAGCTGTCAGGGGTGAGCCATAAGAATTGCTGAATTGGTCCCAAATGTGCAAACAACTGCATTCAGATGAAGAGTGATGCTTAGAAAACGCACATTTTCTCAGCCTACCCAGCACCCCAAAAGGTCATTTCCCAAATCAACCACTAGCGTGCTTTTCTGAATGTCTCTGCTATTATATCCCCATACTCAATCTCAAGAGGTCTGATTTCCTTACTGATGCAATGAGATGTCAGCTTCATTTAAACAACCAGAAATTGCAGGCATTTGGTCACTGACTTTACATTTATAGCCTAGATGATTCTATGGACTCTAGACAACTTGTATGAAATACTAACCAGGCCACAAGCTTGGTTAAATATATGCAAAATTAAAATAACAACAGAACAAACCCCACACACTAATATACCAAATACAATTCACACACACACACAATCGCATTAGCCATCCCAATCCTCTATATTAAATTTAGTGACAGAGCACAAGTTTTGAATGCAGAAGATCATAGAATCATAGAATAGTAGAGTTGGAAGGGGCCTATAAGGCCATCGAGTCCAACCCGCTGCTCAAGGCAGGAATCCACCCTAAAGCATCCCCGACAGATGGTTGTCCAGCTGCCTCTTGAAGGCCTCCAGTGTGGGAGAGCCCACAACCTCCCTAGATAACTGGTTCCATTGTCATACTGCTCTAACAGTGTGGAAGTTTTTCCTGATGTCCAGCCGGACTTGGTATAAGGCAACCTCCTGTGTTCTCAAGGGCCAGGATCTCTTCTCGATCATCCCAGACTGCAGGACACAGAATAACAGGCTCAAGTTACAGGAAGCCAGATTCTGGCTGGAGATCAGGAAAAACTTCCTGACTGTTAGAGCAGTACGACAATGGAACCAGTTACCTAGGGAGGTTATGGGCTCTCCCACACTGGAGGCCTTCAAGAGGCAGCTGGACAACCATCTGTCAAGTATGCTGTGGGGTGGATTCCTGCATTGAGCAGGGGGTTGGACTTGATGGCCTTTTAGGCCCCTTCCAACTCTACGATTCTATGATTCTATGACTAACAGCTACATTGTCTATCAAACAATGAACAAGCTGGGAATTGAACCTGGGACGGGTTTGGGGCCAGGCTATCTGAAGGAACGCCTCCTCCCATATGTACCTGCCTGGACCTTAAGATCACCCACAGGGGTCCTTCTCCCTGAGCTCCTGCCAAAGGAAGTGAGGCAGGTAGCTACTAGGAGGAGGGCCTTCTCTCCTGTGGCACCCCGGCTGTGGAACGAGCTCCCCAGAGAGGTTCGCTTGGCGCCTACACCGTACTCCTTACGTCGCCAGGTGAAAACCTTTTTATTTTCTCAGTATTTCAACACCTATGAACTGAAATTTAAACTTTGTTGTTTTAATTCCATATGTTAACCTATATCAATTTTTGCTGTGTGGTTTTCTCCTGGTTGTGCTTTTTATATTGTGTTTTGTATTTGTGTTTTTAGATGATTGGTTGTCTTTATGCTCTTCATGATTTTAATTTTTGTGAACCGCCCAGAGAGTTTCCGCTATTGGGTGGTATAAAAATGTAATAAATAAAAAAATAAAAAATACATTGTCTGTCAAACAATGAACATGCTGGGAACTGAACCCCGGACCTGCTGTATGCAAAACATGTACTTATCCTCTGAACTGAAATCCCTCCCAGAACCATTTGGAGTTGCCTTTAACAAGGGCAGAGAATCTGTCCATTTCAGTAACGTCTACTCTAATTATCAGCTGCCCTCCAGAATCGCAGGCAGACGTCTTTCCTCATCACTTGGAGCCTTCGAAGTGGAAATGCCAGGAATGAACCCTGGGATCTTATACATGTAAGCACGCACACATTGCAAACCATTGCCAGTGAATCAACGGACTAAAACCAACTCATCCAGCAACGTTTGCAATGCAAACCCAAGAAAGAGGATTTTATCTCTAGTAGGGTGACCCTATGAAAAGGAGGACAGGGCTCTTGTATCTTTAACAGTTGCACAGAAAAGGGAATTTCAGCAGGTGTCGTTTGTATGCATGCAGCACCTGGTGAAGTTCCCTCTTCATCACAACAGTTAAAGCTGCCCTCTTTTAAATCTGGCCACTCTAGCATAGCTCCTGCAGCTTAAACTGTTGTGATGAAGAGGGAATTTCACCGCGTTCCCCATATCTACAAAGGACACCTGCTGAGATTCCTTTTTCTATGCAACTGTTAAAGATACAGGAGCCCTGTCCTCCTTTTCATAGGGTCACCCTATCATAGCATAGTAGAGTTGGAAGGGGCCTATAAGGTAGGGTGACCATATGAAAAGGAGGACAGGGCTCCTGTATCTTTAACAGTTGCATAGAAAAGGGAATTTCAGCAGGTGTCATTTGTATATATGGAAAACCTGGTGAAATTCCCTCTTTATCAGTTAAAACTGCAGGAGCTATACTAGAGTGACCAGATTTAAAAGAGGGCAGCTTTAACTGGTGTGATAAAGAGGGAATTTCACCAGGTTCCCCATATATACAAATGACACCTGCTGAAATTCCCTTTTCAATGCAACTGTTAAAGATACAGGAGCCCCGTCCTCCTTTTCATATGGTCACCTGACCTCTAGTAGAGGTGCTGAAAAAGTTCCCAAGTTAACCCCGTAGAAAACGCACGCTTACCATTGAGCTGTCGATAGACAATGTCTTCAAGAAGCGACAGCCTTTTCAAAACGGCGTCCTGGATGGGGTTAATTGCGTGGGCTGTCAAATTGGCCACTTCTGCCCTGGGGTGTATTTCATGGAAGGAGTCCCCATTCTTCACCGCGATGGGCCTGCACTTGGCCAGGAAAAGGACAAAGCCTGCGACGGCAATCAGGTTTAAGACCAGCAAGACTTTCACTCTCCTCAGAGAAGCCATCAAAGAGGTTCTCCACGTGGGAGGCACGAACTATGCCGCTTTGGCAATGAAGACAGCAGTGGGGGCAGAAGTAGAATGAGCTACTCTCTGGTCTGAGCTGAGAATGTATCCCACATCCTTGTGTTTTTGGCAATTCTCCCGCCAGACCTCAACTTGTACAGCAAGGACAAGCGAAAAGTGTTTGTGAAGGTTCTGAAAGGTAACCCAAATCGGATCTCCCACTCCAGAAAAAGGCGATCTTGCTCCTCAAAAGAAAGTCACCGCTCTCCGCAGATACCGAATGAAAACAGGAAAGTTTCTGAAAACACCCATTGGAGCTTCAGTCTTTACTGGAAGATGGGAGACTTCTCTTCCAGGGCTGTGTCTCCCTACCCACAGCCCCTTGGTGCCACTGGCTGCTTTAGAAATAGGTCAGACCCACGTGAGAACTGTGGCATGTGGAAACTACGCAGTCCTGCAGGAGTGGTACTTCTCCAGTGGCAGCTTGATGTTTCAATGTGACTCACTTGCCAACGGAAGATCTAGCAGAAGCTCCAGCCATTCTGAGGAAGCGCCTGATGCCCTTGTAAATAAAAGAAATTTGGCCTAGGCAACCTTATACATTTACAACATCTCACTATATGGTCTCTTAACTACTACAGGGGACTTAAAGGAGACACGGAGCACAAAAAGGAGGAGCTAGAGAATGAGACTATAAGAACAGAGGAGGGCAACCAGGATGATCAGGGGTCTGGAAACAAAGCCCTATGAAGAGAGACTGAAAGAACTGGGCATGTTGAGCCTGGAGAAGAGAAGATGGAGGGGAGACATGAGAGCACTCTTCAAATACTTAAAAGGTTGTCCCACAGAGGAGGGCCAGGATCTCTTCTCGATCCTCCCAGAGTGCAGGACACGGAATAACGGGCTCAAGTGACAGGAAGTCAGATTCCAGCTGGACATCAGGAAAAACATCCTGACTGTTAGAGCAGTCCGACAATGGAATCAGTTACCTAGGGAGGTGGTGGGCTCTCCCACACTGGAGGCCTTCAAGAGGCAGCTGGACAACCCTCTGTCAGGGATGCTTTAAGGTGGATTCCTGCATTGAGCAGGGGGTTGGACTCGATGGCCTTAGAGGCTCCTTCCAACTCTACTATTCTATGATTCTATGAACATAAGTGTCATGCTGGATCAGACCAAGGGTCCATCTAGTCCAAGCAGGTATGAACATGCAGGACATGTATAAGGATATACAAAGGTATACCGAAAGAGTGGGTGTCTGAGTGGGATAACTGGGGGGGGGGCTATCAAACGTCTGAGTAGGGGAGCAAGAGGGAAGGTGTACTGATTTGCCTTCCTTCCTTCCAAGAAGAAGAAAGGTCGTTGTTTCCCTGTATCTGGCTCAGCGACAACCAGGGCAGATAAGGGGTGGAGAGGGCAGAGTCTGTCTAGAAAAGCGGGGCAAGAACAAAAGAGGAACCAGCTCTTCGCCTCCCTCCCAGGGCCGGCTCTACCATTAGGCCAACGAGGCAGCCGCCTAGGGCACAGACCATAGAGGGGTGCACTACTGACCTTTAAGGGTCGCAGTTTTATACAAATGAGCTGTTTTAAGGGAAAAAAACCCATAATAAAAGGAAAATATAATAGTTCAGAAACTCTTCTTGGACAGCTGAATCGAAGTTGGCAATTTTGGGGTGGTGGTGATGCAAGTAGCTCACCTTGCCCAGGGCGCAAAATAGTCTGGAGTCCCTCCTCATTACTTCAAGAGCCTTGAGGAGCCCTTCCTAAACACTACAGCAGCCTTTGCAGTCCTAAATCTTATGCGTGTATATATTATATAAGATTTAGGGCTGGAAATGCCGCTGTTGTGTTTGGGAAGGGGCGCAGGAAGAAGGTGGCTGTTAAAAGGGATGGAGGGCTTCTTGCCGTGAGTCAGAAGAAGAGACCTTTAAGGGGGGGGATGGATGGGAGGGAGGGAGCAAAAGGCAACACTCCACTTTCTGATCCCTTTAGAGATGGTTTTAATTGGCCTTTAGTAGCGGCGGCAGCAGCTGCTGCTAGAAAGGAAATTGACCAGGTTCTGGATGACGGGGAAGACAGGTGCTGTGAAATTGACCTCCTCTCTTGTCGGTTTCTCTCTCGCCCGGCTAATAAGCGCCCCCCACCCCGGATCGGCGCCCCTCTTGCCAGACATGCATCCCCCCACCCCTCCCCTCCCCGGAGTCTCGGTGCTACGGGGGGTCTCTCGCTCCAGCTCGACTCCGGTGCGTAAAGGATACCTAACGCTGGCGAGGTGGGTACCCCAGGATAGCCGGTCCTCGCGGCCTCCTCGAAGCTCTTCCCAGGGACTTTCCAGGGCCCAAGCGAGGGGCAGGAGAGGCTGGTGGTCCTGCGCTCCGTTCCCCGGCCCTGGCTTCTCATTGTGGGTTCCTCCCGCTGCTGCGATTGGAGCAGTCCGCTTTCGCTGTGCCTGGAAGAAAAGAGACAGAGAAGGGGAGAAAAAAATCCCTTTGCATGGCTCGGAGGACGCGCTGCAAAGAAAACCTGGGCTGGAGATGATGGGAATTGGGGCGCAGCAACTCGGGACATGATTTGATGCTCTAAAATGGCCACATGCAGGCAGAAAAGAGGAAACCTGTTCTGTTTTTTAAAAAACCCCTTACCATGCCTCTGGTTTAGGGTTTCAAAACACAGCCACACCTAATGAGACCATCCCTCTGCCAATTTTTGAACCCGCTCCCACCGTTTCCCCCTTCACAGTAGGTTGCAGTGCAAGCCTGATACAGCTCTACTCAAAAGTAAGCTCCATTGAAGTTTATTATTTTATATTTCTAATTTTTTTATGCTTTTTTTAACGTTGTTTTTATATTGTATTTCATATTTATTGGAAACCACTTAGAAATTTTAGGCTCTTGAGTAGTATAAAAATAGGGTGACCCTATGAAAAGGAGGACAGGGCTCCTGTACTTTTGACAGTTGTATTGAAAAGGGAATTTCATTTGTATATATGTGTCATTTGTATATATGTAGAACCTGGTGGAATTCCCTCTTCCTCACAACAGTTAAAGGTGCAGGAGCTATACTAGAGTGACCAGATTTAAAAGAGGGCAGGGCTCCTGCAGCTTTACCTGCTGTGATGGAGAGGGAATTTCACCAGGTTCTCCATATATACAAATGTCACATGCTGAAATTCCCTTTTCAATACAACTGTTAAAGATACAGGAGCCCTGTCCTCCTTTTCATAGGGTCACCCTAGTATTAGGTGAAGACTTGCAGGAATAATGTACTCCTTTAGGATGTCTTTAGGATGTTTTAACAAAGTATACTATGTTTTAATCAGTATTTTATGTATTTTATACTTGTTCCCGGCCTCGATTCAAATGGAGAGGTGGGTAAGAAATATGATGATGATGATGTAGATGTACCTCCTGCTGAGAACTTTGTATTGTGCTTCCATTATATTACAGTTGATTGATAAAGATGCAAAACAAATCCACGTACCCTTACAATCATCTTCTTGCAAAGACTCACCCAAGTCATTCCTCCACGCCTGCATATAGGAAGTCTTCAATTGTGATGGCTTACCGCTTTTAGCAATAAAGATTTCATTCATTCATTCATTCAAATAGGAAGGCTTCCTACCCAATAATGGCATTTGGAGGATTTTATAAATAGATGATATCAAACGTTTAATTGAAGTAATTGGAGCTTCTATAAAAGATTCAAAAGAAATAAGTGGGCGCTTGACTGCCTTCTTAATATGATTCAGGCCAACAAAGTGATGGATAAAAGACAGTACAGTTGGTTCAATTCTTTTCAAAACGTCTGAATAGGAGAGAGGTTCCCATTTATCAACTAACTAAATAAACCTGTAAACTTCTGTTGCTATCCAAACAGCTACCCAACTGATAGCCTTCTCTTCCAGGGTCTTCTCTAACCCCCTTTTAAAGCCATCCAAATGGGTGGTCATCATTATGTCTTATGGTAGCGAATGTCATAGTTTCATAGAATTGTAGAGTTGCAAGTGACCTATAAGGCCATCTAGTCCAACCCCCTGCTCAATGCAGGAATCCACCCTAAAGCATCCCTGACAGATGGCTGTCCAGCTGCCTCTTGAATGAATGCCTCTAGTGTGGGAGAGCCCACCACCTCCCTAGGTAACTGGTTCCATTGTCGTACTGCTCTAGCAGTCAGGAAGTTTTTCCCAATGTCCAGCCAGAATCTGGCTTCCTTTCACTTGAGCCTGTTATTCCATGTCCTGCACTCTGGGAGGATCGAGAAGAGATCCTGGCCCTCCTCTGTGTGACAATCTTTTAAGTATTTTAAGAGTGCTCTCATGTCTCCCCTCAATCTTCTGTTCTCCAGGCTAAACATGCCCAGTTCTTTCAGTCTGTCTTCATAGGGCTTTGTTTCCAGACCCGTGAACATCCTGGTTGCCCTCCTCTGAACACGCTCCAGCTTCTTCGCATCCTTCTTGAATTGTGGAGCTCAGAACTGGATGCAATACTCTAGGTGAGGCCTAACCAGGGCCGAATAGAGAGGAACCAGTACCTCACGTGATTTGGAAGCTATACTTCTATGAATGCAGCCCAAAATAGCATTTGCCTTTCTTGCAGCCATATCGCACATTTGCCTTTCTTGCAGCTTGTGATCTACAACAATTCCAAGAGTCTTCTCGTTTGTAGTCTTGCTGAGCCAAGTATCCCCCAACTTTTAACTGTGCATTTGGTTTCTATTTCCTAAATGTAGAACTTGGCATGTATCCCTATTAAATTCCATTCCGTTGTTTTCAGCCCAGCACTCCAGCCTATCAAGATCACTTTGAAGTTTCTTCTGTCTTCCAGGGTATTAGCTATCCCACCCAATTTTGTGTCATCTGCAAATTTGATAAGCGTTCCCTGCACCTCCTCGTCCAAATAAAAATGTTGAAGACCACTGGGCTCAGGACTCCCTTAGTGCTATTTGAGTTTGCAGAATGACGCTATTGCTGTCCTGTATCACTTATACATGGGTTGGTTTTTTTCTGAACAGCTGCTGCTTTTCTGAACAAAGGGAAGGCTGTGTCTTACTGAGAAGACATATGTTATAAAGCCTTCCATGATTATGAAATGTCAGAGG
The DNA here is from genome assembly GCF_023053635.1 of Elgaria multicarinata webbii. Taxonomy (NCBI): domain Eukaryota; kingdom Metazoa; phylum Chordata; class Lepidosauria; order Squamata; family Anguidae; genus Elgaria; species Elgaria multicarinata. Next base: position 11,394,804 of record NC_086192.1, read on the forward strand.
GAGGTTTTGGATTTTTGGGGGGGTTCTTGTATTATCATTTGGGGTACCACGGAAAGTAGAGAGCAAATGTGGTAAACAATGTCAGTCATTGATGTTAGCAAAAAGAGAATGTTAGAAAGCAAAGGGGCAGAAGAGTTTGTCCGTTTTTCTGGCAAGGTGCTTGTGCCCTCAATTAGTGCCTGAGAAAGCTGGAGCGTGTCCAGAGGAGGGCAACCAGGAGGATCAGGGGTCTGGAAACAAAACCCTATGAAGAGAGACTGAAAGAACTGGGCAGGTTTAGCCTGAAGAAGAGAAGATGGAGGGGAGACATGAGAGCACTCTTCAAATACTTGAAAGGTTGTCACACAGAGGAGGGCCAGGATCTCTTCTCGATCATCCCAGAGTGCAGGACATGGAACAATGGGTTCAAGTGACAGGAAGTCAGATTCTGGCTGGACATCAGGAAAAACTTCCTGACTGTTGGAGCAGTATGACAATGGAACCAGTGGCCTACGGAGCTGGTGGGCTCTCCCGCACTAGAGGCCTTCAAGAGGCAGCTGGACAACCGTCTGTCAGGGATACTTTAGGGTGGATTCCTGCATCGAGTGGGGGGTTGGACTGGATGGCCTTATAGGCTCCTTCCAACTCTACTATTCTATGATTCTATGAAAGGCCAGCAAATGAATCTTTTTACAGCATGCAGAGAGCTTTACCTGCTGGATTTCTGTCTGTTATAACCTAAACACACAGGACTCCTGGCAGGAAAGAAAAGCCGGTGACTTTCTAAGACTGTTGGTTGAACGTTACTTGGAAGAACGGATGTAGTTATTCAAACTTCGTTTGCCTTTCTACAAAAAGAATCGGTTCCCAAGGCGATACACAGTAATAGAACATTTACTTGCAGCCATTGGAAGGCAGCCCATATAGCCTCACAGGCAAAGGTGGGGACGGAGCTGTGATCCATACAGAAATGCTGGATCTGTACCAAGAGAAGTGATCCGACTCCCAACGCTTTTCCATATGGAAGCTTCCAAGGTTTGCTCTCTCTGTTTCCCTCCCATAAAATTCCATGCAGTTAAAACAATGGGCTGCAGACTCAAGTTGTCCCTGATGCTTTGAATGCCACGTGGCTGCTCTAGAGAGATAAACAAGTCTGGAGACAGTTAATTTTTTTATAAGTGTATTTTATTGCAACACAGCTGGGACTGACAGTTCTCGAAGCTGAAGTCTTCGGCTTTAGCCACATTTCAAATATTCAAAACACTCTTGCAATCATAAAATTGCGAGATCACGGGTTAATGGGAAAACAACTAAAAGAGAAGGGGGAACTTTATCTTTGTACGTGATAGCGGCAGCGAGACTGTTATACGCACAAAACTGGAAAAATGAAACAACACCAACAATGGATGAATGGATGTTGAAGACGCTGGAATTGGCAGAGATGGCAAAGCTCACAGTGATAAAGAGAGAAAGATCCACCACTGGGTTCATGTTGGAATGGAAAGCTTTGATAGAATATTTGCAAGAGACACAGGAAAGTGATGTATTTGTTTGTGGATTTTAGTATTAACACGGGGAAAGAAAAGAGAAAAGTAAAGAGAAGAAGTAAATTTGATTGATGTATCAATTGTAATTAAAGAATTAGAGAGAAATGGAGTATGATTCTGTGAATCCAATGTATGAGATTCAGATAAGTCATAAGAAAGAATTGAATTTGATTAACATATTAACAGTCATTTAGGAGTTCGTTAGCATTTCTGGCATGAAGAGGGCCAAAATTATACTTTAACCTTATGCTTAAATGTTTTTATTGTATTTTAGTGTAGTTGTTTTGTGCATACCTTTGTTTGTATGTATTATATGTGGTGTAAAGATTGTGTGTTTGTGATGTTTATAATAATAATAATAATAATAATAATAATAATAATAATAATAATAATATAATCGTGAGATCGTCGCCCTCCAAACCCCTCGTCTAGCCATGGCTGAAGACCTGAAAAATGAAATCATTACATTCAATAGGGGGAAAACCAGAATTTGTAGGGTCAAAAACCAGAGTGGGAAATCCTACAGAGACCCAGCAAGGGTTGGCCGTCCTCCCTGGTTTGCCCCTCTTGCCCAACATTGGACCGGCTGCTTTGGCAGTCAGAATTGCACATAGAATCATAGAATAGCAGAGTTGGACGGGCCTACAAGGTCATCGAGTCCAACCCCCTGCTCAATGCAGGAATCTACCCTAAAGTAGGGTGACCCTATATTAGATTGTAAGCCTATGTGGCAGGGTCTTGCTATTTACTGTTTTACTCTGTACAGCACCATGTACATTGATGGTGCTATATAAATAAATAATAATAATAATAATAATAATAATAATAATAATAATAATAATAATAAAAGGAGGACAGGGCTCCTGTATCTTTAACAATTGCATAGAAAAGGGAATTTCAGCAGGTGTCATTTGTATATATGGAGAACCTGGGGAAATGCCCTCTTCATCACAACAGTTAAAGCTGCAGGAGCTATACCAGAGTGACCGGATTTAAAAGAGGGCAGGGCATCTGCAGGTTTAACTGTTGTGATGAAGAGGGAATTTCACCAGGTTCTCCATATATACAAATGACACGTGCAGAAATCCCTTTTTTAATACAACTGTTAAAGATACAGGAGCCCTGTCATCCTTTTCATATGATCACTCTACTCTAAAGCATCCCTGACAGATGGTTGTCCAGCTGCCTCTTGTGTGGGAGAGCCCACCACTTCCCTAGGTCACTGGTTCCATTGTTGTACTGCTCTAACAGGAAGTTTTTCCTGATGTCCAGCCGGAATCTGGATTCCTTTAACTTGAGCCCGTTATTCCGTGTCCTGCACTGTGGGAGGATTGAGACGAGATCCTGGCCCTCCTCTGTGTGACAACCTTTCAAGTATTTGAAGAGTGCTCTCATGTCTCCCCTCCATCTTCTCTTCTCCAGGCTAAACATGCCCAGTTCTTTCCGTCTCTCTTCCTAGGGCTTTGACGACAGTTCCATCAAGTTGTGTGATGTCTTGCTGCCAAACCGGGCCAGACGCCCTTGCAGAGAGTCTGAAAGCTGAACAATCCCTGGTTTGCAAAGGCTTTGGCTGCTTAAGAGAAATCTCTCTCCTTTCAGAGAAAGCATTTGTCAGCTAGAGAAGCCAGAAACCCTTCCCTGGCTCTGATTTCAATCCAACCCGCCCAAGAATTCTTGTGAAGTTCGCTTCTCTTTTGCGATGGGCTTTAACGACCCATCTCAGGTTGTTTTCCAAGCGCGGCTGAGAGGAATTTCACTGGCATGTCTACTAAATGCCATTCCAGCAGCATTTCAGATGAGCACCCCAGTGACCTCAGTGAAAGGTCAGTCTTCATGGACCACCTTTCGCCACCTGTCATCAGTCTCAACTCTGAACAGATTGCCTGTTCTGCAACAGTCTTCTTTTGATCGGCTATGTTACGTGCTCTGCTCCACCTGTCTTCCAATTGTTTATAGAGCATTTATGTGATAAATTCTGGAATTGGGACGTGTGAAATTTGTTCTTGCCACAGCTTTCGAGTTCTTTCATTTGTCTCTGTTGTTGCTTTTCTTGTTCTTCACTTTTCTAACAAGCTGGGGCTGCTCAGACAACACACTAAGCCACGGTTAGGCCACTATTGGTTAAGCGTGTTCAAACAGTGGTTAGGAACTCTTTGCTTTTGAGTGGCTGCTTTGGCCTTAGCTAGACCTAAGGTTTATCCCGGGATCGTTCCTGCCTGCTCCTGGGATATCCTGTGTGTCATTTACATGAACAGGGATGACCCCGGGATAATCCCGGGATAAACCTTAGGTCTAGCTAAGGCCATGGTTTCCTTGAAAAATTGGATTTTTAGCAGTGGATTACAGAAATTTCACTTCACAGATGTATCTAAAATTTGGCACACATGACCACCATTAGGGCATCTCTAAGCTCACCAAAATACATGTTTGTCTCATGAAAAATGAGAAAGTTCTAGCACTTTGCTTTGACAGGTTTGCCTGGAAAATCTCATTTTTAGGAGTGGATTACAGGAAAACTGCTGCACAGGTGTGTCTGAAATTTGGCACACATGACCACCATTAGGGCATCTGTAAGCTCACCAAATTTCATATTTCTATGTTGAAAATTAAAAAGTTATAGGTGTTTATTTTTCACAATGCAAGGCTATGGGAATGATTCGGAGTCCGAATCTCACTTTGGATTCAGTTCCGAAGCGAATTGGGGGAGGTCCGAATCGACCTGAAGCGAATCGGGCTCGATTTCGTATGCACCATAATTCCTATACTGAGGCTAATGCTTCTGTCCAGTAGCGTTTGTGTCTTTGAGTTTAGAACACATGTCTCACAGTAAGGGCCATGCACAAAATTAGAGAAGGCAGTAGTTGATATGAATGATAGCAACCAACGAGTTGCCAAAGTTCCTCAATAATATTTCTTGCATCAAAGCTTGTTTAGCTTATACAAAAGAAAGTCAACTTACTGGTCAATTTATTGTACCTATACATTTTTGAAGTATGTAGTCTAATTAAAAGTAGCTTGTGCAAAATACTGTTATTATTATTATTTTCATTCTCTGGGGTGACATAAACCTGTATCTCTTTTTATTTCCTTCCAGTAATTCTGAAGAAGCAAACAGCGAAAACAGGATTAATTCACACCGGTAGCCTGTTAAGCCTATTGAAAGAAGTTTATGTCAATTCAAAAAATGCTGTTGAGATTTTGTGATTCTGTGTTTCTACAATTGTATATCATTATTCTAATGTGTACTATGACCGTTATGGTTGTTTCATAATAGTAATAATAATAATAATAATAATAATAATAATAATAATATATAGTTTGATAGAAGTGTTCACCCCCGTTTTAGTATTTAGTATATTGTATATTACTATTGTAGTTGTGTGCCTTTGACACTTGCTAACGCAGTCAGGACCACTATGATAGAAAGGAAGAGAATCAGCTTTCAGCTAGCTAGAGTTGTCATTTCTCCCCCAGCTCTGTGCCTTTCAAAACAGTGGGTGAAATCATTCCTGCAGTCGAGATTTGTCCTTACTCAGGCCGTAGCTAGACCTAAGGTTTATCCCAGGATTGTCCTGGGGTCAAACCTGTTCATCTAAGTGCCACACAGGGCATGGATGAACCCGGGATGATCCTGGGTCAAACAGGTCTAGCTACGGCCTGATTTGCACATCCCATAGAACAGTTAAAATATCACAGACAAGATGGCAACTCTTGAACTAGCCTAGGAATCCCCTTCCCCGGTTCTGGGGAGGGATCTGAACTGATCCACTTAACTGCCAAGCTTCTCCTGCAACTGAGCTGAAATGGGTGCAAATCTTTGAACCCATTGAACATAACCGTCACTTCCACGGTTAAAAGCCTACCTAGTAGAATTTGAAATCTCTGCGGCACTGCCATCTCGTGGCAACTTTGAAGAATTGTGGCCTCTCTGAATGAAAACGGCCTATTTTAGAAAAGTGAAATAAAACTGCCTATGGCATTCTGTGGTTCCGGCAATCCTGGAATTATGAATTAAAGCAGTCCGGTTGCAGGGATAGACATTGCATTGTCATTAGTCAAATGCCTCGTCAGGAGCAAAGATACATTAGCAAGGGAAAAGGGCTCTGTCGAAGACCTTCAGGTAGGCAATTTCGTGTCCTCTTGTCAAGGATATGGCAGTTGTACTCAAAAGCGACTGGAGGGTATCAGGTTGCCTCCTCCTGCCCACAACCTGGTATAAAACAGCTTCTTCTTTGAGTCCAGCCCTGTGGACCACTAAAGAGAAAGCTAGCATTGGGTTTGGCTGAGTGCCCTCTTTTAAATCTGGTCTCTCTAGTATAGCTCCTGCAGCTTTAACTGTTGTGATGAAGAGGGAATTTCACCAGGTTCTCCATATATACAAATGACACCTGCCGAAATTCCCTTTTCTATGCAACTGTTAAAGATACAGGAGCCTTGTCTTCCTTTTCATATGGTCACCCTACACAGGAGATCCCGGGAGCAGGCAGGGACGACCCCGGGATAAACCTTAGGTCTAGCTAAGGCCTGAGTCTCCTAATTCTTTTCAGTGACGGATTATTCATTTCTTTTACCTGTACCAATGTATATACTGCTGAGTAGAAAAGTACCACAGCAGTGTACCACATGAAAATGACTGCAAGGCAACATTTCAAGTAACACTTTGCATTGATTTGTCATCCGAAAAGCCAACTAGTGAGAGCAATTCGCATGGGAGTAATGATGCATATATTCTAAAAATAAGAATAATGAACTACAGAACGTTAGGAAGCCACCCAAAGGCTGATAGTACCGCCTGCTATAGTAATGACATTGTTGGGTGGGCCTGTCCAAAGCTTGAGGCCTGCTGCTTCAAGTTGGCTGCAGGTCCCACCACCACCTCAGTGGGTGCCAGGAAAATGGCCCCCAACTGCTGTATATGTTTGTGATGTAGCCCCCTGCATGTATTGAATGAACGCGTGGAGAGGGCTTCAGGGACTACCCCCACCCTCCGTCACAGCACACAGCTGCTACGGTCCTCTGACAAACCTCCATGCTGTTCGTTTGAAAGAATTGTCTGACCGATGACGCTCCTTCCTCTCATGTAGGAGCTGTCCAGAAAATGTCTCTACATGCAAAGAACTCCGTCCAACTCCACAGCCTTCTCAATATGTTCATTAAATGTATAGAGGGGGTTCGTGTGCATCCCTCCATGGTGTTCAGACCTTCATAAACATTGCAATGGATTCTGGATTTTCTGGTCTTGTTTCCAAAGCAGACATAATATTTATTTCCAATTTTTATACCAACCCGGTCCATGTGCCATTTAATGCACTTTCAGTTCCCTCCTGTCTCTCTCCACCCCCATTACCTATGCAAGTGTGCTCTTTGTTAAAAACACGCACAAAAAACACCCCACCATCTTCATGTAATTGTGCATATATTTGTATAAATTATTATTATTACTACTACTATTATTATATTTATTTGTATCCCGCCTTTTGCCCAATACTGGGCCTCAAGGCGGCCTTACAAAATTTAAAACATATACATGTTAAAGCTAGGAAAAGAAATATACAATTTTTTTTTACAATATTAAAACATAAACTTTACAAGTTCTTAACGTAGATGGAGGACCGGATTATTCTCCAAAGGCCTGCTGGAACAAACAAGTTTTTGCCTGCTTCCGAAAGCCCATCAAGGAGCCGGTAGATTCCCTGGGAAGAGAGTTCCAGAGCACCGGAGCAGCCACCGAGGAGGCCCTGTCCCGTGTTCCCACCAAGCGCGCCTGTGAAGATGGTGGGACTGAAAGAAGGGCTTCTCCAGAAGATCTCAAAGCATGGGCAGGCTCTTATTTATACCACCCCATAGCCGAAGCACTCATAAGGGAGAATACAGTCTTTCAGATAACCTGGACCCGAGCCATATAGGTTCTGTTGCCTCCTGCTTTTCCCACAGGGGTGCTGGATTCAAAAAAACACAACAGAAAAAGAATTTTGATGCAATCGCACAGATGATTGGATCAACCTTTCTTTTTTTGGGGGGGGGGGCAGTGTTTTACTAACACACACCTGCACTTTAGTAATGTAGGGAAGGACGAAAATGAACTGAAAGAACCAAGAACTGCCCGTTCTAGCGGCAAAACATGCATATTCCAGAATTAACGTTAGAAATTCTGTGGGTTTCGACAAGATTTCGGAGGAGCTGAAAGCCAAAGAACATAAATGAATGGATGTCTGCTTGCTTGATTCAGGATGGCATCAGATTCAGATTGGTTGCCGTAATTTAGCCCAGGAGCTGGAGGATCCACCATTTTTGGCTCTCTTGGGCTGAGCAGATTAATATCCACTTATTTGGGAACTTGGCTAATGACTCCAAGGTTCCCATCTGGCTTGGCATCTCCTCTGCTCCTGTGACCACCGTGGAGATGGGGAAGTGAGAGCAAGAGCCAGATAGGTACCAGAGTGGATACCTCTAGTTTTGGTTTAGGGATATTTGGTTCTGACAGGTCTTTGGGGTCACTGGAGGTGTGACCTGCTCCACCTCAATTGAGACCATAAGCTCCAGTGTCGTGTTTCTCAGAAAGCCCTTGCTTTCGACGGGAGACAAATGATGAGGCCTGCCAGGTAATCTACAAAGCTTTTATTAAGCAGCAAACATCTCATCTACCTGAAGAGAGTCTAATCTCTTGGGAACTTCTCCCTAGGCAAAACTATGCAAACTAAGCGAGACAATTGTCCGACCAAGGAGAACAGGAAGCCCCTTCCCAAACGCCCATAACTTCAGAGAGCCTGGTGTGGAGGCAGGTTCTGGTGCAATCCTAGTCCGACCGACTTTCTCACGCCTTCCTTCCGCCCTGTGCATTTGAGCTTCCGACGGACCCTAGCTTGTCGGGACGCTCACCTCTGGAAGAAACCTCACTTCCCGCTGAGTGAGGAGATAAGCTCTGGAGAGGGCTGACTCCCAGCTGGGGAATCGCCCGTGAGAGCTTCCTCCCCCACTGGTACAGGCTGGCTGGTGTCTGGCGCTGCGTCTTCTAGTTCTGAATCAGATTCTGATTGATTACCTGAAACATCTTCTCCCAAAACAGGGGCAGTAGGGTTAGACATAACATCTAGGTCTAAACCTTGACAATATAGCAGAGACCAACCACTCCTCCCTACTCTGCTTAATATTTCTGAAATGATACATGCATATTTGCCATATCCCCTTCCAATTCAATGTATATCCAGCTGCCTCCAGGCACTTCCTCTCTGGAGCATCATCTAAAGCCCAGGGAAGGGTCAACTTTCCTAAGTCTTCACTGCCTTTTGGAAGAATCTTATTATGTATTCATTTTCACTTATTGTCAGCCAGCATGGTAGCCTGTTGCCAGGCATAAAGATGATGACGACGATGGTAATGATGACATTACCCTAACCCTAACCCTCACACAATTTGAAAGCTATACTTCTATTAATGCAGCCCAAAATAGCCTTTGCTTTTTTGTGTGTGGCCACATCATACTGTTGGCTCCTATTCAGCTCGTGATCTACAACAATTCCAAGGTCCTTCTCATTTGTAGTCTTGCTGAGCGAAGTATCCCCCATCTGGTAACCGTGCCTTTGGTTTCTATTTCCTAGATGTAGAACTTGGCATTTATCCCTATTAAATTGCATTCTGTTAGTCAAGGCCTTGAGCCTCGTGTGGCGCAGAGTGGTAAGCGGCAGTTACTGCAGCCAAAACTCTCCCCACTTCCTGAGTTCGATCCCAGCGGAAGCTGGTTCTCAGGCAGCCGGCTCAGGTCGACTCAGCCTTCCATCCTAAAATGAGTACCCAGCTAGCTGGGGGAAAGGTAACTACGACTGGGGAAGGCCATGGCAAACCACCCCGCTACAAAGGTAACTACGACTGGGGAAGGCCATGGCAAACCACCCCGCTACAAAGTCTGCCAAGAAAACGTCAGCGAAAGCAGGCGTCACTCTAGGAGTCAGAAATGACTCAAGTGCTTTGCACGAGAGGTTCCTTTCCTTTCCTTTCTTGAGTCAAGGCCTGACGATGAGGGTCACCCCGAACAAAGAAGCACTTACCAGTTTAGTTCACATTTTTTAATAACATGGCACAGATTTACATTACACAAGTCTTTGCTCATGAGAAAGCATGCTGTGGATTGAATGTCGCTTCAGGTTTCTTTTTTCCCTTTTCCTTCCGACATAGGATCTAGAAAGGACTTTATTACATACAGGAGAAACAGCAAAAAGATTTGTATATAACAATTTCTTTACAATACTGAAAGCTATCACTACGGTGCCAATGTACATTTCCACCCCCCCCCCCAGGGTTCTCTCTCTCTCTTTTTTTGTTGTTTTTTGTTCATTTAGTCTTGTTCTTAAAGAAAACAAAACACTGCACAACATCTGGAGTTCACAAAACCTGAAGTTCACAACTAAAACTTTTTAGTTGACTACTAAAATAGATTTCTGGTCATTAGAAACAGCTGTCTGTAATTAGACTTTTTTTTTTTGTTAAAACAGGAAAACAACTTGAAATATCACTTTAATACACTAGAAGACCAATGCAACTATTTTATTTATTCCAGACACATATTTTTACAGTCCAGTAGTATGCAAGATATTGTATGTTTTCTGATAAAGTCATGTGTTCTCCAATTTATTTCAAAATAGAACAAAGCATTACGAAACTAAAGCACTTATAACAACAGAGGGTTCGAAAAGGCTAAAATAAATTCAATCTGTGTGTATGTGTGTATGACACACACACACGCACGCACACATCTGGAGGACATCAGGTTGGGGCAAGCTGAATGATAGGATTTCAGATTTGTTTGTTTTTTATAAATTCATGCGATTAGTCTAACATGCTCGAACTACAGGGAAAATGGCCATCTTTCTCTCTCTCACACACACACGTGTGTGTTTGTGTGCACGCATGTGTGTGACTGAGTGTGAGAGAAAGAGATTCCATTTCCCCTGTGGTTAAAATACGCCGGACTAATCACATAAAACTTTTGCACAAAGTAATGTGGACCTTGGCCTTGTTTACTGTGGACTATGGGCAGTGTAGTCCAAACACATCCGGAGGGTACCAGGTTGCTGCTATTGCGTGGGAGAAGTATCAACCCGCAGTTCAAACATACCCATTATTTATGAAAAGCCAACAACACACGTCTTCCCAGAAGTAAGTCCCACTGAGTTCAATGGGGCTTACTCCCAGGTAAGTGGGTATAGGATTGCCGTCTTCACCAGAGAAAATGGGAAGAGAGGAAATCGGCAACCGAAAAGGAGAGCCGTCAATATCTGCTTTTCCCAAACGTAAATGACAAGCCAAATTCCCAGACAGTTCCAAGAAAAAGCTACTGCACATAACCCCAGAGGAAATGGTTTCATAACATACAGAAGTGAAAAACTACAATGTTAACATTCCTGTGAAGCCTGTTTACAAATTGTGACTCTAAAGAAAGAGCCGAATAACTTCCAAAGAGGTGAACAGCTCTGCAGCAAAAGGAACCTAAGGCCAACACACCAATTCCATCTGTTATTAGTGTAGTTATTTATTTTGCAGCCTATTCCATGGCCATTGTAAGACCGTCCTATTTTGGGACAGCAAAGCTCTGATGCCGTCCTCATTATAGTCTGAGATGGGTATGGATAACTTCTGGAAGTGTGTGGAGTTATCAAGGCAATCTCGGGCTTAGATCTTGGGTTAACTGTGTGGACTCTTCCCTACCACACATTCACAAAAGTTTCACCTGGTGTTATTTAAATACTATACCTTCCCTTTCCATAGGACCTGATCACCTCTGGGAAAAATGGCTGTAGTCACTGGAGACCAAAGGCAGTGGCGGGCCAAAATTGTGGACCTTTTTTTTTGAAAATTTCATGTTTTGCAACTTTGCATGCTTATCGAAAATGTTCTGCTTCACGAAATTCAAATGTTTCTATATCAACTGAAAGAGAATCTAATGCTGAATTCAATACAACAAACAGAATTCAAATATCTGCAGTACAAAAAAAGTTATGCTTAGTCTAAAAACAAACACAGGTGTGATTGAGTGAAGAAGCAGATTGGAATTGCAAACTCTACTGGCCAATCACAGTCCTTGTTCGGGGGACCAATCCCATGGCAGTAGCTGCGATGCATCACTTTTCAAGTTGGGGAATGTCAGTTTTGCTATTTGTTCTGGAACTCAAGCGCAATTGGAGATGGTGTGACTATTTGGAAATATTTCTTAAAATAAAAGTGTACGTCCATCCTAAATAGAGCCATGGCACCGAAGAAAAGAGTTGATTGGACACCCAGGAAAAGAAACAGGGTGGTTGTATTACGTGAATCAGGTCTTTCCATTGGTATATACACATTTGAATTTTGTGAAACAGAACATTTTCTATAAGTAGGCCAAGTTGCAAAACATGAACATTTCAAAAAGTGTCCATAATTTGGGCCACCGCTGTAGGAGGTGATGAACACCTGGCCACAGGTGGTGAGTGCTTAACATCCACTATAAGTCCAACGTGTACAAGTCCAAATATTAGCTCTGGGATTTTGGCAACCCGGTAGTTAGATCAGAGATCTCAAGATGCAATTTATGGTGGCTACACACAACAGACACAGTTGAGCCATGTTATATTTCCATTGTACAGGGTAGACCTCATAGCACCTGTGACTTTATAGGAAAGACATGGGACACTAAGAAAGGGGCAGCCAATGAAATACAGTAGACTGAGAGTTGGTATTGGCTCTTGGGGACAGGAGTTCAAGTCTTGCCTGGCTAAGGAGTCATTAAGTGGTTGGGCAAGCCATTGTCTTGGACTCAAATACTTAAAAGGTTGTCACACAGAGGAGGGCCAGGATCTCTTTTCGATCCTCTCAGAGTGCAGGACACGGAATAACGGGCTCAAGATAAAGGAAGCCAGATTCCGGCTGGACATCAGGAAAAACGTCCTGACTGTTAGAGCAGTACGACAATGGAATCAGTTACCTAGGGAGGTTGTGGGCTCTCCCACACTAGAGGCCTTCAAGAGGCAGCTGGACAGCCATTTTTCAGGGTGCTTTAGGGTGGATTCCTGCATTGAGCAGGGGGTTGGACTCTATGTCCTTGTAGGCCCCTTCCAACTCTGCTATTCTATGATTCTATGACTTAGCTCCTGATTTGTAACATGTGAATCAATGCAGTCCAGGAGAGGCTATTAAGAGGATGGTCACAATCAAACTTCTGCAACTTAAAAGCGCTAGCAAGAAATGGTACACAACAGAAGATACCAAAAGGTTATTTTGTTGTTGAAGGAGAAGTCCTATATTTTGATGGCTCATTTCTTTATCAAAAAGTTAACAGGGTAGAATGAGTATGTTAGGGAACGTATGACTTTAAGTGTGTGGTTAACAAGACACCTTTGAGTTAGAGAGGCTTTTGTGAAAAGCCATAAAATTCATTGCATAGCTGAAGGGGTTTAGCTGTCTTATCACAACAGATGTGCCACAGCCACCTCAGTGGGGCATTCCACATGATTAAAAGTCAGCCAAGGGCATGGTTTAAGAAGTATTTATGTATTACGTTACTTAGCTTTTTCTATTTACATATTTACAAAGTAAAGCTTTCATCTTACCCAGTTTGCATATATGACCCATTACCCCACGATATCCTGCTTTTATTTAAAAACAGAACTCTTACACAGAGAGAACACCCCTGCCCCGGAAATCTATGGTTTTCTTCTGTCCATCCAATTCGTAGAGATTGCCACCAACATTTACTAGCGGAGAAAAAGAGAGAGAGAAAGAAAAAGAACTTTGCTTGTTTGTAGCCCAAATACTGCCTTATGTCGTCTTGCTCTGGAAGGAATTCAAAATGGCAGAAAGGAATAGGATACATAAAGGAAAACGCACCAACTTTTCTCCAAAAGGGTCGAAAACAATCGGTAATATGCAATTAGGCAATTTTTAAAAAAGCACAAAAGAATATCTTTGCACACTTGGGTCTATACAATTTGTACAATTGGGTCATAACCAAAGTCTACATTTATTGAGTAAGAAGACTGGATATATTTTAAGTCCACTTAACAATGTCCTTGCTTGACCTCGTTCGGTGGGTCTTATCGTGCTTCTATGTCCTTGAGCGTATGGGAAGGTGGCCTGTCCCTAATTTCTGTTGACAGAGGGGTAGTCCTTCGAGGAGAGCTAGGCCGAGGTCCCAGAGTGGAAATGAGAGGAGGAGGAGCACTCAGTGCTGCTGTGGGGGGAGTTTTATTGAGAATCCCATTCTGAAGTCCTGTTGGGGGGCTGACTCTGGGATAGTGCATGCTGGGTAGCCCCGGGGCGATTAACCGTGGGTGAGGCAAGTGGCCATCCAAGGCTGCTGGGTGAACAGAGTGAAGTCGTACGTGGTCGTACTCCTCCCTGAGCATATGTAACCTCTCCCTCTCATCTAGGTGCCCCCCCCTGTCATGCTCTCGGCGGGGGTCGACGGAAAGGGGGTGATGATGATAATGGTGATTGTGATTGTAGTCATGTGGCTCTCTGTCCCTGAAAGACCTCTCCGCATCATATAACCTCGGTGTAGAAAGACGGTGCAATGGGTCGTTCCTCAAGAGGAACTCTCTACCCAAAGGGTCTCTCCGGTGGATGTCCAAGTCTCTGTAGGGATCTCTTAACGGATCCCTTATTGGATCCCAGTGGAAAGAAGGGTATGGGAAACGTTCTCCCCCTGGAATCGGACTGATCCCCATAAAAGGTGTCATCATGTGAGTCCTCTCTAGACTGCCGATACTGTTCATGGCATGGAGGCCAGCGACCCCCACAGTCATGGGCATTGACACCAAAGGGCCTGGGTGAACGTTGGATGAGGGCATGGGTGGAGGCTGCTCAGGTGGTCGATGGGTCTGTGGTGCTTCGGGCGGGATGTCATGGTCTTCCTTCCGTTCCTCCTTCACTTTGACTTCGCTGGATTTCTTCAGGTTCTCATATGCAGGCTCACTCTTCTTCTCGGCTTCCCGGCTAGAGGTACTACTAGGCCTGGTGTTCTCCACAAGAGGTGGCCTGGCATAGGGTGAAGGTACCCGAGACATTTGTTTAGACTCTTCCAAAGGCCTGCTCTCGTGGTTTAGACTTTCTTTTTCAGAAATATAGTTGTCCTTTGCCTTGTGCTCATCGACGCCAACATCTTTTTGGGATTCAGAGTGATCCCTCTCTCGCTCTTTGGGTTTCTCTTTCTCCCGAACGTCTGAGTTCAGGTGGCTCTTGATAGGCTCAGCTGAGCTGCGGTTATGTCCAAGGGAGCTCACGGAATGGACAGGGGCGGGCGAAGGATGGTTGGAGTGTCTTTTCTCAATACTCTCCCTAGATGTAGCAAAAGTACAAATGTTAAGCATTGCGGGTAACTGTGGGAAGGAGAGATCGAAACTTGGTTTTGGGTCTTGCAGCACCCAAATTATATATCAGGGGCCCTCCATATGTTGTTGGACTCCAAGTCCCATCTGCCCCAGCCAGCATGGCCAATGGTCAGTGATGATGCAGTCTAACAACATCTGTAGGGCCACCAGTTCCCTACCCATGTTCTAGAAAGTTCAAAGCCTTCACCATCAGTCTATGACCCCCAAACCTAACAATGTTGGTTCTAGAAAAGCCCCCCCCCCGTAGAACAAAAACGGAAAAAAAACCAAGCCTCCCTTCTCCAAACTAAATGGATCTGTTTGAAGACAAGCATGCAAATTAAGACATGCAAATGGGACATGATGCGCAAATGATACTCAGAGCTCAACCCTGCACGTGTTTACTGAGGGCGTGTCTACACCAGCCATTTATCCCGGGATCGTCCCGGGTTCATCCCTGTGCATGCAAATGACACCCAGGGGATCCCAGGAGCAGGCAGGGACGACCCCTCCATTTTCCTGGGATAACCCTTAGATGCAGAAAGGGCCTTAGAAATAAATCTCACTGAGTTCAATTGGGCTGAGTACCAGATAAGTAGGCATGGGATTGCAGCCTCAGGCCTTAGCTAGACCTACCTGAAAGTGCAGGGCAGAGGAGGGGAGACCTTGCGTTGGGATTAATGCGAGATCTCTCCCCCGTTTACACATAAGGCGCGACGACCTCAGGAAGAGAGGTGTTGCGCCCGCCATATTTTTTTAATTTTTAAAGCGACGGCAGCGCACGAACGCTCGTGCGCTGAAGGCTAGTGTTTTCTTAAATTTAATTTGGTTTCCCTGCTCCCCTCACCCCGATGGGCGCAGTGCTCCTGAGGAGCATTGCGCCCCGTGTACGGCTTCCTGCTCTGCATGAGTAATCGCGCGGAGCCGGGTCAAACCGCGGAAACGGGCCACACGTTCCGCGGTCTCGTGCTCAGCCCAGGAATGCGGAAAAACCGGGCCCAAAGGGAAGAGCTTTATCCCGGGGCAAGGGAGGGACGATGCCTCCCTGATCCCGGGATCCCCTGTGTGTCATGTGGACGCACAGGGACGCTCCCGGGGTTCGTCCTGGGATATAGCCTGGTCTAGCTAAGGCCTCAGTCTCATATTAAAAGTCAGACTTTTCGGGGCAAGTTGAGTGCAGGAAATTGTCTAGAAGTCGAACATCTTCCAGATGGGAGAAATGCAGGCGCGGCGGGGGTGGGAAGCTAAATTCCGAGAAGGCTGACAAAGTGCTCATCTCGTTTTCCAGGCCACCCTTCTGAATCAAAAGCGTTGGGCTCATTAAGTGTTTGCCACTCTGCATGGCTCCCGCCCCACCTTTGCACTCAGCGATGGTCAGAAAGCGCTCTTCCATACCTTTCTTTGTCCTCTTTACTAAGAGAAGCGTCTCCTTTATCTACGTCTCTGTCTCGCTCATGAGCTGCAGCAGACGTACTGCGTTCCAGCTCCCCTGGCTTCAGCCAGGGCGGAGGAGTCGGAAACGAAGGAGGAGTTCGGTGAAGACGGTTCCAGGGCTCATGAGGGTTGCTAAAATTCTGGATACTGGGGCAATCCTTGTGGCTGAACATAGCATTAGGTGCTGAAATGGTGAAGTGGGGAAGGGGGAAAAAAGCGATATTCTCAGTTGATGGTACTTACCAAGCAAACACAACTTTTTTTTTTTTTAAACACAGCACTCAGAGTTTAAAATGAATACACATTATGGGTAGCTGGAAAAGGAAAGGAGATTAATAGATAAGCGTTAGCACTTGGCCTTAACAGTGGGAAGGCAATTGATTTAACTGAGGGGGAGTGCAATATTTCTGCCCGAAAAACCAAAAACGAAAAAAAAAAGAGCGGTTGGATGAAGAATTGTAAGTGACGAAAAAGAATCATTTTAGGTCCTCTTCCGAGTGCCTACTCCGAGGGAAAGTCGGAGGGTGGCAACAAGGGAGAGGGCCTTTTCAGTGGTGGCCCCCCAATTACGGAATGATCTCCCCGACGAGGCTCGCCTGGCGCCGACATTGTTATCTTTTCGGCGCCAGGTCAAGACTTTTCTCTTCTCCCAGGCATTTAACAGCATATGCGGAGTTAGTTTGTTTTTAATGGACCCCAGAATAGCTGTTTTTATAAGCATACTGCTGTTTTTATGTTTTTATGTTTTTGAACGTTGCATATTTGTTTTTAATGTTTACTGTTTTAAACTTTTGTAAACCGCCCAGAGAGCTTCGGCTATGGGGCGGTACATAAATGCAATGTAAATTATTTATCGCCAGTTTTTTTGGTCAAGAAAAACAGCATTCGAAGTGGCCCACAAAATTCAAAAAATGCATAAGAACAACCCAAACCTAGAAATATTTGACATTCTCCACGTCAGGCATACGGTTCCAGGGGCAAACTATTTTTAAGACATTTGTACTCTGTTTCTTCCAGTTCTCTCTTTTTTAAAAACAGTTTTTGAATTTTATTACACATACAATAATCACGTTACATCAACTTAATATACCACAATAATAAAATTAAAAAACTAGATAAAGTAATATAGAACTATCTCGTGCACCCCCAATGGACTCCAAACCTCATCAAAGTCATTTCGTTTCAATAATCCTCTCTTAACTTTAATACTACACGTAAGTTTGTCATTAATAGCTATATCCCAGACTTCTTTGTACCATTCTTCTATTTGATAATCCCTTTGTTCCTTCCAATTCCTGGCAATTATTAATCTAGCTGCAGTTAATACATTGTTTATTAATTCTTTACTATTTTGTGTACATTTAACCCCTTCATGTATTGATAACAGTGCTGACCTTGGCCCTAACTTAACCTTCCATCCCATTATATCATTTATCGCTTTGAAAACCATTTGCCAAAACCTCTGAATAACTTCACGTCCACCACATATGGAAATAAGTGCCTTTTTCCTGATAACCTCTCCGACAATATACAGAATACTTTTTATCCATTTGGTGTAGTCTTACTGGTGTTAAATACTACCACCATACCATCTTCCAGTTCTCAATGAGGAGCTAATACAGTGCGCAAAAATCAAAATTACCAAAAATACATGAAAAATTATCAAGTACAATGAAAAAATAAACATAATCATGGCAGTTTCTGTAGCATCAGAAAAAGATCACAGCAGAATCAACTCAGCAGGGACATAATAAAAACAGCAAATCCCAAAGGCTCTCCGGAGCAGACTTGTTTTAATAAGAGCGTGGAAGATTGGGAGAAAGGAACCAGGTGAGATCCTAGTGGATCTCTCCTAGATCCTAGTAGAGATTCCTCCAGGTGAGACGTAATACCCATTCATTATTCCCAAAAAGAGGAATTCTGTACCTATGGACCTTTTTTTTAAAAAAAAAAAAATGACCGAATTCGTTTCATTATTGCTTTTACTGGGTTTTGTTTTGATTTTAAGACATTTTGGAGGTCTTGGGATTGAAAGGTGGGGTACAAAATACTTCAAAACACCAGCGTCGTCCCCTGCAACACTTTGCCCCAGGTAAAACAACCCAAATCAATCACTATTCCTGCTGGTGCCCTCCACGCCCCCAGGGATGCTTTTGACTCGTGAATTACTAGAACAAAAGTCTCCCACAATGAACATTTGTGGACTGTTCAGATCAACACTATAACCGTGTATAAATGGCAGTGGGGCAAGACATTTGCCGGGAGCCCCTAAGATGAGGCTCTCCCACACTAGAGGCCTTCAAGAGGCACCTGGACAACCATCTGTCAGGGATGCTTTAGGGTGGATTCCTGCATTGAGCAGGGGGTTGGACTCAATGGCCTTGTAGGCCCCTTCCAACTCCGCTATTCTATGAGCAGCCCAGAATAGATCAGTGAGGCTGGGGACATATTGTCTAGGGGTTCTTGAGATGATCTTAACAAGGAAATGAAGGTTCAGATGGCTCAGTTGATGGGATTTTTTCTTCATATACAGCCAAATGCACAGTTTCTTTTGAACTATTTGGTCTAAAGATGAGTCAGACTAACACACATTCCTTGATTTATGATGTTCCCTCTCAGAAAACTCTTTCCGCAGCCTACAACAGATCCAAAAGCAATGTGGTCAACTCTGTCTTGGGCCTTAGCTAGACCTAAGGTTTATCCTGGGATCATCCCGGGGTCATCCCTGTGCATCTAAATGACACACAGGGGATCCCGGAAGCAGGCAGGGACGATCCCGGGATAAATCTTAGGTCTAGCTAAGGCCTTGGACAGCTTTTCTTTTCCACCTCAGAAGAGCAGGTCCCTTCCATGACCAAATGAAATACTGGACGTGACCTTCCAGTTTTCAACTGGACGTGAAGATCTATCTTATCGTTTTCACAAACATGGCCTTTTGCCCTCTAGTGGTTAAAGTCACCTTTCCAAAAGTTGTGAATTTGACTTGTATGATTACATGCAAATCCCCTTGTATACAAGTCCTTTAGCATAACCTCTTCTTTATTTTTATCGCTTGGGAAAGCACCAAAATGTTCCAAGGTTAACAAGACGTTCATAAAAACAGGAGTGCTATTTATGTTAGATCACCTAAACGTGGAGAGAAATCAGCTGAGTTTGGAATTTTGGTCGTTTTAGAGTCAAAGATCAGGGCTTCTACTTTAAAAAAACCAAAACTTAAAGATCTATCTATATACAGTAGCTATCTATCTATGGCCTTAGCTAGACCTAAGGTTTATCCCGGGCTCGTCCCTGCCTGCACCTGGGATCCCCTGTGTGTCATTTACATGAACAGGGATGACCCCGGGATAAACCTTAGGTCTAGCTAAGGCCTAACTCTGTTATTCTAAACTTTAGATTCTCTCCAGAGATGTCAAACTAGAGTATCCAGGCCATGTTCCAAGTTAATCCAACTTTTTTTACATGGGCAAATTGACACATGTAGCCTCTTCCAATGGATTTGAGGAGGATGAGTCAAGTCTAAGAATTCCTTACTGCGAATCCAGACAGTGGCTTCCTATAGACGGGCTTTCATATTGTATTTTATATCACGTCTTTAGACGGTTTGTTTTCTACTTCGAATGGTTTTCATTTCTGTGAACCGCCCAGGGAGCTTTGGCTGTGGGGAGGTATAAAAATGCAACAAATAAATAAATAAATAGATAAAACAAATCTTTAGTCCCTTAAACAGGTTCAAAAGGGGTGCACTGAATGTGTACAAGTATGTGGTGTGCCTGTGTGTGTTGGGGACAGTCCGGGCCCCAACATCTGAGTGTGTCCGTGGCCTTAGCTAGACCTGCCTATTAGCCCATGATGGAGAGGGGAAGGTCTCGTCTTTAACGCGAGATCCCTCCTCTGTTTACAAGCGATGCACGACAACCTCAGAAGGACCGGCGTTGCGCCCGCCATTTTTTTATTATTAAAACGCTAGCAGCGCACGAACGCTTGTGCGCATAAGGCAAGGGTTTTTTTTGGAATTTAAATTACTTTTCCCGCTCCTGGGCAAGGCTGATGGGCGGGAACTCATGACAAGAGGGTCTCCCCCACACCCTCCGGATTATGTGAAGTCTTCTAAACCAAATCAGCCTCATCTATGGCTTCATTTGGGGTGGGTGGGTCATGCTACACTCAGCCTCACCACTTTCAGACAGCACGGCTCCTGCGTACAAAAATCAACCAAAAACTCCACGCACGCGGAACGCTAGCATATTTTGGGGAGGGGGGGGGGAAGAACCCCGTGCTGGTTTTCGAAGGCACACCTCCGTTAGAACTAGGCCATGGGAAAGGATTTCGAGAGGCCAGAGGGGCCCCAATCTCTCGCTTTTTGTGCAGATGTGCGCCCTGGCTGAGCAGCCTTGATGATAGTCTGAACCAAAGCCCACCAGAGCTGGTGGAGCGTTTACTCACTAACGGCAGGGTTCCCGAGTCCCCCGAAGGCATTGCCGCTCACAGCTGCAAGACTGGTGAACGTCGTGGGCCGATTAAAGGTCTCTGAAACCAAACGGAAAAATGCTAATGGGAAGGGAGTCTTGGTCAAGGGGCTCCCGAAGAGGTCTTCTGTCACTTTGGTGCTTCAAGAGCTCCATTGGCTGCTGGTGGCTGCTAGGGTGCGCTACAAGGTTTTGTTGACCATGTATAAAGCCCTGCATTGCTTGGGTCCTGGATACCTGAGCGCTCGCTTTTCTCCTGTGTCTCACCATTGGCAGACTCACTCTCAGGAGCAGGGCGCCCTGATGGTTCACCGCTACAAATTGGAATGTGCCGGGGCCAGGGCTTTTTCAGTGGCTGGTCCTCGGTTACGGAACACTGTGCCACTGGAGATTAGACAGGCTCCCACTCTCAATTGCTTCAAACGCCTTCGTAAGGCGTTTTTATTTTCACAAGAGTCTGGGGAGGGGGTGGTTTAAATTGGGGTTGAGGGCTTTTAATGGTTTGAGGGTGAGGGGTTTAATGGAATTGTCTTAATGTGGGTCGAGGGTTTTAACGGAATTGTTTTATATGTTATTGTAAAGCGCCTCGATGCCAGAAATGGTGAGGCGGCGCTATAAAAATGCTTTAAATAAATAATAATAATAAATAAGGGAGTTACCTACAATAGACTATTATTGCTACCCATGAGTGTGTGCAAAGATAGGCAGAGTCCTGGATCCTGGGATCCTCAGACAACTTGGGCGGATGAACTCTTCAGATGGAGATCGTTCCATGAACTGATGCTATCGTTCCAGACCAGTCTTCTACCCTCACAGGCACCAAATAAGGGATTTGAGGATTCTCTCCAGTTGTACTCCATTCCTGTCCTTTCTACTAGGGCTGTGCACCGCCTCAGATCCGAACCCCAAATCTGAAGCGAATCGGGGTGATTCGGACCCTTCCGAAGCGGATCCAAGGCGGTTTGGGCGAAGGCTGAGTTGGACCGAAGCTGAAGCCAATTGGCTCCAAAGCTTCGGGCACCCAGAAAACTCTGAGTTGCCTCAGTGGGCCTGAATCTTGCGCCTTGGCTTAGGTGCCAAGGTGGGTCAGGCACCCCGAGGCAGCCCCGAGGTGGAGCGGGGCTGCTTTAGGGGCTCCGGATCAGCCTCCAAGGTGGATCAAGGGGCGGCTGCATAGCCCTAATTTCTACTATCTCTTCGATTCCACTCCGCTTGTCTTCTAGTAGGAATTCCAGATTCTGGAATGTCCATAATGGGCAATGTTCATGACACTATAACAAAGGAAGCAGATTTTCCTAAAGAAAACAGATTTTCTTTAGGAAACTGTTCTTTAGGATAGATTTTCCTAAAGAATATATATCTATATTAAAAACTCTTTCTTCTTTTTGATATTGCACATTCATACAACAGCAGGAAGAAGAAGAAAACTCACAATTAAAATCTAGGAGACCAGTAAATAAAGAGGGGGAAATAACCCACTTAAATGATGACCATGCCAGAGCTCTCACGGGTAGAAATTCCCCCTTCCAGGGGTTAGTCACTTTAAACCAGACAAAGGCACTTGCATTGACAAAACCCAAGGTTTTGTTAATTTTTTTCTTCGACCAAGGTCACAATTATAGCTCTGCAGACTGGTTTAAAAGAAATAGTCAAAGGCACCAGGAGGGGAAAAAAAAACACCCGATAAATTAAGTGCACAGTCTAGCAATACAAACTGGGGGGAAAACTAGATTGTGATGTGAAACAGGTTTGCTTCAGAAGCAGAACCTCAAAATAGGGCAAAGGATTTAGCAGAGGTTGATTCCATTAGCACTCCTAGTAATTCCGAAATCGTTCCCCTGTGCGCTTGCAGTATTTCACACTGGCTTTCAGTCCATTTTTTAGTACAATTCAAAATCTCGGTGTTTACCCTTAAAGCCTTAATGGCACCTCCCCTAATCTGGTGCTCTCCAGATGTTTTGGACTGCAACTTCCAACGTTCCTGGTCATTGGCCATACTGAAATCGAAGCCCCAAAACATCTGGAGCAAATCAGGAAGGGGATCACTGTTTCAATGGTTTGAGACCCGCGTTCCCAAAAGAAGGCCTGCATTGAGCAGGGGGTTGGACTCGATGGCCTTGTAGGCCCCTTCCAACTCTACTATTCTATGATTCTAATCAATATGGATGTGAACCAAAGGCCCCTATACCATCTGAGCTACCCCTGGGGACCCCCTGCCACCTGAGGTGAGACAGGACACACCTCATTTGCAGAGCTTGCCCCCCAGGGGGCAGCTGTTTAAAATTGTAATTCTACTTACTAGGGATTAAAGACCATTGAGCTCAATGGGACTCACTTCTGAATAAACACGCTTTACGGTTGTGCTGCTAATAATGCCTTTTTAGTACCAAAGGAACGCCTTTCTATTTTTCTAGGCTTTTATCATCTGGAAGGACGTTTTATAGATTTTTCCTATAGCTTTTACTTTTGTTATTTTTGCTGATGTTTATTATTATTATTATTATTAGCATTATATTCTCATTTTTAAAATCGATTGCAAATCATCCTGTTAATTGTTTATTGAAGGGCAGATTATGGCAACCAGCTTGATTGATAACTGGCAAATAGAGGGAGAAAACGTGGAGGCAGTGACAGACTTTGTATTTCTGGGCGCAAAGATTACTGCAGACGCTGACTGCAGCCAGGAAATCAGAAGACGTTGACTTCTTGGGAGGAGAGCAATGACAAATCTCGATAAAATAGTTAAGAGCAGAGACCCCACACTGACAACAAAGGTCCGCGTAGTTAAAGCAATGGTATTCCCCGTAGTAACCTATGGCTGCGAGAGCTGGACCATAAGGAAAGCTGAGCGAAGGAAGAGAGATGCTTTTGAACTGTGATGTTGGAGGAAAATTCTGAGAGTGCCGTCGACTGCAAGAAGATCAAACCAGTCCATACTCCAGGAAATAAAGCCAGACTGCTCACTTGAGGGAATGGTATTAAAGGCAAAACTGAAGTACTTTGGCCACATAATGAGAAGACAGGATACCCTGGAGAAGAGGCTGATGCTAAGGAAAGTGGAAGGCAAAAGGAAGAGGGGCCGACCAAGGGCAAGATGGAGGGATGATATTCTGGAGGTAACGGACTTGACCTTGGGGGAGCTAGGGGTGGCGACGGCCGGCCGACAGAAAGCTCTGGCGTGGGCTGGTCCATGAAGTCACGAAGAGTCGGAAGCGACTGAACGAATAAACAACAACAACAACAAGAATAATGAAATAAAATAGCACTCCTGGTTATTTCCTCTCCACCATGAAGTTATATCTGAAGGGCTGTCGCTCAGAAGATGAAGCTGATCTATTTTCGGTTGCGCCACAAGGGGGAATTGCAGAAAAGCAAATTTCAGCCCAACTTAAGGATAAACTTTCTCATGGTAAAGACTTATTCTACAGCAGAAGAAACTGCCTCAGGTCTCGTTGGGTGGTGTCTCTCTGTCATTGAACGTTTTAAACAGGAGCTGGAGAGCAATCTGTAAAGGTTGCTGTAGCGGCATGGTTCCAACTTCAAAATGATCAAGTGATCCTATGCACTTAATTATTTCCACAAGGTATGACCTTCTGAATTTAGGTAACTGAATTGAGCAAAAATCAACGGGAATTGATAATCAAGCCTGCTCTTTTGGGTGTGGAAAAGTTCACAGGAGGAGAAATCTCTATGCGATTTAATCACAGTGAAATAACCCTATACATTTACTATTTAAAAACTTGCTATACACAGTGCATTTTTTAATAATACAGTCCTGAGCATGCTAACTCAGAGGGTAGCATGCTTAGGATGGTATTATTCCTAAACAAACTTTCTCAGGGTTTACTCCTGAGTAAGGCTGTTTAGGAATGCATGATAGGAACATCGGATGCTGTCTTGTATTAAGTCAGACCATAGGTCCATCTAGCTCAGTATTGTTGACACTGACTGGCAGCAGCAGTTTCCGCCAGGATTCTTTCCTCACCCTACGTGGAGAAGCCAGGCATCAAACCTGGGACTTCCTGCATGCAAAGTCCATCACGTGATCACGAGTAAGGACATATAATCATACCATGATTTTTTTGATGGGATGAAAAATTTAAATAGGGATAGAACAATTCACAAAAAGTTGGACGTCATCTTAAAGTTGTGTTTAAGAATGGCCCAATTGGAATGTTCATACAGAGTCCGAGCTCTCGAATTAAAGGACTTTGGGCTTGTCTGTACGTGGAGTAACTTTGGGGTGGCTACTTTGGCCTCAGCAAGACGAGGGGGGGTGGAGGGCGACCCTCTTGTGATTTTATGATCGTGAGATGGTCGCCCTGGTTTACACGCGGCGCGCAACATCGCGGCTGCCATTTTGTTGTTTTTAAAGGGGACTGAGCACATGAGCACTTGTGTGCAGGTTAGTGGGCTGTTTTTTTTTTTTAAAAAATACTTCCCCTGCTCCCCCCACCCCACCCCTGAAGGGCACAGAACTCCTGAGGTGCTCTGTGCCCAGCTTCTCATGGTTACTCGTGAGGAGCCAGGACAAACTGCGATGGCGGGCCACACTTTCCACGGCCTCGGGATCATCCCGACACCACGGAAAAACCGAGAGAAAAAAGGGTAGGGTGATATCCCGGGGAAAGGGAGGGAACGTCCCTCCCTACTCCTGGGATCCCCTGTGCGTCATGTGGGCGCACAGGGATGATCCCTGGGATCTCACCCCAGGTACATCTTGCCCCAATCTGTATTCGCAATGAGTGTTGCCATCTGGTCAGTAAAATGGAGTAGGCAAGTCATAGGTTCAGGCCTGGCCCGTTACTCTACGCTTACAGCTTCAATAAAACATTGCTTCTTCTCCCCCGGTTGAGGTCAAGACCAATTTGCCCAGGTCAACCCTGTATTCATTATCCATTATTTATTACAATGACACCCCACCTTTCTTCCAGGGTGGAACTCAACAGTGTACACAGGGGTTCCGAGGCTGGTTCCCCATCCATGCACCAAACAGACCCAGACCTATTTAGCTGCTGCACTGCAGGGGCCAGATTGAAAACTGGAACAAGGAGGTTTGAACATATAAGACCGATACTGGCCCACTTGCATTGGTTGCCTATACGTTTCTGAGCCCAAATCAAGGTGCTGATTTTAACCTATGAAGCCCTACATGGCTTGGGACCACAATACCTGACGGAACAACTCTCCCGACATGAACCTACCCGTACACTACGCTCAACATCTAAAGTCGTCCTCCGAGTGCCTTCTCCGAGAGAAGCTCGGAGGATGGCAACAAAAGAGAGGGCCTTTTCAGTGGTGGCCCCTCAATTCTGGAATGATCTCCCCGATGAGGCTCGCCTGGCGCCGACATTGCTATCTTTTCGGCGCCAGGTCAAGACTTTTCTCTTCTCCCAGGCATTGAACAACATATGCTAAGTTTGTTTGTTTGTTAATGGACCCCAGAGCTGTTGTTGTTTAAAATGGATACTGTTTTATACTGTTGTTTTTATACTTTGGATGGTTTTAAATTTTGTATACTTTTTTTTTTAATGTTCACTGTTTTTAACTTTTGTAAACCGCCCAGAGAGCTTCGGCTATGGGGCGGTATATAAATTCAATAAATAAATAAATATTCACGATCCGTTATTTATCACACTGATATTCCACTTTTCTTCCAGGGTGGGACTCAAAACAGTGTAAACATGGGTTCCTAGACAGGCTGACATCCATGCATTGAACAGACCCAGGCTTATTTAGCTGCTGTCTTCAGACCCAGCCTTAAACCGTATGGAATGCTCTCCCATCTCATAGGCTCTTCATCACTTTTGCTTGGCGGTGGAACACACGGGGTCTACTTCTACTTACCTAAATGGGCAGCCGGGCTTAGAAAGTTGCTGTGATGCGAGGGCGGGCCGAAAGGGGGGCCGGCGGGGTGGGCAGCACCTACCAGAACAAATTCAGAAGCAAATAAAACACATACACACCCTGTCACCAACTGAGTAGGGGACTTAGAGGACACTCACATTGCGAATCGCACCCTAATAAAAAGACCTGGGCTTCTAGGACTGAGGACCGAAAAAACCAGGACTTCCTCCTCCTCCTCCAGAAATACAGGCTATACGTTCTTGCTTTTTTAACGGGGGTAAAAAAAAAGGTTTCCTGAATGCATTTTACGATGCCGCTGGAATTAACACACAGGCTTGTACGCGTACACAAATGTTCCGAAGCAAATAAGACTAAATTTCGAATTACAACAGCCCAGATGCTTTTTCTTCTCTCTCTCTTTCTCTCTCTCTCGGTCTTTTCTCTGATTCCATGTTCATGGAACGCTAGAACCCTTCCTAGGGTCTAGACCCGTGATAGGGAACCTTTTGCGCTGGGGCTGAATTTGGGCCCCCAGACCTCCTTCTCTGCTCCTCAAAGGTTTCCAGGAAGCCCCCTTCCCTGAAGCACCCCCCCACACACACTCAGGGCCAGTGGTTCTTGCCAGAACCACCACCTCAAGGCATGCTCCTTGGGGCAGTGTGTCTGTTGGTGCTCAGTTTGTTTTAACTGACCCCAGAAGTTGTTTTAAAATGGTATTGTTGTTTTTATGCTTTGGATGGTTTCAAATTTTGTATATTTGTTTTTAATGTTCACAGTTTTTAACTTTTGTAAACTGCCCAGAGAGCTTCGGCTATAGGGCAGTATATAAATGTAATAAAATAAATAAATAAAGGCCACAAATTGCCTAGCCCTGCTCTAGACCAAGAGCAAGTTGTCTTCTTGGAACTATCCAAAGTCCTGAAATTCGAGCTTGACCTTAAAAACATAAGAAATGCCCTGCTGGATCAGACCAAGGGTCCATCTAGTCCCGCACTCTGTTCACACAGTGGCCAGCCAGCCATCGGCCAGGGATGGACAAGCAGGACATGGTGCAACAGCACCCTCCTGCCCATGTTCCCCAGCAACTGGTGCACACAGGCTTACTGCCTTGAATAGAGGAGGTAGCACACAGCCATCAGGACTAGAAGCCATGGATAGCCTTCCCCTCCAGGGATTGTTCCAACCCCATTTTAAAGCCATCCAGATGGGTGGCCATCCCTACAATTTTTGTGAACTGCCCAGAGAGCTTCGGCTATTGGGCGGTATAAAAAAATGTAATAAATAAATAAATAAATAAATACATCTTGTGGTAGTGAGTTCCATAGTTTAACTCTGCGCTGTGCGAAGAAGTACTTTTTAAATTTGTCCTGGATCTCCCACCAATCAGTTTCAACGGATGACCCCGGGTTCTAGTATTTTGAGAGAGGGAGAAAAATGTCTCCGTATCCACATTCTCCACACCAGGCATAATTTTGTCCACCTCAACCATGTCTCCCCTCAGCCTCCTTTTCTCCAAACTAAACAATCCCAGTTGATGTCACCTTCCCTCGGAGGGGAGATGCTCCAGCCCTTTCATCATTTGAGTTGCCCTTCGCTGCACTTTTTCCAGCTCTATAATATCCCTTTTAAGGTGTGGTGACCAGAACTGTACACAGTATTCTAAGTGTGGTCGCACCATCGATTTGTATAAGGGCAGTACGATCCTGGCTGTCCTGAATCTTCCACCAATATCCTTTTTTAGGTGTGGTGACCTTACCTGCTCCCGTACCTGACTAAGACACCCTCAAGTATCCCTCAGGCCTTGTGGAGTCCCATTCATGGTCAGGACGGGACACCCTGATGCACGTTTGCACAGCCCTTTCAAAAGTGCTCTGGCAATACTGATCACCCTCCCTACCACACCTGTTTCATTACCAAACAAGTAACAGATAACTGGCTGCCTGTATGTTTCCGAGCCCAATTCAAGGTGCTGGTTTTGACCTATAAAGCCTTACACGGCTTGGGACCACAATACCTGACGGAACGCCTCTCCCGACGTGAATATACCCGGTCACTACGTTCAACATCTAAGGCTCTCCTCCGGGTGCCTACTCCGAGAGAGGCTCGGAGTGTGGCAATGAGGGACAGGGCCTTTTCGGTGGCGGCCCCCAGACTATGGAATGATCTCCCTGACGAGGCTCGCCTGGCGCCAACGCTGCTATCTTTCCGGCGCCAGGTTAATTCCTCTTTGCCCAGGCATATGGCGGCACATCTTAATCACCCACATGTTTAGTTTTTTAACGGTTTTTAATGCTTTATGGGTGTATGTTCTGTGTTTTAGAGTTTTAAATTTTGTATACTTGTTTTTATCTCAATTTTAGAACTTCTGTAAACCGCCCAGAGAGCCCTGGCTATGGGAGCAGGATAGAAGTGTAATAAATAAATAAATAAATAAATAAATAATTTGCACACTCACTGGCTGCAGAGAAGAGAGTTGAAGGCCGGGCTAAGTCATGAGGATGGTGGATAGCCCCAAAGAGACTGGGACCCGGTGGCCTACTCAGAAATTCAGGTTTCAGGCCGAAATCCAGTTTATGGGGATCTGACTGCATCTGTTTCTGAAATAGGGGTGGGTGGGGAATGACACACAATCATGAATAAGACATATTTTTTTTAGGAAGGCCTACTGAGAAATATTGTTAGTGACTTTGCTGGTGGGAATAAGTCCCGGTATAGTTTCACACGGCCGCAGGTGAAATGCTTTGGAGACCAAGGAGACTTCAGAGGTGAAAGGAGCATTCACTTCTAAAAAAATGTGGGCTTTTTGCCAGGGGGCTATCATTCACACACAAGGCCGCTGTAACTTATTCATACGAAATGGAAGTCAAGAAATCAACATCCCTGGCTCGGGAACCCATGGGAAGCTACCTTAGACAAGGCCGGACTATTCCACACTCCTACTGACGGCGGATCTCTGATATCTCAGCCCTTCCTGTCACACGATCCTGATAACTGGTTAAACTTGGGACCTCGTCTGCGCAAAGCATGTGCTCTGTCGCTCAGCTATAGCCCCGCCCCGTAAACATGTTGGTTTGCATCCTTCTAAGATGGTCCCACCTGCCCAAAGGGACTCACCTTGACTTTCTGTTGATGGTGATATATCTGCCAAGCGATATGAACATGCATCGCGCACCATTTTCCGGGTTTCTACAAAAGAAGCAAACGCAAGAGGTGACGGAAATGATCCGCATAGCTATAAGATCAGTACTGCTGGAGCCTGATTTGAACATTGTTGTGAGCGGTGTAATTTTGGTCCTTTTTAACCCTTAATGGTTAAGGGACAACAATTTGACAACTGAAGTGAAGGACATTCAACATTATTTGCGGCAATGCCCTATCTATACATCCCCTAGACAAAAATTCCTCAATAACATTCTTCGTTATCTTTCCGACCGATCTTCCCTTGAGCAAATCTGTATCCTGCTGGCTGGCAATAATGTATTTATTACTGATCTGGTGGCAAAATTCGCCTTAGCTGCAAGCAAGTTGAGAACCAGGCACCAAAACTCTCAACACGTTTCATAATGGAGAACTGGAGATTTCGTTCTGGTGTCTGTACTGATCTAGTTCCCCACTCGCAAGTTCTTAATGTACGTTAATATGATTTTTATCTTTATATTCCATTTGTGTTCATTATTTTCATTTTACTTTAAATGATCCATTTTTTAACTTACTTATTTTAGCTTATCGTTTACTTGTTTTCGTGATGTCGCATTGTGATGGCTTATTGCTTTTAGCAATAAAGATTTCATTCATTCATTCATTCATTCATTCCTTACTAGTAATTCATTGGGAAAGGTAGACAGAGAGGTCAAATAAGACTTAGCACCTTCTTACCCTCAACATGGGCCTGAATGGATCTGTCAACTGCAAAGAGAGAGAGACAGAGAGAGAGAGAGAGAGAGAGAGAGAATGAAAACTCTTGTCATTCAAAAAGGTATTCATCTCATTGCCACATCTCCAGTGCTTCATTAGGAATGGGGAAATTAAAAAGGTTCGCATTTGTTTATTTCATACGCAGTTCTTTTTTCAGAGCCCAAATAAGCATTTCCTTTCAACCTGAGAGAGAAAAGACGAGAAAAAGGGCAACGAGTGGGTCTTTTCGGTGGTGGCCCCCCGACTGTGGAACGATCTCCCCTATGAGGCTCGCCTGGCAACAACACTGTTACCTTTCAGGCGCCAGGTCAAGACTTTTCTCTTCTCCCAGGCATTTAACAGCGTTTAACAACGCTAAGTTTGTTTTTTAATGGACCCCAGAACTGTTGTTTTTAATTGGATGTTGTTGTTTTTATACTGTTGTTTTTATGTTTTTGATGGTTTTAAATTTTGTATACTTATGACCTAGGGAGGTGGTGGGCTCTCCCACACTAGAGGCCTTCAAGAGGCAGCTGGATAACCCTCTGTCAGGGATGCTTTAGGGTGGATTCCTGCATTGAGCAGGGGGTTGGACTCGATGGCCTTGTAGGCCCCTTCTTATTCTATGATTCTATGATTGCAAGATGGACCGCGTGCCTCTTGGGTTCTAAATGCGGGACTACACCGAGTTAAGCTCAAAGAGCATAACCATTTCGCGGGGATTCAAGGCCACAGCAATTTCGGGCCAAGAACGGCTGAATGCTTTAACCTCATTAGAATGTATAGATGGAATGACACTAGGTTTTAAGAAGCTGTACAATTTGAGAACTCACCCTGGGATCTTTCTGAAGAAGCGTATGTGGGACAGCACCAGGCCTCGTTGCAACATCAATAGGATTAGAAGTCTACAAGTGTCAGGGACAGACAGATAAATGCACACAGAAATAATAGTAATATAAATGCATGTGCAAATTTAGACAAAGCAATCAATTCTGCAGTAAGTCAGAATGTCTTTAAAAATGACGATGACAACAACAGTTTCTTTGCTATATTATAAAATACCGAGGAACGTCTTTTGCGGAAAACCCCATATGCTGCCTACTTTCTTGTCATTCCTGCGCCAGGGACCTTTTTTAAAAAATAAATTAAAAACATTCTAAGGCCTCTGCAATCCTATATATGCCAACCTGGGGAAAAAGGCCCATTGAACACAATGTGACCTACTTCTGAATAGACGTGTATCTGGACAGCAGTGTTAGCCTTCAAAAAGCTGTTGCAGCCTGCTAAATTGGTTTATCCCAACTTTAACTTTTTGATAAGCTGTCAAGATAACTTTTGTTTCAGCTCTGTTGGACTTCACAATGTCTCCTTAATGAAGGTTGGTCAAAACTGGCTAATCGTTGGAGGTGTCATACAGTTAATGCTTCTTTTATTCATACGTTTTGGAAATGTCCAATAGTTGCCTCCTTTTGGGAAGAACTTACTATACGGATAAACTTTGTATTGGAAAGCTCTTTAATATTTTCTGATAAACACGTTCTCTTAAATTATTTATCTGCTTCTTGGAATGTAATACCTGGGCCATGTAAATGTATTTTTTATTTTTTTTTGCTCTATCTTGACTGCTAAAAGACTGATTGTACAATACTGGAAAGATAAAAGCTCACCATCTATAACGCAATGGATTGAAGACCTAAGAACAAGTTGATTAATGATATTTGAAAGAGTGGTATATAGCAGTGGTTCCCAATTGGTGGTCCGCGGACCCAGGGGGTCCGTGGCCCCATTCCCATATTCAGCATTCATTTCTGGAGTCTACTGATGATGAATTCCTACCAGAAGTAAAATATAACATCACTGAGCACCTGCGTGATTTAGCGACTATCTTCAGAGATTACTTCCCTGCACCTAATCCTGAAAACTCATGGAGAAGGAATCCTTTTGAATGTGATGTACAACTAACAACTCTCTCTGCGGAAGAGCGAGATGCACTTGTTGACGTGACTTGTGATGGTTCGTTGAAATCATTTTTCAAAGAATATAGACTGGACCAATTCCGGGTGGCGGTTTTTCCTGATTATAAGAAGTCAGGTGAAAAAGCTTTGAAACATCTCGTTCCCTTTTGTTCCACATATCTTTGTGAACAAACATTTTCGACATTTTGTTATGTGAAGAACAAGCCTAGAAATTGGCTTGACGTTGATCCAGATTTGAGATTAAAAGTAGGAAATATTGAACCGGATGTGCAAGGGATTGTTCGGGACAAAAAGAGCCGGGATTTCTCCCATCACATTTAGGTTTAGTAGCTGCTCAACAAGGTCATAATTTGTTCAATTGTAAACTAGACGTTAGTAAAATTTAATTCGTCTTTATATTCCTAACTAAATCATTGTCATTTTTGCGTGGTAATATCACCCATTTTATGGTCTGTTTTTTAGAATACCTAAAATCCTTTGCTTATTAGGGGCTACCCCCCATCTTCTCCAAAAAATTGCTTCGCACAGGTAACTACCATAGAGATAACATTTTTTTCAAAAGGAGGGGGTCCATGGCTTGGCATTAGAAAAACAAGGGGTCCCCAGTACATAGCTAATTGGGAACCACTGGTATATAGGCAACATTTGCGGATGGACTTATATTTGTATATTTGGTCTGCCGTTACTGAAGTTTTCCTTCATTTTTTTTTTTAAAGATAAAGATTATTGTAATATTTGAAACGGAGGCCTTTAAAGTACGTAGTTACACTTGCGTTTTTGTTTGTAGGGTTTTATTTAAACCTATAATAAATAAAACATTGATTAAAAAAGGCAGTATCTTGTGTCCCACATTGATCTAGAGAAGGAGGGGGACATCCAGTAGCCGTATTTATTCATTTTCAGCTGGCACAGCAATCTCCAAGTGAATAAAAAGTGCTTCTGATGTGTGTACCAGTTGCTGGGGAACATGGGTGGGAGGGTGCTGTTGCACCATGTCCTGCTTGTTCATCCCTGGCCGATGGCTGGTGGGCCACTGTGTGGACGGAGTGCTGGTCTAGATGGACCCTTGGTCTGATCCAGCAGGGCACTTCTGATGTTCTTATGATAAATTACTGGTGGCAAAGACTATCCATGGCTACTAGCCCTGATGGTTGTGTGCTGTCTCCAGTATTCGAGGCAGGAAGCCTGGGTGCACCAGTTGCTGGGGAACATGGGCGGGAGGGTGCTGTTGCACCATGTCCTGCCTGTCCATCCCTGGCCGATGGCTGGTGGGCCACTGTGTGACCAGAGAGTTGGACTAGATGGACGCTTGGTCTGATCCAGCAGGGCTCTTCTGATGTTCTTATGATGCACCCACGCACCTGCTGTCACAAGAACTAAAGCCACGATCTCATGTCCACAAGAGGGATAAGCACAAGAAAAACCGTCTCATTTACCTTGGGTTGAAATGCTCCTTGCAGTGAACCAAAAGGACCGGTTGGAGGAATCATAGGAGGGATCCCTGATACCGCGGGAGGGTAGGAGTGGAATAACTGTGACAAAGGGAAGAGAACATTAGTGAATAAACTCACAATTTTTTCCCCTTAATAGATGTTTAATAATTTCAGCAAAGGAAAGATGGAGGCAGTTCATAACTATGTGATTTATGTGAGCGCAGCTGTTAATAACTTGATGAACCAATTGGGCGCAATGATTATGGACCACTGAAGGCCCGATTCAAAGTGCTGGTATTAACATTTAAAGCCCTAGACGGCTTGGGGCCAGGCTATCTGAAGGAACGCCTCCTCCCGTATGTACCTGCCCGGACCCTAAGGTCATCCTCAGGGGTCCTTCTCCGTGAGCCCCTGCCAAAGGAACTGAGGCAGGTGGCTACCAAGAACAGGGCCTTCTCCGCTGTGGCACCCCGGCTGTGGAATGAGCTCCCTAAGGAGGTTCGCTTGGCACCTACATTGTATGCTTTTAGACGTCTTTCTATTCTCTCAGTATTTTAACAGTCTATAAATTAATTTTAACTTTGCTGTTTTAACTCTGTATTTTTGCATTGCTGCTGCTTTTATCTTGGTTGTGCTTTTAAATTGTATTTTATAGTATGGTTTTATACTGTTTGTTTTACGCTTTGAATGGTCTTAATTTTGTGAACCGCCCCGAGAGCTTCGGCTATTGGGCAGTGTAGAAATGCAATCAATCAATCAATCAATCAATCATTACATTGGGTATTTTTTTCCACAAATAGGCAAAGGAGAAGTTGAGAAGTCTATGAAAATATGAAGGGGACGATCATGACGAAGAAAGGGTACACTGGACATCCGTAAAATGCAAGGGAACAGGAATGGCAGATGATTTGCGTGAAGATAACAGATTAGTTAAAAACAGACATAGGGAAAACAGAAATGATTCGGCATGGGGCAAAACAATGGCACATTATAAGAAGTCAGATACCTGCGCAATATTGTATTACAGAAAAAGTAGAAGCAATCGTAAAGAACTGATGCTAAACGAAGCTTGATTGTCAATTGCGTTAGACGTAGCAGTTGAACAATATGAACAGGGGAAATTTGTGCCACCAGGCAGGACAGGACTACTTATTCCCCAGGGGCCGGGTTGATCTTTGGCTCACCTGGCGGAGGCCAAATGATATCAGGGCTCAGACCATCCCTCACCTATTCCCACCCCTGACATCATAGGGGAGTTTCTCCACGCAGACGGAGGCAGGAAGGATGGTTTCATACCTTTCTCTGCATGGAGGAAAAGGAAGTATCTTCTCTACTGCTAGAAACCTCTGCTCTTATTTTTGACTGGTGATATCATGTCTAACCCTACTGCCCCTGTTTTGGGAGATGTTTCAGGTAATCAATCAGACTCAGATTCGGAACTAGAGGAGGCGGCGACAGACACCAGCCAGCCTGGACCAGCGGGGGAGGAAGCTCTCACGGGCGATTCCCCAGCTGGGAGTCAGCCCTCTCCAGAGCTTATCTCCTCAAGGCCAAATCCTACACACTCAGTGGGAAATGAGGTTTCTTCCGGAGGAGAGTGTCTTGACAAGCTAGCTGATGCTAGGGTCCGCTGGAAGCTCAAACGCACGGAGCGGAAGGAAGGTGTGAGAAAGTCATTCCGACTAGGATTGCGCCAGAACCTGCCTCCGCATCAGGTTCTCTGAAGTTACGCGCGTTTGATAAGGGGCTTCCTTTTCTCCTTGGTCGGACAATTGTCTCGCTTAGTTTGCATAGTTTTGCCTAGGGGGAAGTTTCCAAGAGATTAGACTCTCTTTAGGTGGAAGAGACGTTTGTTGCTTAATAAAAGCTTTGTGGATTACCTAACAGGCCTCGTCATTTGCATTCCATCAAAAGCAGGAGTTTTCAGAGAAACACGACAGGTGAGCGGTGATGAGAGCGTGGTTTCCTGTCTCCACACGAGCGTTAAAAACTGCCTTTGTCTAGCGGTGAGAGAGGAGGTTGCACCTGGGAGGGGACCTGCTACAGGCCAACTGGGGAGCGTCCACACGCTTCAGGTTCGCTACCTGTGTTCTACCTGTGGGTCTCCAGGATTTAAGACAGGAATCTTTCCCAGACCTGCTTGTAGAAGCAGAGACTGAGCTTGAAACTTCTGTGTGCAAAGCCGTTGCCCTCTTTCTGAACTCCATCCCTCCTCCATATTCATGACGAGCAATTAATGCTTTCTTTAGAACCTTAAAGTAGCTGAGGAATCAAAACGGCAGGAAACACTTTTCGAGTTTTCTAACCGGTCGCTGTTTATAAGGAAAAGACAAAAGCAAAGAATTTTGCTTTGCTGCCTTTCAAATGTGATTCACTGAAAATTACTATTTAACTGAAGATTTAAACTGAAGCATTTCTGATGAGCTCTAAAAGTCCCCCATTAAAATTCAATCAGGAGTTTAGCATTTTAATAAGAGATGTAGGAATGGAAAGGACGGGCAGTTCCAGCGCCATTAGCGTGGTATACTGAAAAGTTCATCACACCAAACATCCAAAGAGATTGGACGCATTTGCACATCACAATAAGCTAAAATTCTAAAGCAGTGGTTCCCAAACATTTTCAGGTCACCGCCCCTTTGGTTCCACAAACTCATGCCCAGTGCCCCCCTACCCTACACTATAAAAATCATTATTCAGAATAGCGGCTTTTAACAACCCACTAAGGAAGGTAATAACAATAAAATGCAAAACAGTAACAATTAATTTAATATTTATTCAAAATCCAAAGCACCCGCTGCAGGCTTGCCGAGGGAGGGAGGGAAAAGAGAGCGAATGCCTCTGTTTTGCAGCCGGCGTGGCGGGGCACACCAAGCAGGCTATGTCTCTTCATTACGGTTGTGGTACTTTTGAAACATTTCAATTCACCGTTAAAAGGCCTCTTCTTAAACAGTATTAATACATGTGTGGATTCTTCCCCTATATAGCTTGGGACCAAACTACCTTCTCCCATCAAAATGTCCCTGGGTTTTAAGACCTTCTGGAGAGGCGCTTCTCGGAATAGACCACCTCGAGCGCCCCCCTGCTGCCCTCTTGCCTCTTAACACCCCCCTATGCAATCCCACATGTATTAATTACCGCCTACTTTGGAAACCACTGTTCTAAAGCATTCTAACTTACTGTGAATAAGCCAGCATGCCGGTGCATGTGTCTGATTGCAAAAGGACCGGCTAAATGAACCACATTCGTGGTTTGTTTTTCACGAGGTGCAAACCAGGAACTCTGGTTTGTCTCTCTCCGGACAAGCCAGAATCATAAGCCATGGTTCTTGGCTTATGACTGTGGCTTTTCAGAGGAGAGACAAGCCAGAGTTCCTGGTTTGCACCTCATGAAAAACAAACTACGAATATAAATTCGACAGTTATTTACCTGCCTCTGCTTGCAGTGGGAGTGATCAGACAGCAGGCACCGGAATTGGTGTAGAATTCCAGAGAGGAGTCACCGAAAATTCTCCGCCATCTTGTCCCAGGAGACTTGGGGCATAGCTAGATGGGGCGATATCCCGGGGATCACCCCTGTGAGTTCACATGACGCACAGGGGATCCCGGGAGCAGGGAGGGATGATCCCTCCCTTGGCCCGGGTTATCGCCCTACCCTTTTAGCCTGCTTTTTCCGCGGTCTTGGGATGATCCGCATCGTGGTTTTTCCCAGCTCCTCGCGAGTAACCGCAAGGACCCAGGCATCAGGGGTGGGGTGGGGGGAGCGGGGAAATTATTTTTTTTTAAAAAAAAGTTTGCACACAAGTGCTCCTTCTCCTTTTTTAAAAAATGGCAGGTGCGACGTCCTCTTCCTCTTGGGACGTTGAGCGCTGCATGTAAGACTGAGAGGGGATCTCGCTGTCATGTCTCACCCTACTGCCCCTGTTTTGGGAGAAGGTGTTTCAGGTAATCAATCAGAATCTGATTCAGAACTAGAAGACACAGCGCCAGACACCAGCCAGCCTGTACCAGTGAGGGAGGAAGCTCTCATGGGCGATTCCCCAGCTGGGAGTCAGCCCTCTCCAGAGCTTATCTCCTCAAGGCCAAATCCTACACACTTGGTGGGAAGTGAGGTTTCTTCTTGAGGAGAGCGTCCTGACAAGCTAGCTCATGCTAGGGTCCGACGGAAGCGCAAACAGATGACGCTGAAGGAAGGTGTGAGAAAGTCTGTTAGATTGTGTCAGACCCTGCCTCCGCACCAGACGCTCTAAAGTTACGGGTGTTTGAGAAATGGTTTCCTATTCTTTTGGAACGGACAATTGTCTTGCTCAGTTTGCATAGTTTTGCCTAAGGGGACGTTTCCAAGAGGTTAGACTCTCTTTAGGTAGAAGAGACGTTTGTTGCTTAATAAAAGCGTTGCGGATTACTTAGCAAGCCTCGTCATTTGCCTCCGATCGAAAGGAGGAGTGTTCTGAGAAACACGACACTCGCAATCATAAAATCGCGAGGTCATACCCCTCCACCCCTTTTGTCTAGCCATGGCCTTGGACACAGCAGTGGGGGTTGCAGCCTTGTTGTAGGTCTTTTGATATTAATGAACTTGGGACGCCAGAATGTGACCCTCACTTCTTTATCGCCATGTCAGAATGCAAAGGAAAGGTCACACAGATCTGCTTTCCCTGCTTGAATAAATAAGGGAACCAGTGAGAACAGGGGAGACTCTGAGCATGTGCTGAATCCCCAAACCCACTGTCAATACCCGACTTAGGCATGTTTTCAAGGTTATTTTGATTTTTTTAAAAAAGGATCTTTTCATTAAAGGTATTACCTCTTTCACAAGGTGATAAGCCAAAAGCTAAGGCAACTGACAATATCGATGACGGACATTTGTATAGCGATGGACAGGAGGAAATGACACATAAAACTATTCTGTACAGCACCATGAACATTGATGGCGCTATATAAATAAATATTAATAATAATGATGATGACGTTCTGCTACTGATTGAATGGTGAGATTAGACCACTGACGAAAAGAAAGGGAAAGATTTTTTATGCAGTAATAAGAACTCACACTGTGACGGTAGAAAGGGTCAACTTTTGTAGGGTATTTGTCAAACTGTAAAAGGATCAAAACATACATTCAATATATTATATTTGAGAGAAGGGCACACATTCCTTTGATTCAACAGACGCCTTTGGAAGGCTACCTATCTAAAGGTTCGGCTACCCACGGGCATAGCGGTGGTCACCAATTTCTAAACAAGAGTTTGATGAGAGAGCATGGGCAACAGCAGTAAGAATATCATCATACTTCTCCTATTTCTAGAATCTATTTTGCCCCCAAGGTGCTCTGAGATCCAACCTTTTCATTCTTTTGGTGAAAAGAAG
Source organism: Elgaria multicarinata webbii (assembly GCF_023053635.1). Lineage (NCBI taxonomy): Eukaryota > Metazoa > Chordata > Lepidosauria > Squamata > Anguidae > Elgaria > Elgaria multicarinata. The sequence continues at coordinate 11,434,083 of NC_086192.1, forward strand.
AAAACTACAATTTCGCCTGGTTTACTCCGGTTCTAGAACTTGGCCTTATTTCTCTCCCTTTTCAAGACAGTGCCTCGTTACTTTTAGGGCTAAGTGTAAGATAACTTGCGCGAGACAAACGGGCCCTGGGAGCGGGTTTAAATATTTAGGAAAAGGCACATGGAGCAATTATCTTGGGGATGTTAGCAAAACACAATATTGGAGGTAGGGAGGAGAATAGGACTGTCCTTCTAGCTGGAGACGTGGGAGATTTAGGGCATGGCTTGACAAGGGAGTGGTGGAAGGGTGTGATCTCGAGATTTTATGATCGTGAGATTGTCCTCGCCTACACGCCGCGCGCGACGTCCCAGGGAGAAAAGGATGTCGCAGCCGCCATTTTGTTTTTGAATCGGAGAGGAGCGCAAGAGCGCTCCTGCGCAAACTGTGACTGTTTAAAAAAACCACAACCTCACGCTCCCCCCCACCCCACCCCCCAATGGGCACAGAGCTCCTGAGAAGCTCCGTGCCCCGGATCCTTGCGGTTACTCGCGAGGAGTCAGGACGAAAACGGGATAGCGGGCCACATGTTCTGCGGTCTCGGGATCATCCTGAGACCACGGAAAAATTGGAATTTAATGGTACGGTGACATCCCGGGCCAAGGGAGGGATCGTACTTCTCTGCTCCCGGAATCCGCTGTGTGTCATGTGGATGCACAGGGACAATCCCGGGATGATCACTGGGATATCGCCCCATCTAGCCATGCCCTTAGTCTGTGATTTAATGCATGTGATTTACTATTGAGCTATGGACCCTCATCGTAAGCCTATGGGAACATAAGCAAACATGAAGGTGCATTCCACTCCGAGTATATCTATCCGAGTATATCCAGGATCTCTTCTCGATCCTCCCAGAGTGCAGGACACGGAATAACAGGCTCAAGTTAAAGGAAGCCAGATTCCTTCTGAACATCAGGAAAAACTTCCTGACTATTACAGCAGTACGACAATGGAACCAGTGACCTAGGGAGGTTGTGGGCTCTCCCACACTAGAGGCCTTCAAGAGGCAGCTGGACAACCCTCTGTCAGGGATGCTTTAGGGTGGATTCCTGCATTGAGCAGGGGGTTGGACTCGATGGCCTTGTAGGCCCCTTCCAACTCTGCTATTCTATGATTCTATGATCAGGAAAAACTTCCTGATCGTTAGAGCAGTACGACAATGGAATCAGTTACCTAGGGAGGTGGTGGGCTCTCCCACACTAGAGGCCTTCAAGAGGCAGCTGGACAGCCATCTGTCAGGGATGCTTTAGGGTGGATTCCTGCATTGAGCAGGGGGTTGGATTCGGCCTTGTAGGCCCCTTCCAACTCTGCTATTCTATGATTCTATGATCAGGAAAAACTTCCTGATCGTTAGAGCAGTACGACAATGGAATCAGCTACCTAGGGAGGTGGTGGGCTCTCCCACACTAGAGGCCTTCAAGAGGCAGCTGGAAAACCATCTGTCAGGGATGCTTTAGGGTGGATTCCTGCATTGAGCAGGGGGTTGGATTCGGCCTTGTAGGCCCCTTCCAACTCTGCTATTCTATGATTCTATGATCAGGAAAAACTTCCTGATCGTTAGAGCAGTACGACAATGGAATCAGCTACCTAGGGAGGTGGTGGGCTCTCCCACACTAGAGGCCTTCAAGAGGCAGCTGGACAACCATCTGTCAGGGATGCTTTAGGGTGGATTCCTGCATTGAGCAGGGGGTTGGACTCGATGGCCTTGTAGGCCCCTTCCAACTCTGCTATTCTATGATTCTATGAACTTCTACTTGGACTTACATCAGTTCTCCATGGTCTCAGTCCAAGAGAACTGTCCCATTTACCTTTCAGGAGCACACCTCCCCATAGAATTTCTTCCTGCACAAACACGTTCACCATTATTACTTTTCATCATCACCATCATCACCATCACCACCATCACCATCATCGCAACAAAAGAGAGTGGTCCTCTACTTATCCTCACATTTCTGCCTGGGGTACGCACCATGGGTGGTGCTGGTGTTGGCATGATGGCTGTGGGTGGGATAGCGTGGGGGAAAGGCGTGAAGGTATGCTGGTGGGTGTGCTGGTGGGTGTGCTGATGCTGGTGCTGGTGCTGGTGGAACTCCGTCCTCAAGTAGGGTGGTGGGCCCAGCGAGGCGCCGCGGTCAGCACTCTGGGAAGCTAGAAACCGAGTGTTCAGCTCCTGGCGGAGAAGATCTTGCTCTGAAAACCAAGACAACAACATAAGCGTTTGACCTTCTCATTTATACTCCACTCAGTTCTTCCATTGTTTCTGACATACCATGTATGTATGTATTTACATCCTGCCTTTTTTCCTCCAAGGAACCCAAGGCGGCGTACATAATCCTCTTCCTTCTCTCCACTTTATCCTCACAACAACTACTCTGGGCTTTCCTAGATCTACCTACCTTAAAATCCGGTGGTGAGAAGGGGCCAGCCCGTGCTAGAAGCAGCGCGGGCTGTCACTCCTTTCCACACGTCAGACGCGACGGGGTAAAGGGAAGCCCCGTCGCGTCCTCCATTTTGTTTGAGCCTTAAAGGGTACCTCGAAGGTAGATTTTTCTAATTAAAAGCAGGGTTCCCCGCCCCCCGCGATCTCCGGTTCCCCCCACCCAGCAATCTCCGGTTCCCCCCTGCAATTTCCAGCTCCCCCCGCGATCTCTGGTTTCCCATCCCCCATGGCTCTGATTCCCCCCCCCCCAATCTCCCCCCCCTACCCTGATGGCTGCAGGTCTCCTGCGGAGCTCTGTGCACTGTCCGCTGCTTTTCCTGGCTACTCGTAATTGCAGTAGCCAGGAAAAGCGGCGGACCGGTTTACACGCCCGTGGTCTCGGGCTCAGCCCGAGACCTCAGGTAATACCGGGCCACAAGTGGTGCTGGTTACCCTGGGGCCAGGGAGGTTTGACCCCTGCCTGAGCCCGGGATCCTGTGTGTGTCATCTGGACGCACAGGGACGAGCCCGGGCCTTGCACCGGGCTAAACCCTGGTCTAGCAACGGCCCTTGTGAGGTGGGTTGGGCTGAGAGTCTGTGACTGGCCCAAAGTCACCCAGTGGGTTTCCATGGCTGAGTGGGGACTAGAACCCGGATCTCCCAGTCCTGTGTGTTCTGATTAGGGCTAGAGGAAGAAATGCAATAGCTAGCTTTTCTGGCCTAAACAATGATGGCTGGTTTTAACCTATAAAGCCTTACACGGCTTGGGACCACAACTCCTGACGGAACGCCTCTCCCAACATCTAAAGTCCTCCTTTGAGTGCCTACTCCAAGGGAAGCTCAGAGGATGGCAACAAGGGAGAGGGCCTTTTCAGTGGTGGCCCCCCAATTCTGGAATGATCTCCCCAACGAGGCTCGCCTGGCGCCAACATTGTTATCTTTTCGGTGCCAAGTCAAGACTTTTCTCTTCTCCCAGGCATTTAACAGCATTTAACAACGCTAAGTTTGTTTTCTAACGGACCCCAGAATTGTTGTTGTTTAAAATGGATACTGTTGTTTTATACTGTTGTTTTTACATGGTTTTAAATTTTGTATACTTTTTTTTAATGTCTACCGTTCTTAACTTTTGTAAACTGCCCAGAGAGCGTCGGCTATGGGGTGGTATATAAATTTAATAAATCAATAAATAAACACATGTTCGGGTGGGCCAGCGGAGCGGCCCAAACTCCTACTTCGCCACGTAAGGGACGGATCTGGAAATGTGGCTGAACGTCATGCGAAGACGCGGCAGCAGCATTTCTTTCGAACGCGGCATTGTGGTTGCCCTGAAAGAGAATCTCCCTCCCAGCCCAAATCCGCCTGCCCTTGGATGACAAGGAAGGAAAGGAAAGGAACCTCTCGTGCAAGCACTGAGTCATTACTGACTCTTGGAGGGACGCCAGCTTTCGCTGACGTTTTCTTGGCAGGCCTTATAGCGGGGTGGTTTGCTGTTGCCTTCCCCGGCCGTGATTACCTTTCCCGCAGCTAGCTGGGTACTCATTTTACCGACCTCGGGAGGATGGAAGGCTGAGTCGACCCGAGCCGGCTGCCTGAAACCAGCTTCCGCTGGGATCGAACTCAGGCCGTGGGGAGAGTTTCAGCTGCAGAAACTGCTGCTTTACCGCTCTGCGCCACACGAGGCTCATATTGGATGACAAACCATTGGCTAATCCCGGCCAGAATCCTCACCTGAGTAAGCACCTCCGGCAGGATGGCCTGGAACCTGCAACGTCCCTGATGTCAGAGGAGGAGGTGGGGGTAACGCCGCGGGAGGGGCAAACATATTGGGGTGATGGGCGTGGGCAGGAGGTTGGAGGCTGGATGCAAAGGTATGGAGTGGGCTGTGGTTTGGTAACGAGTGAGGGAAGGGAGACGCTGACGGGTGGTGAGCGATATGCGGAGGGGCCTTGGCTGGGGTGCTGCTTCTGCTGCTGCTGCAAATGAAAGAGGCAGAGAGAAAACATTATTATTATCATTATTATTATTTGTATCCCGCCTTTTGCCCAATGCTGGGCCTCAAGGCGGCCTTACAAAGTTTAAAACATACATGTGTGTGGGGGAGAACAAAACCATAAACGTTTAAAATACACAACAAAATTATAAGACATTAACATAAGCCACAGCTAGACCTAAGGTTTATCCTGGGATCATCCAGGGTTCGCCCCTGCCTGAGCACTGGATCCCCTGTGTGTCACCTAGACGAACAGGTTTGACCCCTGCACGATCCAGGGATAAACCTTAGGTCTAGCTATGGCCATAGATGGAGGGCCAGATTATTCTCCGAAGGCCTGCTGGAACAAACAAGTTTTAGCCTGCTTCTGAAAGCCCATCAAGGAGGGAGCCAGCCTAGCTTCCCCAGGAAGAGAGTTCCAGAGCAGCCACCGAGAAGTCCCTCTCCCATGTTCCCACCAAGCGCGCCTGTGAAGATGGTGGGACTGAAAGAAGGCCTTCTCCAGAAGATCTCAAAGCACGGGCAGGTTCATAAAGGAGAATACGGTCTTTCAAATAACCTGGACCCGAGACATATAGGGATATATGTAACATTAATAAATAACATTAGGGAACGCAGCCCCTCAGACGGGGTGAGAGGGAGAACCAAGGGGGAAGCAATCTCACCCGAGACGTTTACTACCAAGTGGGACAAGCCCTCCCAAAGCGACACGCATGATCCAAGCGAGAAACGTTCAGTAGCCTCTGAGTCTTGCGGAAGGGTGATACAGCGGTGGCCAAAATTGAGGACACTTTTTTTGAACTTTTCACAGTTTGCAACTTTGCCGGCTTATAGAAAACGTTCCGTTCCGTGAAATTCAAACGTTTCTGTATCGATTGAAAGAGAATGCAATGCTGCATTCAATACAAAAACCAGGATGCAAATACCGGCGGTACAAAAATAAAAGTTCAGCTTACTTTAGTCTAAAAACAAACGCCGGTGTGATTGAGAGAAGAAGCGGATTGGAATTGCAAACCCTACTGGCCAATCGCAGCCCTTGTTCTGGGGACTAATCCCATGGCCGTAGCTGCGATACATCCTGTTTCAAATTGGGGAAAAGTTTGTTCTGTAACTGAAGCGCAATGGGAGACGGTGTAAATATTGGAAGTATTCCTCAAATTAAAAGTGTATGTACATTGTAAATAGAGTCATGGCACCAAAGAAAAGAGTGGATTGGGCACCCAGGAAAAGAAGCAGGCTGGTTGTATTCCGTGAATCAGGTCTTTCCATTGATATATAAACATTTGAATTTCGTGAAGCAGAACATCTTCTATAAGCATGCCAAGTTGCAAAATATGAACATTTGAAAAAGTGTCCACAATTTTGGCCACCACTGTATGGTGTGGCTCCATCATTTGTGTCCATCCCGTGGAGTAGACAGAGGCCTGCTTTATAGAATCAAAAAATAGCAGAGTTGGAAGGGGCCTACAAGGTCATTGAGTCCAACCCCCTGCTCAATGCAGGAATCCACCCTAAAGCATCCCCGACAGATGCTTGTCCAGCTGCCTCTTGAAGGCCTCTAGTGTGCGAGAGGCCACAACCTCCCTAGGTAACTGATTCCATTGTCGTACTGCTCTAATAGTTAGGAAGTTTTTCCTGATGCCCAGCTGGAATCTGGCTTCCTTTAACTTGAGCCCGTTATTCCATTTCCTGACTTATTTCAAGTCAGACTTTTCGGCAGTTGTCGTGGACTGAATCTGGGACCTGCTTGCAATGCAGGTGGTGTCCCACGAACCTGTGGTCCCTTCTATGTTCTTATCACGGGAGGTGGTGGGCTGGAAGGTCATCTGTCAGGGATGCTGTGCTTGCAAGATTCGTGCAACCTTAGACCACAGCTAGACCTAAGGTTTATCCTGGGATCATCCAGGGTTCGCACCTGCCTGAACACTGGATCCCCTGTGTGTCACCTAGATGAACAGGTTTGACCCCTGGATGATCCAGGGATAAACCTTAGGTCTAGCTATGGCCTTAGTCTAGGGTCCGGAGCACACTATTTTGGCCACTGCTGTATGCACATCACTACCTCTAGCCCAAGTTCCCCATATAATAAATCCAGCCCCTTCCATGAAATGTCAACATTTCTACCTGGAAAAAGCATAACAAGGGCCTCACCTCAAGCTGTTGAGGCTCAAACTGCTGCTGTTATACGAAGATAACTGTTGTGCAAGACTACGTGATGGGGGACGCAGCTGGGTGGCGGGCAGGTTTTGAGGTGCAGGCTGTCCAGGAGAGGGCGGCCTTGGGGGCCGTTGTATTTGGGGTGAAGGGCCTGTGGTGTGCTGTGCCTCTTCCAAAGCCGGGGGTTTCTGTGGGGCTTTAGATCTCGATGAATGAGGCGGATCGGTTGGTTGGGTTGCAGCAGCGTTTGGAGAAGGTGCCTCAGATGGCCGTTCCAAATGAAGCGGAATCGAAGGGTGAGGATTCTGAGGACAAAGGTTTTCAGGCTCAACAGCATCAAGCGAAGGGTCTTTACCGCTGTCCTGGCTCTTCTCTTGACTCCGTTCTAGTCCCGATATTTTGGGAACCCCCACTGTCTTGGTATCTTCGTCCTCATTTTCTGTTAACGTAACAACCCCCAAATCTGTATCTGAAAATAAAGGAGCAGACACAAGCGGAAGAGGGTTACAACGTGGCCACACCCATACAAACATTTTAGCTTCCTTTCTCCAGATTGCATGACCGCTGTAAAACTTATGAAAACCGCAATCCGTACAACCCGATAAACAAACCGAATACAGCATAGCCCAGAAATCAGGGTGGATAAAAATCAATTTTTTAAAAAATAATAATAATCAAATAAATCGGATTTTTTTTTAATAAAATGCTTTTTTGAGGAAAAATCTATCTAAAAATAATTTTCTATTTAAGATACATTATAGTCCAACGGTTATTCATCATGAAATAAGGATTAGTTTTTCATTACGTAGCATGAGGCTGTATATTCATGCAATGTTTACATTTTTGGGGAAATGAATTCCATTCATTCATTCATTCATTCAGGTAACGATTATTTTTCTCCTTCCAATAAAGTACAGCAGAAAAGTTGTCCAAATATGAATGATTAACCTATTAAACTGGAGATAGTTCACCTCACAATAATTTCATCGCTATCTATCTATGATGTGTTTCTAATAGTATCACCAAATCAGTATTTTTTTGATATAACTGTAAAACCAATCTGAAAAGTTGCGATTCTAAAAATGAAACCGTCATCTGGTTGTAAATATTAAGATTATACCAGCAAGAATGAGTCTTTGGTAACTCGTGAGTTGTGTAAAATATAGCGGGGAGTCACATGATTAAATTGAGTCTTTGGTAACTCGTTAGTTGTGTAAAATATAGCGGGGAGTCACATGATTAAATCGAGTCTTTGGTAACTCGTTAGTTGTGTAAAATATAGCGGGGAGTCACATGATTAAATCGAGTCTTTCTGAGTAGTGATTTAAATCGTGATTTAAATCAAATCCACCCTGCAAGAAGGTCTTCCAGGTGGCATAGCAACTATTAGTAGAATTTTTTCTTTGCAGAAAGAGTCTTCAACACTTCCTTCAAATATGTCATCTAACTCAACAAGAGCTCTCCGTCTGCAGGTTGTTTGATGGAAGAGTTCTGGATGTGTATGTAGAATTGTTATTCTAAAAATGAAACCTTCATCTGGTTGTAAATATTTAGATTATACCAGCAAGAATGAGTCTTTGGTAACTGAGTTGTGTAAAATATGTATTAAGCTTATAGCGAGGAAGAGTGCACTTTGGGGAGGGGAAGTCACATGATTAAATCGAGTCTTTCTGAGTAGTGATTTAAATCGTGATTGATTTAAATCAAATCCACCCTGCCAGAAATCATCCGAAAGCTAACGCTAAATACTTGAAGACCAACATCCTTCAAGAGAAGGCCCAAGAAAATAGAATCATTTTTCTCTGGGAAAGGCATTCGAAAGTGGGACCTCAACACCCAAAAGCATCTACACCCCAGTTGCCTCTACACATAGCTATTTATGATTTGCTCTAGGAGAGGGACCATAATTCATGCAGAAGTTTGCCAGTTCATTCCCAGGCATTTCCAGTTAAAAGGTCAAGGAGCAGATGATGGGAAAGGTATTTCTCCGCCTGGGATGCAAGACAGCCAGTACCAGTCAGAGTAAACAGTCTTGAACTAGGAGGACACACAGGTCATGGCTAGACGAGGCAGGTGGAGGGCGACGATCTTGTGATTTTATGATTGTGAGAGCGTCGCCCTCGTCTACACGCGGTGTGCGACATCGCAGCCGCCATTTTGGATTTTTTTTTTTTAAGGAAAAGGAGTGCTCGAGCGAAATTGTTAGTTAGTAACTATAACTACTAACTATATATGTATACACACACACACACACACACATATATATATATATATACACACACACAAATACATATATATGGAAGAAACAAACGCCTAAATAATCAAGAAGAGAAGTTCCTTGTTTAATTATAGAGTAAGAAGAAATATTGTCACATATTTTTTTTCCTGCGGAGGGAATCGGAGTCCATCTTAATTGTATATGTTTTTATGTTGATGTTTGATTTTGTTTTTTGTAATGTTCATTTGTTTTGTTTGTGTTTTGGAAAATAATAAAACATTTAAACTCAGAAAAGAAGAGAAGTCCCTCAACGATGCTGTCATGATGACGGCTGAAGAGAACTGAGGGGAATGGGCGGGAAGCCCTCTGAGCATGCGTAGGGCACCCTGCGGGAGGGGTTTGCACCCCAAACGCCTCAGCTTTAGAAGTTTCTCAATGCTGCTCCATGCAGCCGCACAGTCCATGGTGTGATGCACAGAGCCCACGAAGAAGAGCAGAGAGTATGAATAAATGTTAAACGGTGGAATGTCTATCTATAAAATCTACTTTAGAGCAATCATTTTAATAAAGAATGAAAGAATGAACTATGCTGGGAACGTTACAGAGAGGATTTAAAAGCATTTCTCCCACAGATTTATTATTTCCAGACATTTTACATTTCTAGTATTTCTATAAAATCATAGAATCATAGACTAGTAGAGTTGGAAGGGGCCTATAAGGCCATCGAGTCCAACCCCCTGCTCAATGCAGGGATCCACCCTAAAGCATCCCTGACAGAGGGTTGTCCAGCTGCCTCTTGAAGGCCTCTAGCGTGGGAGAGCCCACCACCTCCCTAGGTAACTAATTCCATTGTCGCACTGCTCTAACAGTCAGGAAGTTTTTCCTGATGTCCAGCTGGAATCTGACTTCCTTTAACTTGAGTCCATTATTCCGTGTCCTGCACTCTGGGAGGATTAAGAAGAGATCCTGGCCCTCCTCTGTGTGACAACTTTTCAAGTCTTTGAAGAGTGCTCTCATGTCTCCCCTCAATCTTCTCTTCTCCAGGCTAAACATGCCCAGTTCTTTCAGTCTCTCCTCATCGGGCTTTGTTTCCAGACCCCTGATCATCCTCGCTGCCCTCCTCTGAACCCGCTCCAGCTTGTCTGCATCCTTTAAATGGTCTTATTAAAAAAAAAATTAGAAATCATTTTGGGGAGAGTAAAGGCTGGGTAACAACATATAAATACTTTATCTTAAGTACTAAAAGAACATATTTCATAATCCAAAGCTGTTCAATTTTTCGGAAACAAACAAAAACAGTCCTCAGATAGAAAAAACAGGTGGAAACCCCACCAATTTTTTCTGTTCCCCTCCCTGTACCTTCACACTTCTATTTGACAGTTCTCATCCAATACTTCTGGAGGGACCCAGGTTGGCCAAAGCTGTTTGGACAGAGGATGACGAGGATTGAACCAGTGAGCCACTGTTTATAAGGAATGTGTCCTATTACAGAGCTGTCACCCTTCAACTATCTGGTGTCATTCTTCCACAGTTCTGACCTTTAACCCCCCAAAACGCTCACCACCTAAAATGATCAATGGCCCTCTCATTTGACCTTGGAAGGTAGTTAAGTGTTGCAGCGTAAGTTCACAATACATTCTTCCTTTTCATTCCAATTGAAGATAAAAGTTTACTGACTGTCGAGAGGCTAGATCCGTGCAATTGATGCACTGACAGCACCTCAAACAAAATAATCAATGCCTTCCAATTTATACCATTGACTCTCCCCAAGCAGCCCAAGGCATAAAGCCTGAGATGAAAGTTTAAGTGGTATTAAACTGCGCAGTTTTGTAGAGTTGGGCATCTGATCCAGATCTTTTATTTTAAGAATGATCATGGAAATTCCCTTATACTTTTGATAAGTCAAAGACCACAGAAGCAGAACAAAACAGTCTGGACAATGAGGCCTCAGCTAGACTGACCGGTCTAGCAGGACGGAGGGATGAATTTCGCGAAACAGAACGTTTTCTATAAGCGTGCAAAGTGACAAAACACGGAAATTTCAAAAAGTGTCCACCATTTTGGCCACCGCTGCAGAGGGTGGATAGAACGAACTATACCGCAAGAGGGCACTGTACTGCACATGGCGGCCACATTTCATTGCAGGCTCCACTTTTCAACACTCTCATCCTGATTTCTTATTTAGTCAACTAAGAACTAGTTCTCCAGAGCTCCTTTGCTTGTGTAGGATTTCGATTCTGTCACTCCTGCATTGGAGCGGGGGGGGGGGGGCGCCAAAACATAACATACGATTCGACAAGAATCACTGTCAAACCAGATAACAATCTGACATTAAAGCTCCCACAAGGAATCCCATCGCCAAGAATACCTTGTGCCGTTGAAAAAACATAAAAAGTAATAATTCCTAAAGGGGTGCAGGGACTACAGAAATAAATAATTGTTTTACATCCTCTTAATAAGATTCCACAGTTCACGTTCCCCCAACGAACCTTTTTGATGCAGCACGGCAGACTTTCAATCCAATTTTAGAAAACATTTGTCATACTCTGATTCCAAAGCAGAAAACGAAGACGCACTTATATTTTTATAAGTGAGACTGAAAGAACTGGGCATGTTTAGCCTGGAGAAGAGAAGATTGAGGGGAGACATGAGAGCACTCTTCAAAGATTTAAAAGGTTGTCACACAGAGGAGGGCCAGGATCTCTTCTCGATCCTCCTAGAGTGCAGGACACGGAATAACGGGCTCAAGTTAAAGGAAGCCAGATTCCAGCTGGACATCAGGAAAAACTTCCTGACTGTTAGAGCAGTATGACAATGGAACCAGTTACCTAGGGGGGTTGTGGGCTCTCCCACACTAGAGTCATTCAAGAGGCAGCTGGAAACCCTCTGTCAGGGATGCTTTAGGGTGGATTCCTGCATTGAGCAGGGGTTGGACTCGATGGCCTTGTAGGCCCCTTCCAACTCTGCTATTCTATGATTCTATGAAAAACTGCCCGACTTTCCTTCCGTTTCCCAGCTCAAGATTTGTTCTAGGGTATCAGCCTCTCACCTAGATGTCAGTAGCTCATCATATGCCTACTAGGGAGGCTGCATCGGCACATACTGTAATGAGGACCTGCTTTTTCAGGGCTGTCATTCTCGCATGTCAGGGCTATATGCTCTTCAAACGATTCACCCTGATAGGTACCAGGAGCAAGGGCAGCTGTTGGCATCAGCAACACCACTGTCTCGTGTCAGAAGCTTGGAGCTGAAGCTGAGATGCGTCCAATTATTTGTTTCTCATTTCAAGATCTAGATGCTGGATGGGGTTCGGGTACTTTAAAACACACACACACACATTATTTTTGACCCGCAGTGTAACAGCAATATATAATGAGGTCCCCAGGTGACTACCTATCAAGCCAGGGTGTTAAGATGAACAGGTGGATAGGACAATCTTGATGGCAAATTAGTGGGCTTGAATAAGGTGCGTGAAGGAAGCTGGCAGGAGAAGCCACCTCTATGGCGGTGAATTAAAATTTAAAATTTAAATAAATGAAATGAAACGAAAAAGGGAGGCAAAGGAAATCGCGGCACTTCTGATGCCGAGTACGTACTGTATAAGCGAACGATGAAGAAGGAGAGGAGTAGCAGCGTATCTTTACTAGGTTTCGAACAAGCAATAGCAAGGTTCTGAATTTACACAGAGCTCTTCGCAAGCGCTAAGGGAATGAAGCATATTTTTCACTCATTTTGTTGTTGTTTATTTGTTCAGTCGCTTCCGACTCTTCGTGACTTCATGGACCAGCCCACACCAGAGCTTTCTGTCGGCTGTCGCCACCCCTAGTTCCCCCAAGGTCAAGTCCGTCACCTCCAGAATATCCTCCATCCATCTTGCCCTTGGTTGGCCCCTCTTCCTTTTGCCTTCCACTTTCTCTAGCATCAGCCTCTTCTCCAGGGTATCCTGTCTTCTCATTATGTGGCCAAAGTACTTCAGTTTTGCCTTTAATACCATTCCCTCAAGTGAGCCGTCTGGCTTGATTTCCTGGAGTACGGACTGGTTTGATCTTCTTGCAGTCCAAGGCACTCTCAGCATTTTCCTCCAACACCACCGTTCAAAAGCATCTATCTTCCTTCGCTCAGTTTTCCTTATGGTCCAGCTCTCGCAGCCATAGGTTACTACGGGGAATACCATTGCTTTAACTATGCGGACCTTTGTTGTCAGTGTGGTGTCTCTGCTCTTAACTATTTTATTGAGATTTGTCATTGCTCTCCTCCCAAGAAGTAAACGTCTTCTGATTTCCTGGCTGCAGTCAGCGTCTGCAGTAATCTTTGCGCCCAGAAATACAAAGTCTGTCACTGCCTCCACGTTTTCTCCCTCTATTTGCCAGTTATCAGTCAAGCTGGTTGCCATAATCTTGGTTTTTTTGAGGTTTAACTGCAACCCGGCTTTTGCACTTTCTTCTTTCACCTTCGTCATAAGGCTCCTCAGCTCCTCCTCGCTTTCAGCCATCAAAGTGGTGTCATCTGCATATCTGAGATTGTTAATGTTTCTTCCTGCGATTTTAACTCCAGCCTTGGATTCGTCAAGCCCAGCACGTCGCATGATGTGTTCGGCATACAAGTTGAATAGGTAAGGTGAGAGTATACAACCCTGCTGTACTCCTTTCCCAATCTTAAACCAGTCCGTTGTTCCATGGTCTGTTCTAACCGCTGCTACTTGTTCATTATAAATGAACACCGAAGGTCCTGGAATGGTTGCTTTTATCTAAAAGAGGCTCGGATTTTGATTGGAGTGACGGCACTGGGAATAAGGGGTTAGCTTCTCCTTGTTCTAAAACCCCTATTTCCAGTGGAACTGTGAACTCACTCCGGGTTTCAGACAGAACTCTGAAGGAGCTATTCAAGGTCCTGGAACCAGGCCTTAGCTAGATCTACCTGTTATCCCACGACGGAGGAGGGAAGTTCTCGCGATGTGTTTATCGCGAGGTCCCTCTTCTGTTTACATGTGACGCGCGACGACCTCAGGAGGGGAGGTGGTGCACCCGCCATTTTTTTTAACTTAAAGGGGCAGCAGCGCATGAACGCTCGTGCGCAAACGGTAAGTCATTTTTAAAATTTAAATTACTTTCCCTGTTCCCCCCGCACTACCCCCGATGGGCGCAGCGCTCCCAGCTCCTCGTGAGTAATCGTGCGGAGCTAGGTCAACTCACGGCGCCCGGGACCACGGAAGAACCGGGGCCAAAGTGGAGGGCGAAATCCCGGGGCAAGGGAGGGATCATTCCTCCCTGATCCCAGGATCCCCTGTGTGTCATGTGGACGCACAGGGACCATCCTGGGGATTCCTCCAGGATAAAGCCCCATCGACTGTAGCTATGGACTATGTATGGTCCTACACTGATACATGCAGAAAGCTAACCCTCCCGACGCAGAAACGCAGAGAGAGAGAGAGGAAAGGCCACATGCAGAAAACCCCACCACCATCTCTGGATATGCTAGAGTTCCATTTGTTCATTGGATCCCCCCATGGAAGGAAGAGCCAGGCAGCAGCTTGAATCTCTGGTTGCCCAAATAGAAACCAAATGCACAATTAGAAGATAGGGGATACTTGGCTCAGCAAGACTACAAACGAGAAGGATCTTGGAATTGTTCTAGATCGCAAGCTGAATATGAGCCAACAGTGTGATGTGGCTGCAAAGAAAGCAAATGCTATTTTGGGATGCATTCATAGAAGTATAGCTTCCAAACCGCGCGAGGTAATGGTTCCCCTCTATTCGGCCCTGGTTAGGCCTCAGTTTGAGTATTGCGTCCAGCTCTGGGCACCACACTTCAAGATGGATGAAGACAAGCTGGAGCGTGTTCAGAGAAAGGCAAGCAGGATGTTTAGGGGTCTGAAAACAAAGTCCTATGAGGAGAGACTGAAAGAACTGGGCATGTTTAGCCTGGAGAACAGAAGATTGAGGGGAGACATGACAGCACTCTTCAAATACTTGAAAGGTTGTCACACAGAGGAGGGCCAGGATCTCTTTTTGATCCTCCCAGAGTGCAGGACACCGAATCATAGGTTCAAGTGACAGGAAGCCAGATTCCGTCTGGACATCAGGAAAAACTTCCTGACTGTTAGAGCGGTACGACAATGGAACCAGTGACCTAGGGAGGTGGTGGGCTGTCCCACACTAGAGGCCTTCAAGAGGCAGCTGGACAACCCTCTGTCAGGGATGCTTTAAGGTGGGTTCCTGCATTGAGCAGGGGGTTGGACTTGATGGTCTTAGAGGCCCCTTCCAACTTTACTATTCTATGATTCTATGAATATCTGAAGAGCACCAGTTTGGGAAGCCTGCAGTAAAAGAACCACATTGAGGCAACTTTGCTTACCAGCGGGTGCTCGGCAGATGCCCAGTGATGATCTCATTTGGAGGGCAGATGGAAACCATGCATAAGTCCTGGCTACAGGAATTGCAGGGGTTGGAGCGGTGCTACGATTCGCAAACATTTGAAAGCACTTTGAGAGTGACCTTGTCGGAGAGTGCAGTGGAGTTCATGACACGACAAAGACGCTGATTGTTAACGGTATTTTCTATTAAAACGAAGGGCCCGTTGTCCGGTTTTCCAGTGTGGACAGTAGGTCAAAGTATTTCTTTGTCAGTAGATCAAAGTATTTCTTCTTTATTTCTGGAGGATCAATGTCTCTCCGGAAAGCCAAGAGGGACGTTCATTTAACTGGATTTGGGGGGATTTGTTTTGTGGGTTTTGCGTGGGCTCTCTCTCTTTTCTTTTTTTGCTTCTTCTCAATCTGGATTCCATTCAGTCAGTTACCACTACAATTAACCAACAATTATTTAACATTAACAGTAATTACAGATGCCAGTTAAGCGCCTACAGATGTCAACTGTTAGCTTTTGTACCTAATCACTCAGTGAAATGGAGAAAGTTCAACAAACATCAATTAGCCAAGCAATTAGTTTGAGTTAGAAAAGTGCATGTTATCATGTGTGAGATGATTCAATTTATTTTATTTTGGCAGTAAAAGCCACACTGGCAGACAAGCCCCCATACATTGCGTCGATAAGATAAAGCTGCATTGTTGCGCTGTTTGCACAAGGGCAATCTTTAAAAAAAAAAAAAAACCTTTTTGCTGTAATGCAGAAACCACATCACGTGCTTCAGGTACTGGTGTACAGTTTGCATTCTAGTACAGAAATGCCCAAGGTACAGTAATACTCTTCAACATTTACAAAAGTGGTTCCCAAACTTTTTCAGGTCACCGCCCCCTTGGTTCCACAAACTTATGCCCCCCTACCCTACACTATAATAATTATTATTCAGAATAACGGCTTTCAACAACCCACTAAGGAAGATAATAACAATAAAATGCAAAACAGTAACAATTAATTTAATATTTATTCAAAATCCAAAGCACCCGCTGCAGGCTTGACGAGGGAGGGAGGGAAAAGAGAGTGAATGCCTCTGTTTTGCAGCCGGCGTGGCGGGGCACACCAAGCAGGGTATGTCTCTTCATTACGGTTTTGGTGCTTTTGAAACATTTCAATTCACCGTTAAAAGGACTCTTCTTAAACGGTATTAATACATGTGTGGATTCTTCCCCTATATGGCTTGGGACCAAACTACCTTCTCCCATAAAAATGTCCCTGGGTTTTAAGACCTTCTGGAGAGGTGCTTCTCAGAAAAGACCACCTTGAGCGCCCCCCTGCCGCCGACTGGCGTAATGTGATCTCGCCGGCCAGTCCCTGTTAGTAAACGGGCTGCTCTGTTTTGTACCAGCTGAAGTTTCTGGAGTAATCTCTCCGACTTTCTCATGGCCTCTGTCTGCGCTGAGCGTTTTAGCTTCCGGCGGACTCTAGCTTCCATTAGCGCTTCGGAATGCTCGCCCCCAGAAGCTCCCCCCTTTTCCAATGAGCTTGTAGGATTTGGCCTTGAAGAGATAAGCTCTGGAGGGGGGCGACTCCCAGCTGAGGCCTCTCCCGTGAGAGCTTCCTCCCCCACTGGCATGGTGGTGTCTGGCGCTGCGTCTTCTAGTTCTGAATCTGACTGATTACCTGAAATACCTTCTCCCGACACAGGGGCATTAGGGTTAGACATGACACCAGTCATGGCTGCCCATCTGGATGGCTTCAAAAGGGGGTTGGATAAATTCCTGGAGGCAAAGGCTATCCATGGCTACTAGCCCTGATGGTTGTGTTCTACCTCCAGTATCTGGGGCAGTAAGCCTGGGGAACATGGGTGGGAGGGTGCTGTTGCACCATGTCCTGCTTGTTCATCCTTGGCCGATAGCTGGTTGGCCACTGTGTGAACAGAGTGCTGGACTAGATGGACCCTTGGTCTGATCCAGCAGGGCACTTCTTACGTTCTTATGAAGGGGCCAATCTGGCGTGACTCTCCCTCTGCCCACCGAAAGCGAGGGCGATCCAGAAGGCTGTTTCCGTCTTCCTGACTGGCTGGGCTTGCACAATTCTGAAGTGTTTCTTTCCTCAGAGGGTTCCTGTGTAACTCTGTGGCTGTTTCTACACCTGCCTTTCCCCCCAGAATCATCCAGGGATCACCCCTGTGCATGCAAATGCCACACAGGGGATCCCGGGAACAGGCAGGGACGATTCCTCCATTTTCCTGGGATAACTCTTTGGTGTAGAAAGGGCCAATGAGTGTCTTGTATGTAAGTTTTCTGCCCAGAGCGGATGTGAGATTCTCTGTGAAATACTTGAGATTGCTTTTCTTGTATTAAGAACATCAGAAGTGCCCTGATGCTGGATCAGACCAAGGGTCCATCTAGTCCAGCACTCTGTTCACTCAGTGGCCAACCAGCCATCGGCCAGGGATGAACAAGCAGGACATGGTGCAACAGCACCCTCCCGCCCATGTTCCCCAGCAACTGGTGCACACAGGCTTACTGTTTTATTCACTGCGGTTTCCCCTAAATAAACCCTTTTGCTTGCTTCACAAACTGGTTGCATTTCCTGTTTTCTCCTCCTAAGATCCAAGCTGTTCCAGCCTGATCAATTGAGCAGTTTAGGGGATTATTCAAATCCCTTTTTCACACCCCGATAGATCAATCTTAATTTTTGAGCTGGGCTTTCAGCGTGCAGCCTGACTGTGCAGACAGAGAGACAATCTGGGGCTGATAAGTCTTTTCTGAGAAACTCAAATAAAGCTTAATCTCTTAAATAAACACTGCAGTCAGAACAGATAAAAACTATGCATTAGTAAATATTACCATTTTGCTAGCTGGCAGTAGATTAGTCCAAATTGGCAAAAAACCAACGGGCTCAAATTCTTAAGAAACCAGATCAGAAAATCCATCTCCTGTTCTCATGAAATGCAAGTAATTTCTTAAATATATCGTCTGCGTGTGTTTGTATTAGCTTGACAAAAATTTATACTACTACCTCTCAGGGTGGATTTGATTTAAATCAATTTGATTTAAATCATGATTTAAATCACTACTCAGAAAGACTCGATTTAATCATGTGACAAATGCACTCTATTCATTGAATTTTTTTTTAAACTTAGCACTTTAAGGGGTTGATTCTGTGTACATAGATTTGCAAAGGAACAATGGAATTGTGATCACTGCAGATTTAAATTCACAGTTTCGAGAACTGTAAAACCAAGCCTCTGTGATAATAATATCTTCTAGATAGAAAAATTGTCCAATAATCTTACAGACACCTCTGGGAGAGCACGATGTTGTGAATGGATGAATGGAATTCATTTACACCCAAAATTTAAACATTGCATGAATATACAGCCTCATGCTACATAATTAAAAATTCATCCTTATTTCATGACGAATAACTTTTGGACTATAATGTATCTTAAATAGAAAACTATTTCCTCAAAAAGCATTTTATTAAAAAAAAATCCGATTTAAATAAAAAAAATCAGATTTAAATTTTTAAAAATCCATTTTTTGGGATTTTTTTAAAAATCATTGATTTTTATCCCCCCTGCTACCTCTTCCCCTCTCCACGCCAACAACCTTGGCAACATAATTATTCAGGAATAGATTACTCATTACTTCTCTGTCAAGGCTAGGGTGACAATATGAAAAGGAGGACAGGGCTCCTGTATCTTTAATAGTTGTACTGAAAAGGGAATTTCAGCAGGTGTCGTTTGTACATATGGAGAACCTCGTGAAATTTCCTCTTCATCACAACAGTTAAAGCTGCAGGAGCTATACTAGAGTGACCAGATTTAAAAGAGGGCAGCTTTAACTGGTGTGATGAAGAGGAGATTTCACCAGGTTCCCCATATATACAAATGACACCTGCTGAAATCCCCTTTTCAATACAACTGTTAAAGATACAGGAGCCCTGTCCTCCTTTTCATAGGGTCACCCTATCATAGCATAGTAGAGTTGGAAGGGGGCTATAAGGTAGGGTGACCCTATGAAAAGGAGGATAGGGCTCCTGTATCTTTAATAGTTGCATAGAAAAGGGAATTTCAGCAGGTGTCCTTTGTATATATGGAGAACCTGGTGAAATTCCCTCTTCATCACAACAGTTAAAGTGCAGGAGCTATACTAGAGTGACCCGATTTAAAAGAGGGCAGGGCACCTGCAGCTTTAACTGTTGTGATGAAGAGGGAATTTCACCAGGTTCTCTATATATACAAATGTCACCTGCTGAAATTTCCTTTTCAATACAAATGTTAAAGATACAGGAGCCCTGTCCTCCTTTCCATACGGTCACCCTAGTCAAGGCCAGAATTCCATACAACAGGAGCGTGTGTAATATGTAACCCACATGTACCCACTGGCCTTCTTTGCAGCCCTCGCCTTTCCCCAAGGCACCACTAAACTGTTGACAAATTTCAACAAAAAACCCACACACTTCACAACCAAAACACATGGGGAGCTCAAGCCTCGTTTAAATGCAACGTTACACTTTCAGAAGGCCCAGGGCTTATGCATTAAAACAAGACGCACGCTCCCTGCAAGCCTTGCGTTAAAGTGAAAATGTGGCTTTTGGGGGGCTGCTGCTGAATTCCTGCCAAAAATTTATTTATCTAGATTAAGAACTGATTATAGTCGGAAGCGACTGAACGAATAAACCACAAAAAAATGCCCATCTTTGGATACTAAGCAATGCCAATGTCAGAGCCAAGAGCACTTTTTAAAAATTAATTAAAAGGGTGACGTTAGAGGAAGTCGTCTTGGGAAACAAACATCTTGAGGTGACTTTTAGAAAAACTGGAACACTGTTTAAAACATCTATACATGTCCTTTTTGGTTCAAAGCCTCCAAGACATGTATTAACCTCTCTGTATCAAGATCATCTTAGCACTAGATACTGGTTGTACTTAATTAGACCTAGGGCATGGCTTGACGGGGCGATATCTCTGGGATCACCTTGGGATCGTCCCTGTGTGTCCACATGACGCACAGGGGATCCCGGGAGCAGGGAAGGATGGTCCCATGCTTGGCCTGGGATATCGCCCTACCCTTTTTCCCCAGTCTCGGGATCCCGAGACTGCGGAACATGTCGGTGGGCGCTGTGGGTTGTCCCAGCTCCTCGCGAGTAACCGCGAGGAGCCAGGACCTGGGGGTCAGAGCTCCTCAGGAGCTCTGTCCCCCCCGGGGGTGGGATGGGGGAGCAGAGGATTTTTTAAAAATAAAAATAACCCTCATGTTTTCCATTCAAGCGCTCGTGCGCTCCTTCTCCTTTAAAAAAACAAAATGGCGGGCGCAACGTCCTCCTCCTCCTGGGACGTCGCACACTGCATTCAGACAGAGGGGGAGATCTCGCAATAACCATATCGCAAGATCTTCCCCACTCCGTCGTGCTAGACCCGGTAGGTCTGCGGTTTTCATTGACCCACTAAGGAAGATAATAACAATAAAATTCAAAACAGTAACAATGAATTGAATATTGATTCAAAATCCGAAGCACCCGCCACAGGCTTGCTGAGGGAGGAAAAAGAGAGCAAATGCCTCTGTTTTGCAGCCAGCGTGGCGGGGCACACCAAGCAGGGTATGTTTCTTCATTAGCGTTTTGGTGCTTTTGAAACATTACAATTCACCATTAAAAGGACTCTTCTTAAACGGTATTAATACATGTGTGGATTCTTCCCCTATATGGCTTGGGACTAAATTACCTTCTCCCATAAAAATGTCCCTGGGTTTTAAGACCTTCTGGAGAGGCGCTTCTCAGAAAAGACCACCTTGAACGCCCCCCTGCTGCCCCCTTGCCTCTTAACGCCCCCTTATGCAATCCCACCGCCCCCAAGGGGGCAGTACCACCCACTTTGGGAACCACTGGTCTAGCCATAGCCCTAGTATGAATAGAAGAGTCAAGGCTCTGATCACAGGGAGGAACTGAAGCTTAGAAGAGGCATGTTAACCTTTTAACCTGCCTCGCCATTTTGTGGTGGTGCCCAGGACAGTTTCTCAAAGTGCCAAAAGTGACGATGGGCCTAAAAGGGTTGGAGACCCCACTACCGCCTACGCCAAATGGCAGAAACCGCCCAAGGTAGGCGAAATGCTTTTCCCAGGGATTGAACTGGTGATGTACGGCATACAAAACATGTGCAATACCACCAAGACCCTTATGAAGCTGTCTTCGACGGAGCCAGACTCGCCCTGTATGGTCTGCTCTGAATGGCAGGGGCTCTCTCCAGGACCTCCAGCCGAGGTTTTTCGTAGGACCAGCTCCCTTTAACTGGAGAAGAACTTGGGACCTTCTGTACAGAAACCACGAGTTCTGCAGTTCCGCTGAAGGTGCTGATGACCCAGCCACCTACAGTGGTGGCCAAAATTGTGGACACTTTTTGAAACTTTCATGTTTTGCAACTTCGCATGCTTATAGAAAACGTCCGTTGAAGGTGGAACCAATTGCTAGCAGACGTTCACACTTCTCAGGCCTCAGCTAAACCTGAGGTTTATCTCGGGATCGTCCCGGGGTCATCCCTGTTCATCTAAATGACACACAGGGGATCCCGGGAGCAGGCAGGGACGACCCCGGGATAAATCTTAGGTCTAGCTAAGGCCTCAGTGGCCTTCCCTGCTCAGACGGCTTAAATCAGGGGTAGGAACCAGATGTTTAGGACTACCATTCCTGTCATCCAGGACTGTTTGCCACGGTTGCTGGGGAAGATGGGAGTTGTAGTCCAAATAGTTGGAAGTTGCCTCCCCTGCCTTAGATATACAGTGGTGGCCAAAATTGTGGACACTTCTTGAAATGTTCATGTTTTGCAACTTTGCCTGCTTATAGAAAATGTTCCGTTTCACGGAATTCAAATGTTTATCTATCAATGGAAAGACCTGATTCACGGAATACAACCGCCCTGCTTCTTTTCCTGGGGGTCCAATCCACTCTTTTCTTCGGTGCCATTGCTGTATTTATGACATACAAATGTACACTTTTAATTTGAGAAACACTTCAAATATTCACATAATCTCCAATGGCGCTTCAGTTCCAGAACAAACCGCGAAACTGACTTTTCCCCAACTTGAAACAGGACGTATCGCCGCTACTGCCATGGGATTGGTCCCCAGAACAAGGACTGCGATTGGCCAGTCGGGTTTGCAACTCCAATCCGCTTCAATCACACCCGCGTGTGTTTTTAGACTAAAGTAAGCCTAACTTTTTTTTTGTACTGCAGATATCGGCATTCCGTTCTCTGTATTGAATTCAGCATTCAATTCTCTTGCCATTGATTTCTAAACATTTGAATCTCGTGAAACAGAACATTTTCTAGGAGCACGCAAAGTTGCAAAGCATGCACATTTCAAAAAGCGCCCACAATTTTGGCCACCGCTGTCGCGTTTGACACAATCCAGATTGCTCTGACCTTCGCGAAAGCTTCATTAACCACCACTGCCTCAAGACAGAGGAGTCGTTTCAAGGCCAAACCGCTCAAGTGGCCTAAAATAACGTGTTTTATTTATTTATTACATTTTTATACCACCCAATAGCCAAAGCTCTCCACCGGGGACATTTGTAACCACTAGTAATCCTTACAAGTCCTGCCTAGCAATATGTTTAGTTACGGGTTTCCTGGCTTTCAGTCATCCCCCCCCCCCCCCCGATGGTGCTGTTGCCAAGGTGTCTGGAACCAGGCTGCTGCTCCAGGAGAATTTGGCATCAAAAAGCTGGACCACAAAGCTCTCGACTTTCTCCATCCTCTTGGCCTCACAGTTCTCAAAAGGGCAACAATCGAGAACTCTTTGACGGTGCAAAGAAGAGGCTAACAACTGGGGGGACGACGACACCCGTTTGAATCCGTCTGGCAATTTCCAAGTGCTTTTTTTGGGGGGTGGGGGTGTCGATTGGCTGGTTCCCAAAAATGATGGAATTCAGAGGAGGTCGTTAAAGCCAAGAGAGAGGAAATCCATAACGGAGGTCTGGCTGTGAAACCGTAGCCAAAACGAAACATCGTGAAACTGATCGGAGGCAACGGCAGTTTGAAAGACCCACGTGAGTTTTTTGCAGAGAAAGTCAAATGAAGCAAGGACTTGGTGATTACAAAATGGATTATCGGGGATTAGAAGAAGCCATAATAAAGTCCCCCGTAGGGTGACTTTGAAATGCATGTAGGATACCAGGCTTTTAGGGTTCGGAGCACTTTAACTCTGAAACCTATTAACCCGGGAATACATCCCATTGAATTCAATGGAGTTTATTTCTGAGTAGATATGCACTGCATTGCACTATAACTCTATTAGTGGCAAAATATAGGGAATCTCCACATTCAAAGGTACTGCGCACGTTTCTAGTTCTGGTTCCTCTCTATTTGGCCCTGGTTAGGCCTCATCTAGAGTATTGGGTCCAGTTTTGGGTACCACACTTCAAGAAGGATGCAGACAAGCTGGAGCGTGTTCAGAGGAGGGCAACCAGGATGATCAGAGGTCTGGAAACATAGCCCTATGAAAAGAGACTGAAAGAACTGGGCATGTTTAGCCTGGAGAAGAGAAGATTGAGGGGAGACATGTTAGCACTCTTCAAGGACTTGAAAGGTTGTCACACAGAGGAGGGCCAGGATCTCTTCTCGATCCTCCCAGAGTGCAGGACACGGAATAACGGGCTCAAGTTAAAGGAAGCCAGATTCCGGCTGGACATCAGGAAAAACGTCCTGACTGTTAGAGCAGTACGACAATGGAACCAGTGACCTAGGGAGGTGGTGGGCTCTCCCACACTAGAGGCCTTCAAGAGGCAGCTGGACAACCCTCTGTCAGGGATGCTTTAAGGTGGATTCCTGCATTGAGCCGGGGGTTGGCCTTATAGGCCCCTTCCAACTCTCCTATTCTATGATTCTATGATTCTCCCCATCTCTGCCATAGTAAGCTATTCATCTAATATTTAATGCTTAATGTATAAAGGCAACACCGTGCAAGACCAGCCCTGCTAGATCGGACTAAAGGCCAAATGAGCCCAGCGTCTCACAGCAGACGAGCAGATGCCCCCAGGAAAGCCTGCAGGCATAGCACATACACAAGCATCATCTCCTGTTGTAGTGCACCCCCCCCACACACACTAAAAAGATATTCAATTGCTTCTAACCCCTACGAGATGTTTTGTGTTTTTTTTTTAGTAACCAAAACCTCCCTATCTTGTAGGAAGATCCTGGAGCTTGCTAACAGATGGCTGACGTACTACAGCAGAAGGATTTATAAAGTTTGCATGAGCCCTCCTGTAAACAAATCCGAACATTAAAAAAAAAACACCCGCACGTAACCAAAACACGGTCTTGATCAAAGAGAAAAATTAACCACAGAACGCAGACTGAACGCTTCATCCAGCTAAGAATGGGGCTGTCGGCTTCAGAGACCGCGCTCCATTTATTTATTTATTTAAAACGCCCGAGTTTTGCACTGAACCGTCTGAAATGTTAAGGAATGTTTATTTCAGCTATGGAGAGGCTGCACTCGGACTCAAATTAGGTCACCGAACACGACACACGGCGCTATTTGGAATGAAACGTGGAAGGATGTCACAGGTTTGACAAGCGTCAAATTTCAAGGCAAGAGCTACAGACTACAGACGCTTGTGACATTATACATACTAAGGCCTTAGCGAGACCCACCTCCTGTCCCGTGACGGAGGAGGGAAGTTCTCGCAATGTGGACCCAATCCTTTCAATTTAAATCAAACCTGCATAGTTCAAGCCGGCGAGGTGATGTTTGCCCTGTCCTGGACGGGGTTGCACTCTCCCTAAAGGATCGGGTCCGTAGTTTGTGGGTGCTCTTGGATCCAGGACTGTCACTTGAGGCACAGGTGAACTCAGTGGCAAAGAGCACCTTTTATCAGCTTAGGCTGATATACCAACAGCACCCTTATCTGGACGGAGATAGCCTAGCCACAGTTATCCATGCTCTGATAACCTCTTGTTTGGATTACTGCAATGCGTTATACGTGGGGCTGCCTTTGAAAACGGTCCAGAAACTTCAGCTGGTACAAAACAGGGCAGCCCGTTTACTAGCAGGGACTGGCTGGCGAGATCACATTACGCCACTCCTTTTACAACTTCATTGACTGCCAGTCCAGGTCCGGGCCCGATTCAAAGTGCTGGTATTGACATTCAAAGCCCTAAACGGTTTGGGGCCAGGTTATTTGAAGGAACGCCTCCTCCCATATGTACCTACCCGGACCTTAAGGTCATCTTCAGGGGTCTTTCTCCGTGAGCCCCTGCCAAAGGAAGTGAGGCAGGTGGCTACTAGGAGGAGGGTCTTCTCTGCTGTGGCGCCCCGGTTGTGGAATGAGCTCCCCAGAGAGGTCCGCCTGGCGCCTACACTGTACTCCTTTCGTCGCCAGCTGAAGACCTTTTTATTCACTCAGTATTTTAACACTTAATTTTAACTTAAATTTAAATTATACTGTTTTAACTCTGTATTTTAACCTTCTATCAATTTTGCTGCGTGGTTTTATCCTGGTTGTGCTTTTTATACTGTATTTTGTATTTGTGTTTTTAACCTGTTGGTTGTTTTATGATGGTTTTAATTTTGGTGAACCGCCCAGAGAGCTTCGGCTATTGGGCGGTATAGAAATGTAATAAATAAATAAATAAATAAATAAATAGTTTTATATTCAAAATAACTATCCCAAGTCCCTCAAAAGTCTCACTCCTCACACCGAACACTCTCACGAAGCACAATCTAGACGAAAACTCCTAGACTAAAACCAAACTTCCCACCACACAAACAAAACTCCCCACTCAATCTCCTCAGCCAACCTATTTAGACTCCTCCCTCTTCCTCTCTCACTGCATCACTAGCCACACCCAATCAGTCAAACATTCCGCACTCGCTAGACATACAAAACCCTCAGATATACCTAAGGGACAGAAAGGTGGGTATCTCCACACCTTCCCTTAACCATTTTGTGGTTAAGCAGCGTGGTTTAGGGTGTCGTCTGAACCAGGCCACTGTCTTAGAAGAAAGAGGGCATCTCATTCTGGGTTTGTCTCCTGACGGGAATGCTAAGCCTTTTCAATAATAATAAAAAAGCCCTTATGACAGCCTTCTTCAACTAGATGGAACTCCCCCAAATCCACCACATTGCTTCAGATGAAGGAGATGATGATGAAGATGATGATATTTATTTGTATTCTGCCTTTTGCCCAATACTGGGCCTCAAGGTGAACTATGCCTGGGCAGGGCGAAGCCAGAGGAAACTCTGGTGGAGGTCCGTAGCGGTCCTGACGTGCAAATCAGTAGTCCGACCTGGGTATAGGGGCGAAAGACTAATCGAACCATCTAGTAGCTGGTTCCCTCCGAAGTTTCCCTCAGGATAGCTGGCGCTCGTCCCGCGACCATTTATATTAAAAAAATCATCGTTGAGTAAACTGTCCAGAAGTTCAGACAAATTTTATGTTAAGTTTCTGTTGGAAGATAAGTCCTCAAAAGTAACTTTGGCTGTTGTTAAATTTCTTACAGTGACAGTCAGGATTAGAGCTCTCTGTGTATTAGACGAAAATTGACAATAGCTCTAACGGTCTGATGTTTCATGTTTGATTCTTGTTTTTTCATGGATCTATGGATCGCAATAAAGATGTATGGTATGGTAAATTTAAAATATATACATTTTAAACCTAGGAAAGGAAATATACCAAAAAAAACCCCCACAACCACCATAGATGGAGGACCAGATTATTCTCCAAAGGCCTGCCGGAACAAACAAGTTTTTGCCTGCTTCTGAAAGCCCATCCAGGAGGGAGCCAGTCTAGCTTCCCCAGGAAGAGAGTTCCAGAGCACCGGAGCAGCCACCGAGAAGGCCCTCTCCCATGTTCCCACCAAGCGCGCCTGTGAAGATGGTGGGACTGAAAGAAGGCCTTCTCCAGAAGATCTCAAAGCAAAGGCAGGCTCATAAGGGAGAATATGGTCTTTCAGATAACCTGGACCTGAGCCAGGTGTTGAACCATCTGGTAAGGCTGCCTTATAGTTTGCTTTTAAAAAAAGTAAAATAAAATCACCACCCTTGATCTTCCGGAGTACAAAACAAGTCAGACTGTTTTTGAAGTGTCTGGATTTACACGGATTCTTTCTTGGTCGTTCATGTTCCCAAAAGGGAATTAGCATGCAGCTCGGAGAATGAGGGAGGGCAAGAAGAAAAAGCTGCCATTTGGATGGAAATAAGGGGGTGAAGACATGATCTACCATCGGCTAAAAGGCTGATTTGCTGCTTCCAAAGCAAAGGCAATGAAAGGATCGTGTTGACTTTAGGCAGCACAAAAGAATCCTTAGACCTTTCATGGGAACTAAACCAATTGCCACAGAAGAGAACCCAAAGACGAAGGAGAAGAAAGCCGTCCCTGTTAAGTGAGACTCATTCACAGCCAAATAGATGCCACCGATCAAACCGAATAAGTAAACAAAATAAGAATGCTGGAAATTGTGTTTTAGTAAAGAGAAGAGGGGGAGGAAGGAAGAGAGGAAGAGCAGAGAAAACTCGCTTTTCAGCCATCACTGTAGTATATTCCTCATCTGAAGAAACGTATTTGCATCAGCCACTGCCATTAATGAATAAAATACAAACATACAACTACACATATAAAATGACCAAATTAAAAATGATAGCAAATCAAGACTCAAAACACTGTTGTGGACTTTTATCTTAAGAGCCGCCAAAGCGTTTTGCAGATTCTACTGCCACCAAATTCTCTCAAAGCACAAGGAGAAAAGGCACAGAAAATTTCCCCGAGAGATACAATAGTGGAGTAATTTAACTCTTTCCCCGAAGCGGAGTAATTTAACTTTCCCCTAAGGGGGGTAATTTAACTCTTTCCCCCGAAGTGAAGTAATTTAACTCTTTTCCCGAAGCGAAGTAATTTAACTCTTTTCCCGAAGCGAAGTAATATAACTCTTTCCCCGAAGCGGAGTAATATAACTCTTTCTCCGAAGCGGAGTAATTTAACTCTTTCCCCGAAGCGGAGTAATTTAACTCTTTCCCCGAAGCGGAGTAATTTAACTCTTTCCTCTAAGCAAAGTAATTTAACTCTTCCCCCAAAGCAGGGTAATTTAACTCTTTCCTCGAAGTGGAGTAATTTAACTCTTCCCCCAAAGCAGGGTAATTTAACTCCTTCCCCGAAGCAGAGTAATTTAACTCCTTCCCCGAAGCGGAGTAATTTAACTCTTTCCCCAAAGTGGAGTAATATAACTCTTTCTCCGAAGTGGAGTAATTTAACTCTTTCCCCGAAGCGGAGTAATTTAACTCTTTCCCCGAAGTGGAGTAATTTGACTCCTTCCCCGAAGCAGAGTAATTTAACTCTTTCCCCAAAGTGGAGTAATATAACTCTTTCTCCGAAGCGGAGTAATTTAACTCTTTCCTCTAAGCAAAGTAATTTAACTCTTTCCCCGAAGTGGAGTAATTTAACTGTTCCCACAAATAAAAAGAACAAAACAGGAATGCAGAAACCAATGTTTTAATACTATATATGCTGTCTCCATATGGGCATACATGATTTTTACCTTTCCACATCTGTAAGAAAACACCTCCTTTGTCCTAGTCATTAGATTTCCTGGTCGAGTCAGCTTTTATGCTAAATTGACTCACTTTAAAGATGAGGGTTCTATCAAGTCCAGCACTTTCAAAGTAGACATTACCAAAACAAGGATGCAGTCACACGTAGCTTGGGGAATCTGAAAGACTTGAACACATTTATCTCTGCCCCCCCTCCACGCCTGCCTGTTTTTGACCTCTAAACTCATTCGTGGGTGCCAAGACAAATAAATCTATTTAGCTTTTCAATCTCCTAACCTCCTTCCCCCACTTCTTTTTTAAAAGACAGAAGGGGAGAAATCCCTCAGTTCAGAACTTCAAAGAGATGCTAATATATAAAACAGGACCAGTGTTCATTATGCAATTAAAAATAGATATAATCCAATATACATCAAAGTACATTCAGAAGGAGCGGCGTAATTACCAAGAGGATCACAGACCTAATGAGTGGGCTGCACGTACGCCTTGCATCTATTCCTAAGGCTAGGGATACACGGGGGAACAAAACCCCAATCATAGAAGCACTGTCCACACTTATTTTTAATAAGCCTGTAAGACTGAGACATGCACCATCTATAACACCAGAAAACACCCCACACCTAAATAATACAGTGGCCGTTTCTACACCAGCCTGAAAATGTGGGCTGGTCACCGCCAAGTTCCTGTGCGTCCAAATGACGCACAGGGACTCCAGGGAGGAAGGAAGGACGAGAATGGGTTTTCCCAGGGATAAACAATCCCTGGGAAAATCCGATTCTTCCTGGGGTCTCGATATAATCCTGAGACTGAGGGAGGTGTGGCCACCCTTCTTCTTCCCTCCTCCCTGTGAGTAGCAAGTAGAGGGAAGGAACCAGGCCAGGAGGAATCAGGGGTGGGGAGGGAGAGGGGTTGGGCCTTTTTTTAAAAAACAACAACAACTCACGTTCGTTGGAGCGCACATGCGCTCAGCTCCTTTAAAATATAAATTTTAAAAACTGGCAGGTGCAACACCCTCCTTCCTCCCGGGATGTCACACCCACATGTGGATGTCGTGTTTCTCAGGAAACTCTTGCTTTCGATGGGAGACAAATGACGAGGCCTGTTAGGTAATCCACCAAGCTTTTATTAAGCAGCAAACATCTCTTCCACCTGAAGAGAGTCTAATCTCCTGGAAACTTCCCCCTAGGCAAAACTATGCAAACTAAGTGAAACAATTGTCCGACCAAGGAGAACAGGAAGCCCTTTCCCAAATGCTCGTAACTTCAGAGAGCCTGGTGCGGAGGCAGGTTCTGGTGCAATCCTAGTTGGGAGTGACTTTCTCAAGCCTTCCTTCCGCTCCGTGCGTTTGAGCTTCTGGTGGACCCTAGCATCAGCTAGCTTGTTGGGGTGCTCTCCTCTGGAAGAAAGCTCACTTTCCACTGAGTGTGTAGGATTTGGCCTTGAGGAGATAAGCTCTGGAGAGGGCTGACTCCCAGCTGGGGAATCGCCCGTGAGAGCTTCCTCCCCCACTGGTACAGGCTGGCTGGTGTCTGGCACTACGTCTTCTCGTTCTGAATCGGATTCTGATTGATTACCTGAAACACCTTCTCCCAAAACAGGGGCAGTAGGGTTAGACATGATAGTGGATTAAGGGGAGGATCTCCCAATCAGGATCTCGCGAAATCCTCCCCCCTCCCTCCCTCTACGCCAGGCCAGTGTTGCCTTTTAAAATAAAGGCTTTCCCCCTCCTAATAAACAAGGGACTGAATTGTTCCCCAGTTCCCAACACATTTAGTCAGAAAAATAATGCAGCTGAACCTCTCCCCACGGCCTGAGTTTGATCCCAGCGGAAGCTGGTTTCAGGCAGCCGGCTCAGGTCGACTCAGCCTTCCATCCTCCCGAGGTTGGTAAAATGAGTACCCAGTTAGCTGGGGAAAAGGTAATCACGGCTGGGGAAGGCAACGGCAAACCACCCCGCTATAAGGCCTGCCAAGAAAACGTCAGGGAAAGCTGGCGTCCCTCCAAGAGTCAGTAACAACTCAGTGCTTGCACGAGAGGTTCCTTTCCTTTCCTCTCCGATTGGATCGAGGTGGGGAACAACAGCAATCATAAAATCCTGATTAAAAACATAGCTTTCACTGTTAAAAACATCCTAAAAGCATCCTAAAATTCTACTGGATAGGCCTGCCAGAAGAGTTCAGTCTTGACAGCTTAGCATTCAAGAAACCTATCAAGACTGATCTCTTCCGGCAGGCCTATCCAGTAGAATATTAGGGTGCTTTTAGGATGTTTTTAACAGTGTATGCTCTGTTTTTAATCAGTATTTTATGAAAAAAAAACATTTTATTGAAAAATAGGGTGATGTACAAACCATGAGAATAGGAGTGCGTGCAATGAGCACGTGTGCACAGTTATATTTATAGGTACACAAGTCCCGTGCATGCTTAAAAGGTCAAAGTAACCCAAGGGTGTTCAACATAATGGCCACTGAGAATCTGGCGGCAGGACACCTAAAACATGAGCCTTTTAATGTAGAAATCAAGCCATTGGCCATCCAGTCTCAGGACATAAAAACATTGGCCCTGCTGTTATCCCTCATCAAATCTTATCTGCTTTGACTTGCAATGGCTCTCCTGGGCTTCAGGAAGCAGGCTGGCGGTCTTCCTTCCTCACGTGCCACCTGGAGATGGTGGCAACTGGACCCGGGTCCTTCTCCTGCAAAGCTGATGTTCCAAGAACGCTTTCCCCAGATACCACACTTCAGACAAAAGCCTTTTTCTCAACGACGAGTTTGTCCAACAAAATATGAACTTCATTCTTATTCTTCGGTAAGGGACTCGACGAGACAGAAGGAGGTAGAAAAAAATCAAAGGAAGTAAATTTGAATTTAATCTCATAAACGACCCAGATGAGGATCTTACCAACTTGGATACCATGAACAGCAAAAATTGAGCAAACGTTGAAACAAATAATCTGATTGTGCAGAGGTAGATGAGCAGGAAATCCCCTACTCCGATATAAAAACCACATATGTACAAGACAAGAGCGATTGCCTACCATACAAATTGGCTATTCGTCATTCTATGTCCATATCACAAGCTGGTGCGAAACAGTCCCATTAAAAAATTCAAAAGCCAGCACAAAATGGAACTCAAAAATGGAAGCATTTTTTTTCCCCATTTGTGAATCCGATTATTCAAATTGATCCAGTCTTGACAATCCGGATCATGGATATAACTTTTCAATGTGATTTTTAACTTACCCTTTCTCAACAGAGCGGCGGAAAATACCAAACGCAGCTGAGAGAACCACACGAAATCACGCAACTTCCAAGCGTGAAAACCTTTGTTTCAAATTTCCAGTTGCGTATGTGCATACGAATCACATGTTGGGACGGGTTGGGGGGAAGATGGAATTGAAACAGAGAGTACTCTTACCTTTATTTGCAACTGTGTTGAACAACTTTTCGGAACTGGCATCAGATCCCTAAAAACAATAATACAAAAGGAACCCATATTAGACTATTAAGACAAGTATAAAACAATACAAGGAAAGAGAATTTGTTTTACGCTCCAGGGAGGACAGGCCATAAAATGTTGATATTTTAAGTTATTTGATGACAAAAGATCAGAAATGTGAATCTCTGATCCTAAATGCCCAGAAGATGGTGCTATTCAGCTGTTTCTGAATAATCTGCAGAGCACATTCTTGGTGTTTTGGGGGAGGGTGGACATTTTATGTGGCTTTTTCTTAATTGCTCTGTATTCAAATTATTAGCACCCACTAACAAATAAATATAGACACGTCAAATTCTAAACAACTGCAGCCCAACTTGTGAACCCAGAGGTACGGGACTAATCATTTGTGTCCCAACTCTTCATTCAAGTAGAGCTCAAGACAGAACACAGAGAGATCGATTTACACAATGAGCAGGTGAAGTTGGGTGAAGCTTAGACACATTGACCAGGTCACAGCAGAGAGGGGATGATATCCCAATCTGATAAAATCCCCCCCCTTTTTTCTTCTCTCAGAGCCTCCACAATTTACATCTGTGTGAACATCCATTGCTACCAAGGGAGGGGCATCAAAAAAACCAACAGATTCTTGTCACTATCGCAATATTAGGTTAATGTCAGCCAAAACAAACAGAATAAACCCCCCTTTTACTCAATTAATTGTTTTTTTAAAGCTCTAAATATTGCTATTATTTATTATTATTTACATAGCACCATCAATGCACATGGTGCTGTACATAAAGGATCAAACAGCAAAATATGTGTTCCTTAATGATTTTGACAAATCTGAAATAAAGAATGAACAGTTCTGTTTCTCAGTCTATACAGAAACTTGAATTCTGTTCTAAACTTTACAGGCAAATGGGGAGTCACCTTAACACCAACCGGCCCTCTTTAGGATTAATTTGCAGAGATTAAAAAGCAACACTACGAAATGGAGAGGCAGCCCAGGCCATAGCTAGACCTAAGGATTATCCCTGGATCATCCAGAGGTCAAACCTGTTCATCTAGGTGACACATAGGGGATCCAGTGCTCAGGCAGGGGCAAACCCTGGATGATCCCAGGATAAACCTTAAGTCTAGCTGTGGCCCAAGTCTTGATTGAGCAAAACGATGCATCTTGATACCCAAAATTGTTAGCATAATTGTCTAATGTTAGCATAACCACCATTCCAGTCTGGTAGCAGAGGATGGTTCTGAACATTTTGTCAAGAGGACGTGTCCTACCAGGCCCTTTCTACACCTAAGGATTATATCCCAGGCAAATGGAGGCGGTCATCCCTGCCTGCTCCCGGGATCCCCTGTGTGTCATTTGCATGCACAGGGATGATCCCGAGACGATCCCTGGAAAAAAGGCAGGTGTAGAAATGGCCTCAGTCCGTTAACCCATAAGGGAATATGTCATATTGAAGCAAGCACCAACGGCACAATATTTTGGGGTCTTCCATTACAGTAACACACCTTAGAAATATCACAAGCTGAAAGCTATGGTGAGTTATCAGCTCCCCTATTGCCAATGTAATCATGGACAGCTTTTTGCTACTAAAAGTTTGCATGTAGCGTTTTTCCTTCCGGTGATGAAAACTGCATTACTTTTCTTCTCTTTAGAAATGAGAGACGAGGTCCTCACAGTGCTAGGGTGACCCTATGAAAAGGAGGACAGGGCTCCTGTATCTTTAACAGTTGCATAGAAAAGGGAATTTCAGCAGGTGTCCTTTGTATATATGGGGAACCTGCTGAAATTCCCTCTTCATCACAACAGTTAAAGCTGCAGGAGCTATCCTAGAATGGCCAGATACAAAAGAGGGCAGGGCTCCTGCACTTTAACTGTTGTGATGAAGAGGGAATTTCACCAGGTTTTCCATAGCTGCTGAAATTCCCTTTTCTATGCAACTGTTAAAGATACAGGAGCCCTGTCCTCCTTTTCATAGGGTCACCTTACACAGTGCAATCCTGTGTGTTTACTTGAAAATAACTCAATAAGAAGTCCACGTAGGACTACAGCCTCCGTCTCCTATGGCCATATGCATGCAGGGGTATTAAACTATAATTCACCATTCCTTTCATCTGAGCCTCATTTCACCTATGTAAGTTGTTTATTAGTGTGAACAATGCACCATGTGAGACAGTACAACGAAGGGCTCACATTTAACTTCTGCAGTGTCCAGACTTAGCCATGCATTAGAACAGACTCAATGGCCCCGTTCAGACAACACGCTAAACCATACTCCTTAACCACAAAATGGTTAATGGAATGCATTATTCCATTAACCATTTTATGGTTAAGCAGCATGGTTTAGTAGCATGAAATTAACATCTTTAAGTTAATAGTGACTTTCTTGTCCCATTGATTTCAGTGGGTCTACTCAATGCATGACTGCTTGGATCTAAACCCAGTACGTTTGGAAGATGCGTCATCTATCCGATCTTATGAAATTGCTTTCATGGGGGTGGGTGGGTTATTTATTTATTAATTTCTAATCCGCCCAATTATTATTAATAATCATTAATAATTAATAATTATTTATTAATTTCTAATCCTTTTCTCGGGGCAGAAAAGGAACAGCCCTAGCATAATATCGAAGCTAGCTCTTAGCAAAAAGTTTTTTTTAAGAAGCTTTGTGTGTACGGAGGACAAATGAGAACTCAATAAAAGTCAGTAATTCACGTCCAGGTCTTCAAACAATTGTATAAAAACCTTGGTTAAGCTACATAGTAAGGTATAACGGATGAACCAATGTTAAAAATCCATGCAGGCACATTTGTTAATATCAAGGATATAAACCATTTGTTTGTGCAAATGCGTTGTGCAGCTGATCTGATATTTACTTAGAAGTAAGTTTCAATGTGTTCAATGGGGCTTATGTGCAAATCAATGTGCACAGAAGTGCATCCTTGCTCATTTAGGAGAAGGCTCAAAATACTAAAAGAGTTTTATTTACTTTTAACTCTTAACTAGGGCTCCAAACAGCTTTATTCTCAAAAATCCTAAATGGATTTCAACAAATTCTTTGTATTTAGGAAATGTTGACATGGAATACCATTTTCTGATTGCAAGCCCTGTAAATATTGGATGCATTATCAGCCAGGAGATTCATCATGCAGAAAAGCAGTAAAACAGAAACCGAATTATTAATCCACGTAACTAAAGCGGAAAGGCTGAACGGGTTCGCATTTCAGAGGGTAGGTCAGTCATATCATTTCATCCAATTTGAGAGCTTTCTCATGGCTTTCGTAACCTTGCCATTCAACCCGATCCATGATGAAAAAGAACAGCTTTCCGCATTGGACTTCATCTGTATATTTAAATTCAGTTCCCTCCTAAATCATGCGCATATGTGTGTGAGCATGTGTGTGTATTCATTCTCTCTCTCCCACCCACCCCTTTTCTTTTTGGACAATACCCAAATCCCTGCTGGTTTTTAAGAGAGTTTATGGCCTGAAGTTATTGTAACGTTTGTGTTATTTGAATATTTCCAACGTATGTGGCTAAAATGCCTTTCTCATATATATTTGTGAACCACAACCAAACACTGGAATCCACACTACATCGAACATTAAGCATCACTGTGGCTGTTAGTGTTATTACACTGTGGCTGTTAGTGTTATATACAAACATTGTAATGTTTGTGTTATTTTAATATTTCGAACATATGTGGCTAAAATGCCTTTCTCGTATATATTTGTGAACCACAACCAAACACTGGAATACACACTACATCGAACATTAGGCATCATTGTGGCTGTTAGCAGCTAGCTTCTCTGTTCAATAAATTTTTTTTTTGGAAAAAAGGCACGGAGCACCTAAAGGTAAGCGGGAAGCATGCCTTGACCTTTCTACTTCAATTGTTCATTGGAACAAAACAAGAAGTGTTTGATAATTCCTTTCCAAATAACCAGATCACTTCCTCCTTCGGTCAAATAGGGAGTCTTTTTAATTAAAGTATTTCCTCTTTTCTTCTGTTAAGAGCAAGCGGGGAAAGTAAAGATAAGAATGTAAGGATTTGATTCTATGGCCGTTTCTACACCTGCCTTTTCCCCCCCAGGGATTGTCCCGGGATCATCCCTGTGCATGCAAATGACACACAGGGGGATCCCAGGAGCAGGCAGGGATGCCCCCTCCATTTGCCTGGGATATAATCCTTAGGTGTAGAAAGGGCCTATGAAATCCGCAAATGTGTTTTGCTTTAAAAGAAACCCAAATGAAAAGCAAATACAAATAAAGAGGAAATGGGAAGACTTCCAGAAAAGCAGTTTACTAGCAGCGATGGTAACATTTGTAATCTCCAGGGTAGAAGCAGGCGTAGGAATCAAATGCCATTTGAGCTGGGAGGAGAGCAGACAACCCCCCCCCCCCCGTTCACCTCAGACACTCTGGCCTTAGCTAGACCTAAGGTTTATCCTGGGATCGTCCCGGGGTCATCCCTGTTCATGTAAATGACACACAGGATATCCCGGGAGCAGGCAGGGACGACCCCGGGGATAAACCTTAGGTCTAGCTAAGGCCTCTGATTTAGCACTAACCAGTGAATGAATGGAGTTATACTTTTGGAGAGAGGGGTGTCCTTTCATTCCCACTTCTCTCAACCCCTCCCTAAAAGCTGGTATATGTTTCCCGCCGGGTTCCCGAGGGTATTTCTCTGCACAAACGCCAACTTCAGATACATTTTGACATGCAAGCCTCTTGACGGATAAAAAAAACACGCCTTCAATCTAATACCTCTTTTGACAAGAGATGAGCCCCTTTAGCTCTTGAGACTGGAAAAAAAGGTGCTAACAAGGAGTGGAGAAAAGAAAGACGCTATCTCTCCTTCCCCTCTTCCTCTCCCTCCCCTCTCTTTAAGGCTTTCAGCTACCAAGCACCTCTCAATCTCCTTAGACTCAAATGGTAGAAGTCAGCAAACCTCCAGGCGAAGGCATCGCCGTCCCCCCTTCCTCTTCCATCAAGGAATTTATTGCCATACAGGGGGAGGTATTACTCAAAATATTTCCTGTCCAGACAGAAAGGGTCGGGTTTTGTTTCTTGGCATACGCCGAGGCCAAGCACTTGCAAAAACATCAGCTTCGACATGAAAGGCTTTTGGATCCATCCCATAAACTGCCTCCCGCCTAAGTGGAAAGGGGGGTGGGGGAGAGATATCCTCCAAGCCATAATTAGGGGCTGAGAGACTGCTTTGCATCAAGGAAGTATGCACCAGCAGAAAAAGAGACCCGGCACACTGCAGCCTATTAGCTGGGTGCAGTAAGACTGGGCGGGGGTAGAGGGAAAGCAAACCGAGATGCTTTCTCATTCAGCCTCCCAACCCAGGGAACGGTTTCCACCATCCTATCCTGAAGGCGGCACTTTCCAGAGAGAGAAAGAGAGAGAGAGAGAGAGAGAGAAAGCTGTGCGTTGCCCCCTTCTTCGCAGACACTGACGGATTCTTCCAACGGAGCAGACTGAAACTGGGTAGAGAGGACAGTTTGTTTATTTCCAAGGCCCCACCAGAAATGTGAGAGCAAGAGGATAGAGGCGCCGTTGTCCTTGGCGTGCTTTCCCTGACCCGTTAAGAATCTGCCGGACCAGAGACCAACTTGGATACGGCGGGTGAGGATGCCTTTAGGTCTTTGGAGCAGAGAGGCGGAACCCACAGCGAAAGACAGCAGCGACATGGCCTAAGTGTGGTGCAGCACTTAGAATATTGGATATGGGGCAGACCTAGGTTCAAATCTGCACTCAACCATGAAGCTTGCTAGGAGGTGTTGGGCCAACCAGTCTTTCTCCACCTACACAGGGCTGCAGTGGGGGTGGGAGTGGAAAACCCCCCAGAGATGCCATCCTGAGCTGCGGAGATTTTTTTTAAAAATGCAGCAAGTAGCAACAATCCCTTGTTTACTGTGCCAGCGTGCTGAGCATTTGACCATATACCTTACTACACCACAACAGTCAAATGGCTGCAACTGGGGGCGATTTGCTTTGGATAGTCAGGCGGACACAATCTGAAGGCACACCGCGCTGAAGCTAAGCAGATCTGGCTCTGGAGACCGTCTGAGAATTCAATGGACACCAGCTGAAGTTCTGTTGAAGAACAGCCGGATATATATAAAAAAGCAATACAGATACATAAGCAGATAGGTAAAGAAAAGCCCGTCTGAAAAGCTGGCTGCGATCTCTCTCCACAACAAAGTCGAGATGCCGTTTTTCAGTGGGAAGACAAATTCTGAGAACGGGGAGTAACACAGGGGGAGTAACAGAGGTGCCACATTTACCCCTTCCACAACCAAGCCCTGGTGAAAGAAAGAAGGGGTGGGCAATTGGGGCACAACGTCAGCTTAGTTTGAAGCAGGGCGTAAGAGTAACATGGCTGTAATCTAATTTAGGCTAAAACCAGTCCGCCCAGAGGAACGCCTCACTAAGAGCTCTTCCTTAGGACGGCATGCCCCTAAGTTTTTCAGATCACATCAATCCAGGTTCAAAATCCAACAACAGAATATCTCAACCCTTGTGCCTCGATCTCCCGTAATTATTTCATCACCGAAATCGGGACCCGAGAGCTGTTACGTCACTCATCCCTCCGACAGCACCCTTCCTGATGCTGCAAACACACTACCAAAGTAGAATCTCTGCTTCCCTGTTGAATTTTCCTTGCGTTTTCTTTTCTACGAGCAAGGAGGAGGGGTGACTTGGAAAGCTTCCGACACGAGCCATGCCTCCTTCTATGGCACTTCTACTTAATAACAGGTCACAAAAATGCCCGAGTTCCCCAATCGGCAACGCTACCAACTCCTGTCATTTCATGCTTTGAGCGCAAACCCATCCAGAACGAATTGAGAACGTAACACGCCGGAGATGGAGAAGTGCAACCCCCTGGGAGAAATTCAGCACAGCTTGTGTACGATCTGGGTGTGTGTGTGTGTGTGTGTGTGTGTGTGTGTGGCTCTTAGTGTAATAGGGGGCTTTGTGCAATGGGGGGTTCCTACAATAGGGGCTTAAGGGGGTTGTGCAATGGGGGGCTTCTGAAATAGGAGGGCTTGTGCAATAGGGGGCTTTGTGCAATAGGGGGCTTAGGGGGGCTTTCTGCAATGGGGGCTTTGTCCAATAGGGGGCTTTCTGAAATGGGGGGCTTCCTGAAATGGGGGGCTTGTACAATAGGGGGCTTAGGGGGGCTTTCTGTAATGGGGGCTTTGTCCAATAGGGGCTTGGGGGGTTGTGAAATAGGGGGCTTCCTACAATAGGGGCTTTCTGCAACAGGGGCTTAGGGGCTTGTGAAATAGGGGCTCTGCAATAGGTGGCTTCTTGCAATAGGGGGTTTCGTGCAATAGGGGCTTAGGGGGGCTTCGTGCACTAAGAGACCAACTAACCCTCCCTTCCCACCAGGACACACACAGTGCACGAGATCCGGCGGAGAAAAGCACAGAAGCGTTCTCTCTCTCTCACACACAAACAAAAACACACCAGATTTACAGGAAGAGTTCTCCACATTGCGCCCCGGATGCCACGCCAAGATCTCTCCCCCCACCCCCCGCCGCCGCCCCATTACCTGCTCGCGCCAAGGCTTAAACCCAATCGGCAGAGCCCCAATTCATGATCGGGGGTGGGTCGGTGGGAGAGAAAGTCTCCGTCGCGCTGCGATCCGTCCGGGAAGGCGCACGCTCGTTCAATCCCCAAGAAAAAAACCAACTATTCCGTCCGAGGGAAAGTCCTTTCCAGGCAGGCTGCCGGCCATCCCGGGAGCGGCGGCGGCGGCGGCGGCGGGTCGGGGAGAGGAACCGCCGGTCGGGGCGGCAGAAGGCGACGCAGCAAGGCGGAGGCAGGGCGGGCTCGGCGTCAGGGGCCGCTCCGGGAGCTCCCAGGCGGCAGGACAAAGGGCGCCATGTGCGCCCAGGGCGCGGAGAGCCGTTGCGCACGGCGCGCTTGGAGAGGCTCCGGGCGCGCACGGCGGAGGCTGCTGCCGGGGGGCCTGGCTCGCCTCCCGCGAGGCCGGAGGGGCAGCGGGGGCCACCACGGGCCGGGGGGAGCAGCCCCTGCAGCGGTCCGCCGCCTCGCAAGCGCCTCTCCCCGCTTCAAGTGAACTCCATGGGCGCCGAGGCGCGGCGGCGGCAGCGGCGAGGCGATGCCATAATCCCAGGCCGGCGCGGCCCAAAAAGCGAAGGAGGAGCAGCAGCAGCGGCCGTCCCGCACCGGCGCCGGCTCGCGTCCGCCCAGCTCCGCAGTCTCCCCGTCTGCCTGCCCAGCAGCGCGCCAGCAACGCCGCCTCGGCCGCCCCGCCTCTCGGCCCGCCCCCGCTGCCGCCGCCGCCGCCGCCGCGCACCGCCCCAGCCCAGCCTCAGAGCTGCGTGGCGAGCCGTTGCCATTGTGACTGTGGAGCGGGGGGAGAGAGGAGCTCGAGGAAGGCTCCCTCGCCGGCCCCGGCGCGCCCAGACCTCCTCCGGCACCCTAGAGGTCAGCTAGACCCTCCCGGGCAGGGCGGCCAGCCGCAGCCCTCCCCCGCATCTGGAACTCCGGGCCGGACTGACTTGGCGCCTGGGAGGTCCACGCTTCAACATCCCGGGCTGCTGCTGCTTAGACGGAGGGCTCTGAGCGCTAGCGATCCGAAAGCAAAGCGCAGCGATCCCGTCTTTTCTTCCTTCGCTTTGAGGGGCATCACACCTATACCCCGTTTCCCTCGAATTTCCCCCCCCCTTCGAATTCTCCCCTAGCGTATGACAGCTGTCGTGGTTAGCTCCATCACACCGATGTTATTATACATCCACCTCTGCCCTGCTGTGGTGCATGCCCCAGGAAGGCTGGGCCGGTGCTCACTTGGGGGCAGCTGGGTGGCCGGGTGGCCCTGCTCCTCGTCTTCCTGCTCCGGCGTGCCCCGGGGAAGGATGGGCCTGCCGTGGGCTCAGTGACACTCGCTTCGAGGCTGCCGAGGGAGGTGGCCGGGTGACTCTGCTCCCCATCATCCTTCCGCGCCCTCAGCGGCCGCTCGGAGAATGACTGAAGAATCGCACTTTCCGCCGTCCAAAACGCGTCGCGATTTTTCGGGGGGGGGGGGGGAAGCGCAGTCAAAGCAGGACGCATCGGAGTACTTCGCCACAACAGCAGATCGGAGTCCTTTGCATGCCATTTGAGAGTCAGTCAAGAGGCAGCTGGACAGCCCTCTGTCAGGGATGCTTTAAGGTGGATTCCTGCATTGAGCAGGGGGGTGGACTCGATGGCCTTATGGGCCCCTTCCAACTCTACTATTCTATGAGTCTATGATTCTATGAAGATAATACTGCTAATCCAATTCCGGGCACAATTCAAAGTGCTGGTTATGATCTATAAAGCCCAATGTGACTTTGCTCCACCCTATTGGAAATCCCACGTTCTCCCATATGATCCATTCCAAGTTTTCAGATCTTCAGGAGAAGACCTCTTTCTCCAGCCATCACCACAAGGAGATTTGGTGGGAATGTGAGAGAAGGCCTTCTTGGTGGCCACTCCCAGGCTCTGGAACTCGCTCCCAAAGAAGACCAGCCTAGCTCCATCTTTGACGTCCTACTACCAGCAAGCAGGCAAATGTTCTTATTCAATCAGCCTTTTCGCTGACTGAAATAGGCTTTAACTAGCGCTGTGTTGTTGTTTTTAAAATAATATATTTTAATTAATTAGATCTTATACTTTGATAAATGTGTATTTTATTAGGAAGATCATATGGAAAAGGAGGACTGGGCTCTTGCATCTTTAACAGTTGCATAGAAAAGGAAATTTCAGCAGGTGTCATTTGTAGGCATGCAGCACCTGGTAAAATTTCCTCTTCATCACAACAGTTCAAGCTGCAGGAGCCCTGCCCTCTTTTTCATCTGGTCACTCTACAAAATAAGCTCTTGCAGCTTGAACTGTTGTGATGAAGAGGGAATACAAATATAACTGCTGAATTTCCCTTTTCTATCCAAGTGTTAAAGATACAGGCGCCCAGTCCTCCTTTTCATATGGTCACCCTAATTTTATTCTATATTTTATTGTTTGTTAGCCACTTTGTGCATAATTTCTGGGAAAAGGCAGGATATAATAAGTAAATTCACACTGGTTAAAGACTCAGTCGTCAAAAAACTGACATCTAAAACAAACAGTTAATAAAACCTCACAGTTCTGTTTACAGGGCATGACTCTGCATAATCCCACCCCCCCAGAAAGCTCCATTGAACTAAATTGTTCGTCTCTTTGGTAAGATTTTAGCGAAACCTCTTCACAGCCAGCTGAAATGCAACCTTTAGCCTTGAAGTAGAAAGGCAAACTATCTTACAAAGAAGTATTGGCTTTTAAACTGCTAACATAAAGTAGGAACTCCAAAGAAATGAGAGAAGTAACTTGCAGAGGATTAATTATTTCCCACACCTGGACAGACATCT
This sequence comes from Elgaria multicarinata webbii, assembly GCF_023053635.1. Lineage (NCBI taxonomy): Eukaryota > Metazoa > Chordata > Lepidosauria > Squamata > Anguidae > Elgaria > Elgaria multicarinata. Next base: position 11,476,663 of record NC_086192.1, read on the forward strand.
GTCAGGGATGCTTTAGGGTGGATTCCTGCATTGAGCAGGGGTTGGCTCAAAGGCCTTATATAGAGTGACCCTATGAAAACGAGGACAGGGCTCCTATATCTAACAGTTGTATTGAAAAGGAAATTTCAGCAGATGTCATTTGTATATAAGGGGAACCTGGTGAAACTTCCTTTTCATCACACCAGTTAAAGCTGCAGGTGCCCTGCCCTCTTTTTAATCTGGTCACTCTAGTATAGCTCCTGCAGCTTTCACTGTTGTGAGGAAGAGGGAATTTCCCCAGGTTCTCCATATATACAAATGACACCTGCTGAAATTCCGTTTTCTATGCAGCTGTTAAAGACACGGGAGCCCTGACCTCCTTTTCATATGGTCACCCTATGACTTCCTCTGTGCTAATCTGTCACATGTACATGAAACCGTTGGGTGTAGGGCTTGCTATTAGCAGTGTCAGCCCCCCCCCCAAGATCTGCTTGTTTCTGGCAGCCCCTGCAAGTGACACCAGCAGCAACTGTGTTGGTAAGTGGAGCTGCCATTTTGCATTCTTGATCAAATGAACCTAGTGTGGGGAAGAAGGCATCTTCCACCAAAGAAAGAAAGAAAGACTGTTTCTACACCCGTCTTTCCCCTCTGGGATCGTCCCTGTGCATCCAAACGACCCACACGGGATCCCGGGACCAGGCATTTGCCTTGGATAATCCTTAAGTTTAGGAAGGGCCAAACAGGGCCGGAGCTACCATAGAGGCCACTCAGGCGGCTGCCTAGAGTGCCAAGCTAAGAGGGGCGCCGGGCACGCGCATTGGCTGTGAGCCGGCCCGGCCCAAGGATTCAGCTGGGCCTGGGCGGGCGAGATGGCGCCCTGTGCCCACCCAGCCGAAGCGACGCGACGCCAGGTACACTGGGGTGGGGGTGGGGCGGCTCCACGTTCGGACTTCCAGAAAGATCCCGGAAGACAGAGAGAGAGAGAATGTATGGATGACTGGGGTGCATGGGGTCTTTGAGTGAATGCATGTGTTCATGCATGTGTTTGTTTGGAGTGAGTGATGCTGAGTGTGTGTGTGTGTGCGTGTGCGCGTGCGTGTGTGTGAGTTGGGGGGGGATGATTTGGAGGTGATATTCCTATTAAACAATGCATTTTAGACCCATAGCCGTTCCTTTCCAATTTGTTTGCTATAATTGGCATGATGCATTTCTTGCACTTTAAAATAAATTTAGCAGTTTCAAGTTTTGTGCTTATTTTGTCCAGGAAAGATATGTTCTTAAAAATCAAAGTTGGCTTTTTTTGGGGTGGTGGTGGTGGTGAAAGTAGCTCACCTTGCCTAGGGTGCAAAATAGTCTGGCACCAGCCCTAGGGCCAAAGAAAGGTATTTGAAGAAAATCCTGCGTCACAGTGCCTTGATTATTCTAATTTGAGTCTAAAACAAAATGCATTGATCTATTTTAAATCTGCAAACTGGCCTTTTTGAAGGAGGGTAGAAAAAGAAGAAGATGAAACTCTCGCGTTTTCAAAAAGAAAAGTCTGATGGTAGCAGACCCATGGCTTCCAACCAGCAATTCCCTTACAGACTTCTTCATAAACAAATAGCCCATTTTTTGCTGTTTTGTGGCTTGAGTATGCGCAGAGCTGTATATACTGTTGCTGGATGGTCTCTTTCTCCCTTGTTTCTTTCAGTCTGACAAATATTCCTCTCTCTCTTTCTCTTCCTCACTCTCCTTTGCCTTCTCCCTCCCCCAATCTTCCTAGGGGCAATGACTGACAGATTAATATATGTCTAGCTACGTGTCTTCGGAATCAAAAGGAAGGTGCTGTCAGAATTGCTTGTCAGAAAATGAGATTACGTGCACTTGTCATTTCAGAGATAAGGTTGCATTTAATGAGCGTAAAAAGCCTTCTTGTGAAAAGGGGAATGGGGTGGGGGTGGGGGGGGTGGGGTGGGAGAAAAGTGATTATTATTATTTTTCCTGGTGTCAGTAGAGTGCTTTATCATACAAAGCTTGAAACTGTAGCACCCTGTCAAGGCCGTGATAACGAAGTCCTGGGCTATTGCACCTCTTTAGTATCAAAAGCTACAACTTGATACTTGCTTTTAAACTCTTCCTGGATGTGTCTTTAAGGGGACGGGAGAGATGGGGGGGCGCAAGGGAAGGATTTGGAAACGGCTCTGAGAATGTCAACAGCAACACGGTTAAACTAGGGTGACCATATGGAAAGGAGGACAGGGCTCCTGTATCTTTAACCATTGCATAGAAAAGGGAATTTCAGCAGGTGTCGTTTGTATATATGGAGAACCTGGTGAAATTCCCTCTTCATCACAACAGTTTAAGCTGCAGGTGCCCCGCCCTCTTGACCAGATACAAAAGAAGGTACGGCTCCTGCAGCTTTAACTGTCGTGATGAAGAGGGAATTTCACCAGGTGCTGCATGCACACAAGTGACACCTGCTTAGGGTGACCATATGAAAAGGAAGACAGGGCTCCTGTATCTTTAACAGTTGTATTGAAAAGGGAATTTCAGCAGGTGTCATTTGTATATATGGAGAACCTGGTGAAATTTCCTCTTCATCACCACAGTTAAAGCTGCAGGTGCCCTCTTTTAAATCTGGTCACGCTAGGATAGCTCCTGCAGCTTTAACTGTGGTGATGAAGAGGGAATTTCACCAGGTTCTGCATATATACAAATGACACCTGATGAAATTCCTTTTTCTATGCAACTGTTAAAGATACAGGAGCCCTGTCCTCCTTTTCATACGGTCACCCTGTCATAGCATAGTAGAGTTGGAAGGGGCCTATAAGGTAGGGTGACCACATGAAAAGGAGGACAGGGCTCCTGTAGCTTTAACAGTTGCATAGAAAAGGGAATTTCAGCAGGTGTCATTTGTATATATGCAGAACCTGGTGAAATTCCCTCTTCATCACCACAGTTAAAGTGCAGGAACTATACTAGAGTGACCAGATTTAAAAGAGGGCAGGGCTCCTGCAGCTTTAACTGTTGTGATGAAGAGGGAATTTCACCAGGTTCTCCATATATACAAATGACACCTGCTGAAATTCCCTTTTCTATGCAACTGTTAAAGATACAGGAGCCCGGTCCTCCTTTTCATAGGGTCGCCCTAGTTAAACAGAAGCTTTCCCCAGGAAAGCTATATAAATATATTTTAAAAATCCGTAGCGGGGTTTGGAGGAAACATGGAACTTGTCTAACAAGTGAAGAACAACTAATGAGAAACAGAGCTATATCCCATTGAAACCAATTGTGTCTTGTTGTGGAAAATGTTTATCAAGTGCTCATTTCCTTCCACCCCCATCCTGCAATTTACTAGTTATCTAACAAAGCTGTAATCTGAACTCTGTGTTGCTGTACATCCCTTTTCATGCTCAGCTCTGTTATTATCTTGCTGTTAAGATCCTTCCCTGAACTATTTCCTCAAGGAGATGGTTAGGGTTGTTCCCACTAGAAACAAGCCGACCGCTCCTTCCTTTATTATTGTCCTGTCAGTTTGCGCCTCCCAAAAACTTATTTAACAAGGAGAATTTCTAAAATCAATCCCAAGATTGGCTCTGTGCATTTTGCCACAGGGTTGAGTCCCTCCAGTTTAAGATGGCTTCCTGCATTTAGCAGGGGGTTGGACTTGATGGCCTTATAGGACCCTTCCAACTCTGCTATTCTATGATTCTACGATTTACATCTTTCTCTCTACCCCAGTAAGAACATAAAAGAACACAAATGAAATCAGAGGAGATGTGCTGGGTCAGACCAAAGGTCTACATAGTCTAGGGTGACCATATGAAAAGGAGGACAAGGCTCCTGTATCTTTAACAGTTGTATTGAAAAGGAAATTTCAGCAGGTGTCCTTTGTATATATGGGGAACCTGGTGAAATTCCCTCTTCATCACACTAATTAAAGCTGCAGGAGCCCTGCCCTCTTTTAAATCTGGTCACTCTAGTATAGCTCCTGCACATTTAACTGCTGTGAAGAAGAGGGAATTTCACCAGGTTCTCCATATATACAAAGGACACCTGCTGAAATTCCCTTTTCTATGCAACTGTTAAAGATACAGGAGCCCTGTCCTCCTTTTCATATGGTCACCCTAACCTAGTCCACCATTTTTTTACACAGTGGCCAGCGAGGCGCTTATGGGAAGCTCACAGTATCACCCCCCTGCTAATTTCCCCCAGAAACAACTATACAGAGGAAGACTGTCTCTGATACCGGAGGCAATTTGAGGGCCTTTTCAGTGGTGGCCCCCCCAATTATGGAATGATCTCCCCGATGAATCTCGCCTGGCACCAACATTGTTATCTTTTCGGCGCCAGGTCAAGACTTTTCTCTTCTCCCAGGCATTAAACAGCAGTTAACAACATATGCTGAGTTTGTCTGTTTTTTAACGGACCCCAGAACTGTTGTTGTTTAAATGGATACTGTTATTTTATTCTGTTGTTTTTATATTTTTGATGGTTTTAAATTTTGTATACTTTTTAATGTTCACTGTTTTTAACTTTTGTAAACCGCCCAGAGAGCTTCGGCTATGGGGCGGTATAATAATAATAATAATAATAATAATAATAATAATAATAATAATAATTTACTTATTTCTTGCCCACCTCTCCGGTTGGATCAAGGCAGGGAGCCACAGCAATCATAAAATACTGATTAAAAATATAGCATATACTGTTAAAAACATCCTGAAAGCATCTTATTTATTTATTTATTTATTGATTGCATTTTTATACCGCCCAATTGCCGAAGCTCACAAAAATGGTTCACAAAAATTAAAACCACAAAGAGCATAAAAACAACCAACGATCTAAAAACACAACTGCAAAATACAATCTCAAAAGCGCAACCCGGTTAAAACCACACAGCAAAAATGGATACACGGCAGGTTAAAAATAGGGAATTCAAACAGCATTTAGGATCCTAAAAGCACCCTAAAAGTAGCCAATAATAATAAATAATGTATAGATAGTATAAATTAAATCCATCAATCAATGGATACTGATTGATTGATTGAATTTATACTCTGTGAACCGCCCAGAGAGCTTCGGCTATTGGGCGGTATAAAAATGTAATAAATAAATAAATAAATAAATAAATCATGACTAGTCAGGGCCAGATTCAGGCCAGCTGATTTATTTATTTATTTATTTATTTATTACATTTCTATAACGCCCAAAAGCTGGAGCTCTCTGGGTGGTTCATAGAATCAAAGAATCATAGAATAGCAGAGTTGGAAGGGGCCTACAAGGCCATCGAGTCCAACCCCCCGCTCAATGCAGGAATCCACCCTAAAGCATCCCTGACAGGTGCCTGTCCAGCTGCCTCTTGAAGGCCTCTAGTGCGGGAGAGCCTACAACCTCCCTAGGTAACTGGTTCCATTGTCGTACCGCTCTAACAGTCAGGAAGTTTTTCCTGCTGTCCAGCCGGAATCTGGCTTCCTGTCACTTGAGCCCATTATTCCATGTCCTGCACTCTGGGATGATTGAGAAGAGATCCTGGCCCTCCTCTGTGTGACAACCTTTTAAGTATTTCATAGAATCATGGAATAGTAGAGTTGGAAGGGGCCTATTAGGCCATCTTAACATGGTGAGAACCGGGACGATGGACTACATGGACCTTTGGTATGATCCAGCATATCACGTCTCATGTTCTTATGTCTTTATACTCTTAAGAGGGTATTCAACAAATTCATGGTGGTTGCTAGCCACACTGGGCTACCCGTAAGATTCCTTAGTAGGAACAGAGAAAGCACACCGAATCTTTATTTCCATTTGACATCCCCTCCTCTCCCCGCAGCACCACCATCACCACCACATGAAATTGCTTGCAGAGCAACTGCCTTGCTGTTTGCCGAAATGAGAATTCCAGCGTTTTATGTTAATTCACTTTAGCTTCCTTTGAACCTGCAGTTTATGGGCCTTTTGCTTAAAACGGCAATCTGTTCTGGATAAAAGGGAGGGATTACAAAGCGTCTTTGGTTTTGCAAAGGCTGCAGAAATAAAAAATAAAAAAGCCCATGTAATGAGAAGAGAGGAAGAGGGAGAACGGGAAAGAAGTGGTTTGTCATTAATACGCTGCTTCTGTTTTGCCAAGTTGAAAAGAAGGGGAAGGGATCCTTTTAATATATTTAAAAAGTGATCCTGTAAGATTTGCATATTTGTGGTCTCCTCTTTTTGTTTCCTTCTATGATCTGATGCTGCAAGTTGCTGAGACCTGGACAGATTCTGCACCTGCCTTTCGTGCTTTTGTACCTGGGCTCCTCCATATCGCTGGTGCTCAGGGCCAAATGCCACCACAGGCAAGGAGTGTCCGTGGCACTATCCACGCATTTGTTCAACTTTTGTATCTTTTTCTTTTTTTTTTTTTGGCCTTGCGTTTCATGACTTCAAATGTGGCCCTTAGTGCCAAGTACTGAGGCCTAAGGTTTATCCCAGGATTGTCCTGGGGTCAAATCTGTTCACCTAAGTGCCACACAGGGCAACCAGCGTTCAGGCAAGGACGGACCCGGGATGATCCTGGGATAAACCTTCGGTCTAGCTACGGCCTGGTATTCATTTCAGTGATACGGAATTGAAGGAAACTATTTAAGGGAACAATGTGTTTAAGAGATCTCGGGGTTGTGGTGGACAGCTCGATGAAAATGCCCGCCCAGTGTGTGGCCGCTGTAAAGAAGGCAAACTCCGTGAGCCCGTCTACACTTGTCTAGATGAAATGTAACAATTTGGCAGAGATGACGTCAGCAGTCACGTGATGCTGTTGTTGTTACGTTTCTTCTGACTTTTAAAACCGTTCCACTTTCTGTTAAAATCGTTTTAAAACTAACAATGTGCCCCAACCTTTCGTTGTATTCAATGCCGTCTTTCAAAGTCATGTCTCGTGACCATGGTCTTTGCTTCCTGATTAGGACAAGTGAGGGCTTTTCTAGGGGAGGGAGAGCTGGCACAACGCGACGAGGGGGAGGGGGAGGGCGGGCGGTGAAAGAGGGGACAGAGGCTTAATTTTTTAAAAAAACCGCTTATCTTTCGGGGCGCACATGACCCCTTTAAGACGCTGCAGGGCTTCCCTCGTCCCTACGCGTCACCCCGCCTCCCTGCCGGCTTATCCCGGCAGGTCTAGCTCAGAGTCACCGGAAGAAGGAGGTTTACTTCCGAGCCGGTATGAGCATAATGAAGAACGTTCTAAAGAAGAGTGTGCCTGGGTAAAACGATAGAAGAAAAGGTATTTCGATTGACTGGGCTCAAGTTGCATTTTGTAACGTAGCAAGGGAGGATGCAACAATGCACTTAAACAACGGTGTAATGAATAGTGTAGATCCTGCCCGTGTTAGGCATGATTAGAAAAGGAATTGAGAATAAAACGGCCGGTATCGTACTGCCCTTATACAAATCTATGGTGCGACCACACAGAGTACTGTGTACAGTTCTGGTCACCACACCTAAAAAAAGGATATTATAGAGCTGGAAAAAGTGCAGAAAAGGGCAACGAAAATGATGAAGGGGCTGGAGCATCTCCCGTATGAGAGGATTTTACACCAACTGGGATTGTTTAGCTTGGAGAAAAGGAGGCTGGGAGGAGACATGATAGAGGAGTACAAAATTATGCAGGGTATGGAGAACGTGGATAGAGACATTTTTCTCCCTCTCTCAAAATACTACAACTCGGGGTCATCCCATGAAACTGATGGGTGGGAGATCCAGGACAAATAAAAGGAAGGACTTCTTCACACAGCACATAGTTAAGTTATGGAACTCACTACCACTGGACGTGGTGATGGCCACCAATTTGGATGGCTTTAAAACTGCAAAAAAGGATCAATATTTCGTACACACACGGGGAGAGGAGGGCCTTCATGCACATTTGACGCACAGCATCATGTCTAATCTGGTTGTATTGCCTTCACAGAATACTAAACTAAATCAAACACGGCAAGACCTCCTGAGAGTGAGAAGCGCAGGTTTTGAAAATGTGTCAAAACCTGGCTGAGTTGACTCCCCCGGCCCACCAGTGAATTTCAGATGAAAAACCTAATCTTTCACATGAAAATGGCAGGGGGGCGGGGCTGCCTAGAAGTCACACATGTGTTGTACCCCTCTGTCCAGTGAGGACAGAGCACACTCAGAAACCATGGAGTGTCAGTTTGAAAAGAAACATGGTCCCCATCTATACAATAGTGGGATAGCGCCTCATTAAATAAAAACCTGATTTTTCATTGATTCGAATGTAGGTAAAGAGCGTCACACTGCAGCCGCAACAGTGATTTATTTCCTGAATTATTATTTTTTTATAGTGAGTTACTAATGCGCATATGCGCACTATCGCATTATCCCATATACAATGCTAAAGAGTAGAAGCCAACGAAGCTATAAATCTTATCTGCGGAGCTCCACGGACTAATATAACACACAAACTAGCAGGAGTGGGGGTGGGACGAGGCTACAGAGGGAAAGGAAGGAGGCTGGCTTTGTTCCCATTGCTCCACACAAGGAAACTTAAAGAAACAGCCTCCATGAACCAGGAGCAGGGTGTCGGGAACGAGGCTACAGAGGGAAAGGAATATATACTGTATATAAATAGAGGGATGAATTTGTATTAGGAAGCTTTCTCTGCGGAGCTCCGGAGAGAGACTTCAAACCAAAATTGGCGCGAATGAAGGAGGCAGCGGATTGGTGCAAAATCGGGAAATGGGCCAATCCCGTTATCCTACCCTCCAAGCTCCGCCCATGTGTCAAAATCCGACGTAACTCCCCCAAAGAATGCAAATATGAGCATGCTTGCAGTTAAAACCTGGCGCTGAGGCGAATGGAAGGCTGCGTCATGTAACCTAAAACGTGAATATGCACATTTAGGTCGGGGTAAAGAAGCTGTATAGACAAGTCCATGGAAAAATGAAACATGGGTGGAAGGTCCCATATGAGCTCTTTACAGCTTATAGTATTCTGGTGGAAGGCGTGGCTGGCTAGCAGTAACTCTGAACAGGAGCCCTCCTACTAGGACGTAAGGACACACTGCAGTTCATAGAATCATAGAATAGTAGAGTTGAGAGGGGCCTATAAGGCCATCGAGTCCAACCCACTGCTCAATGCAAGAATCCACCCTAAAGCATCCCTGACAGAGGGTTGTCCAGCTGCCTCTTGAAGGCCTCCAGTGTGGGAGAGCCCACCACCTCCCTAGGTAACTGGTTCCATTGTCGTACTGCTCTAACAGTCAGGACGTTTTTCCTGATATCCAGCCGGAATCTGGCTCCCTGTCACTTGAGCCCGTTATTCCATGTCCTGCACTCTGGGAGGATCGAGAAGAGATCCTGGCCCTCCTCTGTGTGACAACCTTTCAAGATTTGAAGAGTGCTCTCATGTCTCCCCTCAATCTTCTCTTATCCAAGCTAAACATGCCCAGTTCTTTCAGTCTCTCTTCATAGAGCTTTGTTGCAAGTCCCACTTGGCTCCCCCCGGACCATGAAATAAAAAGACCCAAGTACCTTAGCATTTGCTCACAAGAAAAGTACTCAAATCCTTTGCACAACGCTTCTAATGTTTTTGTAATAGACCTGCGTCAGATCCAATTTCTGCCTTCACCAGATTTTTTTTTAAAAAAAGTTTGTATCCATTAGCCCTGCTTCATTCTGTTCCAATTGTCTTTGAATTTTTTTAAATTTTTTTTAGAGACCTTCATCTCCATTTCTTGGGCATCGCACAAATAGGCCCCTACTCCAAAACGAATCCCCCCCCACCTACTGATGCCTCCTCTTCGCATTCGCATTTTAATAAATGCATTATAAATGAGCAAGTAGGAAACAGTAAGGAAATGATGTTTTACTTTTAAATGCTAATTACGAAGCACGACACAGTTAATGTGTGGGGTGTTCTGTCAATTTTTAATGTTTATGCCAAGTGTAGTCTTCAATTTAACATGAGCTTTTAATCCTTTGAGTACTAAATTGCCTTTTAATGCTTCTAGCAAAACATTGTGTTTGCACAAAGTCAGGCTTGAAAAATGTATTTAGTACAAAGCAAGTGTGTGTGTGTGTGTCTGTGTGTGTGTGTGTGTGTACAATGTGGAAGGAAGCAGCAGCACAACAGCTTGTCTTTGGGATTCTTCCTGGAGCTAGTAATGAGCTCAGTTTGAATTTTTTTATTATTATTACATTTTTATACCGCCCAATAGCCGAAGCTCTCTGGACAGTTCACAAAAATTAAAACCGTGAAAAGCATAATAAAACAACCAACAGTCTAAAAGCACAAATGCAAAATACAATATAAAAAGTGCAACCAGGATAAAACCACATAGCAGAAATTGATATAGGCCTTAGCTAGACCTAAGGTTTATCCTGGGATCGTCCCGGGGTCGTCCCTGCCTGCTCCCGGGATCCCCTGTGTGTCATTTATATGAACAGGGATGACCCCGGGACGATCCCGGGATAAACCTTAGGTCTAGCTAAGGCCATAGATTAAAATATGGAATTAAAACAGCAAAGTTTAAATTTAAGTTAAATTAGGTGTAAAAATACGGAGAAAATAAAGAAATACGTTATTATTATTATTATTATTATTATTATTATTATTATTATTATTATCATTTATATCCCACCTTTTTTCCTCCAAGGAACCCAAGGCGGCATACATAATCCTTCTCTGCATCACCATTTTATCCTCACAACAACAACCCTGTGAGGTAGGTTGGGCTGAGAGTCTGTGACTGGCCCAAAGTCACCCAGTGGGTTTCCATGGCCCAGTGGGGACTAGAACCCGGATCTCCCAGCTCCCAGTCCGACACCTTAGCCACTACACCACACTGGGTCTCCTGTTGGCCTGTTATCATATATATCTTCATTGGCTGTTGGGTGTCTTAACCTTCCTATAGTACTAGGTTGCAGAGGCGTAGGGTGGCATCAGCCTGCAATCTTTCCCTGGGAGGTAATTAGTTTCCATTTAGAGGGATGACAAATTGATCGGGCAGGGATCTCACTAAGCTTAGGAGGGAAACTGAACGGGGCTGGCTAAGGCCCTTGGCAAGTCTGTCTTGTAAGTCTGTCAATGCATTTTACAGTTTCAAAATTTAATCACCCAACAGCAGGAGAGGGAAGACGTAGCTGCTGGGTAAGAAAGCCGGGCTGGAGGGGGTCAGAAAGAAATATGGGAAGGAGAAGGGGGTGGTGGTGGAAATGGAACTGACACCAAAGCTTCCACTTCCTTCTGGAAGTTCATTATCACCTCTCTAAAGCATGACGAGTGTGAAATGGTGTTCGACGCACCAATGCTTCTGTTAACGGCCAGAGGAGGAGGAGGAGGAGGAGGAGGAATCGGAGAGAGAGAGAGGGAGAGAGAGAGAGAAAAGTTGCACATCATTAGGAACGGAATAAACGATACCGAGGCACAGAGCAGAAATGATTTGATTAGCAATTTCCAGTTTTGAAAAGACCTGGACGTGAACCAAACGGCTATACAGAAGGTGCGATGGAGTTCTTAATTGCTGTAGCTGCACAGGGAGACGCAATGATTTGTGACACATAATACAGCACACGACGCCGACGCTAATAACTGTTAATTAACTGTGGCAGTGATATACTCTCAAAATGCACATATGAGTTACCATAATTTCGCGATTAAAACCTGCACTGCGAGGAGCCAGAAGGATACGGCTTGATGCGCGGAGGAGGGGGCGGGGAAAGGAAACCGCATCAGCATCATTTTTTTTTTTAAAAAAAAAATGTAACCTTCCTCGGGAGCGCAGTTCGTATCCTGATTCGGAGCCAAGCCGCTAGAAAATGCTAGACATAAAAATACGCGCCTGCCAAAATGTGAAACAGTTCCTGAATGGACCTTTTCCCTCTTGAGAAGCAGTTATTAATTCCAAAAGGCTGTTCTTGCACCAAGCCATCTGGCAGGCTGCTAAGAGTTCGGGTGATGCTGCTCTGGAAAGATTCTTCGTGGAGTCCCCGCGCCGCCAGCGACATCACTCACATGCAAATGCTACCTTGCCCTCTTCCATAACGTTCAACTTTAAATTGGTCTGTGTGTGCAGATTAATGCACAAAAATGAGAGGGCTGGGAGGCTCGTTAAAAAAGGAAGGCAATGAAGATGGGAGGGAGTTGGGTCTGGTTAAGTGGTTAGGCCTCATCTTGAGTATTGCGCCCAGTTCTGGGCACCACACTTCAAGAAGGATGCAGACAAGCTGGAGCGTGTTCAGAGGAGGGAACGCAGAATGATCAGGGTTCTGGAAACAAAGCCCTATGAAGAGAGACTGAAAGAACTGGGCATGTTTAGCCTGGAGAAGAGAAGATGGAGGGGAGACATGAGAGCACTCTTCAAATACTTGAAAGGTTGTCCCACAGAGGATGGCCAGGATCTCTTCTCGATCCTCTCAGAGTGCAGGACATGGAATAACGGGCTCAAGTTAAAGGAAGCCAGATTCCGGCTGGACATCAGGAAAAATTTCTGATACGACAATAAAACCAGTTGCCTAGGGAGGTTGTGGGCTCTCCCACACTAGAGGCCTTCAAGAGGCAGCTGGACAACCATCTGTCAGGGATGCTTTAGGGTGGATTCCTGCATTGAGGAGGGGGTTGGACTCGATGGCCTTACTTTTTGTTCAGACTGCCGTCTTGGGGCAAGTCTTGTTTCCCAGAGAGAAGGAGAAGACCAGCACCCTGGAGAGTTCCAAGTGATGCAACAAGATACGTTTACCTCTGCTTTGCACCAACAAGCAGCAGATCCTGAATGAGCCTGAAGTATGGATTTGGCTGCTTTAGGATAGTTAGACCCATACTGACTGAGGTCTCCTCTCTTAAAGGGGCCTGGCCTGTTTCAGCAATCTTGGGCTGTAGTGACCCAGAAGTGGTTGCATCGTGGTGGTATCTTCATGGCTGAAGTCCTCAGAATTTGAGGATGGCAATGCAACCTCCTCTAGAAACATGGATGGGGGCAGGCTGGTTCCTGGGGTCTTCCTATCTTGACACCTGTAGATAAATCATAGAATCACAGAATAGTAGAGTTGTTAGGGGCCTATAAGGCCATCGAGTCCAACCCCCTGCTCAATGCAGGAATCCACCTTAATGCATCCTCAACAGAGGGCTGTCCAGCTGCCTCTTGAATGCCTCTAGTGTGAGAGAGCCCACAACCTCCCTAGGGAACTGGTTCCATTGTCATACTGCTCTAACAGTCAGGAAGTTTTTCCTGCTGTCCAGCCGGAATCTGGCTTCCTGTCACTTGAGCCCATTACCGTGTCCTGCACTCTGGGATGATGAAGAAGAGATCCTGGCCCTCCTCTGTAGGAAAGCCTTTCAAGTATTTGAAGAATCCTATCATGTCTCCCCTCCTCAAGGTTAACCCTGCCTGCTTCTTTCAGTCTCTCCTCATAGGGCTTTCCCCCCCAGACCCCTGATCAACGGTCAGCCTGGAAGGGTGGAGTCAGTCCAAGGCCTGAATGTTTGTCACTGAGAAGGAACCCAAGGCTGCGTACATAATCCTCCTCCTTCTCTCCATTTTATCCTCACAACAACCACCCTGTGAGGTGGGTTAGGCTGAGAGTCGGTGACTGGCCCAAAGTCACCTAGTGGATTTCCATGGCATTGTGGGGACTAGAACCCGGATCTCCCAACTCCCAGTCCGCCACTCTAGCCACTACACCACACTTCATTATTTAATTAATAAAGTCGTGGCCCTTATACTTACTTTCTCACGTCTTCCTTTTGCGGGGTGTGTATGTGTGTGAATGAATGGAACAAAACGAAAGCGGCAGTAAATAATAGGGGTGTGCACGGACCCCCCAATCCACTTCGTGGCCCGATCTGGAAAATCCGGATCGGGCCCGATCCTCATTGCGCCGCTCCGCCCGTCTCCCGCTCCGCTCTGCGGAGCGAGATCCGGCTTCGCCGCCGTCGCAATATGGACGGTGGCAGCAGCGCAAAGTAAGCCAAACACCCCCCCTGCCGCCTTACCTGCATCCGTCACAGGCTTCAATTGAGGCCCTGGTTGAAGCCGCAAGAGGCCTCGGCCTTCACTTCCGGCTTCAACCAGGGCCTCAATTGAAGCCCACAACGGACGCAGGTAAGCGTCCCTCCTCCCTGCTCCCTTACCTGGTGCTGCCGACGCCGACGCCGCATGGATGGCGCCGGCAGCGCCAGATTAGTCCCCCTCCCCCCCACTTACCTGCAGGCAAAGCTCTGGATTGAGGCGATCCTCTTCGCCTCGATCCGCAGCCCCCCTGACTCTCTTCGCCTCCGCCTTTTCCGGAGGCGAATTAGGCCGCCTCGCTCCTGCTTCTCTGAACCGAAGAGGAGCGGAGCACATCCCTAGTAAATAATACATGCTGCAGTTCTGGAATAAGTTTCAGGAAATGATCCTATTTAAACTGGAATTTAGCAGTGGAATACAAGACAGAGGAAACCTTTAGGAATAATAAAGGAGTGGAGCTGGGACCCTCCTGCCATCCCTGTGTCCGTGACTTGTAAGATACCCCTACTTATTTATTGAGATATTTAAGGTTCTGGGTGCAGTTTAATAATTGGTGGCAACTTTTCCCCCTTGACATTTCCAAGAATTATGGATGTTTCAGAAGTCACATCTAAGATTGCTTAATGAGCATTGGAGCACGGGAAGCTGAGGCTGGTGGGGTTTAGTCAGCTGTTAGCTTTATAGCCTTCCCTCTGTACTAAAAGTGACAAGCTGAACACATTATGGAGAGCTCAGATGTGTTATGTAGATGAGGCCTGCAGCAATATCTGCCTCCCCTCCATTATTTATGATGTCTATATAATACAATGGACCGAGATTTAAACCATTGTGCTGCCGTTTGTTTTCCAGGCTTCCGAAAGTACGGCACATTTTCGCAGAGGATTGTGTCTGCGTTACATATTAATCAAAAGCGTTGTACACGCCGCGCTTGCGCTGCAAACCGAAGGGAGGGGGGGGGAGAAAGATTAAAGTGCTTGGCTTTTTCCTCAGCTGTCAAGGACGGGCTATAAAATCATAATAAAGGCTTCTAAATAACGCGCATCTGACAGGTTTCGGTTCAGCCGCACAGTCCTTTATGGGGGTTAACTACAAAATAACTCCTGGTGAGTGATTGGGAACAGGCGTGCGTGTAATACTCTAATACCAATGGCTACATAACTCTTTGCAAAGTTCATTTGGCATGGCTCCTACCAACTTGGCAGAGGAAAAGTGTTCTTCACACCCAAGTCTATGCGCAACCCGCAGGCTTCTGGGAAGGCGGGCTTTTGCCATTTGCAGACTGTGAAAACAGGGATGCTTTCTAGAATGTTCAAGGGAGAAAGAGGAGAAATTCGAAGTGGGAGGGCCAAATTCACCCCATGACAGTCATTATCTGGTGGCTACCACTTTTTTTTAGGGGGTGGTGGTGCAGGCCCTCGTCTATACAACAGCGGGATGGCTCCTCATACAAACCCGAATTTTTGTTGATTCGAATGTAGGTAAAGAGTGTCGCACTGCAACAGCTACAGCGATTTATATCCGGTATTTGTTTTTTGTAGCGCAGTTATGAATGCGCACGTGCGCATTATCGCATTATGGGATACATTTTGTGCTACGGAGGCGAATGGAGTCATATAGTTTATATGCAGAGCTCCGCAGATTGATATAACGGCAAAACCGGAGCGGGGAGAAAGGAACGAGGCTTTAGAGGAGGATGGCAGCGCGTTTCTGCCTCTTTGTTTATGCGGAGCTCCGTCGGAACAGATCGTTCAACTTAAAAACGGCACGAAAAAACCAGCCAGCCAATAGGTGGGAAAGTGGGAAACCGGCCAATCACATTCTCCTACCCTCAAAGCTCCGCCCACCTGTCAAAATGCGGTTTAACTCCCCCAATGACAAATAACCATAACGCGGAGCAACCTCGGACATGATCGAAAAGTCGCGTTAATTCGCTGATGCGAATATGCGCATTATCGGGGTTAAAAAGCGATGTTACTGCTAACGGACGGCTGACTCGTGTGTCCTAAAATGAGAATATGCACAGCTATGTCGGGGTAAACAAGCTGTATAGACAAGGTGTGCCAAAGTAATATGAGGCTATATGATGACATAGCATCACTCTGATGTGGTGCGCATGAGCTCTGGATATCAAAAAGTGCCCCCTTACTTGGTGTTGGGGGCACCAATTCATCTGTTTGTTTTACAGAGATGCTTCTGGCAGGATCTACGCTACTGCTTTAAAATGGTTTATTTATTTATTTATTCATTTATTACATTTCTATACCGCCCAATAGCCGAAGCTCTCTGGGCGGTTCACAAAAATTAAAACCATCATAAAACAACCAACAGGTTAAAAACACAAATACAAAATACAGTATCAAAAGCACAACCAGGATAAAACCACGCAGCAAAATTGATATAAGGTTAAAATACAGAGTTAAAACAGTATAATTTAAATTTAAGTTAAAATTAAGTGTTAAAATACTGAGTGAATAAAAAGGTCTTCAGCTGGCGACGAAAGGAGTACAATGGTAGCCAAAATTGTGGACACTTTTTGAAATGTTTATGTTTTGCAACTTTGCATGCTTCTAGAAAAGGTTCTGTTTCGCAAAATTCAAATGTTTATATAGCAATTGAAAGAGAATGTAATGCTGAATTCAATACAACAAACAGAATGCAAATATCTGCAGGACAAAAAATGTCACGCTTACTTTAGTCTGAAAACAAACACGGGTGTGATTGAGTGAAGAAGCGGATTGGAATTGCAAACCCTACCGGCCAATCACAGTCCTTGTTCTGGGGACCAATCCCATGGCAGTAGCTGCGATACTAGGGCTGTGCACGGACCCCCCGATCCGCTTCGTGGCCTGATCCGGAAAATCCCTCCCTTGCCCCGGGATAGAGCACTCCCCTTTGGGCCCAGTTTTGAGACCGTGGAACGTGTGGCCTGTTGCCACAGTTTGACTCAGCTCTGCGCAATTACACATGCGGAGCCGTGAGCCGCGCACAGGGTGCAGCACTCCTTAGGAACACTGCGCCCATCTGGGGTAGGATGGGGGAGCGGGGAAATGATTTTTTTTTAAAAAAAGCACCGACCTTTAGCGCATGAGCGTTCATGCGCTCCTCTTTCTTTAAAAAAAAATGGCGGGTGCGACACCTGTCTCCCTGAGGTCGTCGCGTAAACAGAGGAGGGATCTCTCGTTAATTGCAACGCGAGACCTTCCCTCCTCCGTCGCGGACTATCAGGTAGGTCTAGCTAAGGCCAGCGTCTCCAGCATGAGGTAGTATTGAAGTGGAGCCTTTCGAGACTAAGGGCATGTCCAGATGGGGAGGGACGTCCCTGTGCATCCACACGTCACACACGGCATCCTGGGAGCAGGCAGAGAAGATCCCTGCCTTTCCCGTGGATATCGTCCTACTCTTTCATTTTGATTTCCCCCGCAGTTTCAGGATGATCCCGAGACCGCGGGACGTGTGGCCCGCCGTTGTGGTTTTGTCCCAGCCCCTCACGAGTAAACGTGAGGAGCTAGGAACCACGCATGGGGCACAGAGTTCCTCAGGAGCTCTGTGCCCATTGGGCATGGGGTGAGGGCAGCGGGAGGGTTTTTCTTTGTTTTAAAATCAGAAATGCCTAGTCAGGGGGCTTTAGATGGTAAAACAGTGCCCCTTCCTAGAGTTAGAAGACCTAAAGATGGTCGTGCACGCACTGGTAACTTCAAGTCTTGACTTCTGCAATGTGTTCTACATCGGGCTGCCTTTGTGCCTAGTCCGGAAACTTCAACTAGTTCAAAATATGGCAGCCAGGCTGGTCATAGGGGGGACCACATTACACCAGTTTTAAAATCTCTTCACTGGCTGCCAATTAGTTTCTGGGCGAAGTATAAAGTGTTGGTGATCACGTTTAAAGCCCTACATGGTTTGGGTCCAGGCTACCTGTGGGATCGCCTTCTCCCGTACAATCCGCCCCACACACTCAGGTCCTCTGGGAAGAATCTACTTCAGCTAGCAAAAACTAGATTAACAACTGCTACTTAGAGGACCTTCTCTTCTGCTGCTCTCAGACTGTGGAACGGCCTGCCGGAGGAGATTCGTCAACTTGACAGTCTTTTAGAATTTAAGAAAGCTATCAAGACGGATCGCTTCCGGCAGGCCTATCCAGGGGGATTTTAGGATGCTTTTAGGATGTTTTTAACAGTGTATACTATGTTTTTAATCAGCCTAGGGGTGACCACATTACACCGGTCTTAAAATCTCTTCACTGGCTGCCAATTAGTTTCCGAGCAAAGTATAAAGTGTTGGTTATCACCTTTAAAGCCTTACATGATTTGGGTCCACGCGACATGCGGAATCGCCTTCTCCCGTACAATCCGCCCCGCGCACTCAGGTCCTCTGGGAAGAATTTACTCCAGCCAACAAAAACAAGGCTGACAAACTATTACCCAGAGGACCTTCTCTTCTGCTGCTCCCAGTCTGTGGAACGGCCTGCCGGAGGAGACTCGTCAACTTAACAGTCTTTTAGCATTTAAGAAAGTTATCAAGACTGATCTCTTCCGGCAGGCCTATCCAGGGGGATTTTAGGATGCTTTTAGGATGTTTTAGGATGTTTTTAATCAGCCTAAGGGTGACCACATTACACCAGTCTTAAAATCTCTTCACTGGCATGGGGTGGGGGCAGCGGGACGGTTTTTCTTTGTCTAAAAAACTTAAATTTTGCACAGGAGCGCTGTTGCACTCTTCTCTGATTAAAAAACAAAATCAGATTTAGTCATATTTAAATTTTTCTTTAGCAGTGCTTTTTCAATATATATTGGTGCACTGAAAACGATGCAAAGGAACTAAAACCTATGGTAAACCGTGCACTCTCTAATTAGGGAATTAATTTGAAAAATGCTCCTACAAGAATTCAGCAGGAATGACATGGAGAGTAGAGTACACTCACCAAACAAGAAAGGCATGGGACTTGAGAAAAACATTCATTCCTAGTTAAATCAGGGTCAGACTGATTTATGCCAAAGGGCAAATCTCTTCAACTATGAATATTTCTTAGAAATGGGTGAAGGCGTTAAAGACGGAGAGGTCAACTGAAGAGTCACCGAGGACTATACAGGAGAAGAAATTGTGGAGTGGAAGCCCAGATAGACCGTTGCGGGTTTTATTTATTTATCTGTTTCATTACTATACCGCCCAATAGCCAAAGCTCTCTGGGCGGTTCACACAAATTCAAACGCATTCGAAAATAGAAAACAAACAGTATAAAAACATTATATAAAAATGCAACATAAAAACACAACGGGTTTCCTTCCTCGAAACTGAAGATGGATTATGCAAAAATCGTTCCGAGTCACATAAAGATCCTTGGCTTTAAACTGTTGAACGTTAAGTAAAGAGCCGTCCCGTGTTCCAAACACTGTGCCTGTTTTTCAAGACTGTTGGCTTGCTGCGTGTGTGCCCCCTTTGAACTACTGACAAGGCTTGTGTGCTGATTATAGAATCATAGAATCATAGAATAGCAGAGTTGGAAGGGGCCTACAAGGCCATCGAGTCCAACCCCCTGCTCAATGCAGGAATCCACCCTACAGCATCCCTGACAGATGGTTGTCCAGCTGCCTCTTGAAGGCCTCTAGTGTGGGAGAGCCCACAACCTCCCTAGGTAGCTGATTGCATTGTCGTACTGCTTTAACAGTCAGGAAGTTTTTCCTGATGTCCAACCGGAATCTGGCTTCCTGTCACTTGAGCCCGTTATTCTGTGTCCTGCACTCTGGGAGGATCGAGAAGAGATCCTGGCCCTCCTCTGTGTGACAACCTTTTAAGTATTCGAAGTGTCCTATCATGTCTCCCCTCCATCTTCTCTTTTCCAGGCTAAACATGCCCAGTTCTTTCAGTCTCTCTTCATAGGGCTTTGTTTCCAGACCCCTGATCATCCTGGTTGCTGTGCTATCATTGGCTAATATCCATTAGAGACCACAGTGAGAGTTCACACCTGCTGCTAATATGGGCACAGTTGAAGCTCAGCAGGCAGTTTCAACATGGAATCTGCTTCCTCAGAAACACGGTCCCTCCCCACAGCAGCAGCAGCAACGTTTTCTCTCTCACACACACTTCCACCTACTCAAGAAGGATTTTAAGGCATGATCAAATGATCCTGTGCTGAGGAAGGAGGCAAACTCCTTTAGCAACTCCTGTACCAGGAAAGCCATAACATAATCACTGGATCAGATCAAAGGTCCGTATCATTCATCACGCCGCTCCCAACAGTGATGAGTAGAAGCCCCCCAGAAGCTCATAAGCAGGAGACGGTGACACTTACGAACCCCCTGTCATTCGTCCTCACCATCCGGTAATTGGAGGTCTTTCGCCTCCAATCGTGGACATTTCATTCTCAGCTAATAGCCCCAAAGCTACGTTCTTGGAATCTGTGTAATCCTTTTTCAAAGCCATCTAAGCCGGCAGTCGCCGTAGCATCAGTTCGCAATCAATTCCATATTTCCTGAATCTTTGGGTCGTCGGTTTTGTGGGATGACCCTGAATGGTAGCACTTTTGCAGACATCTTTTTCCGAGCGAAAAGCCGCAAATTCGTGTTGTTTCCCTCCTTCCTCCCTGATCCACTGCATTGCCCTTTTCTCAGTGTCATCTACAACATCCTTTTGGAAATGGGGTGATCAGAAGTGCACTGAGTATTCCAAACGTAGCTGCAGTGCACCATAGATTTACATCTCTGTCTATTTGTTTCCAGGCTCAATTCGAACAGGCCTATATCCTGGGATCATCCTGGAATCGTGCCTGTGCATCATGTGATCGTCCTGGGATCATCCCTGTACATCCCTCCCTTGGCCCGGGACTTCACCATACGCTTTTAGCCCACTTTTCCCACTGTCTCAGGATGATCCCAAGACCGCAGAAAGTGTGGCCGGGCATTGCAGTTTGTCCCGGCTCCTCGTGAGTAACCGTGAAGAGCCAGGAGCCAGGCACAGGGCACAGATGAGCTCCTCAGGGGCTCTGTTCCCATCGGGGGAGGGGTGGGGGGAAGGCTGTCATGTTTAACCTTATGTCCCCCTGTTTTGGGAGAAGTTGTTTCAGGTAATCAATCAGAATCAGATTCAGACCTAGAGGCGGCACTGCCAGTCACCAGCGAGCCTGTACATGTGGAGGAGGAAGCTCTCACGGGTGATTCATCAGCTGGGAGTCAGCCCTTTACAGAGCTTATCTCCTCAAGGCCAAATCCTACACACTCAGTGGGAAGTCAGGTTTCTTCCAGAGGAGAGCGCCCCGACAAGCTAGCTGATGCTAGGGTCCGCCGGAAGCTCAAACGCACGGGGCGGAAGGAAGTTGTGAGAAAGTCAGTTCGATCATGCCAGAACCTGCCTCTGCACCAGGCGCTCTAAAGTTACGGGCGTTTGAGAAGTGGCTTCTTATTCTTCTTGAACGGACAATTGTCTTGCTTAGTTTGCATAGTTTTGCCTAGGGGGACGTTTCCAAGAGGTTAGACTGTATTCAGGTAGAAGAGACATTTGTTCATAGAATAGCAGAGTTGGAAGGGGCCTACAAGGCCATCGAGTCCAACCCCCTGCTCAATGCAGGAATCCACCCTAAAGCATCCCTGACAGATGGTTGTCCAGCTGCCTCTTGAAGGCCTCCAGTGTGGGAGAGCTCACCACTGGTTCCATTGTCGTACTGCTCTTTCAGCTAGGAAGTTTTTCCTGATGTCCAGCCGGAATCTGGCTTCCTGTCACTTGAGCCCGTTATTCCGTGTCCTGCACTCTGGAAGGATCGAGAAGAGATCCTGGCCCTCCTCTGTGTGTGACATCCTTTTAAGTATTTGAAGAGTGCTGTAGTGTCGTAGTCTAAAACATCTGGGGGACAACAGCTCAGGCAAGGCTGCCATATACAGTTCTATGCCTACTCCATACACGGCCTCAGCTCTCTGTAGCCTTTTTAACCAGCCTATTTGTCCTCGGCTCATGTGCCGGTGAAACAGCAGGCGAGGCCCAGCCCCTACGCCACAATGAAGTATTAACTCATACCGAACACAGTTTGTCTCCAAGGACCTTCCTGGCTCCCTTCGTCATCCTATGCTGACATTTTAATCGTGCTTTTGTGGAAGCCGGCTGGCAGTATGTCATCAGGAATGGCGCGGCGAGGGGCCAGCCAGGGCTGCTCACTGTGGCGACTGCCGGGGGACGCAGCCTATTCTGACAGACTGAGCAATAATCTGAACTTACTGCAATGAGCCGGTGGGACACCAGCCGGGCCGCTTTATCTTCTTCATTAAAGTGTGCTCAGGAAAAAAAAAAAAATCCATTTTCCTTTAAAGTCTCAGGAACAGATGGAGTAAAATTAATTGCGCCATTAAGTCCCGATAGACAATACCGGAGTGGTTTTCTTTCAACGGTGCATGTGTGTTACAAAGTGCTCTCCGTAAAAGGCAATTACTGCAACATTTGCCATAAAATAAAGGTTGCTTTAATGGGCAATAAACACAGGCTTCAAATTTTGTATGAAATGGGTCTCCAAAGGGCGCTGTTATACGCAGCTCAAAGGCACAACTGACTTTAGTATTTTCAGCTCTGGCTTGAACTCAGCTAACAACGAACAATGATTTCTAAGACCCTTGGATATATATATATATATATTCCAGATAGAATTATGCATGCTATGGGCCCTCATTGCAGGGCCTTTCAATCCACTTTTTTTTTAAATTCTGCTCAGGAAACATGGCGAGGGGAGGCTCTAGCAGCTGGCCTCCTGGCTGCTTCAACTGCTCTAAAAAGACGGTAAAACGCAGCAGAAGCATATGGAGGGCAGAAAGGAAAAAGAGGTACACAGGGCAGGGGCGAAGCCCAGTGGAGAATCAGTTGGCTTCCACATGCAGAAAATAACAAGGCCTGATTTCCTCACATCATCGTTCTGACAGCTAGACAGAGGACTCCATATCACTGTTTCATCGTGAAAAAGGAAACACAATGACAACGTAGGCAGAGCCAGACAACGCCGTACATATGGCATCTAGTTTCGTTTTGTATTAAGGATCAAGTATCTAGTCCTGCTGATTTCAGCTGGGGTGGGGCTACTAATATAGCATCAGAAGTGCTCTATATGATGTATTATTATTTATTGTATTTATATCCTGCCTTTTTTCCTGCAAGGAACCCAAGGCGGAATAATAATAATAATAATAATAATAATAATAATAATAATAATAATAATAATAATAATTTTATTTATTTATTTGCTACCTGCCTCTCCCTCTGGATTGAGAATACAAACACCATAAAATACATATACAACCACTCGTTTGGATTACTGCAATGCGTTATACGTGGGGCTGCCTTTGAAAACGGTCCGGAAGCTTCAGCTGGTACAAAACAGGGCAGCCCGTTTACTAACAGGGACTGGCTGGCGAGATCACATTACGCCAGTCCTTTTACAACTTCATTGGCTGCCAGTCCAGGTCCGGGCCCGATTCAAAGTGCTGGTATTGACATTTAAAGCCCTAAACGGTTTGGGGCCAGGTTATTTGAAGGAACGCCTCCTCCCATATGTACCTGCCCGGACCTTAAGATCATCTACAGGGGCCCTTCTCCGTGAGCCCCTGCCAAAGGAAGTGAGGCAGGTGGCTACTAGGAGGAGGGCTTTCTCCGCTGTGGCACCCCGGTTGTGGAATGAGCTCCCCAGAGAGGTCCGCCTGGCGCCTACATTGTACTCCTTTCGTCGCCAGCTGAAGACCTTTTTATTCACTCAGTATTTTAACACTTAATTTTAACTTAAATTTAAATTATACTGTTTTAACTCTGTATTTTAACCTTCTATCAATTTTGCTGCGTGGTTTTAACCTGGTTGTGCTTTTTATACTGTATTTTGTATTTATGTTTTTAACCTGTTCCACACCCTGACAGTGCTGACCGTGAGCTTCACCCTTTGCATGAAAAACGTGCCTTTCCACGGAACAAGGGCCCTACCCAAACACCTTCCAAGTCAGACCATGAGTTCATCTCATCCACTACTGTTTATTCTGACCAGGACAGGATCTACACTGCTACTTTAAAACGGTTTATGATGGAATTGACAACTATTGGGAGCCAGGACACACTCCATATACAGTTTTGAAAACCGCTTTCAAAGTACTATGTCCTGCTTGGTGTAGATCTAGCAGAAAGAGGTCTTTCCCTCGCCTGCTACCTGATCCTTTTAATCCGTGATGCCCAGGATTTGAGATGCATGCTCTCACCTATGGTGTTCTTCTCTCTTTAGAGAATAGTGTCTACCATTTAGACGCCATTTAATTATTACCATGAAGTTGCCTTATATCAAATCAGGCCACGGATGAACATCTGGCTCAGTTTTGCCTATCCTGACTGGATGCTCCTCTCAAAGTGGTGAGGCAAAGGTCTTTCCCATCTCATCCCTTTGCAGATGCCTGGCATTGACCTGGAATCTGAGCTAATATTTGTCTTGGAGGAGGAACTGATAGAATTTGAGAACCGCTTCTTCCTCCACCCCCCAACCCACAATTAGATTCCTTCACAGCAGGGATCTATATGATCTCTTTCTTTTAACTATAACATCCTCATAGCTCATCAGGAGGATGGTCTTCTGACTGCTCATCTGACTCCTTCAACTTGAGGCCTTGGTTCTGTCAATGGGAGCTTTGTCGTGCTTTTCAGTGAATACAAGCCCTCTTATATAAGTAACACACTTTTTTTTTGTACATTAAAAAAGCAGCATACCCCTACTCAGAAAACATAAGCAATCACAAGATTCACTTCGTGCCATAGGCAGTGGTCTGAGGGGAACTAAAAGCCAGGAATTGCGTCAAGCATTGTGTCGTGTTTCTCATGCTTTCGATGGGAGGCAAAAGATGAGGCCTGCTAGGTAATCCACAAAGCTTTTATTATGCAACAAACATCTCTTCTACCTGAAGAGAGTCTAATCTCTTGGAAACTTCCCCCAGGCAAAAACGATGTAAACTAAGCAAGACAATTGTCTGCTCAAGAACAGGAAGGCTCTTCCCAAACGGCCATAACTTCAGAGAGCCTGATGCGGAGGCAGGTTCTGGCGCAATCCTAGTCAGACTGACTTTCCCACGCCTTCCTTCCGCTCCGTGCGTTTGAGCTTCCGGAGGACCCAGCTAGCTTGTCGGCGGGCTCACCTCCGGAAGAAGGCTCACTTCCCACTGAGTGTGTAGGATTTGGCCTTGAGGAGATAAGCTCTGGAGAGGGCTGACTCCCAGCTAGAGAATCGCCCGTGAGAGCTTCCTCCCCCACTGGTACAGGCTGGCTGGTGTCTGGCGCCGCCTCCTCTAGTTCCGAATCTCAGTCTTATTGATTACCTGAAACACCTTCTCCCAAAACAGAGGCAGTAGGGTTAGCCATGAGAGATTGAAGCCAAGGTACAAGCAGAAGTCAGGAGTGAACCAGAAGTCAGAGCCAGGGACTGAGGCAGGAAATCCACACAGGAGTATATCAGAGTCAGGAAGACATAGGCTAAGACCTAAGGTTTATCCCGGGATTGTCCCGGGGTCATCCCTGTTCATGTAAATGACACACAGGGGATCACCGGAGCAGGCAGGGACGACCCTGGGATGATCCCGGGATTAACCTTAGGCCTTGGTTGTCCAGGCAGTGGTATAACCCTAAACAGGATGCTATTTACAGTCCTTCTATCCCATGCAAATGTAGCCACCAAAGGTTCTGGTTCTAGTCCCAGCAACTCCCGGCCATCTTTAGATGAAGCCTTAACAATATTTCTATCCAAAGCTGAGAGAATGAATGAAATCTTTATTGCTAAAAGTAGGGTGACCCTATGAAAAGGAGGACGGGGTTCCTGTATCTTTAACAGTTGCATAGAAAAGGGAATTTCAGCAGGTGTCCTTTGTATATATGGAAGTGAGGCCAAAGGAAGTGAGGCAGGTGGCTACCAGGAGGAGGAGGGCCTTCTCTGCTGTGGCACCCCGGCTGTGGAATGAGCTCCCTAAGGAGGTTCGCTTGGCACCTACATTATATGCTTTTAGACGCCAGGTGAAGACCTTTTTATTCTCCCAGCATTTTAACAATCTATAAATTTTAAATAACATGGTTTTAAATTTGTAATTTTGCATTGCTGCTGTTTTTATCTGGTTGAGCTTTTATATTGTATTTTATATTATGGTTTTATACTGTTGTTTTATACTTTGAATGGTTTTAATTTTTGTGAACTGCCCAGAGAGCTCCGGCTATTGGGCGGTATAGAAATGTAATAAATAAATAAATAAATAAATATATGGGGAACCTGGGGAAATTTCCTCTTCATCTCAGCAGTTAAAGGTGCAGGAGCTATACTAGAGTGACCAGATTTAAAAGAGGGCAGGGCTCCTGCAGCTTTAACTGTTACGAAGAAGAGGAAATTTCACCAGGTTCCCCATATATACAAATGACAACTGCTGAAATTTTCTTTTCAATACAACTGTTAAAGATACAGGAGCCCTGCCCTCCTTTTCATATGGTCACCCTACTAAAAGTGATAAGCCATCACAATTCGACATAATAAAAACAAGCAAGAAGATAAGCTAAAAAACATAAGTTAAAAATGGATCATTTAAAGTAAAATGAAAATAATGAACATGAATGGAATCTAAAGCTAAAAATCACATTAACATACGTTAAGATCTCGTGAGTGGGGAACTAGATCAGTACAGATACCAGAACGAAATCTCCAGTTCTCCGTTATGAAACGTGTTGAGAGTTTTGGTGCCTTGCTCTTAACTTACTTGCAGCTAAGGCGAATTTTGCCACCAGATCAGTAATAAATACATTATTGCCATCCAGCAAGATACAGACTTGCTCAAGGGAAGATCAGTCAGAAGGATAGCGAAGAATGTAATCGAGGACATTCAACATTATCTGTTGCGATGCCGTATATATACATGCCCCAGACAAAAAAATCTCGATTTCTGAGAGACATCCCTTGCTAAAAAAGAAAAGAAAAGGGCAAACTTAGGCCTTAGCTAGACCTAAAGAATATCCCAGGCAAATGGAGGGGTTGTCCCTGCCTGCTCATGGGATCCCCTGTGTTAGGGGTGACCCTATGAAAAGGAGGACAGGGCTCCTGTATCTTTAATAGTTGCATAGAAAAGGGAATTTCAGCAGGTGTCATTTGTATATATGGAGAACATGATGACATTCCGTCTTCATCACAACAGTTAAAGCTGCAGGAGCTATACTAGAGTGACCAGATTTAAAAGAGGGCAGGGCTCCTGCAGCTTAAACTGTGGTGATGAAGAGGGAATTTCAGCAGGTGCAACATGCATACAAATGACACCTGCTGAAATTCCCTTTTCTATGCAACTGTTAAAGATACAGGAGCCCTGTCCTCCTTTTCATAGGGTCACCCTACCCTGCGTATCATTTGGATGCACAGGGATGATCCCGGGACAATCCCGGGGTATAGGCCCGGTCTAGCCATGGCCTTAGCTGTGTCAGACAATTTGACCATTTAGCTCAGTATTGTCTGCTCTGACTGACAGCAGCAACCCTCCAGGGATGCTCCCACAAAAATCATCGCCCGTCAGCTGCTTCTGTGAACCCTTTGAACTTGGGACCTTCCCCTTGTGAAGTCTGTGCTGTCCTCCTGGGCTGTGGTCTTTCCCCATAAATATAATGTGAGCACTAATTGGAGTTTATTCTGCCAGCGATGCAGATTGAAGATTTGGCACGGTGCCGAGAAGAGACAGAAAACTGGAAACTGGAATGTCATTTTTTTTTTTTTGTCTTCAAGGAAGGAAGAGGGGGGAAAACGCCCCCCACGCTACTCCACCCCCCCACCCCCCTCTCTACCCCCTCCATGCTACTCAGGCGCTTGCCTTTAATGAGAAGCTCCAAATGACAGCTTTAATCACTGCCTCTGGCCACTGAAAGAGGACGCTAATGATAAGAACGAACAGAGAACCATTTGCATCAATCAGCTCTGGTCTAAATCACTTTTTATGATAATGCACTAGAGCGGAGAAGAAGTGTCTCTGATGTCTTCTGCATGATGATGTACTGCGGTGCTGTCTCCTCTTCTCAGACCTCCACATAAATCTGTGAAAGATGCCCTCGCCACTCTGCCCCGCCCTCGCCAGAGATGGGCCTATTTTCTACACCATTAATGATCTACCAGAAGGGTAGAGTCAGGAGAGGTTAAGCAATCAGTTTGCTAGGTTCCTGTTTTCCATGGGCAAGGCCCCACCTCTGAGGGAGCCTGGGCACAGAGAGACACAGAGAGAGAGAGAGAGAGAGAGAGAGAGAGAGAGAGAGAGAGAGAGAGAGAGAGATCTTGAACTGAGCAACAAGGAATTGTCCTAAACCTTGCAGCCGGAAGATAATGTGCAAACAACTTGTGCAGACTTGAATCCATTTTCCCTGCTTGCATTAACAGGCACTGGCTGGGCAGGCCAAAACTCTGTAGCGCTGCGTAGGATTAAACAGAGGGACCCGGCAAACGATGCAAAAAGAACACATTATCAACCCCCCCCCCCCCGCATTCCTTTCTGTTAATTTGCTCCTGGAGGGCAGACGGGCGACAGGAAACGTATAGAACTCATTATCATAAGAGGTTGTGATGAGAAGGAAATGTTGTCTCATGATCATCATTGTAGAATCATAGAATAGTAGAGTTGGAAGGGGCCTATAAGGCCATCAAGTCCAACCCCCCGCTCAATGCAGGAAGCACCCCTGACAGAGGGTTGTCTATCTGCCTCTTGAAGGCCTCTAGTGTGGGAGAGACCACAACCTCCATAAGAAACTGGTTCCATTGTCGTACTGCTCTAACAGTCAGGAACTTTTTCCTGATGTCCAGCCGGAATCTGGCTTCCTGCAACTTGAGCCCGTTATTCCGTGTCCTGCACTCTGGAAGGATCGAGAAGAGATCCTGGCCCTCCTCTGTGTCACAACCTTTTAAGTATTTGAAGAATGCGATCATGTCTCCCCTCCATCTTCTCCAGGCTAAACATGCCCAGTTCAGTCTCTCTTCATAGGGCCTTGCTTCCAGACCCGTGATCATCCTGGTTGCCCTCCTCTGAACACGCTCCAACTTGTCTGCGTCCTTCTTGAATTGTGGAGCCCAGAACTGGACGCAATACTCTAGATGAGGCCTAACCAGGGCTGAATAGAGAGGACCCAGAGAGAGTTGATTGATCCTATGAGTCTGAGTTGATTAATCAATCAAATCTCCCTATATTTACAGATAGGGAAAAAACCCCAAGGCCATTTATAAAGCAAAAACTATACTATACTTTTTTTCATTTTGGGTGATACATGAACATCACAGCAGGCAGGCTGCATCTTACAAGAGGGTAAGGATGGGTGGAAAAGTTGATTTCCAATCTGTGCCATTTTTGCATGTGCTCAATAATTTTTGTGAACCGCCCAGAGAGCTTCGGCTATTGGGCGGTATAGATATGCAAGAAAGAAAGAAAGAAAGAAAGAAAGTCAATTCAAGATGTATTATGTCCGCAGCATTCCCACGATCTACAATGCTGGTTACCTGATCAAAAAGGAAGCAACATAGATCTTTCGCCCTTCAAAGTTCCTTTTGGCTTCAACTGGAACCTGAATATGGGCTTCTGAATGGGAAGTGTTGGTCTGTTCCAAAACAGATCTCATTAAGAAGCTAGGTTTTGATGAATTAGAGATGGGAAGTGAATCTGGGTGCTGTCTCCACTGGACTCCACGTAGCAATGTCTCCCAGCCTTCCTCCTTTAGTGATTAAAATATCTGTCAACTTATAGTGACATCATAACAGCCAAACCAACGTCTGGGGTGGAATGGAACTAGTAGATACTTCTTCTTTCCTATCTACTTGCCAAAACCACCCAACCTTCTAAAATACACACTATAACTTGGAAAGAAAAGCCTCTTCAGATGCAAGCATTAGTCATGTACACCACAGCAAACACCATTTCCCAATTGGCAAATGGTCTAACCACCTCACCCCTCATGCGACCCTGTAGAGTGCTTTGATCATAATATTGTTGGACTGTTGATGAATAGCACAGATCAAAGCACACTTGAACGCTTCTCAATCATCCATTTAATTCACCGCCAGTCACCTACAGTGAAGCTAATTGTACAGAAAATCCAGACTATTGAGAAAATGTTACCCATGACAAACATCTACCCAAAGGGATTATTCTTGTGAGAACCTACTTCTTAACATGAGGAGTAAACCGCTGCTCCCACACATTAAAGCGTATCCATTTTTATTAATCATTGTGCTTTGTGGGGAAATATGATAAATTTGCCAATTGCTTTATGGTGGAGTTCACGATTTGCATGTAGGAGGTTCTGAGTTCAATTCCATATGAGTCTACTTAAAAGGATCTAAGGAAGCAGGTGAACATGAACGCGTTCTACTTGATATCCTGGACAGCCAGTCAAGCCAGACACAGCTATGGAAGATGGACCAATGGTATTGCAGGTTGTATGTGCTGACGTAACTACCCTGAGGAAAGCTCGGAGAATGGCAACCAGGGAGAGGGCCTTTTCAGTGGTGGCTTCTCAATTGTGGAATGATCTCCTCGCCGAGGCTCGCCTGGCACCAACATTGTTATATTTCCAGTGCCAGGTTATGACTTTTATCTTCTCCTAAGCATTTAACAGCATATGCTGAGTTTTTTTTAAACTGACCCCAGAATAGTTGTTTTTAAATGGATATTGTCTGTTTTTGTTTGTATTTTATGCTGTTCATGGTTTTAAATTTTGTATATTTCTTTTTAATGTTCACTGTTTTTAACTTTGGTAAACCGCCCAGAGAGCTTTGGCTATGGGGCAGTATATAAATGTAATTAATAATAATAATAATAATAATAATAACAACAACAACACTGCTATGGTAGATGGACCAATGGTATTGCAGGTTGTATGTGCTGACGTAACTACCCTGAGGAAAGCTCGGAGAATGGCAACCAGGGAGAGGGCCTTTTCAGTGGTGGCCCCTCAATTGTGGAACATTAAAAAGAAACAACAAATCTAAACAAGATAGCCTTCAAAAAAAGGGGGGGAACCCTGTCCTGATGGTAAGAGCTGTACAACAGTGGAACAGTCTACTTATGGAGGTTGTGGGTTCTCGGTCTCTGGAGGTTTTTAAAAAGAGGCTGGACAGCTACCTCTCATGGATGGTTTAATTGGTTTTCCACTGCTTGAACCAAGAACCCCCCCAGAACCTAGGATTTATTCTGTTCCTTGAACAAATTGCCTCTCAAACGGACCACCTCCAAACGGAGGAGCAAATTTGAGGAGTCCCGCTTTGGCTCTGCATTCAGGTCCAGCAGGCGTACGTCGCTGTGTAACCTCCCAGCGGTACATATAGTGAGCGGGCAAGAACTTCTTAACAAAATCCAGTGCACACAACTGTTTCCCCTTGAGTTCCTGGTAATGATAGAGCCATGTTTGTGCACACAGACCTTCAGGGTTGGCTTCCAGCCAAGAAGAGCAGCCCAAGGGGTTAATTGCCCCATAATATGAAGCAACACTGCCGTGCATCAATTTAGATTCTGTACCCCCTGAGTAATTCTCTCTCTCTCTCTCTCTGGGAGGTGTGTGTTGATGTTAACTGCTTTGTTATGGATCAAACATGGGATGTTTTGGTTAGGAGTCTAAAATTGCTCTCCACTCCCTTGAGGTGTGAAAACCTCAAGATACCCTAAATGCGCTGTGTGCGTTTGCTTCTGAGCGGCGGGTGTCCCATTACAGAGACATATTCCACGGTTGTCACCTGGGTTGCATCCATCTGGTTTAGAGTGATAGCGACAGGTGATATATGGTTGAATCCGTGGGATGGCATTGCCTCTAAAGACTCCTTTTTAATTTGTGTAAATGAGGAGCAAATCTACACAGAGTCGTCGGGGCGCCCTGAAGGCACTTGCGTGCGGCTCCAGGGCGCCCCGAAACTCCTAGTGTACTTCCTGAGGTCGTCGTGCCTTACGAGTAAATGGGGGAGAGATCTCCCCTTAATCCCAACACGAGATCTCCCCTCCTTTCTCCCGGAACAAAAGGTAGGTCTAGCTAAGGCCTAGATTCACACACACATACACCCCAAAAAGAAGACAAGCATTTATGAATAAAAGTGGGCTGTGTTTGAGGAGCAGTGCATATGGACAAAGCAATTTTATTTGACTGCTATTGACCCAGTCTCACTCCTAATGCGTGGACTCCACTGGAAAGCCTCGATTCTAGCAGATATTTATTTATTTATTTATTACATTTATATACCGCCCCAAAGCCAAAGCTCTCTGGGCGGTTTACAAAAGTTAAAAGCAATGAACATTAAAAACAGACAGACAAGATTTAAAGCCACCAAAAGTATAAAAACAACAACAATATTCATTTAAAACAATTATTCGGGGGTCATTTAAAAACTCAGCATATGCTGTTAAATGCTGTTATCAATGCCTGGGAGAAGAGAGAAGTCTTGACCTGGCGCCTGAAAGATAACAATGTTGGTGCCAGGTGAGCCTCATCGGGGAGATCATTCCATAATTGAGGGGCCACCACTGAGAAGGCCCTCTCCCTGGTTGCCATCCTCCGAGCTTCCCTTGGAGTAGGCACTCAGAGGAGGACCTTGGATGTTGAGTGCAGTGAGCAGGTAGGTTCATGTTGGGAGATGCGTTCCATCAGGTATGGTGGTCCCAAGCCGTGTAAGGCTTGATAGGTTAAAACCGGCATCTTGAATTAGGTTCGGAAACGTATAGGCAGCCAATGCAAGTGGGCCAGAATCAGTCTTATATGTTCGAACCTTCTGGTTCCTATTATTATTATTATTATTATTATTATTCCTTATCCTGGTGAGGGGGAGGAGTTGAGTCTAGTATGATGGCGTTGTGTATTCGTAAGCACCGTCTCACTTAGCACCAAGCAATTATGAAGTAGGATAACTTCCTAGCAATTAAGGGTTCAGTAATAAAGTGGAGTCTATTGTCCTAATTGAGTGGAATTAGTGGTGGCACTAGAAACATTGGAGATGCATTAAGTTCTTCACTTTTAATTAAGAGCACAGCGTTTGTTTCATGGGGTTTCGCCGTGTTGTGTTAGATCCATTATCTGAGCAAAGAAGTTTGCGACTGGATTTTGGTGGCGGTGAGGGTAGCTGAATTTAGATTTAGCTCTTGGGTTCAATGTAGAACTGGTCCTTTTTCAGGGTAAGAACTGCTTACCCTGAAAACTAACCAATGGGACTTTGACAGAACATCACAGGGTCTGGGGCATGGGTTCTAGTTTTGCCGTTATACAAACTGCAGTTCCTTCCCTCGGATAAACATGGCAGGTATCTTGAGTACTTCAGTGGCTAGTCCATTACTTGACATATACAAAGAACAGGGGAACTGATCACAAGATGCCAACCCTGTACAAAACAGATATGCACCTGAAGAACTGAGAAATTGGAAGCTAATGGTGGTGGAATAAATTATTATTATTATTATTATTTATTTTATTTATTATTATTATTATTATTTATTTATTTATATAGCACCATCAATGTACATGGTGCTGTACAGATTATACACAGTAAATAGCAAGACCCTGCCGCATAGGCTTACAATCTAATAAAGTTGCAGTAAACAATAAGGAGGGAAAGAGAATGCAAACAGGCACAGGGAAGTGTAAACAGGCACCGGGTAGGGTGAGGCTAACAGTATAGAGTCAGAACAAACTCAATATTTGAAGGCTATAGGGAAAAGAAAAGTTTTTAGCTGAGTTTTAAAAGCTGTGATTGAGTTGGTACATTTATATACTGTCCCATAGCCGAAGCTCTCTGGGCGGTATTCAAAAGTTAAAAACAATGAACATTAAAAACAAATATACAAAATTTTAAAAGCATAAAAACAGCAATATCCATTTAAAACAGCTGTTTGGAGGTCAGTTAAAAAACTCAGCATATGTTGTTAACTGCCTGGGAGAAGAGAAAAGTCTTAACCTGGTGCCGAAAAGATAACAATGTTGGCGCCAGGGGAGCCTCGTTGGGGAGATCATTCCATAATTGAGGGGCCACCACTGAGAAGGCCCTCTCCCTTGTTGCCATCCTCCGAGCTTCCCTCGGAGTAGGCACTCGGAGGAAGACCTTAGATGTTGAGCGTAGTGTACGGGTAGGTTCATGTCAGAAAGCAAAAGGTGAAGGGGTGAGTAAAACTCCCCTTTTGAAGTGGGGGAATCCTACATGCATTCATCTGTACATGTGTAGGTCCGTTTCACACTAATGCAGAATGCGTGGTTGCCAGAGCGTTTGGCCAATGGCTGTGATCCTGCATCCCCCGATCCCACATGTAAGGCCTGTGGGGAGGGTTGTGTGGACACGCCTTCAGTTAAAATAGGAATTAAATAGGGTGACCTATTTCACCAGGTGCTGCATGCACACAAGTGACACCTGCTTAGGGTGACCCTATGAAAAGGAGGACAGGGCTCCTGTATCTTTAACAATTGTATTGAAAAGGGAATTTCAGCAGATATGGAGAACCTGGTGAAATTCCTTCTTCATCGCAACAGTTAAAGCTGCAGGAGCCCTGCCCTCTTTTAAATCTGGTCACTCTAGTATAGCTCCTGCAGCTTTAACTGTTGTGATGAAGAGGGAATTTCACCAGGTTCTCCATATATACGAATAGCACCTGCTGAAATTCCCTTTTTTATGCAAGTCTTACAGTTACAGGAGCCCTGTCCTCCTTTTCATAGAGTCACCCTAAATTAAAGTACAACAACAAAACGGGGCAGAAGCTTCTTGCGTAAAGTAGCAGCAAAACAAAAACCTAGAATGAAAAGTAAATTAAATGAACGCTCCCCCCCGCCGTGCCCTCACACACTAAAAATGAGTCTGCAATCACAAATAGGACGGTTATAGATAATAGCGGTGAACGGCAATAATAATAATAATAATAATAATAATAATAATAATAATAATAATGAGCTAAAGAGCTCCAGGTTATCAGAAACAGAATGCAGCAGCAGTAACAAGAGGAGGAAAACAAGAAAGAAAAAATATTTCCCCCCACAGGCCAAACAAGATTAGTTTTAAAAATTAATGTAAACTAGTAACATAGAAAGTGCCTCTATTAAATTATGAGGCTACGGCATGTACACAGCAATATTTCCACTACTGAATTCGTTATATATTTTAAAAGGTGCTCATTGTTTATTATGGTGTGAAAAGCTGTTTTTCTGCAGACAAGCCTGTTTCATTAAGAAATTGGAGAATTGCCAGAGTCTTATTTTGTTGCAAGGAAGCAATCCCTGATAGCAAAGAGGGAAGGGGGAAACGAGGGGAGAGGGGAGGGACGGACGAACGGACGGACGGACGGACACACACACACACACACACACACACACACACACTTCTCCACCCCATGGGCTGAGAAATTGGAACATTTCATCACATTTCTCTAGTGGGAGGAGAAATTCTGGTTCCCTGGTGTCAGGTTCTCAGCTCAGGGGAGATGCCTTTAGGAGTCATAGAATCATAGAATTGTAGAGCTGGAAGGGGTTTCTAAGGCCATCAAGTCCAACCCCCTGCTCAGTGCAAGAATCCACCCTAAAGCATCCCCGACAGAGGGTTGTCCAGCTGCCTCTTGAAGGCCTCCAGTGTGGGAGAGCCCACCACCTCACTAGGTCACTGGTTCCATTGTTGTACTGTTCTAACAGTCAGGAAGTTTTTCCTGATGTCCAGCCAGAATCAGGCTTCCTGGCACTTGAGCCTGTTATTCCATGCCCTGCACTCTGGGAGGATTGAGAAGAGATCCTGGCCCTCCTCTGTGTGACAACCCTTCAAGTATTTGAAGAGTGCTATCCTGTCTCCCCTCAATCTTCTCTTCTCCAGGCTAAACATGCCCAGTTCTTTCAGTCTCTCCTCATAGGGCTTTGTTTCCAGACCCCTGATCATCCTCGCTGCCCTCCTCTGAACACGCTCCAGCTTGTCTGCGTCCTGTGAGTCTTGCCTCTTTCATTCTGGTACAGTCATCATAACCAACGCATGAGAATACGAAGGCTGCTATCTCAGTAGAAAAGGAAATATTAGGGGAGAGAGACGTCCTATTCACACCACTGGGTGGAAGTGAGCGTCATTTGTATGAGTCTAAAGCATGTATTTATCTTGTCCTCAACACTATACATCCCTTTAATAAATGAATGAGAGGAAGTACAGCCAATATCGCTCTCAATATATCACCCAGGCTCCTTGATAGATCTTTTAATGGGTTGGTTCATTCTTTTATTTATAAAGACATTACCTTGCTTTCCTGCTCTAAGAAGGTCCCCCAAAGTGGTTTATAAAACAGAACCAAACACCCTCAAAGAACAACAACAACAAAAATTAAACATGAAAATCAAATGGAGCGGAATAGAATGTTTACACTGCTCCCCTAAACGCCATCAGGACTGGGGCTAGTCTTAACTCCTTTGGGAGGAATTCTGTGACCACAGAAAGGACCCTGGGCATATCTACACCTCGGCGGAGAGGGGAGGATCTCGCGATAGGCTGTTCGTGAGATCCTCCTCCTCAGTCCACATGCGGCACCAACGTCCTGGGAGGAAGGAGGACGTCATGCCCGCCATTTTTTTTTTTTTTTAAAAAAGAGAGGACCTGGACCTCACCTGTGTCCAGCACAAAAGTAAGTTTTATTTTTTAAAAAAAGCCCGATGGGCACGGAACGCTTTTACTGAAGTAAGCAACATCTGAGCATGCGAAAAGATAATAATAATAATAATAATAATAATAATAATAATAATAATAATAATAATAATTAAATTTCTTACCCGCCTCTCCAATTGGATTGAGGCGGGGAACAACAGCAAGCCTAAAATACATAAAATGCTGATTAAAAACACAGTATACACTGTTTAAAAACATCCTAAAAGCATCCTAACATTTTACTGGAGAGGCCTGCCAGAAGTGATCAATCCAGACAAGACGGAGGTACTGTTAGCGGGTGGTTCATCTGTCCAGCGAGGTGATGTTTGCCCTGTCCTGGACGGGGTTGCACTCCCCCTAAAGGATCGGGTCCGTAGTTTGCGGGTGCTCTTGGATCCAGAACTGTCACTTGAGGCACAGGTGAACTCAGTGGCAAAGAGCACCTTTTATCAGCTTAGGCTGATATAACAACTGCGCCCTTATCTGGACAGAGATAGCCTAGCTACAGTGATCCATGCTCTGATAACCTCTCGTTTGGATTACTGCAATGCGTTATACGTGGGGCTGCCTTTGAAAACAGTCCGGAAGCTTCAGCTGGTACAAAACAGGGCAGCCCGTTTACTAACAGGGACTGGCCGTCGAGATCACATTACGCCAGTCCTTTTACAACTTCATTGGCTGCCAGTCCAGGTCCGGGCCCGATTCAAAGTGCTGGTATTAACATTTAAAGCCCTAAACGGCTTGGGGCCAGGTTATCTGAAGGAATGCCTCCTCCCATATGTACCTGCCCGGACCCTAAGGTCATCCTCAGGGGTCCTTCTCCGTGAGCCCCTGCCAAAGGAAGTGAGGCAGGTGGCTACCAGGAGCAGGGCCTTCTTTGCTGTGGCACCCCGGCTGTGGAATGAGCTCCCTAAGGAGGTTCGCTTGGCACCTACATTATATGCTTTTAGACGCCAGGTGAAGACCTTTTTATTCTCCCAGCGTTTTAACAGTCTATAAATAAATTTTAACTCGGTGTTTTAAATTTGTAATTTTGCATTGCTGCTGTTTTGATCTGGTTGAGCTTTTATATTGTATTTTATATTATGGTTTTATACTGTTGTTTTATACTTTGAATGTTTTTGATTTTTCTGAACCGCCCAGAGAGCTCCGGCTATTGGGCGGTATAGAAATGTAATAAATAAATAAATAAATAAAATACTGCAATTTTGGCATATTAGGGTGGGGCTCATTTGTGGGGGGTTTTTGGCCTATCTATTTATTTAATTACAGACTACCTTTCCACCAAAACGTGCCCAAGGCACCTGTGTCGGAAATGTGGACAGAGTAGATCTATAGTACCAACTAGGGCTTTGATGACATCATTAGGCAAGATATCCATTGCAAGGTCATCTGAGTGGCATCTGACCATGTTTTGCTGGTCTTGTGACCGTAAATAAAATTCATTCATTCATTCACCGTTAGCTTCATCCCATGTACCTGTTTCCCTTGAATTATCCCCTACAGCGCTAAGCTGTTGGTATTGTTGTTGTTGCTGCTAGCTAAATCACACCCCGGGCGGCAACACTCCTAAGACCTTTTGCATACCAGAAAATGGGTTTAAGGGGGGAAATGTAAAAAATCATAAAAAATCAACGGATGACCCAATCCGATTCAAATTTGGTATGCTTAAAGCTCTCCTTAATATCTATCACTGTGCCAATTTTGATGTCTTTATCTTTAAAACTGACACAGATGTAAGCATTTGTTTAATTTTTCTTTAAACATGATCCTGCGCCCCCGGTGGCCGCTCGGAAAACAACAAACGATTCGCTTGAAAACTAGTAGCTAAATACCTCGATTCTTTTCCCTTTATAGCACAATTAAAGCAGGATGCATGGGAGCACTTCACAGCCGAAGCAGATTATAAACTGGAAAACTTCGGAGTACTTCACAATAAAAGCAGATTATAAACTGGAAAACTTCGGAGTCCTTTGCACGCAATTCGCAGTGATTGCACAGTATAACCCTGGTGTGATAAAGCTCCTTATCCCTCCAGAAGCCTTTCCTTTTCAGTCCCTTTTTGCTGAAGAAATGAGATCCAGAAAGTTATACCTACTTAGTGAGGGGATATAGAAGGAAAAGGCCCCAGCAGAATGTCAGCTGGGTAGAAGCTTCACACACCTCTCCACATTAAGATTCTGCAAGCTCTTCCAAGTCATTTTGGCCTTAGCTGATTTGCATAGTGTAGGGTCAGAAAGGCACCCTGATTCCACCACCGCTTTTCCGTTTCAACAGGGTCGTAGCAGTGACACATGAAAATAACCCAGCTTTAATTGATACCGGAGCTGCCAAGCTGCTGAATTTAAATCTCCCTTCAGCCCCCTTCCTTGTAAGTCTGATGTTAATGCATGGCGCCGTTTGCTGAAACGTGCCAGAGACCATGGTGTTCTTTTGCAGTTGCAGACATCAAGGCTTCGAAAAAATGCATGCCATGTTCTCCAAGCCTGACCGTTTCTTTGGCATCGGTGCTAAATTCCTAAAAATGAGAGGAGTACTATGTTGCGCTCCTTGACTTCGATCCAACCCTCTAATCCCCGGAGTGTATGCCAGTGGCTCAGGACCAAAAGTGGAAAGGTGCTGTCCTTAGGCCCTTTCTACACCTTCCCTTATTTTATTTATTTATTTATTTATTTATTTATTTATTTATTACATTTTTATACCGCCCAATAGCCGAAGCTCTCTGGGCGGTTCACCAAAATTAAAACCACAATAAAACAACCAACAGGTTGAAAGCACAATTACAAAATACAGTATCAAAAGCACAACCAGGATAAAAACCACGCAGCAAAATGGATAGAAGATTAAAATACAGAGCTAAAACAGTAAGATTTAAATTTAAGTTAAAATTAAGTGTTAAAATATTGAGAGAATAAAAAGGTCTTCAGCTGGCGACGAAAGCAGTACAGTGTAGGCGCCACTTCCCTTTCCCCTGGGATCATCCCTGGATCGTCTCTGTGCATCCGAATGATGCACAAGGGATCCCGGGAGCAGGCAGGAACGATCCCTCCATTTCCCTGAGATAACCGAGACCTTGGTTATCCCGGTTTTACCCGCAGTCCCAAGACAATCCCAAGGACTAGGGGAGGTATGGGCACCTGTCCCGGCTCCTTCCCTCCTGACCACCAGTGATGGACTTTCCTGAGTATCCATCTGGCCCTGTCAATCTGTCTTTAAGTTTAAGGTGCTTCCAGAGTTCGTGATCATCTGTCCAGTTGTGAAAGAGAAATAATGTGTTTGGCTTGGGCAGGGGGCAGGATGTCTGACAGGGCACTTGTACAGTTGGAAAATTTGCTTAAAATAAAACCCTGGCAGAGCTGGGGAATACAGGTAAAATCAAAACAAAGCATAACAGGCTAGCCCAGTGGTTCCCAAACTTTTTCAGGTCACCGCCCCCTTGGTTCCACAAACTCGTGCCCAGTGCCCCCTACCCTACACTATAAAAATCATTATTCAGAATAGCCGTTTTCAACGACCCACTAAGGAAGATAATAACAATAAAATTCAAAACAGTAACAACTAATTGAATATTTATTCAAAATCCAATTACATTTTTTTTTAGTTTATTCAATTAAACATAATTGATGAACATGATCCACTGATATCATCTTTTCGAAGTCTGATAGTCATTGAGCAAGAATATTAGATATCACATTTAGTAACCAGGGTAGAGTATCTCACTATTCTGTAAATTTTTAATGTTTGCTCTTTTTTCCCTCCCTCGGCAAGTCTGGGGAGGGTGCTTCCCGTTTAAAGGGGCCACACTTCTCTGGATCCTGCTGATCTGGGCACCCGGGCTGAGCAGGTGGAGGAGCTGAGCTGAGGAGCTGGGAATGAAAAAAGGGCATGCTATGCACACAGCCCCTTTAAATAGGAAGCACCCACCACAGGCTAGCCGAGGGAGGGAGGGAAAAGAGAGTGAATGCCTCTTTTTTGCAGCCGGCATGGCGGGGCACACCAAGCAGGGTATGCCTCTTCATTAGAGTTTTGGTGCTTTTGAAACATTTCAATTCACCGTTAAAAGGACTCTTCTTAAACGGTATTAATACATGATTCTTCCCCTATATGGCTTGGGACCAAACTACCTTCTCTCATAAAAATGTCCCTGGGTTTTAAGACCTTCTGGAGAGGCACTTCTCGGAAAAGACCACCTCGAGCGCCCCCTGCTGCCCCCTTGCCTCTTATTTATTTATTTATTTATTTATTTATTACATTTCTATACCGCCCAATAGCCGGAGCTCTCTTAGCACCCCCCTATGCAATCCCACCGCCCCCAAGGGGGCGGTACCCGCCTACTTTGGGAACCACTGGGCTAGTTGAATTCACGGCTACATCGGAATAAGACCGATTCCTAGAGAGCTGAAGTTTCTCCGAAGACATTTTTCCGAGAATATTTTTCATTCTCCCCCCTCCCCCAACCTGCTGCCTTAGAAAAAGGCCATTTTCAAGACATTTCTGGGAATATTCTCCACCTTTCCCCCTTCTTTCCTTTTTTTTGTGGCAGCTGCTTTTTTCCCTCCCACAAGGCCCCAGCACCTCCGAAATGGTCGAATAGTGGCCAGGCGGCTAACAGAGTTACTGCTGCTGACGACAATACAAAAACAAATTTTCGGAAGAAAAGAAACCAGCTGGCCCCCTTGCTAATGGAGAGCCACACCCTTGATCTCCCACCCCACGTCACCCCGAAGGAAAGCCCTCGAACGCCACGCTGAAAGCGGAAAGGAGGAACCTGAAAGGGCATCCTTTTAGAGGCTATCTTTGGATGTGAAAACGGAGTCCGGGAGAGTACGTTAGGGCCGGCGATTTGCGAAGTTGCAGCGCGATTCCCCTAATGGACATAAGGACGTGCTTGTTAGCATAACCACCTCCATTTTTAACAGGAAACTGTAAAATCTCCATTGCACACCAGGTGAAATGTCACATACCAGGGCGTCTTCAAGGGTGTCTTCATGTCTCTTTCTTATCTAATATAAACAAGAATCCTGGCTCCAGCTGTCTCCAAGTGCTGCTGTGTTGAAGTTAACTTCTATAACTTACTGTCAGGCCAAAGGTATTGTTTACAGGACTGTTTAGCATAATTAGCTATGCCCCAGTGTTATGTTCTGATTGGTTAATGCTGCAACAGGGCCCTACCCCTTGCAAGCTCAAATACTGTACTGTATTCCCTATGTCTTTTGTCTGATTGCTCCCTTTGAAGAGACCAGGCCTTGATTACTAATCAATAAAGCGCCTTTGAACCTTCTGTCGCTGGAATGGTGGAGTCGTGCTTAAGGGCTGTTTGGATCTCGTCCTTGGGTGAAAAGAACATTGATCTAACATGCTGACAGGTGAAGCAAGACCGACAGGGACCATGGGGACGCGCCCTCCCCTTGCCAGACTTAACGGCGTTGGCAGGCAGCCTCCCAGCGCAAGAAAGTCCCTGCGATGTGACAGCATTCAGAAAGAGCTCTTTCAAATGTCATGGCAGTATTGGGAATGTCAGGTGCCAGTAAAACAACCCTGATCAGACAGGCGCACTTTAAGGTGATTCGAAACCTGTCATTTCGGTTAACGAGATCACCGCAAGTGGAATCAGTCATTAGTTTGCGTTTGCAAACAGGCGTGTGTCAGAGAGAAGGGGAGAAGGACGGCGCGCGCGAGAGAAACGAAGTCCGGGACCTCTTTGGTCTCCTGCTTCTTATCAGCTGATACTGGCTAGAGAGCGAAGCGGGCATGGATTCCCGTTTGTGCCTGCTCATTAGGGCCTGGCAGTATAAAGCCAAGCTGAGTGGACATTGGTACGGCCTGGCTGCCTTTCCAATTTCTCAGAGCAGGCCAAAAAAGAAAGGGGGAAAAAAAAACCACATCTCAGTAGATTTAATTAAAACCACAGCGAGCAGATGGGGAAGACAGGAAGCAAATGCAACCGGGGACCTCTCATCTGTCCATGTCTTCCCACTTTAATGAAGCCAATACAAGCTTGAACTTCTCTTTCCAACCTCAACTCTCCCCAAGGCTCCTCTGCAGCAGAACTTGAGCCAATGCGGCTTCCTTGAAGCAACACCTGAAAAAAGCGGGTGCGGTGTCTGAAATGCTGTCCGCGGGCACTGCTCTGTGCCGGGTTCTACTTTTCCTGAATTCTAGGCCAAAGCTAGATGGGGCGATATCCCGGGGATCGCCCTGGGATTGCCCCTGTGCATCCACATGTTGCATAGGAGATCCCAGGAGCAGGGAGGGATGACCCCTCCCTTTCCCCGGGATCTCACCCTACACTTCAAGCCCACTTTTTCCATGGTCTCGGACTGAACCCAAGACCGCTGAACGTGTGGGCAGGCATCGCGGTTTGTCCCAGGGCACAGAGCCCCTCAGGAGCTCTGTGCCCATCGGGGGTGGGGTGGGGGGAGCAGGGAAATTAATTTTTAAAAATAAAAATTCACCGTTTTGCGCACGAGCGGCCATGCGCTCTGTTTCCTTTAAAAACAAAATGGCGGCCGCAAGGTTGCACGCGTGTGTAAACCAGTGCGACGATCTCACGGTCATCAAAACGCAAGATTGTCGCCCTCCTACCCCCCCCTTGTCCAGCTGAGGCCCTATTTTAAATGGGAGAATACCTTTTTAATATATAAATAAATAAATAAATAAAGGGTAGAATCGTTTGGTGCAGCATTCAATTCCGTTAGTTTATTGGCAGCACCCTCCTGTCTGTGTTACGGTGGCAAAAGCAAGCCAGGATCATAGAATCATAGAATAGCAGAGGTGGAAGGGGCCTACAAGGCCATCGGGTTCAACCCCCTGCTCAATGCAGGAATCCACCTTAAAGCATCCCTGACAGATGGTTGTCCAGCTGCCTCTTGAAGGCCTCTAGTGTGGGTGAGCCCACGACCTCCCTAGGTAACTGATTCCATTGTCATACAGCTCTAACAGTCAGGAAGTTTTTCCTGATGTCCAGCTGGAATCTGGCTTCCTTTAACTTGAGCCCCTTATTCCGTGTCCTGCACTCTGGGAGGATCGAGAAGAGATCCTGGCCCTCCTCTGTGGGACAACCTTTTAAGTCTTTGAAGAGTGCTATCATGTCTCCCCTCAATCTTCTCTTCTCCAGGCTAAACATGCCCAGTTCT
Organism: Elgaria multicarinata webbii; assembly: GCF_023053635.1. Taxonomy (NCBI): domain Eukaryota; kingdom Metazoa; phylum Chordata; class Lepidosauria; order Squamata; family Anguidae; genus Elgaria; species Elgaria multicarinata. Next base: position 11,520,347 of record NC_086192.1, read on the forward strand.
TTCAGTCTCTCTTCATAGGGCTTTGTTTCCAGACCCCTGATCATCCTGGTTGCCCTCCTCTGAACACGCTCCAGCTTGTCTGCGTCCTTCTTGAATTGTGGAGCCCAGAACTGGACGCAAAACCCTAGATGAGGCCTAACCAAGTCCGAATAAAGAGGAACCAGTACCTCACGCGATTTGGAAGCTATACTTCTATTAACGCAGCCCAAAATAGCATTTGCCTTTCTTGCAGCCATAACGCACTGTTGGCTCTTATTCAGCTTGTGATCTACAACAATTCCAAGATCCTTCTTGTTTTTAGTATTGCTGTAATGTCCATTACAGTTTGATCTATTACAGGATCAAACTGTAATGTCAAGACCAGGCTTGTTTGAACCCACAGTTTAAATGCAGCTCCCCAAGTCTGGGTGCCATAAAAACAGGGGTTTGTTTAAAATAAAATCAGATGCTTCCAATCACCTCTTTTGGCACTGGCCTACAAAAAGTGGGGGGGGGGGGAGGCCCAAGTCTTGCTTGTTCACGCAGTGAAAAACAATAGTTTCCTGTTATGTCTGGACCAGGCCTAGGAGTACTTGCATTTTAAAATCTTTTAAGAGATCGTTAGTTGAACAAAACATTTTAGTTGATTAATCTAACACAGCTTCTCCCAACTCTGGCTCCCCAGATGTTGTTAGACTCCCTTCAGTCAGCATGACCGATGGATGAGGATGATGGTAGTCGTAACCCCATGAAATGTGGGGATCCCAGCTTGGTAAACACTGATATAACAGATTCGTTGACTGACAGTACAATCCTATATATCGCTACTCTAGGGTGACCATATGACCGGATTTGCCCGGATTTGCCGGGGTTTTTGATGGCAAATCCGGGAGGGGGAGGGGAAATCCAGATTTTTTTCTCCAAAGATCAGCTCTAATGGGAATTAACAAAAATGCTTATAACTCTGTCATTTTTTAAGATAAAGACATGAAATTGGCACAATGGTAGCTCTTAGGAAGGGCTTTAGTCACACCAAATTTGAAACAGATCCGTTCATCCATTGATTTTTTAAGGAATTTTTTTAAAATTGAGGTTTTAAAATTATTATTTTTAAAATCGTCATTTTTAAAGTTAAAGAGATGAAACTTTGTACCATGCCAGGATTTAGGTAGAGCTTTAGCCACATCGAATTTGAAACAGATTTGGGGCCAGTAGCAAACCCTGTTAACAACAACAGCAGCTTGCAATGAGTGAAGATACAGTCAGAAAAGATATTTGAGGGAAGGGGAGAATGTAACACACAGAGTATAGCAAAAGCTTCAAAGTACAGCAAAAGCTACAAAAGTAGGAGTGAGTGAAGTTAATTTCAGATACATTGAATCTCTCACTTGTTCTTTATTTCAGTGATTTTAACATTAAGATGTCATGTAGAACAGATTTGTCTTAAATGTGTGCTGTAAAATCAGACATGTGACCAAGGCTATGTTCAGGTGGGCACGCCCCCTTGGTACTGGACACACCCCCTTGGGGGGCGACCATGTTGTCCTCCTTTTTGGTTTCCAAAATATGGTCACCCTAGCTACTCAGGATCTACACTACTGCTTTAAAATGGTTTATAACAGTTGAGGCCCCCACATAACTCTATTACTAATTGCAATTATGTGAGGGTTGTTCAACAGTCGAATAACCCATGATGGCTGGACACACATGACATGGCACAACCCTTGATCACCACGATTGGCGATTGCATATTGCAAATGAACCACATCTTAATTGTAATGCTTTACGTAAGTATGCATGCATTGTGTTTTCATTGTGATTATTTATAATTAAAATGTGTTTTATTCGTTGGCCACCCAGAGGCTGTGCGGGGTTAAAGTTGGATGAAATACACAATCTCTCTCTCTCTCTCTCTCTCTCTCTCTCTCTCTCTCTCTCTCTCTCTCTCTCTCTCTCTCTCTCTCCTTACTGGAGTGAATTAGTGGATGTGGGGTGAGAGGGATCTATTCAATGAGAAAGAATGAAATGGGTGCTCATTTATTTATTTACTTTATTTACAAAATTTATATACCGCTCCCCATTGAAAATTTCGGAGCGGTGACCAAGATTAAATGAAAATAAAAACAGAATAAAACACTTAAAATACAGTGACTCATGGCAGGACATTAAGGAAAGGCTTCCTGGAATAATGATGTTTCCAGGAGGTGCCGAAAGGAGTACGAAGTTGGCGCCTGCCTGACCTCCAGAGGCAAAGAATTCCACAGGAGGGGGCCACCACGCTGAAGGCTCTTCCCCTGGTGGACTCCAATCGGAGGATGGATCTATGTGGAACCACCAGGAGCAGGCCCTCAGATGATCTAATTGACCAGGCAGGTTGGTAGGGGAGAAGGCGCTCTCTCTCTCAGGTATCCTGGTCCCAAGTTGTTTAGGGCTTTGTACACTAGTCCAAGAACCTTAAACCTGGCCTGGTAGCAAATAGGCAGCCAGTGCAGTTCCCTCAGCAGAGGAGTTACATGCTGGAAAGGGGCAGCTCCAGACAACAGCCAAGTTGCAGCGTTCTGCACTAGCTCCAGCTTCCGGAGCAGTTTTAAGGGCAGCCCCACATAGCGCGCATTGCAGTAATCCAATCTTGAGGTTACCAATGCCTGTACCATTGTGGTCAAGCTATCCCTGTCCAGGAGTGGCCGCAGTTGGCGAACCAACCAAAGCTGATAAAAAGCCATTCCAAGTTGCCATGGACACTTGGGCCTCCAGCATCAGAGATGGGTCTAAGAGTACCCCCAAACTACGAACCTGATCTTTCAGAGGCAGGGCAACCCCATCCGGAACAGGCAATGGGCCTGTCTCCCGGACTCTGGAACCACTCACCCACCCACAGGGCTTCCGTCTTGTCAGGTTTCAGTCTCATTTAAACAAGATGATCTCCAAATTCTGAATTGCCTTGGACTGAGACTTTCACTTCCTTGTTTACGAATTAAGTCGAGGAGCTTGCAAGCCACAAGATGTAATGAATGCAGCCTGTGAGAGGAGACGCATCTCCATTGAAACTAGTTATGCATTGGTGTTAGGGGGAAAGAAACAGGGAGGGAGGCAGCACATTTTCCTCAACTAAGTTCCCTACTATATTAATCTCATTATTCTTTGAACCGTTTAACTGGCAGTGCCAAATGCAATTTGTATTCTGCGGCACGGCAAATGCTCTGAACTGATTATCCCAATATGAACCGTGGCAATCCCTGATATTGTCGGGCCTGAAAGGCGGCCTTTCCCCCTGAATAGGGTTCCCATATGCCTTTCGGAGTTTCATGACACAATGTTGCATCTCCTTTGCAAGGGATAAATTAAGCGTGTGAAAGTCTTCGCAAAGCCCTCATTTTCCAGTTAATCAAATCTCCCCCTAATCAAATTAGCACACATAATTCCTCTGGATGCATGGCACAAGGAGAAGAAAAAAACACCCCGCATTATCCCCGTCTTTTGGAGTTGAAAGAGAGGAACCAGTGGGGGGGCTTTTCTCCTCTGCTTGAGTGGGCCTAAATAGGCGACTTCTTCAGAAAGACAGGCCGAGGTAAACTTTGGCAACGTTTGTGATTCCCAGCTCATTAAATCGGCTTCCTCTAAGGCCACCTCCAGGGACCACTGAAGCGTTCTGTAATGAGATACTTGTTTAATTTTCTTTCAAAGGCTGGACATCTGCGACGAACCACCCCATTTCCAGCCCCACACAGACAAACCTATCAATAGACTTTAGGCCTCTCCCTGGTTTGATGGAGTGTTTTCCATTGAATAAACCAGATAATAAATTTTGAAGAGAAGGGAACAATTGCCATTAACTCGGTGCTCTCCAAAGAGTCGAAGTCCATCATGAAAATTCAATAGCAGCTGAGCTAAATGGATAAATGTTCACAGTCAACCTTTTTTAATTGATTTCCCTTCATGAAATGATCTAGTCTCTCTGAAGCTAGCCGTTCCCGGAGCCCTTCTTTTAACCTCTCTTTTCATTCTGGAGATGTTTGGAAGCACTGAACAAAACAGAATAACTGAAATATTAATCTCCCTCAAGAGCAAAGTCCCTACGCCGCACCAGAAGCACAATACCCCGAGCGTGATTCCTGCACAAATGTGTTCCTTTCAAAGGGGCCCCTTCAGTAGTGCTGTGGTGGGGCGGGAGTGCCCCCCCCCCACATGCAAGCTTTTCAGATCAATTCCCAAGAGCGTCAGAGCACCATCAAAGAACGGACCACACGTTCCACTCTCTTCCGCCTAGCCCCGAATTTGATCTCCATTGAAACCCAGCCACCATATCCTGACACCATCAGGAGCTCTATAGCTTTCCCTTGGCATAATAGAAATTCAATGCAGATATTGTTGTGTCTCTTTGCTTCAATCACTTTTACTTAAGCCGTAATGAGCCCTGAAACAAGCATAATGAAAGCTGTCTCAACAATATTTTCACTTTAATGCTTTATTATGTCTTTGAATATGTTTTAAAGAGTCATCTTTCATTGCTTGCTTTCGGTCTCAGCCCTCCTCCTTGGTGGTGCGGTGGTGGTATGTATGTATGTATGTATGTGAATACACACACGCCTCCTTCTCCCATATGTTTCTGCATCCTCTGAGGCATTACTTCAGACCTTTTTCAAAGGCAGCCAGGCAGCCACAAGGGATAGGGCCTTTTCTGTGGTGGCACTGATACTGTGGCCCACTGAGGCCTTAGCTAGACCTACCTTTTGTTCCAGGGCAGAGGAGGGGAGATCTCGTGTTGGGATTAATGTGAGATCTCTGCCCTGTTTACACATACGTTCTTTTAGATCCATCATTGTCACTTGAGGCTCAGGTGACCTCAGTGGCACGGAGTGCCTTCTACAAACTCCGGTTGGTGGCCCAGCTACGCCCCTATCTAGACAGGGATAACCTGGCTTCAGTTGTCCATGCTCTGGTAACCTCCAAGTTAGATTACTGCAATGCGCTCTACGTAGGGCTGCCTTTGAAGACAGTTCGGAACCTGCAGCTTGTGCAAAATGCAGCGGCTAGATTGATTTCGGGAACCAGAAGGTTCGACCATATAACACCTGCTCTGGTCAGCTTGCACTGGCTGCCTGTATGTTTCCGAGCCCAATTCAAGGTGCTGGTTTTGACCTATAAAGCCTTACACGGCTTGGGACCACAATACCTGATGGAACGCCTCTCCCGACGTCACTACGTTCAACATCTAAGGTCCTCCTCCAGGTGCCTACTCCGAGAGAGGCTCGGAGTGTGGCAACGAGGGACAGGGCCTTTTCGGTGGTGGCCCCCAGACTATGGAATGATCTCCCTGATGAGGCTCGCCTGGCACCAACGCTGCTATCTTTCAGTAAAAAACAAAAAACAAAAAACAAAATGACGGGCGTGACATCCTGTTCCTCCCGAGATGTCGCACGCCGCGTGTGGACTGTAGGGGAGGACCTCCCGATCATAAAATTGTGAGATCCTCCCACCTCCCTTCCGGAACACTGGGAGGTCTACATATACCCACAGTGTATGAGGGACATTCTGAGGATGTCCCTCGGCGTTCCATAGTATTTTAACATATATCTGAAACTGTTGGGAGAGATTATTGGGAGTTTTAGGGTTCAGTGACATCAGCGACATGTAACTTTGGCCATAGCTAGACCAGGCCTTTATCCCGAGATTGTCCCGGGATCATCCCTGGGCATCCAAATGACACACACGGGATCCCAGGAGCAGGCAGGGACCCAGGAGCAGGGACTCCATTTGCCTGGAGTAATCCTTAGGTCTAGCTAAGGCCTCTATCTCACCTTTCCATCTAAATCCAATGAAGGTGTCTCCTTCTAAATGGGTGTCTAATGGCAGTGTTTTTAATTTATTTGTTTTAATTAAGATTTTGTTTTCAATTGGAATTTTATTATTAGGTACTTTGAATACCATTCTTTGGCAAAAAGGGAGGATATAAAATGAATAAATAAAACACATTTAAATACTTCTTTAAATATGTATACATTTTCTCATGAAATACACATATTTAGACATGTTTCGGTAGGATGTTTGATACATTGTTTCAAAAAGCGTGAACGCCAGTAGATAAATAAGCTCCGTTCTGCCCATATGCATGAAAATTTGCATTTAAATATGTATTTTTAACATATTTTCTCTCAAAACACACATATCTAAACAAGTTTTTGAGCTGAGGAAGTGTGAAAGCCAGTGGATAAATAAGCTCCAATCTCCACGAAAATTTGCATTGATATATCTTTATTTTTTTTAACATATGTTTTCTCAAAATGCACATGTTTTGAGCTGAAAATTATGTGGCAACATTCAGGAAGTGCAAAATGGACTGGATAAATAGGTTCCAATCAGTATATTAGCCCAGGAGGTAGGGATCCAATCAATTTGTATTGGAATTTGCAAAAACGGATTCGCTCACCCTTCCCTTAGAGTTTATTTATTTATTTATTTACAATATTTATATACCGCTCCCCCATTGAAAATTTCGGAGCGGTGTACAAGATTAAATGAAAATAAAAACAATAAAGCACTTAAAACAGATTTTAAAAGAAGCAAAATACAGTGACGCCTGGCTGGACCTTAAGGAAAGGCTTCCTGGAATAATGATGTTTTCTGGAGGCGCCAAAAGGAGTGCAAAGTTGGCACCTGCCTGACTTCCAGAGGCAGGGAATTCCACAGGATGGGAGCCACCGCACTGAAGGCTCTTCCCCTGGTGGACTCCAATCGGAGGATGGGTCTATGTGGAGCCACCAGGAGCAGGCCCTCGGATGACCTCAGTGACCGGGCAGGTTGGTAAGGGAGAAGGCGCTCTCTCAGGTATCCTGGTCCGAAGTTGTTTAGGGCTTTGTGCACAAGTACAAGAACCTTAAACCTGGCCCAGTAGCGAATAGGAAGCCAGTGCAGTTCCCTCAACAGAGGAGTTCCATGCTGGAAAGTGGCAGCTCCAGACAACAGCCCAGCTGCAGCATTCTGCACTAGCTCCAGCTTCCGGGGCAGCTTCAAGGGCAGCCCCACGTAGAGCGCATTGCAGTAATCCAGCCTTGAGGCTACCAATGCCTGTACCACCATGGCCAAGCTATCCCTGTCTAGGAGGGGCCGTAGTTGGCGAACCAGCTGAAGCTGGTAAAAGACGCTCCGAGCCGCCGCGGTCACTTGAGCCTCCAGCGACAGAGATGGGTCTAAGAGTACCCCCAAACCATGAACCTGATCTTTCAGAGGCAGGGCCACCCCATCCGGAACAGGCAATAGGCCTCTCTCCCGGTCTCATTGAGAGTTCTGCTCAACCAAACCAATCCAGCATCTTGCTTATGGCATGATCAGCCACCTGCATCTGGGCCTAGAGTTTCTCCTAAGCTGCTGGTATTCGGTAGCCTATTGAATATACTGCACGCACAAGCCATACCAACAGGCTGTATGGAGGGAGATGGGCCGGAGAGCTGGGCCATTCTACCAGCCCTGCTGAAGATCTCCCTCATAAAGGCTTCTTCTCCCTCAGCTGTTCCCACCAGCAGCCATTCCAGAAGGCCGTACAGGGAGAGATGAGAGAGGGGAAGAGAGACATTTCAGCAGCCCTACTGAACCTAAGCACATCAGAAGAGCCCTACTGGATCAGACCAAGGGTCCATCTAGTCCAACACTCTGTTCGCACAGTGGCCGACCAGCCGTCGGCCAGGGACCACAAGCAGGACACAGGTGCAACAGACCCCTCCCACCCATGTTCCCCAGCAACTAGTGTATACAGGCTTACTGAAATAATTTATTCCTTCCCTCTTTCCTCCCTATTCCTTCTGTACCATGCCTTTCTAGATTGTAAACCTGTCGGCAGGCACTGACTTGTTTAATTAATTATATTATTAATTAACCAGGATGATCAGGAGTCTGGAAACAAAGCCCTATGAGGAGAGACTGAAACAACTGGGCCTGTTTAACCTGGAGAAGAGAAGATTGAGGGGAGACATGAAAGCACTCTTCAGATACTTTGAAATACACAAAGTATTGGGTACACAGCCGGGGTGCTGTGGAGTGAGCACATGTATCGCAGCTACTGCCATGGAATTGGTCCCCAGAACAAGGGCTGTGATTGGCCAGTCGGGTTTGCAATTCCAATCCGCTTCTTCACTCAATCACACCCGTGCTTGTTTTTAAAGTAAGCATGGCTATTTTTTTTTGTACTGCAGATATTTGCATTCTGTTTCCGCATTGAATACAGCATTAAATTCTCTTTCAATTGATCTATAAACATTGGAATCTTGTGAAACGGAACATTTTCTAGAAGCATGCAAATTTGCAAAGTTGCAAAACGTGAACCTTTCAAAACGTGTCCGCCATTTTGGCCACCACTGTACACAAGGCCATCTGTTTAAAAATAGTTAAGATGGGCCAAGGTTTTAGCCTTTAGCTCAGTGGCTGACCTTGCTAATACAGGATGCAGATCTTTTGCCAGTTAATCGGTAGACTGTAAAGTGAGGCTTCCAGCTGTGGGCAATGATCTGTGGCAGGAATGAATGAGTGGGTTTTAGCAGCCAGGATCTGTAGCCTACTATCTGTAGCTGACAGCTGTCACCCTTTCTGCAGAGGCCAAAGGCGAGTACTCCATTTATAAAAGCAGCATGGGTGATCAGATTACCAGGGCTGTTTGCTAGGACTGATAGCACAGGTCTGGTGTGTACATTGGAGAGCAAGGATAGGGGGCGAAAAATAAACCTAGACCCTGGAAGCCGTTTAAGGGTAACTGATGTTCACAAATTTAGGCCTTAGCTAGACCTAAGGTTTATCCCAGGATCATCCCGGGGTCATTCCTGTGCATCTAAACGACACATCCCGGGAGCAGGCAGAGACGGCCCCGGGATGAAACAAAGCCCTATGAAGAGAGACTGAAAGAACTGGGTATGTTTAGCCTGGAGAAGAGAAGATTGAGGGGAGACATGAGAGCACTCTTCAAATACTTAAAAGGTTGTCACACAAAGGAGGGCCAGGATCTCTTCTCGATCCTCCCAGAGTGCAGGACACGGAATAACGGGCTCAAGTTAAAGGAAGCCAGATTCCAGCTGGACATCAGGAAAAACTTCCTGACTGTTAGAGCAGTGCGACAATGGAATCAGTTACCTAGGGAGGTTGTGGGCTCTCCCACACTAGAGGCCTTCAAGAGGTAGCTGGACAACCCTCTGTCAGGGATGCTTTAGGGTGGATTCCTGAATTGAGCAGGTGGTTGGGCTCGATGGCCTTGTAGGCCCCTTCCAACTCTACTATTCTATGATTCTATGATCCCAGAGAAAGGCCTTCAAGAGGCAGTAGAGGCCTTCAAGAGGCAGCTGGACAGCCGTCTGTCAGGGATGCTTTAGGGTGGATTCCTGCATTGAGCAGGGGGTTGGACTCGATGGCCTTGTAGGCCCCTTCCAACCCTGCTATTCTATGATTCTATGATCCCAGAGAAAGGCCTTCAAGAGGCAGTAGAGGCCTTCAAAAGGCAGCTGGACAAACATCTGTCAGGGATGCTTTAGGGTGGATTCCTGCATTGAGCAAGGGGTTGGACTCGATGGCCTTGTAGGCCCCTTCCAACCCTATTCTATGATTCTATGATCCCGGGATAAACCTTAAGTCTAGCTAAGGCCTCAGAAAGGATCTAAAAGCTACCGAGTTTGACACCTGATGTCTGCCTATCCATTCACCAACTTCCCATGGATCAGCCCATGCCTTCCATCATCTGGGGCATTCTGGGAAAATAAAATGTCCATTGTCAGAAAACGTCTGCCTGCATTGAGAGGAAAGGTCTGAAGGAGGATTCTTCGCCTCGAGGTTGAGAGGCAATTGTTGGGGTATACAACGGAGGAAGAGAGCCATTGCCCGACCTGGGAGTTTCACAGAAGCATCTGCTTGACCATTGGGGAAACAGCATGCTGGATTATTTTATTTAATTTAATTTTATTTATTTATTTTATATACCGCCCCATAGCCGAAGCTCTCTGGGCGGTTTATAAAAGTACAAACATAAATGTTTGCCCCTTCTCTTTGCCAAATATGAGTGTTGCTGCTTGGAGACCGTTTAATCTGAAATATAGTTCTCCCCCTCCTATTTCACTTTTACTCATCTTCTACTACAAAATGACTTTTGCCTCTCTTCAAAGTCACAAGTGACTCAGAGAAATTGGGGGTCTGAAAGTTGCCTCCCACCGTCATCCAAAAGCATGTGCCTTCTACTCTCCAACCCAAAAGCTGACTTGATAAGAGCTGCAAGGACACCAGGTATGATTCTGAGTTTGATCCCAGGGCTGGAGGCACGTGGTAACTCCCACAACCCCAAAAATGTGTAGAAAACGGGTAAGATGGATAGGGGTAGGGTGACCACATGTCCGATTTCCCCCGGACAAATCTGGAAACGGGGCAATCTGGAGTCTGGGGTGAATTTCATAATGTCTGAAAAAGTCCGGGAAAGTTGTGATCTCTCCCCCCCCCCAACCCGCTGATCCAGGCCTTTTGTCTTGGCTGACACCATTGCACAGGCCAAGAAAATGCCTGGATTGGCACGGTGGAAGGGCTTGAAGGACACGTTTCCTGTGCATCCAGAAATGCATCTTTCACCCCCTCCCAGTGCCGGTGTGATCGTGCAAGCCAAGAAAATGCCTGGATTGGCCTAGTGGGGAGCTGGAGGATGCGTTCTCGGAAGTCTGGGAATGTGTCCTCCTCTCCCAGCGCCTATCTGGCCTTCACCTTGGCTGGCATGATCACACTGGTCATGGATAAGGCCCAAATTGACCTGGAGGGGGGCTGGAGGACGCGTTCCCAGAAGTGTACAAATAAATCAAAACAAAATAAATAGATACATATGAAAGGTTTCATGGGGAAAAGAGGACTAATAATAATCAGTCTCATAATCCCAACAGAGTCTAAGCCAGTGTTTCCCCATCACAGTTATATTTATGCTCTATTTAAAAATAGTTTTGGGAGTTGGATGGGGCGAGAGAGGGAGAGAGGGTGGGGAAGGCAGGCTCCTTTTAATATATTTAAAGCAGAAACATGAAGCCTAGCAATTTGAAGGGCATTGATGTTTACGAGGTGTACCCAGAGAATATGATTCGGGACTTTTGTGGGAGCCAAGGCATTCTGAATAAAACATCTCATTGGCTGGTGGGCACAACTTTGAAACCTGCCAATATTTTGCTCCCGGCAATTGTATTGCACACTCCACAGGTCTGCAGAGAACCCCCTCCAGTTAGGCAGGTGTTGAAGTGGACCAGGCCTTGAAAAAGCCGCAGCGTTTATGCGTAATCGACAGGCGCTCCGGTGAGGATTTGAGAAAGTCTACGAGGAGCTGAGTGCTTCCTCCCCACCTATTGACATTTACAAAGCACGTTAAATCATGCATGAGGCGCCGCAGGCGTGTGCAGTTCACAAAACACGGCTCTGCGTTCCCAGGGAGTTTGAGCTGACCAACACGCTTTATTGGAAGCGACAGTGAAAGACAGCCGTTGTTGCCGCACCAGGACGAGGAATGCAATGCAGAGATGACAGCTAAAGTGTCGATGGAAGTATTATGTAGATCGCCCAAATCAAGACCTGCTTGTTAAATACGTTTGCCACTTCCTCTCCTTCCGCAAGAAAGATTCTCTCTGGCTTTGTCCAGGGAGCTGTTTCCCCAAATTCCTTGATCAATCGGCTGTTTTTCAGGACTTGGGACACGCGGAGTTCGCTTCTAAAGATAAGGCAGCAAGGCTCAAACAGCAGAAAGCAGTTCAACTGTGTGGCTGCACGTTTAAGAGATAAATGCTTTCAAAACTTTTTAAAAATGTTATTTTGTTGATAGTACCACAATCTTTTTTTTTTTTTTAAAGGAAAGCATTATCTTTAATTGGCCTTTGGGAAAGCCAGCCACCTCACCGCTGTAAGATTTCAAGGCAACAAGACTAAATCAAGCCTTGTGTTAACTACTTTGCCTTTTCAGACACACTTTAATGTCTTCCACCTGGAGACATTAAAGCAAGGCTGGAGCTGAAGGCTTTTTCCCCCCTTACCTGGTTTGTTTTGCTGTACATGCGTATATTTAGTATATTTTGAATATTATTGTGATATTGTTGATTTGTACATTGTTAAATATTGTTGTAGTTTTTAATTTTTGTAAACCGCCCAGAGAGCTTCGGCTATTGGGCGGTATAAAAATGCAATAAATGAAATGAATAAATGAAATTTGATCCCGGGATGAGAGAATTTCTTTGGTTCTATTTCCCTGCTGTTCCAGTGGTTCACGCTGCCAAAGCATTTCACATGAGAACATAAGAAGAGCCTTGCTGGATCAGACCAAGGGCCCATCTAGTCCAGCACTCTGTTCACACAGTGGCCAGGCAGCCATCGGCCAGGGATGGACAAGCAGGACATGGTGCAACAGCACCCTCCCGCCCATGTTCCCCAGCAACTGGCGCACACAGGCTTATTCCCTCAAATACTGGAGATAGCACACAACCATCAGGGCTAGTAGCCATGGATAGCCTTTGCCCCAAGGAATTTATCCAACCCCTTTTAGAAGCCATCCAGATTAGTGGCCATCACTACATCTTATCATAGAATCATAGAATCATAGAATAGCAGAGTTGGAAGGGGCCCACAAGGCCATCGAGTCCAACCCCCTGCTCAATGCAGGAATCCACCCTAAAGCATCCCTGACAGATGGCTGTCCAGCTGCCTCTTGAAGGCCTCTAGTGTGGGAGAGCCCACAACCTCCCTAGGTCACTGGTTCCATTGTCGCACTGCTCTAACAGTCAGGAAGTTGGATCAAACCGTGACACCCGGCCACACGTTCTGCAGTCTCGGGCTCAGCCCCGGACCGTGGAAAAACCAGGCCCAAAGGTGAGGGTGAGATCCCTGTGCAAGGGAGGGATCATCCCTCCCTGATCCCGGGATCCTCTGTGCGTCAGCGACGATCCCGGGTTTTGCCCCGCGATAAAGCCCCGTCAAGCTATGGCCTGAGAGGCAACATGGATCCACCCCACCTGTCCCAACCCAACAGAAATACTGTATTTCTTCGATTCTAAGACGCCATCGAAAAAGAGCACTTTAGAATCGAAGAAATACTTCCCTCGCCGCCCAGCCAACTTCTCCCACCCCTCCGCGCTTTCTTCTAATGGTTGTGTCCTTTTCTTTTTTCCCTCTGTGCGAGAAGAAACCGCCGTTTGTGTGGGAAGAAGAGAGGGGCGTAGAAACAAAGAGTAAACAATATTTTCGGGCGGGGAGAGAGAGGAGAAGACGCGATTAAGGAGCTAAAACGCTAAACTCTCCAGTCCCGCGTCTATCAGGGTGCGCAGTCACAATTATTATTATTATTATTATTTATTTATTTATTTATTTATATAGCACCATCAATGTACATGGTGCTGTACAGAGTAAAACAGTAAATAGCAAGACCCTGCCGCATAGGCTTACATTCTAATAAAATCATAGTAAAGCAATAAGGAGGGGAAGGGAATGCAAACAGGCACAGGGTAGGGTAAACAGGCACAGGGTAGGGTAAACAGGCACAGGGTAGGGTAAAACTAACAGTATAAAGTCAGAACAAAATCAAGTTTTAAAAGCTTTAGGGCATGCGCTTCCCAGCATGGCGGCTGGTGGGGCACCCGGTGCTTTTTTTGGGGGGGGTGAGCCTCCTGACCCTTGGAGCCGCGTGTCTTCCGGGCGCGGCTCACGAGAGCTGCACGGGACGCGCTGTAGGCCCCAATCACCCTGCAAAGTGATCTCAAAAAGCCATATTTGCACCTACCACATTGCTTCGATTCTAAGACGCCATCGATTCTAAGACGCACTCCATTTTTAGAGCTGTTTATTTGGGGGGGGGGAAAAAGTGTGTGTTAGAATCGAAGAAATACGGTAGCCCATGACAAGCAGGACCTGAAATAAAACGTGGTGGTGTGTTGTGGAGTGCTCCTGTTCAGTGAGCCAGGCAGCTGTGTTCTTTTGCAGGATTTGTTGTTTATTCGTTCAGTCGCTTCCGACTCTTCGTGACTTCATGGACCAGCCCACGCCAGAGCTTTCTGTCGGCCGTCGCCACCCCTAGCTCCCCCAAGGTCAAGTCTGTCACCTCCAGAATATCATCCCTCCATCTTGCCCTTGGTCGGCCCCTCTTCCTTTTGCCTTCCACTTTCCCTAGCATCTCAGCCTCTTCTCCAGGGTGTTCTGTCTTCTCATTCTGTGGCCAAAGTACTTCAGTTTTGCCTTTAATACCATTCCCTCAAGTGAGCAGTCTGGCTTGGTTTCCTGGAGTATGGACTGGTTTGATCTTCTTGCAGTCCAAGGCACTCTCAGAATTTTCCTCCAGGTACTCTGTCCCATTCTCCCTGCTAGGTGGTTTTCTGCTTTTCCTCCTCAGTAGTGAGTTCGCATTCTGTGACTGTGTTCTCTTCATTGGGCTGTTTTGGCATCCTCCCCCTATTCTTTTGTATTTCTGCAAACCTTGGGGTTCCCCTCATCCTGCTGCATATAGATGGTGTTGTTTTGACTACATATGTATCCACACTGGGAGAATTGCATTTGCAATAAGTATATAGGATATTCCCAGGCAGGACTACCATGGTATAGTGTTGCAGATACATCCTCATTTTAAAATGTGGAGCCAATTTCAACAATCAAGGCGAGTTTCATTTGAGAGTAAGAAGGGGGGTGTTAAAGCAATCAACGTCTGAGTATTGTTCAAACATGGATACGTACACTTGTAATAGATCTCTATTTTCATTAAGTACAGAGTAAGAATATTAGAGAAAAGGAGCTTGGCTCTAGTGATGGGGGAGAAACTCGTTTCGTTTACATTTTAATGCGTCTGATCGAATTTGCACTTTCAGAACCAAAACTGAATTTAGTGATGCAGGACGCCCATTAAAAACGCATCCACAAATGTGCGTATTAGGGAAAAGCGCACAAAAATATATATCCACTAATGAATATATGGGGGAACTGCTTACAAAAACACATATAAGACTGCATACGAACATGGATATTATTAGGAGGGATGTCCAACAGAAGCAAATGTGCAGAAATGTGCACAAAATGTGTCTGAATTATTGTGCAAACATGTAAAGCTTTACTTGGTTTGAGACCACCATACCTGACGGAACGCCTCTCCCGACATGAACCTACCCGTACACTGTGCTCAACATCTAAGGTCCTCCTCCGAGCGCCTACTCCGAGGGAAGCTTGGAGGATGGCAACAAGGGAGAAGGCCTTCTCAGTGGTGGCCCCCCAATTATGAGAGCCTTTTTTGGCTGAATGGCGGCATAAAAAATCCTTAAATAAATAAATAAATAAATAAATTATGGAATGATCTCCCCGACGAGGCTCGCCTGGCACCAACATTGTTATCTTTTCGGCGCCAGGTTAAGACTCTCTTCTCCCAGGCAGTTAACAGCCTATGCTGAGTTTTTAACTGACCCGAAAATAGTTGTTTTAAATGGATATTGTTTAAAAACTTTTGGTGGTTTTATGTTTTGTATATCTGTTTTTAATGTTCATTGGTTTTAACGTCTGTAAACCGCCCAGAGAGCTTCGGCTATGGGGCAGTATATAAATGTAATAAATGAATAAATACATAAAATAAATATTCCGACAATCATGGGTAGAGGTCTTTTCCATCTGATCGTTTTTAACTGGAGCGAGCGAGGGGTTTTCTGCTTGCACTGTCACTCAACTCTGGCCCCTCCATAGGAGGGTAGATCCACATCTACAGAAATGACATAAAATTTCAGTGAATCCAGGAGCCCGTCTACACTTGTCTAGGTGAAACGTAACAAGTTGGCAGAGATGACGTCAGCAGTCACGTGATGCTGTTGTGGTTACGTTTCTTCTGACTTTTAAAACTGTTCCACTTTCTGTTAAAATCGTTTTAAAACTAACAATGTGCCCCAACCTTTCGTTGTATTCAATGCCGTCTTTCAAAGTCATGTCTCGTGACCATGGTCTTTGCTTCCTGATTAGGACAAGTGAGGGCTTTTCTAGGGGAGGGAGAGCTGGCACAACGCGACGAGGAGGAGGGGGAGGGGGAGGGAGGGCGGTGAAAGAGGGGACAGAGGCTTAATTTTTTTAAAAATCCGCTTATCTTTCGGGGCGCACGTGGCCCCTTTAAGACGCTGCAGGGCTTCCCTCGTCCCTACGCATCGCCCCGCCTCCCTGCCGGCTTATCCCGGCAGGTCTAGCTCAGAGTCACCGGAAGAAGGAGGTTTACTTCAGAGCCGGTATGAGCATAATGAAGAACGTTCTAAAGAAGAGTGTGCCCAGGTAAAATGATAGAAGAAAAGGTATTTCGATTGACTGGGCTGAAGTTGCATTTTGTAACGTAGCAAGGGAGGACGGAACAATGCACTTAAACAACGGTGTAATGAATAGTGTAGATCCTGCCCAGGACGATGGAGTCCCCCAGAGGGCATAAATTAACTTGCCTATTCCCAAGGGCAACCTTGTGGCATCTCCGATACCTTCCACAAATCGCTGCAATGCTTTCCGGAAACAAAACCCAAACAATCCCCTTGTTTACAACGAGGTAGTCGCTCTTATTATTTCCATTTCATCCCCAATACACCTCTTTCCCCAACTTCGGGCGTGTTTCCGGGCTGCATTTTCTCGGTATTATGCAGTCATTGTTTCTTCTTCGGCTGATCCGGCTGGCAAAAAAAAAAGACATCTCCCCCCAACCCGAAATGGTGATTGCTACCGTCAACATCAAATCTGACTGTTCCCGACAACTCCTGTGATACGACAACCTTAGGGACCGGAGGCCACATCTGTGAGTAGATGTAGTAGCAGCCATCTGTATGAACTGCATTATTTAATGGAGTTGGCACAGATTAACATTTGCTATAACCTATGGTAATGGGCTCGAAGGACCCGTCCATGTCTGCTGCACGATGGCAGCTGATGTCTCCTGTTCCAGCCTCAGAACAGGATGCTTTAATTTTTAATGGAGCACATGTTCAATTGGCTGTACAAACAGGCTAATCTGCAAAGCATGTGCTCGGTAACAAGCCAAACTATGCAGCCAGCATAACAACGCAGGTCCGCCGCGGCGGGGAGGGTGTGGATGGGGCATCCCTGGAAAAGGAGCCTCTAGTGCTTTGATGCTGATGGCCAGAAGGGACACATTGCGGGCGCTGCAGCCTTGAGTTCCGCCAGTCAGGGAGCCAATCTTCCCAGGGATGTGCGTTTAGGGGAAGAGAACCTGAGACCGCGGAAAAAACAGGCATGAAGGGGAGGGCGAGATCCTGGGGCAATAATAATAATAATAATAATAATAATAATAATAATAATAATATATGTATTTGTTACCTGCGTCTCCCTCCGGATTGAGGCGGGGTACAACATAAATGCGAATCATAGAATAGCAGAGTTGGAAGGGGCCTACAAGGCCATCGAGTCCAACCCCCTGCTCAATGCAGGAATCCACCCTAAAGCATCCCTGACAAATGCTTGTCCAGCTGCCTCTTGAAGGCCTCTAGTGTGGGAGAGCCCACAACCTCCCTAGGTCACTGGTTTCATTGCCGTACTGCTCTAACAGTCAGGACGTTTTTCCTGATGTCCAGCTGGAATCTGGCTTCCTTTAACTTGAGCCCATTATTCTGCGTCCTGCCTGGCCCTCCTCTGTGTGACAACCTTTTAAGTATTTGAAGAGTGCTATCCTGTCCCTCCTCAATCTTCTCTTCTCCAGGCTAAACCTGCCCAGTTCTTTCAGTCTCTCTTCATAGGGCTTTGTTTCCAGACTCCTGATCATCCTGGTTGCCCTCCTCTGAACACGCTCCAGCTTGTCTGCGTCCTTCTTGAATTGTGGAGCCCAGAACTGGACGCAATACTCCAATATGGACGCAATACACCATAAAATACATATAATTAAAACATTTAAAACTAATACATTATTAAAAGCAGCGCATGGAATCTTAAAATTCAACTGGGTAGGCCTGCCGGAAGAGATCAGTCTTGATAGCTTTCTTAAAATCCGGAAGACTGTTAAGTTGACGAATCTCTCCTGGCAGGTCATTCCATAATCTGGGAGCGGCAGAAGAGAAGGTCCTCTGAGTAATACTTGCCAGCCTAATTTTGGCAGGCTGAAGTAGATTCTCCCCTGAGGACCTGAGTGTGCGTGGTGGACTGTACGGGAGGCGGCGATCCCGCAGGTAGCCTGGACCCAAACCATGTAGGGCTTTAAAGGTAATAACCAACACTTTATACTTTGCCCGGAAACTAATTGGCAGCCAGTGAAGAGATTTTAAAGCCAGGGTAATGTGGTCAACCCTAGGTGTCCTGGTGACCAGCCTGGCTGCCATATTTTGAACTAGTTGAAGTTTCCGGACTAGGCACAAAGGTAGCCTCATGTAGAGCGCATTGCAGAAGTCGAGCCTCGAAGTTACCAGCACGTGCACGACCGTCTTGAGGTCTTCCGACTCTAGGAAGGGGCGCAGCTGGCGTATCAGCCAAAGCTGATAGTAGGCACTCCTGGCTGTCGCATCCATCTGGGCTGTCATTTGGAGTGACGGATCCAGAAGCACCCCCAATCTGCAAACACAGTCTTTCAGGGGGAGTGTAACCCCATCCAGAACTGGTTGACACACCTCCAAACCCAGGTTATGGCCTTTGACAGCAAGCACCTCCATCTTGTCTGGATTCAGCTTCATGTCTGGATCATCCTTCCCTGATCCCAGGATCCCCTGTGCGTCATGTGGACGCACAGGGACTATCCTTGGGATCACCCCGGGATTTCGCCCTGTCTAGCTATGGCCAAGATTGTTTAATGTGGAACGGCAGAATCCAAAACTTTGGTAGCATCCCGAATAGTAACTCAACAAAGCTCTGTGGCGTACACGT
Organism: Elgaria multicarinata webbii; assembly: GCF_023053635.1. Classification (NCBI taxonomy): domain Eukaryota; kingdom Metazoa; phylum Chordata; class Lepidosauria; order Squamata; family Anguidae; genus Elgaria; species Elgaria multicarinata. The sequence goes on from NC_086192.1 coordinate 11,539,157, forward strand.
AGGAGTACTTTCCCTTGCTCTCTCATTCTTTAATTAGCCTATCAAGAGAGAGGGGGAGCAGAGAGAGGACGGACGGATGACAACGGGCTCGTACTGATCAAATTAAATATTAATCGTGTATAAACTGCAGATCAAAACCAGCCGGGGCTTTCGACGTGTGAAACAGCCAGATAAATCTCTTCTCCCGCTCGGCACGCGTCGCGCTCCTCACCATCTACGGCCAAATTAGAAACTTCCTAGGAAAAAGCGTCGCCCGATTTTTGTTGTCGTTCCAAGTACAACACGAACCACACGCCTGAAGTCCTTCCGCCTCCCTCCCACAACACACACACACATGCTATTAAACATTGAGTTGCAGGGAAGAAGTCCCTTTAAATCTTTCAAAATCCTTGCCTCCGATTGGGTTCATTAATAAACATTCTGGTTTTGTTACTGAGAGTGACATATGGCATAATCCTCTAACAGGAAGGAGTATTTTGCATTTTACTGTAGAAAACAAACATGTGAACAGGTTCCAACAGATGGCTTCCTTAGCTTCTGGGAGAAAGGAGGGAGGAGAGGAGAAAAATACTTAATCCGGCTTGAAAACAAGCTTTCCTCTCCCTTTCTCTGTTCCTTAACAATTTAAAGGATTTAAAGTCATCCTACACGGGGCGCTTTGGGTAGATTCAAATGGGTTTCCTTCTTCTAGATACTGTATTCATTTATTTATTATATCTCTAAACCACCCGGTAGCCAAAGCTCTCTGGGTGTTTCAGAAAGATTAAAGTCATAAAATACAACATGATAAAACCTAATATACTGTACATAATATATTCAACTAGGATACTCAACATGGGGATACTGTAATCTCCTCCTGTTTCCCGCCCTCTGTACATGAGCGCTGTACTCCTTCCTAGTGCTCAAATTATGGGAGGAAAGATAGGGGGAGCTCAACCAATCCATAAGACCCACCTTCCGGTTCCCCCGCCCCAAATTTAGCCAAATCCTGCCTTCCCTTGTAGCCTTCTAAGGAAAGTTGCTAAGGGAGTCATCACAAAAAACTTTCTGATGCCCCAATGTGAGTACCACTGATGTAAAATCTAGAATGTCAATTTCCCCTGACACACAGACATGCATCCACACATGTGTGTACACGCACGCACACAGATCTGTATTATTATTATTATTATTATTATTATTTATTTATTTATTTATATAGCACCATCAATGTACATGGTGCATTCGCGCTCATACAGACACGCATAACTGCTGTGATGAAGAGGGAATTTCACCAGGTTCTCCATATATACAAAGGACACCTGCTGATATTCCCTTTTCTATGCAACTGTTAAAGATACAGGAGCCCTGTCCTCCTTTTCATAGGGTCACCCTAGGCAAGACCCCAGGCTTCTTGAGACATGCAATGTCTCATCACCCAAATGGGTGAAATGCTACCACTGAACTGCATCACATTTGAGGGCATGCCAGGGATATAACAGTTCTGCCGTGAACACATGCAGAGTGTTCACCAATCAGATGGCCACCAATCTGGATGGCTTCAAAAGGAGGTTGGATAAATTCCTGGAGGCAAAGGCTATCTATGGCTACTAGCCCTGATGGTTGTGTGCTATCTCCAGTGTTCGAGGCAGTAAGCCTGTGTGCACCAGTTACTGGGGAACATGGGTGGGAGGGTGCTGTTGCACCATGTCCTGCTTGTTCATCCCTGGCCGATGGCTGGTTGGCCACTGTGTGAACTGAGTGCTGGACTAGATGGACCCTTGGTCTGATCCAGCATCAGGGCACATCTAATGTTTTTAAGGACAGGTAATTTGAAGAGTGGTATAGTCTTTAGCGTCATGTTGTGTGTCTTATGCTGGGTTGTGATCCTGGATGTGAGAATGAGGGTGGTACAACCACATCCCTATTCTCATGCTTGATACTCTTTGGAGGGCGCGGAGTCATAGAAACATAGAATAATAGAGTTTGAAGGTGCCTACAAGGCCATCAAGTCCAACCCCCTGCTCAATGCAGGAATCCACCCTAAAGCATCCCTGACTGATGGCTGTCCAGCTGCCTATTGAAGGCCTCCAGTGTGGGAGAGCCCACTACCTCCCTAGGTAACTGGTTCCATTGTCGTACTGCTTTAACAGTCAGGAAGTTTTTCCTGATGTCCAGCCGGAATCTGGCTTCCTTTATCTTGAACCTGTTATTCCGTGTCCTGCACTCTGGGAGGATCGAGAAGAGATCCTGGCCTTCCTCTGTGTGACAAACTTTCAAGTATTTGAAGAGTGCTATCATGTCTCCTCTCAATTTTCTCGTCCCAGGCGAAACAGGCCCAGTTCCTTCAGTCTCTCTTCAAAAGGCTTTGAATCCTGGATGCATGCAGATACCAATGTCCTTTCACATGACTCACATCCACGTCCTCGGAGTTGTATTTTTTTGTTGTGTGTCTTCCTCAACTCAATTTACCCCCTCCTCACTGGGCGCCCCATTCATGCACAGCAGGCACTAAAGTGGAAGCTAACAAGTCCAGCCATACTTTGTGAGAAAAATGCCCTGCCACTCTCCCACAAATACCCATTAAGTCTCAGGAGCCTTGACGTTTTGCAGCATAAAAGCCTAATCAAAACAAATCGCGCCGGAAATGGCGGAGCATATTCCATTCAACTTTATGCAGAAAGAGAAAAATAATTGCAGCAACGTTTGTTTGAAATGAAAGCCGGAAAATGCCTGATTTCCGATGGAAATCATCATAAACAGCGGCCATTTTTAATATCCGAAGAGTGATTTTATTTTGGAACACGTTTCTCCGTTTTTTGAAAAGCCACAAACCGAGAAATAAGGGCAGTCTGTAATGGTGTACAATCATGGCAGGGAATGGCTCAAGTGATTTCGAGCGATGGTTCTAATTGGCTCTGGGAAATAATGAGGTTTTGACATTTTTCACTGAGAGCTTTGCATTCATTTGGCACCCTGCAGGCCTAAAAAGAATGAGGCTCGCCTGTCGAAACCACAGGAAGGACAAAACAACATCTTCCCCGCTCCGCACACTTTCACGGTGCCAAAATACAGTAAGTACTAGGGTTGTTTCTAGCATTTCTCCTGGATGTTTGAGTTCTGAATGACTTGGTCCATAGCTAGACGGGGCTTTATCTAGGGTGACCCTATGAAAAGGAGGACCGGGCTCCTGTATCTTTAGCAGTTGCATAGAAAAGGGAATTTCAGCAGGTATCATTTGTATATATGGAGAACCTGGTGAAATTCCCTCTTTATCACAACAGTTAAAGCTGCAGGAGCCCTGCCCTCTTTTAAATCTGGTCACTCTAGTATAGCTCCTGCAGCTTGAACTGTTGTGATGAAGAGGGAATTTCACCAGGTTCTCCATATATACAAAGGACACCTGCTGAAATTCCCTTTTCAATACGACTGTTAAAGATACAGGAGCCCGGTCCTCCTTTTCATATGGTCAGCCTACCATATATACAAATGACACCTGCTGAAATTCCCTTTTCTATGCAGCTGTTAAAGCTGCAGGAGCCCTGCCCTCTTTTAAACCTGGTCACTCTAGTATAGCTCCTGCAGCTTGAACTGTGGTGGTGAAGAGGGCATTTCACCCGGTTCTCCATATATACAAACGACACCTGCTGAAATTCCCTTTTCTAGGCAACTGTTAAAGATACAGGAGCCCGGTCCTCCTTTTCATGTGGTCACCCTACCATATGTACAATTGACACCTGCTGAAATTCCCATTTCTAGGCAACTGTTAAAGTTACAGGAGCCCGGTCCTCCTTTTCATGTGGTCACCCTACCATATGTACAATTGACACCTGCTGAAATTCCCATTTCTATGCAACTGTTAAAGATACAGGAGCCCGGTCCTCCTTTTCATAGGGTCACCCTACCATATGTACAATTGACACCTGCTGAAATTCCCTTTTCTAGGCAACTGTTAAAGATACAGGAGCCCGGTCCTCCTTTTCATAGGGTCACCCTACTTTATCCCAGGGTGAACCCTGGGATTGTCCCTGTGCATCCACATGACTTACAGGGGATCCCGGGATCAGGGAGTGTTGATCCCTCCCTTGCTCCGGGATCTCACCCTCCCCTTTGGCCCTGGTTTTTCCACAGTCCCGGGCTGAGTCCGAGACCATGGAACGTGTGGCCAGTTGCCACAGGTTGACCCGGCTCCATGCGATTCCTCGCACAGACCCAGGAGCACTGAGTCCATCGAGGTACGGTGAGAGGAGTGGGGAATATATATATATATTTTTTAAAATACTCACCTTTTGCGCATGAGCGTTCGTGTGCTGCTGGCCCCTTAAGAAAAAAATGGCGGGCGCAACGCCTGTCCTGCTGAGGTCATCACATGTCGTGTGTAAACAGAGGAGGGATCTCATGTTAAACACAATGTGAGATCTTCCCTCTTCCATCGTGGGATAACAGGAAGGCCCGGACCTGGACTGGCAGCCAATGAAGCTGGAAAAGGACTGGCGTGATGTGGTCTTGAATGGCTTATTTGCAGAATAGCTGGCTATTGTGCACTTTTACCATATATCATGGTGGATGTGCACCTAAATTGTTAATGAATGAGTAATTCTGCATAGCCTCTGGCCGCTGTGCATCATTTCCAACAGGCCTTGGGGAATATGCAGAACTGAACAGGCTTTTGTAAGTGAGGAGATGCAACGTCTGTTTGTTAAGATACATTCCTTTTATAGCCACTCCTCAGAACATCATAAGAACCCTCATGGATCGGCCTAACAGCCTATCTAGTCTAGCTTCCTGTTTCTCTCAGGGGCCAAACAGATTCTTCTGGGAAGTCCAATGGCAGTACAGGAGAAGCAATTTTTAAAAGATGTTCAGTTCTGCCTAACCTAGGCTGTAGCTAGACCTGAGTTTTATCCCTGGATCGTCCAGGGGTCAGACCTGTTCATCTAGGTGACACACAGGGGATCCAGTGCTCAGGCAGGGGCGAACCCTGGATGATCCCAGGATAAACCTTAGGTGTAGCTGTGGCCCTAGTCATGGGCCCATTTTAAACCATTCTTTATACTCAAGTGCCGAACCAGTATTCACTATGGGGAATAAATCCCCAAGACTTTCATTCCAGCTGTTGGAAGAAACAGTTTTAGCACAAAGAGGTGGTGATTTTTGCTTATGGTTCTCACTCCTTTACTAGCTTCCCTTTTAGCCCACTGAGTTGGAATCTGCTTAGACATTCATTTTCTTCACTGATTTGCTCTACCGATGATCTGAGCCTCCTCCGTCTGCAGGGCCTCTTGAATCAACTCTACTGTTCTATGGTTCTATGATTCAACAAGTTTTAAATGCAGCTGGCGATGGTCTGCCCGGAACATCAAATGTCTGATTTGGGCAATGGGGATCTTGGCTTCCTTCTGACACTGGTAGCTATTTCTCAAAGAGAACTCAAAATCCTACTAATGCCTAACCATCTCCAGCTAAAAGGCAGTGTCACATTGCGTTAGTGTCTGCATGCCCTCAATGTCATATTCTCAACTGTTGCGGTGTGAAGCATGTCAGTCCGAAGATACCCTTTTGACATTTACATGAGAGCAGGCCTGGGTATGTTGAGCCCCTAAAACACGCTCAGAGTCTTACCGTCAGCAACCTGCACTCTCCTGTCAGAAAACGCCAATCCCAACACCACTTCTCTTACCATTTATTTATTTATTTATTTATTTATTACATTTCTATACCGCCCAATAGCCGGGGCTCTCTGGGCGGTTCACAAAAATTAAAAACATTCGAAGTATAAAACAACAGTATAAAACCATAATATAAAATACAATGTAAAAGCTCAACCGGATAAAAACAGCAGCGATGCAAAATTACAAATTTAAAACACCGAATTAAAATTTATTTATAGACTGTTAAAAAGCTGGGAGAATAAAAAGGTGTCTAAAAGCAAATAATGTAGGTGCCAAGCGAACCTCCTTAGGGAGCTCATTCCACAGCCAGGAATACATACATTGCACCGAGGCAATGTATTTATTTATTTATTACATTTTTATATCGCCCAATAGCCGGGGCTTTCTGGGCGGTTCACAAAAATTAAAAACATTCAAAGTATAAAACAACAGTATAAAACCATACTATAAAATACAATATAAAAGCTCAACCAGATCAAAACAGCAGCAATGCAAAATTACAAATTTAAAACACCAAGTTAAATTTTTAATAGACTGTTAAAATGCTGGGAGAATAAAAAGGTCTTCATCTGGCGTCTAAAAGCATATAATGTAGGTGCCAAGCGAATCTCCTTAGGGAGCTCATTCCGCAGCCGGGGTGCCACAGCAGAGAAGGCCCTGCTCCTGGTAGCCACCTGCCTCCCTTCCTTTGGCAGGGGCTCGTGGAGAAGGACCCCTGAGGATGACCTTAGGGATTGGGCAGGTATATATGGGAGGAGGCGTTCCTTCAGATAGCCTGGCCCCAAGCCGTTTAGGGCTTTAAATGTTAATACCAGCACTTTGGATCAGGCCCAGACCTGGACTGGCAGCCAATGAAGCTGGAAAAGGACTGGCAGTGATGTGGTCCCTATTTGTACAGTTCGTACAACAGTTGAAGTTTCCGGACCGTTTTCAAAGGCAGCCCCAAGCATTAGCTTGGATTAATGGTTTCTCTCCAACCCACTGCCTGGCAGAACTTTTTGCTAGTCTGAGCTGTTGGGGTGGGTGGGGATGGAGAATGAAGAACTCACCCACAAGAGTTTCCAACACTCTTGGGGCGAGTTGGATATATTAGAGCAGGGGTGGGCAGAAAGTCAATTGGGATCTACTGGCTGGGTGATTTGGAGTAGATCAGCTAAAGTTTCCTATTCCCAATTGTTCAACACTATCAATAACAACATCGCTTTTCCCCACCTAAATTAGGCTGCTAAAATGAAGAACACTTGGGGATAACCAGGGCAGGATCTTCAGGGTCTACTGCTTGATAGATCCTAAATTGGGCTGCTACACGACTGCTTGAAAATGGTGTATAACTGTCGTGACAACCGTTAGGGCCCAGGACACACTCCGGATACAGTTTTCAAACCGTTTTTCAAAGTGTCATATCCTGCTTGGTGTAGATCTAGCCCAGGAGTGGATTGACTGTGAGCTCAGTTAATTTCTAGTACTAAAACCAAATCCCTAGTCTATGAATGTGCTCAGAAGAATATTCAATGGGTCGGTTGCGAGCGCAAGTACCTCACACCCTGATATAAGATGAGTTGCATTAGTGGCATTAACACGTTAAAAAAAATACACATTTCTTTTTTGTCACGAACCCAACCACAAGCCAGGACTCCTGACTCAATGGAGGAAGTAGCAAAATCAGGTTCAACAGCAGGACAAGTTGCAGTGGTAGGTGCAGGTCCCAATACCTAGCCATTGACTTCCAAGCTGAAACCCCAGAGAAAACACCCTTTGAGCCAGATTCATGTAAGGGAGAAGCCTGGGGCCTCATACTCCCTAGAGCCTATTTGCCAGCACAGGCAATGCCCAAAACATAGACGAGAGGTGACACAATGTTGGGTTCCAGACCAGACCCCTGAAGGGTCCGCTCTTCAAGGAGGGTGCAGAGCCTGGGAAGGACAGTCTGGCCCATGAGCGGTTAACAGAGACCTCAGTTGTGCTCCAGTACTTGTCTGAGCAAGTTTGTTTCCAGGAGCTATCCAAGGTCCTGAAACTCCAGCCTGAGCCAACTTCAAGTATGGCCTTAGCTAGATCTAAGGATTATTCCAGGCAAATGGAGGGGTCGTCCCTGCCTGCTCGCGGTATCCCCTGTGTGTGATTCGGATGTACAGGGATGGTCCCAGGACAATCCTGGGATATAGGCCTGGTCTAGCCATGGCCTATGTTTGCCCTGCCTCATGGGCTCCCACTCACAGTCAGGACAGGAGACTAGAGAGAGAGAGAGAGAGAGAGAGAGAGAGGGCTTTAAAACCATGTAGGGCTTTAAAGGTGATAAACCAACACTTTATACTTCGCCCGGAAACTAATTGGCAGCCAGTGAAGAGATTTTAGGACTGGTGTGATGTGGTCACCACTAGATGTACCAGTGACCAACCTGGCTGCCATATTTTGAACTAGTTGAAGTTTCCGGACTAGGCACAAAGGTAGCCCTAGGATTTGCTCTACGCCCTGCCATGCTTCCTTTGTCCACAGCCACCTCCCATTCTTTTGCCTCTTAAGAGTCAGCAAGCCTCCCACGCAGGAAAGACGACCAAAGGTAGGAGCGTACGGTTTCTGTCTGCGTGGCACAGAAACTGATTAAAAATGCTAACAGCCATGAGCGTCCAATGACGAGACTTTCCCCAGAGACTCATCCAAACAGATGGTGATTAGTTTGGGATGGCCGGAACAATCACGCGTACCATGTTGCAGCAACACCCACAGAGTATCTGTCATCGTCCCGGGAGGCCGTTAAAGTCTGTTTACTTCATACAGTTAACTTGAACCATAAGCTTTACAAGGCTCTTTGATACATTTTTAATCATTCTCCTCATAAACCTATAACATTATTTCTCTCTCTCTCTCTCTCTCTCCTGCAATGCTGCACAGTTTCCTTTTTGCATGTATATATCACAGAAGCCGTGTGGAAGATTTGAATGGAGCAGAAGAGACAGCCTTTGGCATGGCCCAGATGCTCTAAGCGACCGGCCAACTGGCTCTAACCCACCTGGGTAAGGGCTTTAGCCTGGCAGCCAAGTTGGCCCCGGGGAATCTTCTTGGCATCTGTTCAGGGAAAGCAAGAGCAAATGACTGAAAATAGTAGGACAGGCCAGAGCTGGGTCTGGACATGTGGGGGAAACAGTTCATTGCAGAGGGTGGTGAGCAGACCGGAGAGAAGGCAGGTGATGCATGATCATAGAATCATAGAATCATAGAATAGCAGAGTTGGAAGGGGCCTACAAGGCCATCGAGTCCAACCCCCTGCTCAGTGCAGGAATCCACCCTAAAGCATCCCTGACAGAGGGTTGTCCAGCTGCCTCTTGAAGGCCTCTAGTGTGGGAGAGCCCACAACCTCCCTAGGTAACTGATTCCACCGTCGCACTGCTCTAACAGTCAGGAAGTTTAATAACAGGCTCAAGTTACAGGAAGCCAGATTTCGGTTGGACATCAGGAAAAACGTCCTGACTGTTAGAGCAGTACGACAGTGGAACCAGTGACCGAGGGAGGTTGTGGTCTCTCCCACACTAGAGGCCTTCAAGAGGCAGCTGGACAGCCCTCTGTCAGGGATGCTTTAGGGTGGATTCCTGCATTGAGCAGGGGGTTGGACTCGATGGCCTTAGAGGCCCCTTCCAACTCTACGATTCTATGATTCTATGATAAAGAACAATACTTTTTTTTTTAAAAAAAAGGTTCCTACCAAGTGCAGCAACCTCGCTCCTCAAAGGCTCGTTTGACAGTATCCCCCCTTATAAATTGAAGGGATAACGCACTGTAGCTGCTGCAGTGTGACAATGTGGGAGGAGAAATGAATCACAGAAAATGCAGGTTAAAAAATAATGAGGCCCAATCCTGGCGTCTTATAGATGAGGGCCAGGAATAGGCAAAGAAGCCGGAGGTGTCCTGGGTCCTGGGTTTCCTTCAATCAGAGGTTCCTCAAATTGCAGAAACACCATTGGACTGGGACTTGGAAGCTCACTGGGTGATTTGCCAATCATTGAGTCTTAGTCTGACCTACCTCACAGGGTTGTTGTGAGGATAAAATGAAGGGGAGGAGGATCATTCAGGTATTTTGCCTTGGGCGTCTTGGAGGAAAGGTGGGATATAAATGTAATAAATAAATAAATAAATATATTATTATTATTATTATTATTATTATTATTATTATTATTATCCCGCCTTTTGCCCAATACTGGGCCTCAAGGAGGCCTCACAAAATTTTAAACATATACATTTTAAAACCTAGGAAAAGAAATGTACAAAAATCAAAACTAAACAAAACACACTATTAAAACGTTAAAGGTTTAAAACACACGACAATTTTACAAGTCCTTCACATAGATGGAGGACCAGATTATTCTCCAAAGACATTTTTGCCTGCTTCTGAAAGCCCATCAAGGAGGGTATCAGTCTAGCTTCCCCGGGAAGAGAGTTCCAGAGCACTGGAGCAGCCACCGAGAAGGCCCTCTCCCGCGTTCCCACCAAACGCGCCTGTGAAGGTGGTGGGACTGAAAGAAGGGCTTCTCCAGAAGATCTCAAAGCATGGGCAGGTTCATCATGGAGAATACGGTCTTTCAGATAACCTGGACCCGAGCCATAAATGGCAACAGCTCCTTGGAGTTTTATATCTTCCGATGGCTGCAAGCTGCCTGCCTGTCTGTGCGTGTATGCATGTGTGCATATTGACCTGGGATTCCAAGCAGTCATGATCTGATGCCTTCTCCTCTTGTGACACCAGAGTTTGGACCTGAATGTAAACCCTTGTCTAGAATACTGGGAGGCACCAGAGGACCCTTGAGGGCTACTGCCAGCCAGTGTAGGTAATTCTGAACTAGGTGCAATACAGATTCCTGTGTTCCTAGGGATATTGTCTTACATCTGGAGAGAGAGAGAGAGAGGGGGGGGGGGGAGAGGGAGGGAGAGAGGGAACAGTTCTTGTAGCTAAAAATTGTATTGCTTAGCTAGGAGCTAACCCCTACGACATACATTAACGTCTTTCTGTTCAATCAGTGTTCTAGTACAAGAATCAGTTACATTCAATCATGTGAAAGAGCTATTAAAATGCTGATAAAAAATTCATAAAGTAACACACTGTAATGAATCAGGAGAATTCAGCAAAGTGAGACCTACCCTTAGAGCAGGGCAAGAATGAAGGTGAATGATCATTCAGGCCTAGCAGGCATGAAATACCCTTTTGGAAGATGAATAATTCTGTTTGGGGCTGATAAGTTGAACTAATTTATAATGCTGTTTTAGGTCCACTGCTGAAATATTTCAAATCCCTCAACTTTAAAATGCATTGCCTGTCAGAAGCTGGTCTCTTAACAGTTTCCTCTTAACATTTTTCAAAATGTAACCCTAGACCAATTTGCATGATTTACTGCTTATTGTATTATAGCATGCATGATTTAAACTGGGAAATAAAATTAAAAAAGAAGAGCGGGGGCAGGTATGTGTTATGGGTGTGGGGAAGAGGAGTGGGTGTGAACGGAATCAGAAATTGCAGCTGTAGAGGGGAAAAAAAAGGCTTTCTCAGGGACAGCCTAAATGTGATGTGGAAAGCCTTCAAGAGGCAGCTGGACAACCCTCTGTCAGGGATGCTTTAAGGTGGATTCCAGCATTGAGCAGGGGGTTGGACTTGATGACCTTACAGGCCCTTCCAACTCGATCCAAAGGGCGAGGCGGGTAAGAAATAAATATATTATTATTATTATTACCGTATTTCTTCAATTCTAAGACACCATCGATTGTAAGACGCACACTAATTTCAGTACCACCAACAGAAAAAAAGCTTTGATTCTAAGAAACAATAAACGCACCCGCGATTCTAAGACACACCCTGTTTTTAGAGATGTTTATATGGGGGGAAAAAGTGTGTCTTAGAATCGAAGAAATACGGTATTATTATTATTATTATTATTATTATTATTATTATTATTAGTTTTGCAAACATGGCCTCATACTTAAAAAAAATGCTAAGAGCAGCCAAGGGGATTGATTTAATCTTTCACCTGTAGCATATTCCCATCCCGGTACACCTAGGGGGGACCACATCACACCAGTTTTAAAATCTCTTCACTGGCTGCCAATTAGTTTCTGAGCAAAGTATAAAGTGTTGGTTATCACCTTTAAAGCCCTACATGGTTTGGGTCCAGGCTACCTGCGGGATCGCCTTCTCCCGTGCAATCCGCCCCGCACGCTCAGGCCCTCTGGGAAGAATTTACTCCAGTCAGCCAAAACTAGGCTGATAACTGTTACCTAAAGGACCTTCTCTTCTGTCGCCCCTAGATTATGGAACGGCCTGCTGGAAGAAACTCATCAACTTAACAATGTATCAGCATTCAAGAAAGCTATAAAGACTGATCTCTTCAGGCAGGCCTATCCAGTGGAATTTTAAGACTTTAAAAAATGTTTTTAGGATGTTTTTTAGGATGTTTTTAACAATGTATATTATGTTTTAAATCGCGTATTATGTATTTTATATTTACAATTGTTCCCTGCCTCGCTCAAAATGGAGAGGCAGGTAAGAAATAATAAAATCATCATCATCGTCATCAATCCTCTGTCCCAACCCCCATTTAAACCAACGTGGGGGAATGTTCCAAGTGAAAAGCAACCCAGGCAAAGTCCCTCTGCCCCATCACGCCCCAATCAAATAAAATGACAAGGCTCTGATTGTGAAGGTCTTTGTAATGGAGTATTTTTTCACCTGTTCCCTATTAGGCAGATCTGTTAGAACAGCATTTCATCTGTCAGCACTCTAGTGCTTAACGCTGAGCATGCCTCTTTCATAATTGCTGGCACTTGCCAGAGCCAAGTTTGGAAAAATTTCTCCAGAATGGCTTTCTATTGCTGAGAATGGCAGGGAACGGCTGTTACCTTTATGCCTTGGTCGGGACCTTCCCCAGATATTTGCTACCATAGGGAAGTGGCTTCTGGAAGCTAGATGGCCGTTTGGTATTTTCCAGGAGAGGAGAACGAACAAACACTTATTGGAAGAAGCAGACATGACCACACTGGAGATATCACACAGCTATTTAAGGTGAAACAGTTTCCTTGAAATGGTGGGATCTCCTTATCCATTTGACTAGGCTTTATCTCCAGCGGTGGCCAAAATTGTGGACACTTCTTTGAAATTTTCATGTTTTGCAACTTTGCATACTTATAGAAAATGTTCTGTTTCACGAAGTTCAAATGTTTATATATCAGTTGAAAGAGAATTTAATGCTGAATTCAATACAACAAACAGAATGCAAATATCTGCAGTACAAAAAAAGTTAGGCTTACTTTAGTCTAAAAATAAACACAGGTGTGATTGAGTGAAGAAGCGGATTGGAATTGCAAACCCAACTGGCCAATCACAGTCCTTGTTCTGGGGATCAATCCCATGGCAGTAGCGGCGATACGTCCTGTTCCAAGCTGGGGAAAATCAGTTTTGCAGTTCGTTCAGTAACTGAAGCGCCATTGGAGATGGTGTGAATATTGGAAGTATTTCTCAAATTAAAAGTGTACATACGTCCATCATAAATACAGCAATGGCACCAAAGAAAAGAGTGGATTGGACACCCAGGAAAAGAAGCAGGCCGATTGTATTGTGTGAATCAGGTCTTTCCATTGATATATAAACATTTGAATTTCGTGAAACAGAACATTTTCTGTAAGCATGCGAAGTTGTGTCCACAATTTTGGCCACCACTGTGCTGGTAAAGACAACCAGTTTGCATTTTTCTTGGCCATCATAATAGCAGTCTTGGGCCGTAGCTAGACCTAAGGTTTATCCCAGGATCATCCTGGGTTCGTCCCTGCCTGAGTACTGGATGCCCTGTGTGGCACATATATGAACAGGTTTGACCCCAGGGATAAACCTTAGGTCTAGCTACGGCCTTGGATGCCAACATAACCAATTTAGGGGGCAATACGATGGGCTGTGCCCTTCTTAGATGGAAGCCTCCAAACTCGGAGGGTTCTGTGTATCCAATAGCCTGCTGCAGGGATCTCCAATGCAATGGCCATGCAGCTCTTCAATAGTTCTCCTTCCTGCACCTGAATCTGGCTGCAGCTGAACAGACAAGCTGGAGCGTGTTCAGAGGAGGGCAACCAGGATGATCAGGGGTCTGAAAACAAAGCCCTATGAAGAGAGACTGAAAGAACTGGGCCTGTTTAGCCTGGAGAAGAGAAGATTGAGGGGAGACATGATAGCACTCTTCAAATACTGAAAAGGTTGTCACACAGAGGAGGGCCGGGATCTCTTCTCCATCCTCCCAGAGTGCAGGACACGGAATAACGGGCTCAAGTTAAAGGAAGCCAGATTCCAGCTGGACATCAGGAAAAACTTCCTGACTGTTAGAGCAGTACGACAATGGAACCAGTTACCTGGGGAGGTGGTGGGCTCTCCCACACTAGAGGCTTTCAAGAGGCAGCTGGACAACCATCTGTCCGGGATGCTTTTGGGTGGATTCTTGCATTGAGCAGGGGGTTGGACTCGATGGCCTTGTAGGCCCCTTCCAACTCTACTATTCTATGATTTTATGATCTGCACCCACCAGAATGCCCCCTTACAGACCTCTCCAAGGTCCTCTGAGGCAGCATTTGTGACTTCCGAAAGTAGCTCGCATCATGGTTCTTTCTCTCTCTCTGAAGGACCTTGGGGCGCTTTTCCCACACCACAAGGTTGGTCTCTAAATCTACAAGAAGAACCCTTCATCCAGTGAAAAAGCATGAGAAACAATCCGCTTGAATCAGCACGGCAAGCAGGCTGCAGATCTAGCTGTTGCAGCAACGTCTGCAGGAGATGAAGGAAGACCACAGCAAAGACACAACAACAACTCTTCCTGTATTCCTTTGGAGTCGCTAGTTAAATAATGACTTTTGCAAATGAGAACGTGGGAGAGGACTGGAGGATGGCTGAAAAACAAAACTGAGGTAATTGAAAGAGTATCCGGTTCAAGCGGGCAAGCTGGCTGCTTGAACACTTAGATCATTAAAGCTGCCAGCTCAAAAACATCAAATGCAGGCCAATATTAATGAAGCAGATGTATTAATTTCCAATTTCTAAGGAAGCAAGGCGACTGGATAGGAAGCCATTTGCCTTCTTTCTTCTGCTCTCTCTCTCTCTCTCTCTCTCTCCATCCCTCGCTCTGTGACAGCAGTATTAATGAGCTTTAATGCCCCACAGGCTCTAATAGGGTGCTCTGGGAATCCAGAAATACTGCAATTTGTACTGAGGATTTAGACATAACCCCCCCCTTGAAAGAAAAAGCCCCTCTCTGCTCTGGGGAGCAAGCGTTTGATCAGTCACTTTCCCTGGTGGTTACAGCACAACAGAATAATAAATGACAACCCAGCGATTAAATCAGCCTCCTGCTTTGGAGTGCCAGGAAGTGTGTGATTGTCACTAACAATCTACCGCTTGTTAACACCGCCAGGGTATAAGAAAACAGCAGTCAAGGCTCCCAAACCAATGCTCCCCCATCCAGCATATATTTTAGTTCATAAATGCACATATATATATATATACACACTGAGAAAACAAATCTGGCCACATTTTTCCCCCTGTAGATTTCCTTTTTGAATAATATTTTTCTCTGCTTTTTTAAAAAAAATATGCACAAAAGAGGAAGAAATGAAGTAATAAAACATTGCATTAGGCCAGCCAAATCACACCCTTGAATATCTGATGGGAAAAATGTGTCCTTCATAGAATCATAGAATAGCAGAGTTGGAAGGGGCCTACAAGGCCATCGAGTCCAACCCCCTGCTCAATGCAGGAATCCACCCTAAAGCATCCCTGACAGATGGTTGTCCAGCTGCCTCTTGAAGGCCTCTAGTGTGGGAGAGCCCACAATTTCCTTAGGTAACTGATTCCATTGTCGTACTGCTCTAACAGTCAGGAAGTTTTTCCTGATGTCCAGCTGGAATCTGGCTTCCTTTAACTGGAGCCCGTTATTCCGTGTCCTGCACTCTGGGAGGATCGAGAAGAGATCCTGGCCCTCCTCTGTGTGACAACCTTTTAAGTATTTGAAGAGTGCTCTCATGTCTCCCCTCCATCTTCTCTTCTCCAGGCTAAACCTGCCCAGTTCTTTCAGTCTCTCTTCATAGGGCTTTGTTTCCAGACCCCTGCTCATCCTGGTTGCCCTCCTCTGAACATGCTCCAGCTTGTCTGCGTCCTTCTTGAATTGTCCTTCTTTGGCTATTGTCCTTCTTTGCCTTCTTGAATTGTCCTTCTTTGGCTCCTTCTTGAATTGTCTTTCTTTGGCTACACTCTGATTTGGTGCAATGTGATTAGGACAACCGGTTCAAGACCCATGTGGACGCAGCTTGTCTTGAACCACCACAGTGGCCATAAGTATAACCAATCCGGTGGAGAATTTTCAAGAATGAAAAGGTGGGATGGAGAACTGGGCCATGAAACTCCCCTTTTTGTCTCCACTCTAAAGTTTGAATAGGGAAGGCAGGGCTTTCCATCCCCAGAATCCCCTGAGAATATATATACCACCACCACCACCCCGCCCTACTCAAACCAAATCCCTCAGAGGGAGTACCAAAAATTCAAAAGTAGATAATAAAGCCATTTTAAAAAAAAAGATTGATTTCATGATGGACTGCTTTTTAAGAGCAATTTATAAAGCAGTGTAGAGCCTAAATTAAAAGTCCAACACATGCGTTTCTCTTCATGAAAAAGCTTTCGTAGAACTCAAAGAAATAGCAGCCACTCCGTTGAACACAGCATGATTTGCAGAAAATTAATTCGGCTGGTCCTGGAGGGGAGCTACACTAGTACATGAAATGTTGTTTTTACGGTCATTGAACGTTTTGTTTTTGAACGTTTCAAAACGTAGCAGTTTTTAAAACGTTTACTTACTTTTCTCTTTTCGTGGGAATGCATTCCTTTTGGCCACACTAAGAAAACAAATCCGTTTGTTCTCCCCCCCCCCCATCTCCCAATTTCCCCTCCCACTTCCTTTTCTCTCCACCGGCAAACAAACCAAGAAGCAGCCTCTCAAAACTGAAACTAAAAAAAAAGGCTGCAAAAAAGAGGCGTGGAAAAAAACCCAGAGCTCCAACTTTGTGCACGGAAATGACATAAACATGCCCCCCCCCTGGAATGCGATTGGCTAATTAAGAATTACAGGAAACCCATTTAATATGATGAAATTGGCCACGTCCTACCAAATAGAACGACTTATTTCAGAGAAGTTCAAAATAAAAAAAACGGAGAACAGGCAACAATAAAACGTCTCAAACTGAACGTTGTGTGGCGAAATACCACCAAATCCACACTTAAAAACGGTAAGACACGTTCTAACTTGACTAGTGTAGATCCCTTCCTGGTGAATTCATATTTTATTTTGCTTTTAAGTGTCTTGTACCAGTATATCTGCAGTGCATCAATATTCTCCCTCTTTCTCCTGGGAAGTTAAGTTCACCCTCCCCCTCCCCAAAGACCTGTAATCAACTCCTGATTTCACAGAGGTTATTTTTTTTACACCAAACCCCTTTAGAAGTTCCTAAGATTATTGAATGGGAAGATATCAATCAAGCAATTGCACACGTCCATTTTCTTTAAGTGAATGATGGATCTCTCTTTTCCTGACTGTCTTCGCTTCTTTGCGATGTCAATCACACATCCCAGCTGCCTATTCACACTTCATTCATGATGTTCCTTACCTATAATCTCTGGTTTTTTTTTTGCTGTTGACTCCTTGTGCCTCATTAACTATGTTTGACACTTGTACAGAATACCTTTTCACTGGCAACCGCTGGACAGGTTTTGACAAGAGCTGACAATAATTTTCCAAGAGGTCTTTAAGAGCTGACTTCATGTAGTTTGTGGGTTAATACAATTTCCCCTTCTCTGCTTGATGCAATTCAGATGTTATCCCAAGTTCCTTGTTACGCTACCATCAAATTCTCTTTGTCTTGTCTAGGCCCAGGTGGTTGCAAACAGGGATAAAAAAGGAGAAAACTCTGCATAGCTTATCGAAAAGGACTGAATTAAAAGTCCAACACGTGCATTTCTCTTCATGGAAAAGCTTTGGTATAGCTCAAAACGATAGCAGCCACTTGACTGAACGCAGCGTGATTTGGGTTGAGTCATTTTGCAGTTACGAAGGCGTCAAAGCCCTACCCGAATCTGCCAAACATTCATCCAATTTGCCACACTTCCAATTTACAAACTGTTAGGAACTTTTGTGCTTTCCCTGAATAATTATACGGTATTTGAGCAAGGGTCACGTTCTAACAAATGTTATCAAGTAGCTGAAATTAGGGCTGTGCTCCGCCCCGATTTGGATCGCCAAAGGCGGATTCGAATCAGGTCGGGGGAGCTGCGGATCGAGGCGAAGCGGTTCGCCTCCATCTGGAGCTCCAAACGCAGGTAAGTGGGGGGGAGGGGGCTCACCTGGCGCTGCCGCAGCTTTTAGGCCTGGCCCTCAGTTGAAGCCTGCGACAGACCACGACAGAGGTGAGGGGGAGGGGGCTTACTTGGCTCCGCCTCCGCAGTCTGTGAGGCGGCAGCTCCAGGTAAGGGGGAAGGGGAGGGGGGCTTATTCGGCCCCCATTTTGTCCTCCCTTCCCCCCTTACCTGCCTCTGCTGCCCACCATGGACCGGAAGTGGTTCAGGCCCGATCCGAAAGTTCCAGATTGGGCCACGAAGTGGTTCAGGGCGGTCCGTGCACAGCCCTAGCTGAAATGCACCATAACACAGCTTCCCACCCACCTGTATTTGCTGCTGGTTACTTCCTCTACACCATTCATCATTAAGGAAGCTTTGGGGGTGATGGTTATTTGTTAATTTTATTCCTTTAAAAGGTCTCGGTAGAGCCCTTCAGCAGAAACTCCAGGGTGGTTTACAAAAACAAGGCAAAATACAAGTACAACATTAAGAAATATA
This sequence comes from Elgaria multicarinata webbii, assembly GCF_023053635.1. Lineage (NCBI taxonomy): Eukaryota > Metazoa > Chordata > Lepidosauria > Squamata > Anguidae > Elgaria > Elgaria multicarinata. The sequence goes on from NC_086192.1 coordinate 11,557,700, forward strand.
TATTTGAAAGCCTCTGCTCCTTGGAAGGGCAGTTCAAGGAGTCATTGGGTGCAATGTGTTCCAGTGTGGTGTAGTGGCTAAGGTGTCGGGCTGGGAGTCAGGAGATCTGGCTTCTAGTCCCCGCTCGGCCATGGAAACCCACTGGGTGACTTTGGGCCGGTCACAGACTCTCAGCCCAACCCACCTCACAGGGTTGCTGTTGTTGTGAGGAGAACATGGAGAGGAGGAGGATTATGCCACCTTGGGTTCATTGGAGGAAAAAAAGGCGGGATATAAATGTAATAAATAAATAAATAAAATAAACATTGGGGTGGTGGAAAGCGCTGCAAAGAGCCGCTCTGCCCTCACTGCTCCAGTGGTTGTGGGGTCAGGAGCAATATCTTCCTTGGCTGGACCAGAGGTGACCCTGGGTTCACAGGACCTGATTAAGGGGAGACATGAGAGCACTCTTCAAAGACTTAAAAGGTTGTCACACAGAGGAGGGCCAGGATCTCTTCTCGATCCTCCCAGAGTGCAGGACACGGAATAACGGGCTCAAGTGACAGGAAACCAGATTCCGGCTGGACATCAGGGAAAACTTTCTGACTGTTAGAGCAGTACGACAATGGAACCAGTTACCTAGGGAGGTGGTGGGCTCTCCCACACTAGAGGCCTTCAAGAGGCAGCTGGACAACCCTCTGTCAGGAATGCTTTAGGGTGGATTCCTGCATTGAGCAGGGGGTTGGACTCGATGGCCTTGTAGGGCCCTTCCAACTCTGCTATTCTATGATTCTATGATTCCCTTCATTCCCCCAACTTGCCAAAAATGAGGCACAAGAAATAGCTAACCCTGGAGCTGGTGTGGTTAATTCCCTTCCTATTGGAACAAATGGGAGGGAAAGGAAAGGAACATTGTGCAACATGAGGCAGCTAAAAGGCAAACTTCATGTCCATCAGTTTCACAAGTTGCCTGGGGCAAGTTTTGGCCTGGCAGATAAAATCTGAATAAGCAAGAAGACATGAAAGAGGCAGAACCTTTCCTCAACGTGTAGACTCTTTCGGATGACCTTTAACTGGCTTAACACTTGATTATGCATGTGTTTTCCCCAACACCATAGCAAAGGCCAAGCAACGCTGAAGGTGTCCTCTGGTTGCTCCTTACCAAATGCTAATTTCCTGTGAGCAATTCACGGAGTCTTAGAAGTACTTGAGCCTTCCATAAGCATCTCCTTCATATCACTACTGAATCGTGAAGGTGGCAGTTTGCGACACCAAAAGGTTCCATCTGAGTTTCTCTCAACTTATCCTGAAAAGCTAAATACCCAACTATGGTCATAGCTAGACAGGGTGATATCCTGGGGATTGTCCCGGGATTGTCCCTGTGTGTCCACATGATGCACAGGGGATCCCGGGAGCAGGGAGGGATTATCTCTCCCTTTCTCTGGGATCATAGAATCATAGAATAGCAGAGTTGGAAGGGGCCTACAAGGCCATCGAGTCCAACCCCCTGCTCAAGGCAGGAATCCACCCTAAAGCATCCCTGACAGATGGTTGTCCACCTGCCTCTTGAAGGCCTCTAGTGTGGGAGAGCCCACAACCTCCCTAGGTAACCGGTTCCATTGTCGTACTGCTCTAACAGTCAGGAAGTTTTACCTGATGTCCAGCGGAATCTGGCTTCCTTTAACTTGAACCCGTTATTCCGTGTCCTGCACTCTGGGAGGATCGAGAAGAGATCCTGGCCCTCCTCTGTGTGACAACCTTTCAAGTATTTGAAGAGTGCTCTCATGTCTCCCTTCAATCTCCTCTTCTCCAGGCTAAACCTGCCCAGTTCTTTCAGTCTCTCTTCATAGGGCTTTGTTTTCAGACCCGTGATCATCCTGGTTGCCCTCCTCTGAACACACTCCAGCTTGTCTGCATCCTTCTTGAATTGTGGAGCCCAGAACAGGACGCAATACTCTAGATGAGGCCTAACCAGGGCCGAATAGAGAGGAACCAGTACCTCACGTGATTTGAAAGCTATACTTTTATTAATGCAGCCCAAAATAGCATTTGCCTTTCTTGCAGCCACATCGCACTGTTGGCTCTTGTTCAGCTTGTGATCTACAACAATGCCAAGATCCTTCTCGTTTGTAGTCTTGCTGAGCCAAGTATCCCCCATCTTGTAACTGTGCCTTTGGTTTCTATTTCCTAGATGTAGAACTTGGCATTTATCCCTATTCAATTTCATTCTGTTGTTTTCAGCCCAGCGCTCCAGCCCATCAAGATCCCTTTGAAGTTTGTTTCTGTCTTCCAGGGTATTAGCTATCCCACCCAATTTTGTGTCGTCTGCAAATTTGATAAGCATTCCCTGCACCTCCTCATCCAAATCGTTACCCTTTTTTAATAGTTTTTCCGTAGTCTCGAGATGGTGTTGGATCCCATTCCTCGCCTCCACAGCTCCTGACACAAACATCCCCTTCTTTATTGTATCACTCCGGACAAAATTTTGACATTTATGAGTGCTGGACATCTGATATTCTGCCGTACTGAATATTCTGCCATGGCCTTAAATTCAGTCCTGGTCAGGGGTCACAAATCCCCCTTAAGGCTTCTCCCTTCCCAGACAGTCTAGTCATTATTCCTATTTGAGCTGGCTGCCTTGATCTCGACAGACAAAGCAGGAAATAAATTCAACCCTCCGTCTATCAAGCCGTTCGGAAGATAAACACCGCCAAACTCATTCTAACGCTTTTTAAAATGCGACGGTTCATTTTCAACCGCCGTATTCAGAACAGAAAGGCCTCCTTTATACTAAGAAGCCCTTCTCACTTTGAGTTACGGCCTCCCAAGTGGCTCAGGTAACTGTGATACCTTTGTTCCTCAAACCGGCGTCCGACCAATAAAAACAAGCCTCCGTTGCTGTCTATGAATCCTTCCCACTGTTAATATGGCTCTCGGTACGTGGGTTGAATATTAATAGAGCAAAATAATAATAATTTTTTTTTTTTAAAAAAAAGGACGGGGTGTTTATATTTTCTGGCCTGTGGAATAAGGCGGACGAGGTCATCTTCTCAAAATGACTTTTCTTCACTGTCAAGGTGGATGCAGGCCAACCCCATTTCCATATTGCTTACTCTAGTGGGAACACTGGCCATCATGGTCAAATGAGATGAATAGAAGGGGGATGTTACCAGGCTGTAAAAAACACACACACAACCTCAACTCTGTACTAACAGAAACCAGATGTTTCGCTGGAAAATAAGGTTTTAAACTGACAGTATGACGCAAAAAAGCTTCTGATTTGAGTTAGGGGAGAACAGACGCCTCACTCCCATTCTGATCCATGACTGGCATTAAGGGTAATTGTAACTGGGAAGGGGATCGTTGCTAACCACTGGGCCCTGCTGTTGCTTGTCCTTGCAGTCACTGCCTTGTCATGCCTAACCCTACTGCCCCTGTTTTAGGAGAAGATGTTTCAGGTAATCAATCAGAATCAGATTCAGAACGAGAAGACGCAGCGCCAGACACCAGCCAGCCTGTACCGGTGGGTGAGGAAGCTCTCACAGGCGATTCCCCAGCTGGGAGTCAGCCCTCTCCAGAGCTTATCTCCTCAAGGCCAAATCCTACACACTCAGTGGGAAGTGAGCTTTCTTCCGGAGGTGAGCGTCCCGACAAGCTAGCTGATGCTAGGGTCTGCCAGAAGCTAACACACGGGGCAGAAGGAAGGTGTGAGAAAGTCGGTTCGATTACGCGAGAATCTGCCTCCACACCAGGTTCTCTGAAGTTACGGGCGTTTGGGAAGTGGCTTCCTATTCTTCTTGAGCGGACAATTGTCTTGCTTAGTTTGCATAGTTTTGCCTAGGGGGACGTTTCCAAGAGGTTAGACTCTCTTTAGGTAGAAGAGACGTTTGTTGCTTAATAAGAGCTTTGTGGATTACTTAGCAAGCCTCGTCATTTGCCTCCCATCGAAAGCGGGAGTGTCTGAGAAACACGACATGCCTGCTCACGGTTCCTTCTAAGCAAGTGAGCAGTGAGGAGGTGGGCTCCTGGTTACCCCACTCCTCCTTTACCTCCTGCACTCACCTTTCCCTTTGGGCAGATGGATGGATTGGGAAAGTCACTGGACAGTGGGAACTGCAGCCAGGAAGAGGGAATTGGTGCTCCAGTTTAACTAGGAGAATTTCTAAAATTAATTCCAGAATTGGGGCATGAAATGTTGTCTGGAATTTGCGTCTTATTGATGCGTACATGGGTTTATGGGCATCAGTACAAAAAAGGAGACCCTTGATATAAGTATACATACAAACACAGCACAACGGGTTATTTTTTAGTGGTGGTTTTAGGCAGCTGCAATTCGGCTGGTGGCCACAATTTCCTTCCCCCAATACCTCCAATGTGGCATCAGCGAAGGGGAGAATGTCAGCCACTAGTGGGAGCTGCCATGTTTCTATGACAACCACCATTATTGCACCCCCGCACGCAATGCCCTAGACTCTTCAACATCATTTATCTGCTGTCATATTCATTTTAAATCTGATTTATATGTTCTTGTTAGAGCTTTATCACACCAGCCTTATAGTCTGCATTCACGGAGAATTCAATGCAAAGCACTCAGTTGATGCCTACCTTATAGTCTGCTTTCGCGGTGAAGGACTCTGATGACGTGCACCATGTCCAGCTGGGATTGTAGGTTCCCCCTCCCTCTTAGCGGCGCATTTTGGTGAGCAGAAAGTCCAGTTCTTCTGGTAATGCGCTCAAACGTCAACATGTATTTCTATCCATCTCGTTTTCAGTACGATGTTCTGTGGGTGTGTTTTCAAGGGGCGGTATTGATGATGAAAGACAGCATTGTGCCTTTTCTCCAGTGGGTGTTTTTAAATCCTTTCCTCCTCCTGCTTCCTGCTGCATGCCAGATCCAAACTGCCCCGCTCCCATTGATTTCAACTGCTCCATCACACCTACACAGACTATAAGGCTGGTGTGACAGAGCTCTTTCTTTTCGCCCCATTTGTGAGGCACATGACCTGCAAACGGTGGGAAGGGCTTCCGCGGGGTCCTAAAGCCCTAGCAGCTTCTTTCTCCCCTCCTCTTCTCCCACTTCAAACAACCAATAAACTGTAGGGGGACGTACAAAGGAGATCTGGGGAGTGGGGATAACAAGTTGTGCGAGTGAACCTCAACAGATCACAGCAAGACGCTACAGCAGAGGTGTAAGTTTGCAAGCTTTCATACGCTATATAAACGCTATATAACCGAAGTGGGGAAATTAGAGGGAAAACCAGAATAAAAGCGCAGGTGGGATGAAGCTTTTAGTTTAACATTTTAACGTTGCCGTGTAATCTCAGTGTAGAGTTGTACTGACTACAGCTGTTGGTGGACAATTGAAAGGTGGTTTAAAAATCCTGAAAGGTGGTTTAAAAATCTATTAAACTACCACCATGTCCAGCACGTTGTGAGGAAAACAAAATGAGAGGCAGGAGGAGGCTGGTATGTCCTTACAAGAGTCTAAGGGGGGTGGTAAGAGGGACAAATACTTCATATATATATATATATATATATATATATATATATATATATATCCCTGACATCCCATCTGTCAGGGATGCTTTAGGGTGGATTCCTGCATTGATCAGGGGGTTGGACTCGATGGCTTTGTAGGCCCCTTCCAACTCTGCTATTCTATGATTCTATGATGAGATGTAATGATGGTCACCAATCTGGATTAGAGCAGTACCACAATGGAACCCATGACCTAGAAAGGTTGTGGACTCTCTCACACTAGAGGCCTTCAAGAGGCAGCTAGAAAGCCATTTGTGAGGGATGCTTTAAGGCGGCTTCCTGCCTTGAGCAGGGGGTTGGACTCGATGGCCTTGTAGGCCCCTTCCAACTCTGCTATTCTATGATTCTATGATATATGCGCATCCAGACAAAATTGGCGAGTGTAGGCTATATGTTCAAATGCAGCAACTTGCTACATTTATTTATCCCCTTCGTAAAATGTGGTGTCCAGAACTGGACTCCAGATGCTCATCACCAATTCCCAGAAAAAAGCAAGCCATTTCCTTATAGAGACACACTTTCATTTCTCTGGCCAATTTATCTTTTGCTACTCTCTTTTGCAGATTCTTCACCTCCCCTGGGCATTTTTTCTCCCCTCCCCTCCTCCAGACTTTGCGGCATGTCTCGGCGTCCCCAGGAGAGATTGAGGGCCTTGCAAAATCCCCGGCACAAACAACCAATTCCTGTTCATTTATCATATTTAGCATGCACACTTACACACACACACAGAGCGCCCGCCCGCCCGCTCCCTCCTCCAAAGCCAGGGCCTGCTAAGACATTTCGCTTCTTCCAATTACAAATTAGTCCATTAGGGCTGTCTGCAGCGGGTCCTCTGTTGCCACTTGGTAACGGCTCCGGAGACTTCCGTCATAATCGAAATGGCTCCCTGTGTAGCCATGAGGGCAGATGGAGGCCGCTCGTGGGTAATGAGGTATCACGCTACCAAAGGGCACCGCTTGGGGGTTCATTAGTTAGCCACGGCTGCTAGTGTGTGCATGTGAAAAACAGCGAGAAAAAAGTGGAAAACAAGCTGCTTTATCAACAGTTCATGAAATCTTTTCATAAGTCTGACATTTTCTTGCCTGCTTTCCTTCTTTCTTTCGTCCTCCCCGAACCCATGAACTTTGTTAAACTTCCCTGATTTTCTGAGCAATCTGCAGATGAGGATTGGGGAAAGCAGGAAAAAAAGATAGCAACACAAGAGGAAAACCGACATAAAAAATATTACCCATCACTTGGGAAGGTCAGGGCCCAGGATTGCCCCAGAGGACATGTTGCTTGACCCACTTGTCCATAGGAATAACATTGTAGTGTGTTCACAGGATGCTTTTAGGATGGTTTTTTAAGGATGTTTTAATAATGTATACTACTTCTTTAATCAGTATTTTATGTATTTTATACTTACTGTTGTTTCCTGCCTCGATCAAAACCCTCTCATTTCTTAGTGGACCTGTTTTGGCTATAGTCTTGTCAACATGCAATACATAAGTTTGCTATTAGGAGTCTTTTTTCCCCTTTAGGGTTCCATAGGTTCACTCTGGCTGGCATTCCACACCTTCCAAACGATGAGAATTTCTCAAAATTAGTAACATAGAATCCTAGAGTTGGAAGGGGCCTACAAGGCCATCGAGTCCAACCCCCTGCTCAATCAGGGATCCGCCTTAAAGCATCCCTCACAGATGGCTTTCTAGCTGCCTCTTGAAGGCCTCTAGTGTGGGAGAGCCCACACCCTTTCTAGGTCATGGGTTCCATTGTGGTACTGCTCTAACAGTCAGGAAGCTTTTCCTGATGTGCAGCCGGAATCTGGCTTCCTGTCACTTGAGCCCGTGATTCCATTCCTGCACTCTGGGATGATCGAGAAGAGATCCTGGCCCTCCTCTGTGTGACAACCTTTCAAGTGTTTGAAGAGTGCTCTCATGTCTCCCTTCAGTCTTCTGGAATGAGAACATGTACAGTGCTCCCGAATTCCTCCAGCCATTTGGAAACGTAGTGTATGGGTGAGTGGGTGGGTCAGTGGAGGATAGGTGCAATGAACATACATATCTGTATTAATAACAACACAAAAGGAATGCGTTTACAGTATAATTGCACCAGTGTGGTGTAGTGGCTAAAGTGTCAGACTGTGAGTCGGGAGATCTGGGTTCTAGTCCCCACTCGGCCATGAAACCCCACTGGGTGACTTTGGGCCAGTCACAGCCTCTCAGCCCAACCCACCTCACAGGGTTGTTGTTGTGAGGATAAAGTGGAGAGGAGGAACAGGATTATGCACGCCACCTTGGCTTCCTTGCAGGAAGACAGGTGGGATATAAATGCAATAAATAAATAAATAAAAATAAAATACTTTTTGAGCAGTGTTTTCCTAACGTTTGCGTGTGCTTCTATACTTAATGGAAGGAACCTTGATATAAATGAATTTGCAATCACAACCTAATTGCTTTCTTTTTCCTTTTTCTGTTTTTGCAGGGTTTACCAAAGGTCCTGAAATACCCTTGGGAATCATTTTATAGTGTAGCAGCAGGCTCTTAATCAGTCAATATTGGTAAAATATATTTGAGGGGAAGTCATTAAGAAACAGAGAGTTCTGTGGTCTATACTAACTAAGCTGCAAAATACGTTGTATGGACAAAAGTGACAATATGGCCCAGGATTGCGTGAGACCATTGATGGAGGAAGAGGAGGAGCTGTTGTGGGTGGGGAACGGGGGACGGTATATTGAGAATAGCTACATTTGGGTATACAAGATGAAGAACCTTAATTTCTGGTGTTCCCACACTAACTCAATCCTCAATAGCTCAAACCTCCAGTTCAAGGCAATGCTGTACTTCAGGAATCGGGGGCCCTTTGTGTCAGCGCTGATATCAATTCATATTGGTAATGTGTTTGGATGGGGTCATTCATGAATTAAAGAGCTGGAGCAAAACGCACCTGCACAAAACCCTGTGCAGGATTTCAGACCGAAAACTGGTTACCACAGTGTGTTCCTAATGCACTGATCCGCGAGCCCCTGCCAAAGGAAGTGAGGCAGGGGGCTACCAGGAGGAGGGCCTTCTCTGCTGTGGCACCCCGGCTGTGGAATGAGCTCCCTAAGGAGGTTCGCTTGGCACCTACATTATATGCTTTTAGACGCCAGGTGAAGACCTTTTTATTCTCCCAGCATTTTAACAGTCTATAAATACATTTTAACTGGGTGTTTTAAATTTGTAAATTTTGCATTGCTGCTGTTTTGATCTGGTTGAGCTTTTATATTGTATTTTATAGTATGGTTTTTATACTGTTGTTTCATACTTGGAATGTTTTTAATTTTTGTGAACCGCCCAGAGAGCTCCGGCTATTGGATAGAATGTAATAAATATATTACATTAGAAGTATAGAAATGTAATAAATAAATAAATAAATAAATAAATAATAAATACATTTGCCACCTGTAAATAAAACCAGCTAATGTAGAATTCTAAAATCTGTGGCAACATTCTGCTAAGAAGAAGTTCAGAAACATCCGTGAGGGTTATCACGGCCTGTTTGTGACTTCAGGCCTGTCCGTTGGCTCCCGGGCGAAAATATGGCTAAAATGGAACATCCATTGGTAACAATTGTTGCACTCTAAAACCTTGTGTAGCCTACTAACTCAAGCACAGAAGAGTGTAGACATGAATTATAGAATCATAGGGCTCGCCTACACCAAGCAGGATATTCCACTACAAAAGCGGTATATAAAAGGCAGGAGCCACACTGTTGCTTTATAGCGGTATTGAAGTAGGGTGACCATATGGAAAGGAGGACAGGGCTCCTGCATCTTTAACAGTTGCAAAGAAACGGGGATTTCAGCAGGTGTCATTTGTATATATGGAGAACCTGGTGAAATTCCCTCTTCATCACCACAGTTAAAGCTGCAGGAGATATACTAGAATGACCAGATTTAAAAGAGGGCAGCTTTAACGGTTGTGATGAAGAGGGAATTTCACCAGGTTCCCCATATATACAAATGACAACTGCTGAAATTTCCTTTTCAATGCAACTGTTAAAGATACAGGAGCCCTGTCCTCCTTTTCATAGGGTCACCCTAATTGAAGTGCACTGACAACTGTTGGGGCCCATTGACACAGACCATATGTTGCTTTCGTAGTGTTACATCCTGCTTGGTATAGGTGTGTCCTGGGCCCCAACAGTTGTCAGTGCACTTCAGTACCACTATAAAGCCATTGTGTGGCTCCTGCCTTTTATATACTGCTTTCGTAGTGAAATATCCTGCTTGGTGTTGATGAGCCCATAGAATAGTAGAGTTGGAAGGGGCCTATAAGGCCATCGAGTCCAACCCCCTGCTCAACGCAGGAATGTCTGCGTTCCATGAAGAATGTCTATGGAGGTGGGAGGTGTTCTAGGACTGTGCTCTCCTAATCAGGAAAATGTACATTTATGAGCTTTGCTTCCTCTGTTTCTCCACCCCTGGTTAAACATAGATATGGATTATTTATTGGAGGAGGAGGAGGAGGAGGAAGAAGTGGTGGTGGTGTGTGTGGATACTAGAGGAAAGACATTTTATCAATGTCATAAAAATCTAACATCCATTGGTCTCCTAAAATGAAATTAATAATCTGTGTAAAAAGTATCATTAGGAGATAAGTGACATTTTCAGGCTTTGATTTGTATCGCCTGGAAACCCAGCTTCCACGCCTTTGAAACCGCTCCAGCCCTATCCATCTTAATTAAAACATACCAAAACCTTGGTGACCCCTGCTGGAGTGGTCCATCAAATTCCCTTTCGCCCCCCCCCCCTCCTCCTGCAATATCCTTCCAAAAGCATGCGACGTCTCCTGCAGCCTTTGCTCATAATGAAAGGAGAAGGGAGGCATTGCTCCGTGTCATATTCAAATTCAATCTGGGATTTCAATACTCCCTGATTATCAGGGAGCCTTGCCATTCACTAATAAATTTCTCCTTCATCTCACTCTGAATAGACCAGACATCTCACTTAAATACTGAAAGTGTGTGTGGGGGTGGGGGTGGGGCAGAGGATGAAGAGAGAAGGAGGTCTCATTACATAGCTAGAAATGCAAAATATAAAAACTGAGGGGAGGGGAGGGGAAGGAAGGAAAGGAGGAGGACCAGAGCACAACAGCACATGCTTATAGCTTCGTCACACCAGCGTTATACTGTGCAATCACTGCGAATTGAGTGCAAAGGACTCCGAAGTTTTCCAGCTTATAATCTGCTTTGACTGTGAAGCACTGCTTTAATTGTGCTATAAAGCCAAAAGACCCGCCCTATTTTGCTACTACTTTTGGAGCGAATCATTTGTTGTTCTCCGAGCGGCCACTGGGGGCGCAGGAGCCGGATTTGATAGGTTTGAAGAACAAATTAAACAAATGCTTACATCTGCGTAGGTTTTAAGGGTAAAGACATCAAAATCGGCACAGTAATAGATATTAAGGAGAGCTTTAAGCATACCAAATTTGAAACAGATTGGTTCATCCGTTGATTTTTTAATGATTTTTTACATTTCGCCCCTTAAACCCTTTTCCTCGTATGCACACCCAAAGGGTGTGTGCCCACCAACATGTCCAGCCCCCAAGGCGGTGTGCCCACCAACACGTCCATCCCCCAAGGGGGTGTGCCCACCAACACGTCCATCCCCAAGGGTGTGTGCCCACCAACATGTCCATCCCCAAGGGGGTGTGCCCACCAACATGTCCATCCCCCAAGGGTGTGTGCCCACCAACATGTCCATCCCCAAGGGGGTGTGCCCACCAACATGTCCATCCCCCAAGGGTGTGTGCCCACCAACATGTCCATCCCCCAAGGGTGTGTGCCCACCAACATGTCCATCCCCCAAGGGTGCGTGCCCACCAACATGTCCATCCCCAAGGGGGTGTGCCCACCAACATGTCCATCCCCCAAGGGGGTGTGCTCACCAACATGTCCATCCCCAAGGGGGTGTGCCCACCAACATGTCCATCCCCCAAGGGGGTGTGCCCACCAACATGTCCATCCCCCAAGGGGGTGTGCCCACCAACATGTCCATCCCCCAAGGGGGTGTGCCCACCAACATGTCCAGCCCCCAAAGGGGCGTGCCCACCCAAACATGGCTTTGGTCATGTCTGATTTCACAGCTCATAATTAAACAAACCTGTTCTACATAACATCTTAATGTTAAAATCACTGAAATAAAGAATAAGTGAGACATTCAATGTATCTGAAATTAACTTCACTCGTTCCTTCTTTTGTAGCTTTTGCTGGGATTTGAAGCTTTTGCTATACTATGTGTGATACAGTTTTCCCGTCCTTCAAATATCTTTTCTGACTGCAAATCCATAGAATCATAGAATAGTAGAGTTGGACGGGGCCTATAAGGTCATCGAGTCCAACCCCCTGCTCAATGCAGGAATCAATATGATTGCCTTCGGTACTGGGCACCTTGTCTGGAGGATGGGGGCACCATTTTCTCTTTTGTCTCAGGCAGCTAAATGTTCTGGGATTTTCAACTTAGGTCTGACGGAGGAAATACCCATAATTCAGCAGGGAAAACAACAAAACCAACGGTTATGTTCAGATCTCATGACCCAGTGCTAGAAGTTATGTTGCTCCTCCCCCAGCAAGACGTGAACTTACGAAATGCATTTGAGGAACAATCAAGGGAAAAGAGAGGAAATTGTTTTCAGAAAGCCCTTAAAACCACCAAATCCACCCCACCTTCCCCCTAAATAAAGCTATCACCTCATTATCAGCATCCTCCTCTATATTTCTCCCAACCTTTCAAAACCAAGCTGAGATCTGTAAGTGTACCCATCAAAGAAACATTTGGAAAACAACCCAACGCCCATCACTGAATGAACTGCTAAAAAATAAACCAAACCAAATCAAAATAAAACTGCAATTATTAAGCAGAACAAGGGATTTGCTAACCAAGCAACTTTGAGGTTCAAGTCGTTACGGCTCATTCAAAGGAGTCAAATATCTTCTCCAGTTACTTGCTGGAATTCATCAAACATCTGAAGGCATTTTATTAGCCTTGTAAATGTGGAATGTGCATGCAAGCTCAGCTACAGTGTAAGATCCTAAATCCTTTTAGCTATTTCACATTGGACCCGTGAACAAACTAAAAATAAAAAGATGCTTACCTTTAATCTCCTTTTGTTTGGCCTCAACATCTGTTCTTGGATAATGAAGACCAGTGATGTGCACACCTGAAAACCAACAGCACATGCCTGTACATAGCTAATCAGAAGTAAGCCACACTGAGGCCTTAGCTAGACCAGGCTACATCCCGGCGCGATATCGTCTGTGTGCGTCCAGATGACGCACAGGGGATCCCGGGATCAGGGAGGGATCATCCCCCCCTGCCCCGGGATACAGCCCTCCCCTTTTGCCCCGAGAACGCAGAGCGCGTGGCCCGTTTCTGCGGGTTTACCCGGCTTGTATCTAACCGTCGCATAGAAAAGGGAATTTCAGCCAGTGTCATTTGTATGCCTGCAGCACCTGGTGAAATTCCCTCTTCACCACAACAGTTAAAGCTACAGCGTGACCAGATACAAAAGAAGGCAGGGCTCCTGCCGCTTTAACTGTTGGGATGAAGAAGGAATTTCACCAGGTGCTGCATGCCTACAAAGGACGCCTGCTGAAATTCACTTTCCGATATAATTGTTAAAGATACAGGAGCCCTGTCCCCCTTTCCATATGGTCACCCTAAGTGGTGTTCTCCTACTGCCTGTCTCATATTAAAGTTTTCATTTCCAGTAACACATAAAAATAGCATGCCTCCAGAGGACAACCAAAGCCCGGAATATCAAACAAAAATCCTGCTACAATACCAGCTCCAGGTTTTCTGTGTTCTGTCTGGAATCTAAGTGCATGAACAGTGAACATGCCCAGCTGGAAAAAACAAAACAAAAGTAGAGAGTTCCATTGGGAAGGAAGGGTAAAATCTTCCTTCCCAGTTGAGCAGGGGGTGGGGGGGACTTGTAGGTTGACCCTATGAAAAGGAGGACCGGGCTCCTGTATCTTTAACAGTTGAATAGAAAAGGGAATTTCAGCAGGTGTCGTTTGTATATATGGAGAACCTGGTGAAATTCCCTCTTCATCACAACAGTTCAAGCTGCAGGAGCTATACTAGAGTGACCAGATTTAAAAGAGGGCAGGGCTCCTGCAGATTTAACTGTTGTGATGAAGAGGGGATGTCACCAGGTTCCCCATATATACCAATGACACCTGCTGAAATTTCCTTTTAATACAACTGTTAAAGAGACAAGAGCCCGGTCCTCCTTTCCATTGGGTCACCCTAGGAACTTGGCATTGGGCTACCAGCTAGGTCACCGTTCTCTGTTCATAAGTGTCTTACAGCTCCCTTCGGCCATAGATCATGGCATAAACTGAACTGTCAAGGAGACAGGAACTGCTCACCCTGCAATCCTTTCACAAAATGTTGATGGGGGTGCATAAGAACATAAAAAGTACCATGTTGGATCAGACCAAGGGTCCATCTGGATCAACCTTGAGCCGATTTCTATGCTTGTTCTTCACGTAACAAAATGTCGAAAATGTTTGTTCACAAAGATATGTGGAACAAAAGGGAACGAGATGTTTCAAAGCTTTTTCACCTGACTTCTTATAATCAGGAAAAACTTTCACCCAGAATTGGTCCAGTGTATATTCTTTGAAAAATGATTTCAATGAACCATCACAAGTCACGTCAACAAGTGCATCTCGCTCTTCCGCAGAGAGAGTTGTTAGTTGTACGTCACCACATTCAAAAGGATTCCTTCTCCGTGAATTTTCAGGATTAGGTGCAGGGAAGGAATCTCTGAAGCTAGTCGCTAAATCACGCAGGGGCTCAGTGATGTTATGTTTCACTTCTGGTAGGAATTCATCGTCAGTGGACTCCAGAAATGAATGGTGAATACATGAATGGTGCCATGGACCCCCTGGGTGGGTTACGCGGCCCCCCTGGGGTCCACGCACCACCAATTGGGAACTACTGGGATAGAAATACTGGGCTAAATTGACAAATACAATGGTATAAGACAGCTTCCTATGTTCCTATGTTCCTTTTCTCTTCAAATGATATATTTCATGCTCTCCTTTCATTGTTGAGGGCTATTTATTGTTGTTACTCCTCCACAACCACTATTAGCAACAACAGGCCCCCACCTATCTCCATAGAAATTTCCACCTATAGCAAAACAAGTCAAAACGCACAGGTTCTCTTATTCTCACGAAATGGTTCGACAAGTGCTTTTTTTTTTTTTTTAAAGAGAGCCTCTTCCTGCCACAGAAGATGGAGAGAGGAATGACAGAGAGGGAAAGTTAGGCCCTTCTCTTCAAAACAAAGACATGCTTCCAGCTGCCTTCAGTTTGGCAGAAGGCTAGAAAAAAAACCTTGAATCTTGAAAGCATAATAGGGTAGAGGACTCAGCACACACACGAAAAAGAATTGATTTCGCCTCTAATGAGAGACTGGGGTCACAAGTTAAGGTGTTCTTTAGATTTAATGCTCGAAAGACACCGTACGCCCCCCGCAAAAAAAGTCCTCAAAAATGTACAGTGAGGAAGCCTTGCTTGCGGTGCTGTTACGATGGAATAAATGATGCTGTTTCATGAACTTTTTTTTTTTTTAAAAAAACCCACGTTCTGACAGTTATGTGTAACACAGATCCTTTAGCAGAGATGGTTAAAATTATATCCAGGATGTTCTTTGAAGGTGGAACCAATTGCTAGCTTCTCAGGCCTCAGCTAAACCTGAGGTTTATCTCGGGATCGTCCCGGGGTCATCCCTGTTCATCTAAATGACACACAGGGGATCCCGGGAGCAGGCACGGACGACCCCGGGATAAATCTTAGGTCTAGCTAAGGCCTCAGTGGCCTTCCCTGCTCAGACGGCTTAAATCATGGGTAGGAACCAGATGTTTAGGACTACCATTCCTGTCACCCAGGACTGTTTGCCATGGTTGCTGGGGAAGATGGGAGTTGTAGTCCAAATATTTGGACGCTGCCTACCCCTGCCTTAGATGTACAGTGGTGGCCAAAATTGTGGACACTTCTTGAAATGTTCGTGTTTTGCAACTTTGCCTGCTTTTAGAAAATGTTCCGTTTCACGAAATTCAAATGTTTATATATCAATGGAAAGACCTGATTCACGGAATACAACCGCCCTGCTTCTTTTCAATCCACTCTTTTCTTCGGTGCCATTGCTGTATTTATGATGGACGTACGTACACTTTTAATTTGAGAAATACTTCCAATATTCACACCATCTCCCATGGCGCTTCAGTTACAGAACAAACAGCAAAACGGACCTTTCCCCAACTTGAAACAGGGGCCACAGCTAGACCTAAGGTTCATCCTGGGATCATCCAGGGTTCATCCCTGCCTGAGCACTGGATCCCCTGTGTGTCACCTAGATGAACAGGTTTGACCCCTGGACGATCCAGGGATAAACCTTAGGTCTAGCTACGGCCAGGATGTCTCGCAGCTACTGCCATGGGATTGGTCCCCAGAACAAGGACTGTGATTGGCCAGTAGGGTTTGCAATTCCAATCCTCTTCTTCACTCAATCACACGTGCATTTGTTTCTAGACTAAAGTAAGCCTAACTTTTTTTTGTACTGCAGATATCTGCATTCTGGTTTTTTGTATTGAATTCAGCATTACATTCTCTTTCCATTGATCTATAAACATTTGAATTTCGCGAAACGGAACATTTTCTATAACCATGCAAAGTTGCAAAGTTGCGAAACATGAACATTTCAAAAAGTGTTCACAATTTTGGCCACCACTGTATAATAGGGCACAGAGTGGGCTAATATATATCTGGACTACAACTCTCAGAAGCCCTAAGGTCAGAGCTATACCAAGCAGGCTATAACACTTTGAAAGTGGTTTGAAAATGGTATATGGAATGTGTCGTGGGCCCCAACAGTTGTCAGTGCACTTTAATACGGTTATAAAGCAGGAGTTTAGATCCTGTCCTAGTCAGCATCACCAATGGTGAGAGCCACAAATTGCCCATGCCTATGTTAAGGAATCACATCTGTTTATTTGAGTAGGTCCACAGAAAGAACTGGGCATGTTTAGCCTGGAGAAGAGAAGATTGAGGGGAGACATGATAGCAGTCTTCAAATACTTAAAAGGGTGTCCCACAGAGGAGGGCCAGGATCTCTTCTCGATCCTCCCAGAGTGCAGGACACGGAATAACGGGCTCAAGTTAAAGGAAGCCAGATTCCAGCTGGACATCAGAAAAAACTTCCTGACTGTTAGAGCTGTACGACAACGGAACCTGTGACCTAGGGAGGTGGAGGGCTCTCCCACACTAGAGGCCTTCAAGAGGCAGCTGGACAACCCTCTGTCAGGGATGCTTTAGGGTGGATTCCTGCATTGAGCAGGGGGTTGGGCTCGATGGCCTTGTAGGCCCCTTCCAACTGTACTATTCTATGATTCTATGATTTTATATGTTGTATTTTATAATATTTGTTTATTCTATACTGTTCTCTGCCTTCTCCCTCCCTTCTCCAGAGGGAGAAGCAGGTAAGAAATCAAATTATTATTATTATTATTATTATTATTATTATTATTATTATTAGCGAGGAGAAACAAAATTCTTCTATATCCCTAGAAATGGACTGAGCTGTCCACCCCTTTAAGGACTTTAGTAAGGCAATTCTGAAGTAGATACACGTGTCAAAATGTATATATGGTGAAGCTGAGGAGGACAAAGTAGTGCTGATGAGATAACGCAAGGTCCAGAAAGTGGGTGGACTTTTCACCCTTCAAAAGTGGGGCCTTCATGAATTTGTGACTTCAGTTCTTCCCCCCCGCCCCCCGTCATAAAAATAGTCTTCAGGTTGAGTCATTCTAATTTCCATTTGCTTTAAGAAAAGTGGCTGCTTGATGCCATTTACAATAAGTGGACGTTAATTAATGCTAAATTACAATAGAATTTCTGTTGAATTGGATCTGACATCTACATTAATAGCTAGCAAGTTCATTCTGATTAATGTTATCACAGCTGTTAAGTGCTGGGATTTATAATCATTTGCCAAGGGTGCTAACTCAAAGCTCTTTAGTCAGATTTTCCTTGAAAAGAAAGAAGCATAAAATGTAATGAAAGTCTACCATTAATTTAAATAAGTATTTTGTTACATATAAATAGCGTGTGCGTGTGCTAAAGAGACTACATTGATGCACTACTGAAGAAAAAAAAAGTAAGAAATGGAAAATTGGACATTTCTACTAGCTCTGGATTTGCATATATGAGAAATTAATAGCTATTTCGAAACATTACAGAAATAAAGAAAGTCTTGCCTTCTTTAAAGAAACAAGCACCAATATAGTATATTTGGAAGGGGAATGCGCACACACCAGAATGAGAAGCATACACAGAGTCACATTTTTATCCATAAGCTACAACATTTTACCATAAACAACAAAAATATCTGTATTCTGCAATGACCAATTTGTGCAGGCCTCTGGGGCCATAGCTAGACCGAAGGTTTATCCCTGGATCGTCCAGGGGTCAAACCTGTTCATCTAGGTGACACATAGGAGATCCAGTGCTCAGGCAGGGGCGGACCCTGCATGATCCCAGGATAAACCTTAGGTCTAGCTGTGGCCGAGGAAACTTTGTAGCTACGTGGTAACTCATCTTTCTTATATATAGGGCAAGGTTAACATGGTCCCTGGGCTGAGGGTAAAGCAGGTTGTGGGCTCTCCCACACTAGAGGCCTTCAAGAGGCAGGTGAACAACCCTCTGTCAGGGATGCTTTAGGGTGGATTCCTGCATTGAGCAGGGGGTTGGACTCGATGGCCTTATAGGCTCCTTCCAACTCTACTATTCTACGATTCTATGATTCTACGTCCGTACCGATTTCCAGTTGTTGAGGGTGGCTTAAGAACATAAGAAGTGCCCTGATGCTGGATCAGACCAAGGGTCCATCTAGTCCAGCACTCTGTTCACACAGTGGCCAACCAGCCATCGGCCAGGGATGAACAAGCAGGACATGGTGCAACAGCACCCTCCCGCCCATGTTCCCCAGCAACTGGTGCACACGGGCTTACTGCCTCAAATACTGGAGATAGCACACAACCATCAGGGCTAGTAGCCATGGATAGCCTTCACCTCCAGGAATTTATCCCACCCCCTTTTAAAGCCATCCAAATTGGTGGCCATCACTACATCTTGTGGTAGTGAGTTCCATCATTTAACTCTGTGCTTTGTGAAGAAGTCCTTCCTTTTATTTGTCCTGAATCTCCCACCCATCAGCTTCATGGGATTGACCCCGGGTTCTAGCTTCTTGAATCACGTCCTGCCCGCCTCAGCCCACAACTCTTGAGTAAGTGAAGGAATCGGCCCCAAGGAAATCTGTGCCCCATACTCCGGGTCCCGCAGCCCTGAGTGATGGATCACATTAGAGGTGCCCCCTGGGTATTTATCAACCTCCCTACTTGTTCAGCTCCTTTGCTGCACATTCCGGCCTAAATTTTAACTAGCCCAATTCCTACTTAAGAGTGCCCCTGGCACTGTTTACATTTCAGCAGCCCTCAACCAGAGGTGTAGAGTAAGCAAAAAAACCCTGCAGGCTTAATCCAATCTGTTTTAGTTTTCTCCCTTATTTATTTATTTATTTATTTATTTATTTATTACATTTGATCAATAAACACCACACAAAAGCAAATCGTGATCTCTTTTCTGCAGTGTTTTGTCAATATGCATTGTTAACTTGCGAAGGGATACAAATGAACTGAAAGGTGAGAGCAAACCATGTAATTGCAATGTACAATGGATTATCTAGACTTACATATTTAGAGTAGACTTTAGTCCCAATTTTTTTTCCAATAGGTATACTCTAAATACGTCTAAGCCTGGATCCAACTAAATGGCCTGGTTCAGACAACACACTAAACCATGCTGCTTAACATCAAAATGGTTCCATTAACCATTTTGTGGTTAAGCAGCATAGAATCATAGTATAGTAGAGTTGGAAGGGGCCTATAAGGCCATCGAGTCCAACGCTCAGTGCTGGAATCCACCCTAAAGCATACCCGACAGATGGTTGTCCAGCTGCCTCTTGAAGGCCTCTAGTGTCGGAGAACTCACCACCTCCCTAGGACACTGGTTCCATTGTCATACTGCTCTAACAGCCAGGAAGTTTTTCCTGCTGTCCAGCTGGAATCTGACTTCCTGTCAGTTGAGCCCGTTATTCCGTGTCCTGCACTCTGGGAGGATCGAGAAGAGATCCTGGCCCTCCTCTGTGTGACAACCTTTCAAGTATTTCATAGAATCATAGAATGGTAGAGTTGGAAGAGGCCTGTAAGGCCATTGAGTCCAACTCCCTGCTCAATGCAGGAATCCACCCTTAAGCATACCTGACAGAGGGTTGACCAGCTGCCTCTTGAAGTCCTCTAGTGTGGGAGAGCCCACCACCTCCCTAGGTAACTGTTTCCATTGTCGTACTGCTCTAACAGTCAGGACGTTTTTCCTGATGTCCGGCCGGAATCTGGCTTCCTGTAACTTGAGCCCGTTATTCTGTGTCCTGCAATCTGGGAGGATCGAGAAGAGATCCTGGCCCTTCTCTGTGGGACAACCTTTTAAGTACTTGGAGAGTGCTCTCATGTCTCCCCTCCATCTTCTCTTCTCCAGGCTAAACATGCCCAGTTCTTTCAGTCTCTCTTCATAGGGCTTTGTTTCC
Source organism: Elgaria multicarinata webbii (assembly GCF_023053635.1). Classification (NCBI taxonomy): domain Eukaryota; kingdom Metazoa; phylum Chordata; class Lepidosauria; order Squamata; family Anguidae; genus Elgaria; species Elgaria multicarinata. The sequence goes on from NC_086192.1 coordinate 11,577,891, forward strand.
AGACCCCTGATCATCCTGGTTGGCCTCCCCTGAACCTCTTCCAGCTTGTCTGCGTCCTTCTTGAAGTGTGGTGCCCAGAACTGGACGCAATACTCTAGATGAGGCCTAACGCATGGTTTAGCATATTGCCTGAACCAGGCCAATATTTGAAATTAGAAACACAACAATTCCTATTCTTAAAAATAAATGCCCCAAATCCAAGCTGGCAGGGTTAAGTGGTACCCGCAACTACACAGTTCCAAATACTCAGCTGACTATCAAAATGCTTCACACATATCCTTAGTACGCCACACACCCAGCCCCTGAAACCGAGTCACAACTATACATTAACTACAGAGCTATACAGACTCCCTACCTGCAAAGAACTGACAGGACAAATAAGTCACCAGAAACCCTGCAGGATTAAATTACTTATTAGTGAATCCAGTGCAAGTGGAGTCTACAAATGATACCTTAGAAAAATAGTCTTATCTCCATGAGGCCCAATTTCTCCAGCTAATGTAATAAAGCCAACTCAATTAGGAGGCCGATGTTATGCGTAAGCCACTTCTGGAATGCAATCCACACACCTCATTCACAACTGTCTTCGTTTTACGTGCCTCCTTACTGGCATCTAAAGGTAAAGGCACCAGCTGACTTTGAGGAACGGAACCGATTCGGAGCCAAATAATCTAGGAAAAGATGCCGTGTAATCTAGAGATGCAACTGCACATGAACGTGAAGTCCCTAGAAGTAGGTTTTTGAAAATGTCATGGATGTTCATGGCTAGGTGCTGTATTTTCTTCTAGCAATGTATCTTTGGTATGTGGTCAATAGGGCAGGGCTCCTGCAGCTCTAACTGTCGTGACGAAGAGGGAGTTCCACCATGTGCTGCCTGAGTACAAATGACACCTGCTGAAATCCTCTTTTCTATACAACTGTTAAAGATAAAGGAGCCCTGTCCTCTTTTCCATAGGGTCACCCTAGGCTTACTGCCAGGATTCCCCTCCACTTGCATTCAGACTCCCATGCTGATGTTATCGGCTGATACGCCAGCTGCGCCCCTTCCTAGAGTCGGAAGACCTCAAGAGCACGCGCTGGACCTCTGCAATGCTTTCTACATGGGGCTACCTTTGTGCCTAGTCCAGAAACTTCAACTAGTTCAAAATATGGCAGCCAGGCTGGTCACCGGTACACCTAGGAGTGACCACATTACACCAACTTTAAAATCACTTCACTGGCTGCCAATTAGTTTCCAAGCGAAGTATAAAGGGTTGGTTATCACCTTTAAAGCCCTACATGGTTTGGGTCCAGGCTACCCCACAACCTCTCCAACAGTTTGCTGACTGCTGATTATTTATCTTATTCAATCTAACCGGAGTTAGGTACCACCTCCATATAATTTTAAAATAATTCTCTTTTATTCTTACTGACATATTTCTCAACGCTCTTTGTTTCCATAGTCCCTCCCAGCCCTGTTGTCCTATTTGTACATTCAAATCTGTCTCCCAAACCATTTTGCCTGAATTATCCATCAACCCTTTCTCCACCAATATTCTATATATTGCGTTGTGACTCTTTTAACCCAAGTTTTCATTTAAAATTCCAGCTTGTATTAAGGCCAGCCGACTTCAGCGCCATTTCCTGGGTAGGAAGGTGGGCTATAAATGAAATAAATAAACCAACGGCATAGCTTTGGTTTGCCTTTACGAAAACCTAGCCCTAACGCCAGTGGATGTCCTTGCACGGCAGGGGTAAAGCAACGAAGAAGGTAGAGAAAAAGCTGAGACAGTTTGGACTGCTGACATTGAGTCTCCTTGGTGCAGGCAGTTAGACCCTTGGAGGTATCCGTCAGCATGCCTGCCTCAAGCACAGGCAGGAGTCAGGGAACTTGCTGCAGAAGCTAGTAAAATTTTAATGCACTCTGTAGTGTGGCCATGTCATACTCACTCATGGCAAATAATCCCCGATGCCTGCAGAGGTAAAATGGAGCTGTAACGTGCTTGCCTCCTAACCTGAGCTGACAGCAATGATGTACGACTACCATTAGCGGAAAATATCACTTCAACTAACCCATGATCCAGCTCCGCTAAGGGTCATATTATCCATGAGGAACAAATTACATTCCCAAAGTAAATACGAATTTTCAACCTAAAATGGGCACCGAAAAGGAGAAAGGAAGAAAGGGAGGCGTGTGTATGTGTGTTGGGTGTGCGTGTGTGCGTGTGTGTGTGGGGGTGGGTGGGGGGAGGCAAGTGTTACCTATGACAATGAGTTGCTGAGTGACGAAGATGACAGAAGACAGAATGGATCACCTCCAGAGAGAATGTCGCAGACCACTGAGTAGGCGCCTGGGCCTGGGAAGCTCACGGCTCCCCTCCTCTTTGCCCCTCGGTATCAAGTGCATAATCTTCTTAATACCAGGATTTGGGCTTGGATTTTATCACCTTTCCTGCATGTGGAGCCCTCTGCATACAGTGCTTCCAAGGAGAACGGCGGCAAGAACAATATATCCTTACCATAGGCATGCACAAAGGGAGTGCCGGGAGTGCCCAGGCACATCCTAATGTCTCAAGCAATTAGTGCTGAATTGAGGGTGGCATTGAGTAGGGATCCAGAAGTGGATCTCCAGCTGCCTTCCCGCTGCTCCGCTATCACGCCCCTGACAGTGCGCCATTGCCTCCGGCAGCAGGAGCAAAAAGGAATCATTCTGCTGGGAGCCCCTCCGCCAAGGGCCACACTTCAAAGAGCCCTGCTGAGGCCTATTCTCAGGGTCTTGACCCTGCTGCTTGAGTCGCCAGGGACTGAATTGTCAGGGCAACTGCATAACAGGCCTTTGCTCTATCGCTGAACTCCATGGCCCCTTTAAAGCATGAATGGGAAAAGTGTGGCCCTCCAGAAGTTGGAAGTCATAGAATCATAGAATAGTAGAGTTGGAAGGGGCCTCTAAGGCCATCCAGTCCAACCCCCTGCTCAATGCAGGAATCCACCCTAAAGCATCCCTGACAGATGGTTGTCTATCTGCCTCTTGAAGGCCTCTAGTGTGGGAGAGCCCACCACCTCCCTAGGGAACTGGTTCCATTGTTGTACTGCTCTAACAGTCCAATTCCTGTGGGGTCCACCCAGCATGACTGATAGAAGTCAGAGACCGGCAACATCTGGGGGGCCTTGGTTCCCCACCTGTCACTTGTAGGGCTCATCTACACCAAGCAGGATATTCCACTACGAAAGCGGTATATAAAAAGCAGGAGCCACGCTATTGCTTTATAGTGGTATTGAAGTGCACTGACAACTGTTGGGGCCCATGACATATACCATATTCTGGTTTCATACCACTTTCATAGTGTTATATCCTGCTTGGTGTAGATGGGTCATGGGCCCCAACAGTTCTCAGTGCACTTTAGTACCATTATAAAGCAATAGTGTAGATCCTGCAGTAGACTTCAATACTGCTATGAAGCAGTAGTGTGGCTCCTGCCTTTTATATACCGCTTTCATACTGGAATATCCTGCTTGGTGCAGATGAGCCCGTAGTATCCCTTACTGTTTAGCAGACATGATTAGCAACCAGGATGCTTAGCAACCAGGATGATCAGGGGTCTGGAAACAAAGCCCTATGAAGAGAGACTGAAAGAACTGGGCATGTTTAGCCTGGAGAAGAGAAGATTGAGGGGAGACATGAGAGCACTCTTCAAAGACTTAAAAGGTTGTCCCACAGAGGAGGACCAGGATCTCTTCTCGATCCTCCCAGAGTGCAGGACACGGAATAACGGGCTCAAGTTACAGGAAGACAGATTCCGGCGGGACATCAGGAAAAACTTCCTGACTGTTAGAGCAGTTCTGCTATGGAACCAATGACCTAGGCAGGTGGTGGGCTCTCCCACACTAGAGGCCTTAAAGAGGTAGCTGGACAAGCATCTGTCAGGGATGCTTTAGGGTGGATTCCTGCATTGAGCAGGGGGTTGGACTCGATGGCCTTAGAGGCCCCTTCCAACTCTACTATTCTATGATTCTATGATTGTTTTCCCCCCCCGGTATCCTACACAGAGACACAGAAGGCAGCCATCTGTTGAAGATGCTGTAGTTCTGGATTTCCTGGATTCAGCTGGGGGTTGGACTAGATTAGGGATGTCTGAGAAATTTGTTTCAGTTCCTTTTTTGATTGGGATCTACCCAGTTCACATCTTCCAGACTGAATATGGACTTGGATGCAATCTGCACTTCAATATGCTTCACAGACCTCCAAATATGGTGTTCGGCAAATGCACGTTTAAAATATGTACTTTTGAGAAATGTGCTTTCATCAATGGGGAAAATGCATAATTTCGAAGTTGCACACAATTGATGTGTACATTTGTAAAAATACAGAGGAAAATATGCCCTGATTTACATGTACTCTGAGGGAAGCTCAGGGAACAAGGGAGAGGGCCTTCTCAGTGGTGGCCCCCCTAATTCTGGAATGATCTCCCCAATCACGCCTGCCTGGCACCAACATTGTTATCTTTTTGGTGCCCTGTCAAGACTTTTCTCTTCTCCCTGGCATTTAACAGCATATGTTAACAGAAAATAAATAAATAATAATAATAATGGGGGGGAAACAAATCTCAAGATGGAACAAGCTTTGAGATGGAATCTGTAGAACTTCAGCAAGCTCACGTTTTGCTAATTTGTGCAAAATTAGCAAAATTTTGCACAACACCTGGGTGTCTTCCAGACACTGTTGGGCTATAACTCCCATTATCCCCTACCGTTGGCCATGCAATCTGGAGCTGATGGGAGTTGTAGACCAAACTTCTGGAGGGCACCATTTTGCCCACTCCTTGTCTAAAATGATCTCCTCCCACATTTTTCAGGACGTCTCCCCAACCCTCACTTTTGATGTTAAAAGATCCCACCTCTTTCTCATTCACTCCCCCCCACCCCTTGAAGAAAGATCCAAATGATCCCCGCCTGCCTGAATAAAAGGACATTCCAACTTGTCAGTTAAACAAAGGAATAACACCCAGCCTCTCTTTATAGCGTGTGCTTTACCTGTCATCCAACAGACCATTATCATGTCACGCCAGAGAGCTCTTTTCTCCAGGTCACTTTGTTTAAAATGACACGGGTAACGCACATGTCAGTGAGCTGACAGTTGCGACCGTCCTTCAGAGATTTAAAAAACGCAAGGAAAGGAAAGACAAATGCCGGTTCTTATCTGCAGTCCACGCCTTGGTCTGTCATCCAAGGCAGGCAGAACATGATTTCTCCAGGGAGCACTTTTTTCATTTCCTGATTTTAAAGAAATCAAATAAGCACCATTTGTCTTCATCTGAATATGCTTGACCCGTTCAAATGATGATGATGTGTCGTGTGTGTGTTTTTTTTTTTAGAACAGGCAACGTATGCTGAATTCACAATGAATGTGCAAAGTCCTTAGATCTCTCGCGAGGGCTGCCGGAACAGGCTGCATTAAATATCTCTATATTAATCTTATATGCGCTTCTGTGCATGCGCCTCCTCTAAAAGGAAGCTTCGTTGCTTTGCTTTTTTGGACTACAGCATGAATTCACAACCACTGAGTGCGCAGGACACAAGACAGGAAATGGTCATTCCAAATGAATTGAAATCAAAAGTCGTAGAAAAACCCCACTAGGTTCCTGCGAAAACTAGGGCTGTGCTCCGCTCTGTTTCGGGTCGTAGAAGCGGGAGCGGAGCGACCCGATTCGCCTCCGCCAGAGGCGGATCCGAATAGGGTCAGGGGAGCTGTGGATCAAGGCGAAGCGGGTTCGCTTCCATCTGGAGCTCCAAATGCAGGTAAAGGGGGAGGGGGGAGGGGGCTTAATCGCCCCCCATTTTGTCCCCCCTTCCCCACTTACCTGCCTCCGACGCAGAGGCAAGTAAGTAGAGAAGGGGGGGCAAAATCTCGATCTGCCCCTCCAGATCTCGCTCCGTGGAGCGAAGCAGGGGAGGGTTGGATCAACACAAAGCGGTTCGGTTCTGGAAGTTCTGGATAGGGCCACGAAGTGGTTTGGGTGTGTGTGTCTGTGCACAGCCCTAGTGAAAACACACCAATTAGGGAATCCCACTACATTTTGGAAAGGGAATGGCGGGTTTTCAGAATGGTGCCACTACCGAACGTTTGTGGGGTGGAGGTCAAACTTCAGGGGGTACGATGGTGGGCGCATTAGCCAGAGCAGGGAGCACTGGCCAAGAGGACCCGGCATGCAGTAAGATTTAAAGATGGCTCCCTAACCAACCAGAGAGTTTCCCCAAGCTGTAACACCCTCAGGCTTGTCTATACGGCATGAGAGGCCAGGCGGCACTGCGATTGGAGTTTAGAGAGTGGTGGTGGTGGTGGGGAACCCTGCCTGAAGAGATTTCCAAGAAGCCCCTGTCCAGCCACTGTAGACTCCGCAATGTGGTGGAGGAGAAGAGACCTACCACCTTTTCACTCCTGGGTAGCTTCACCAGACCATGCCACCAGGAGAACGCCAAAATACCAGGCTACTCAAATGGAACAGCAGTCTACGAGCGGATCAAAGTCTGTGGGCCTTGCTAGACCTACCTGATAATCCGGTGGAGAGTAGGGGCGGCGCTGCGCTGCAGCTAGTGCGGGCCGTCGCCCTTTTCCACATGTAACACGCGACGGGGTAAGGGAAAGCCCCGTCGCGTCCTCCATTTTTTTTTTTTTTGCCTCAAAGGGTCCTGTGCACAGGAGCGCACCAACGGAAAGGTAAGTGTTTATTTTTTTTAAAAAAAATAAAGGGTTCCCCGCTCCCCCTGCCCCTGATTTCCCCCCCACAATGCCTGATGCCCCCCTGCCCACTCGCTCACCCGTCCTCCCCCCGCTCGCCATGCCCTGGCCCCCGCTCGCCATGCCCGTCCCCGCTCGTCATGCCCATCCCCGCTCGCCATGCCCGTCCCCGCTCGCCATACCCTGGCCCCATTCTTCTTCCCCCCCGTCCGCCATGTCTGATGCCCCCCCGCCTTCTCGCCAGCCCACTCGCCATGCCTGCCCAATCACCTGCCTGCCATGTCCAATGCCCCCTCCGCGCGCCCCCGTCTGTGATCTCCCCAACCTGGCTCCGCTCTTCCCCCATCTCTCCTGCCGGGTCCGCTCTTTCCCCCAGCCCCCATCTCCCCTCCATGATTCCCCCCCCCGGCCCGATGGGCACAGCGCTCGGCTTCTCCTGGCTACTCACGAGTAAGCGAGCAGCCGGGAAAAGCCACGGAAGTCGCTAGACCTTCCGCAGCCCCGGCCTTATCCCGGGGCTGCGGAAAAGCCGGGCCATAAGCGGATCCGGTTATCCCGGGTCAAGGGAGGACTTAGCCCGGCCTGACCCCTGGATCCCCTGTGCGTCATCTGGATGCACATCAGGGAGCCCGGGCCTCACACCGGGCTAACTCCTCATCTAGCAACGGCCTGTACCATCACCACTACACCGGTTATAATGAAGGAACTGATTTTTCAGTCCTCTGGACATGCTGAGCTTCTTCTGTTTGCACACAAGAGGTGGGTGTGAGGAAATTTGGGAGGAAGAATTTTTGGTGACCCGGGACTTGCCAGGGCCTCCTCAGCACAACACTCGGAGGCCCATCATGAAGCGTTCTCCCCCCTCTCCAATCTGCCTTCGAACCGCCTGCCTAAAAAATGGATGAACTCCTGTTCTGGCCATGAGTCTCAGACACGATGACAGCCTGAAGAGCTGAATAATACCTTTGTGCTTCCTATTCGACGTTTTCGTATCTTATTCCAATCTCACTGATGAACTAAAATTCTACATCATGAGAAGGTGAACTGTAAACAATTATTTATAAGTAAAGGAACTCTGGTCATAAACAGTGGAGAACATATGCACCACGTCCCATTCCAAGATGAACAAAGTTGCTTTCCGTAAAGAAAATATTATACTATTATTATTATTATTATTATTATTATTATTATTATTATTATTAATTTATATAGCACCATCAATGTACATGGTGCTGTACAGAGTAAAACAGTAAATAGCAAGACCCTGCCACATAGGCTTACAATCTAATAAAATCATAGTAAAACAATAAGGAGGGGAAGAGAATGCAAACAGGCACAGGGTAGGGTAAACAGGCACAAATACTGTCATGAAAGTTACTATTTATGATCCCCCCCCCCCTAAAGTACAACAGGCTTGAGGGTTCATATTTAATTGATTTTGGCTGTTAATTTCGCCACAATACCACAGGGATTTTTCTTTTCTTTTTCGGAGTACAACACAATTCTTTCTATATTGTCCATAGGAAGTTATTGGCCATGAACCAAATAACTTTCATAGTGATGAGTCAATTTCACAGAACCTGTTATTCATATTGCATGCAAACAATGTATCCCAAGATGGAGTAGGTTCTGATATATTTTGAAAAGTAAACAATGCAGTAACCACGCAGAAAGACTTAAAGCTACAAGAGAAAGTGACTTTGCCAAGCCTTGTTTTGGACATCAAAATTCAGTAAGTACCTGCGAAACGTTGCTCAAAAACAGAAGTCAGTCTTCAACAAAATAGCTGTGATGACAATTACAGAATTTGGAAGAATAACCAAGATGTTATATTAGGAAATGAACTTGAATGTTGAGCCTGGGTGATCCTTCCATCCCCAGAACACCATAATATTTCCCCTAAAACCCATAACTTCATATCAGGCCCACTTTGGCCACTGACTAGGGTGCACACAGGAATTTTGCACACACCTAGCAAAGGGACAATTCAAACCAGTTGGGGTCCCTTGTACCAAGGGGTCGAAAGGTGCAGTAGAGTTTGACAAGATGAGTGATATACCTCTGTATCTTGACTTTTGTGAACATGACCTTTGTATGGAACATTTGACAGCAACGAGATGGATTGAGCGCATTAAACATACTCTGCAGATTACAAAACAACAACAACATTGTGGTGTGTTTCCTCATTAATTGAAGAGAAATAGGTGACCAGACCCTGAAACATGTCAGAAACATCTGGAAAAAGACAGTAACCATACAATGGAAGCTAGCCTTACCTTCTCTTCTTGGTCACTGTCGCTGTCACACTGTAAGAATGGAAAGGAAAGCATTGGTTAAAAATAAGTTAGGCGCGTAACGTGTTCGGTGAAAAGGAGGGCAGGGCTCCTGTATCTTTAACAGTGGAACAGAAAAGGGAATTTGGGCAGGTGCCATGTGTATGCATGCAGCACCTGGTGAAATCCCCTCTTCATCACAACAGTTAAAGCTGCAGGAGCTATACTAGAGTGACCACATACAAAAGAGGGCAGGGCAGGGCGATGGTGGCTGAGTAATTTCAGCTACAATTCCCCTTTCTGAACACTGCTTGGAAGTATATAAGCTATTGTCCTGCCCCCCAGCCCGGCGTGACTCTGAATTAGCAGCATGAGCAAGAAGAGTCACCTTATTCTCGAGAATAAACGTTTGGAGCCCAACGCCTTGTCTGTGATCTTTCACGAGTGTCTCGATAATTGGACTTGGGCACACTCGGATTTGGCATAATTTATGCAACAACGCAATACTACACATGTTTACTCAGGCATGAGACCCAATGTGTTCAATGGGACTTACTTCCTACGAAATATGTTTAGGGTTACAGTCACAGATGCACCCCTTCATAATATTAACGCTCAGGTGAAAGTGACATTGGGGTGAAAAAGCACACAGTGGTCAGCTGTGAAAACTGCCGGTCATAGGAACACAGGAAGTTGTTTTATACCAAGTCACACTGTGACGTTCCTGCCTCTTGGTGATTCCTTTTTTAGTTTCCACCTGTTGAAACTGAGGTGTGTGTGTGTTGGGAAACGCCCTCAGGATATCTGCTTCCACTTTGGTCAGTTCTCTTCACTGATTCACAAAGCTTCAGCTCTTTTACTCTGCCTCACGGAGACACCCAATATGAGTAAACAGTTTCCTTTAATGAAAATAGGAGTAGGAAAAATACACTTTTCTACTTGGTAGCAAAATAAAGCAACCCGGCATGTGAGATTGCATGTTTATAATAAAACGAATAAAATGTATTAAACACTTTGTGTGTGTGTGTGTGTGTGTGTGAGAGAGAGAGAGAGAATATGTATATGTACACTAGGGCTGTGTACACTATTATTATTATTATTATTATTATTATTATTATTATTATTATTTATTTATATAGCACCATCAATGTACATGGTGCTGTACAGAGTAAAACAGTAAATAGCAAGATTCTGCTGCATAGGCTTACAATCTAATAAAATCATAGTAAAACAATAAGGAGGGGAAGAGAATGCAAACAGGCACAGGGTAGGGTAAGCAGGCACAGGGTAGGGTAAAACTAACAGTATAAAGTCTGCACAACATCAAGTTTTAAAAGCTTTAGGAAAAAGAAAAGTTTTTAGTTGAGCTTTAAAAGCTGCGATTGAACTTGTAGTTCTCAAATGTTCTGGAAGAGCGTTCCAGGCGTAAGGGGCAGCAGAAGAAAATGGACGGAGCCGAGCAAGGGAAGGAGAGGCCCTTGGGCAGGCGAGAAACACGGCGTCAGAGGAGCGAAGAGCACGAGCGGGGCAATAGTGTGAGACCAGTTCAGAGACCCCAAAGCAGCCCTTCTTCGGCTCAGGGGTGCTTCTGGGGTTGTCCGACCTGCCTTGGGGCCGAAGCCGAGGCGAAATTCAGGCCCTCCGAGGTGACTCAGACTTTTCTGGGTGCTGGCTGTGCAGCCGTCACCCAGAAAAGTCTCCCCTTCCCTGCTTACCTGGTGGTCCACCGTCTGCCACCACCCCCACCGCCGTGGCCTAATTCCAGGCTTATGTGTCGGCGGCAGTGGAAATCACTGGACGCAAGAACAGCAGCAGATGGTGGAGGCAGTTAAGCCCCCTCCCACCTTACCTGATGCCTCTGCCTCCGCTGTGCTTTAGGCAGAGGCAGCAGGTAAGAGACCTGCCGAGGGCCGGCTCCGAAGCGCCGAGGCGGCCTGAAGCTTCGGAGCCAATTGGCTTCGGCTTCGGGCCGCCTCGGGCTTCACCAGAACCACCTTGGAACCAAGCCGAGGCAGGCCGAATAGGCCCGCCTCAGCTGGGATTCGGGGCCTCAGTCCGAGGCGGAGCACAGCCGTAATGCGCACTATTATTTAATCAATCTATACATGGTCCTTTCTGAGCATTGAGCTGTCCTTCCGCCCCTTTTGAACCCTGAGAATTATCCCACTCGCGAGCTCCTCCCACACACTGACATTCTGTTAACCCTTATTATTATTATTATTATTATTATTATTATTATTATTATATTTATTTGTATCCCGCCTTTTGCCCAATGCTGGGCCTCAAGGCGGCCTTACAAAGTTTAAAATATACATGGTGGGGGGGAGGAGGGAAACAAAACCATAAACAATTAAAAAATACACAACAAAATTATAAGACATTAACATAGATGGAGGGCGGGATTATTCTCCAAAGGCCTGCTGGAACAAAAAAGTTTTAGCCTGCTTCCGAAAGCCCATCAAGGAGGGAGCCAGGGAAGAGAGTTCCAGAGCACCGGAGCAGCCACCGAGAAGGCCCTGTCCCATGTTCCCACCAAGCGTGCCTGTGAAGAAGGTGGGACTGAAAGAAGGGCCTCTCCAGAAGATCTCAAAGCACGGGCAGGCTCATAAGGGAGAATACGGTCTTTCAAATAACCTGGACCTGAACCATATAGAGCTTTATAGGTCATAACCAGCACTTTGAATTGTGCCCGGAAACAGACCGGAAGCCAGTGGAGCTGTTTTAACAGGGGAGTTGCGTGCTCCCTGTAACCAGCCCCGGTCAACAATCTGGCTGCAGCTCTTTGAACCAGCTGGAGTTTCCGAACACTCTTCAAAGGCAGCCCCACGTAGAGCGCGTTGCAGTAATCCAATCGGGCTGTAACTAAGGCATGTGTCACCGTGGCCTGGTCAGACATCTCTAGGAACGAGCACACTAGCTTTAACTGTGCAAATGAACTCCTGGCCACCGCCGAAACCTGGGCATCCAGGCTCAGGGCTGAATCCAGACGTACACCCAAGCTGCGGACCTGCGTTTTCAAGGGGAGTGTAACCCCATCCAACACAAACTGAATCCCTATTCCCTGATCTGCCTTTCTTTAACCTAACTTATCTGGTTAACGTTTAACAATTCAAACACATACATTGACATTAACAGGCATCTGTTCCACACATCATTGGTCCATCTAATCCAGTGTTGCCTACACTGACTGGCAGTGACTCCACAGGGTTTCAGACAGGGGTCATGACCAGCCCTATCCAGAGATGGTGGAGGCTGAACGAGGGACCTTCCGCGACCGCGTGCAAGGCCGGTGCTGTACCGCTGAGCTGTGACTGCCCTTCATAGAAAGCTTTATAGCCGTCATATCAAGTTGGTGTCGTCTTCCATTTTTAGCGTCTTGTCATTATCTGGGTATTTGTGCTTTGAGTCGAGGAGATTTACTTAGGGAAAGAGATGCTCTCTCTGTCTCTTTCTCTCTCTTCCGCCACCCGCCCACCCCATAACTCATTACATCTCGCTGTGAAACTAATCAACACCATCCGAATTTTCCAGTACACTGTTTTCTTGCACTGCGGTGCCGCTGCAGCGTGCGCTAGCAGCAATGCAATCCCCAGGAACCACCATTTCCATTGCCAACGCATTACGCCTACCTTACCTCTTCCCACAGTCCAGTTCTAATTTCAAGGTCCGCTTAATTCCTCCATCAAATTATTACTGCTATACTCAGCGGCACCTTGTCTCCAGAGCTAAGCATATGGCAAAGGACCGAGACCGACTGGTATCCATTATGGAATCAGAACGGGTGCTAAGCTGAGTTAAAAAGAGACAACATACCCAGGCCATAGCTAGACCTAAGGTTTATCCCTGGATCGTCCAGAGGTCAGACCTGTTCATCTAGGTGACACACAGGGGATCCTGTGCTCAGGCAGGGGCGAACCCTGGATGATCCCACGATAAACCTTAGGTCTAGCTGTGGCCCAAGTCTCTCTTCTTGCCCATTGACTGACAGCTCTGGGATTTGGTCAAGCACAGGGGCTTCCAAGGGAAGTCCAACCATACCGCTCAGTGAGAAAAAAAAAGTTCTATTTGTGGCATGAAATTCCAGATCGCTCAGCATGACCAGGCCATCCAATTTACAGCCCAGTCCTCCAGGGCCTCCTGTGCCTACTCCTGGCAGAGATGTATGATGGTCAAAGGACCTAATGTTCTTCCCGTCTGGTTCTTCGCAACAATGCCACGGACCCAGAATGCAAAGCTAGGATCTGCAAAAATGGTCAACAAAAAAAGCCTACGGATGTGAAGGGTCATTCTCCTCCGAGAGCAAGCATGTGGCAGGACTTTCAGGACCGATGTAAGGAAGTCTGTTGGGAGACAAAAATACTGCCAAAAGCGGCCCTTCCAAGAAATTCCTGACATGTGTGGGTGATGATAACTTTCTCCTACAGAAAGCGGAGGAAGGAACTAGAGGATCGGCAATCCTTGACTTGATATTGACCAATAGGGATGACTTAGTGGATAAAGTGGCAGTTACGGGAACTCTGGGGGAAAGTGACCACGTCATACTTGAATTCTTGATTTTAAAGGAAGCAAAAGCTGAGTGTAGCCGTACACGTACTCTGGATTTTAGGAAAGCTGATTTTAATAAACTCAGAACTATGATAACCAAGGGCCCATGGCAATTGACTAGGGTGACCCTATGAAAAGGAGGACAGGGCTCCTGTATCTTTAACAGTTGTATCGAAAAGGGAATTTCAGCAGGTGTCATTTGTATATATGGAGAACCTGGTGAAATTCCCTCTTCATCACAACAGTTCAAGCCGCAGGAGCCCTGCCCTCTTTTAAATCTGGTCACTCTAGTATAGCTCCTGCAGCTTTAACTGTTGTGATGAAGAGGGAATTTCACCAGGTTCTCCATATATACAAAGCACACCTGCTGAAATTCCCTTTTCAATGCCGACTTGTCAGACAACAGAGAAGTTAACATCTGAAGCCGCTTTGTGGGCAGAATTTAGTTGCTGTTCTTTTACATTGACACCAAGTGGGCACATCATGCAATGGATATTGCAAGGAGAAGAAGTCACATTTTCACATTTCAAATCCATTTATCGTTGAGACATGGAAAGTTCCACAGCTGAGAGCAGTGAGTCTAATGCCTCTCTCTCTCTCTCTCTCTCTCTCTCTTTTAAAGGACTGAATAGGAAAGCCCCCACAGGCCTCATCTAATGCTCTCCTTGTTACTAACAATATCTTTCGTCATCTATCCACCAATGACATGCTGACAGCTTAGGAAAAGGCCAAAGATTAGATTTTAGCTGCACAATTAGATCGTTGCTTCCAAAGGGGGAAGCCGGGAATTTCCTTTCTCATGAAAGCAGACATGGGGAATGGACTAGTCTCATTTGGGGAAACAGCCACACATGGCTTCTAGGCTTCCCGCCTCACCACCATGGTCAGCCCAATTAAACAAGGAGATTTGCTGAACCGTTTTTGGATCCGTTGGCCTTTCTTCCTTGCTTCCTTCTTCCTTCTTCTGGAACGGCCTGCCGGAGAAGACTCGTCAACTTGACTGTCTAGTAGCCTTCAAGAAAGCTATCAAGACTGATCTCTTCCAGCAAGCCTGTCCAGTGGAATTTTAGGATGTTTTTAGAATGCTTTTAGGATGTTTTAACAATATATATTATGTTTTTAATTCAGTTTTATGTATTTTATATTTACTGTTGTTCCCTGCCTCGATCAAATGGAGAGGCGGGTAAGAAATAATAATAATAATAATAATAATAATAATAATAATAATAATAATAATTCTTTCTGGCTCAGTCCTCATTACAGTTAGATGCCTCTGTTTATTGCAAGGTCACACATTCATCTTCATCCAATGCAATGATCTTGTACTAGGCCAGCAGAATATTCCATTTCTATCTTACTTTCCCTCTATGGATCGACTCGTAAGACAGTGCTTTATTGATTGATTGATTGATTGATTGCACTTTTACCCCAGGCTTCAGCCAAAAAGCTGCCACAGTGGCTTACACAAGATCGACAAAAACAGGACAGTGTCCACTCACAGGCTTATAATAACCAAAAACACATGGTACAAAAGGAAGTGAGAGAAAGGTGCCTGCCCGGACATTAAGGTCATCCTCAGGGGTCCTTCTCCATGAGCCCCTGCCAAAGGAAGTGAGGCAGGTGGCTACCAGGAGCAGGGCCTTCTCCGCTGTGGCACCCTGGCTGTGGAACGAGCTCCCCAGAGAGGTTCGCCTGGCGCCTACACTGTACTCCTTCTGTCGCCAGCTGAAGACCTTTTTATTCTCTCAGTATTTTAACACTTAATTTAAACAGGTTAAATTCACTCCAGTTAATGGAGGTGAAAGAGTGTTACAGGACCCATCCACGCGCTAAAGCTGACTGCCCAGCCGGCTGCCCCAAAACTGAGGACATGATACACTTTCTAGTTGAGTGCCCAGTGTATGTCGAGCTGAGGAAGCAATACCTTGTGCCCCTGATTCCCGGGTTCAACCACATGTCACCTAAAAATGTAACTCAGATATTATTGTTAGGCTCTGATCATTATATATCGTTCAGGACTGCAAAATTTGTACAGCGGGCGCTGGAGGTACGGAAGCTTCTGTTTGCCATATAGGATTAAATTTTACCAATCTGAGTACTGATACTGCAATTGAGCCTACTATCAGTTTCATATTATTAGCTTGTATTATTCGTCTGATTGTGGTGTGATGGAGTATGGATATGCTATTATGTTATTATGTTAATATGTTATTTTGCCACTATTTTATTTGTTTGCAAATGGCCTGGTTGGCTAACAAGCAATAATGAAAGATTCAAATTTAAACTTAAATTTAAACTTTGCTGTTTTAATCTCATATTTTTAACTTATATCAAAAAAAATTCTGTGTGGTTTTAGTCCTGGTTGTGCTTTTTATATTGTATTTTGTATTTGTGTTTTTAAATTGTTCGTTGTTTTTATGTTCTTCATGTTTTTAATTTTTGTGAACTGCCCAGAGAGCTTCGGCTATTGGGAAGTATAAAAATGTAATAAATAAAATAAATAAAATAAATAAAGTGCTTTATCACACCAGCGTTACACTGTGCAATTACTGCAAATTGCGTGCAAAGGACTCCGAAGTTTTCCAGCTTACAATCTGCTTTTATTGTGAAGTACTCTGAAGTTTTCCAGTTTATAATCTGCTTTTATTGTGAAGTACTCTGAAGTTTTCCAGTTTATAATCTGCTTTGACTGGGAAGTGCTCCCATGCATCCTGCTTTAATTGTGCTATAAAGGGAAAAGAATCGAGGTATTTTGCTAGTAGTTTTTGAGCGAATCGTTTGTTGTTTTCTGAGTGGCCACTGGGGGCGCAGGAACCGGATTTGATATGTTTAAAGAAAATTAAACAAATGCATACATCTGCGTAAGTTTTAAAGATAAAAACATCAAAATTGGCACAGTAATAGACATTAAGGAGAGCTTTAAGCATACCAAATTTGAATCAGATTGGGTCATCTGTTGATTTTTAATGATTTTTTTTTACACTTCCCCCTTTAAACCCTTTGCAAAGGATCTTAGGAGCGCTGCCGCCCGCGGTGTGATTTAGCAGCTTCAGCAACAACGATGTCAACAGCTTAACGCTGTAGGGGATAATTCGAGGGAAACAGGTATGTGGGAGGAAGCTTAAAAAGGGATGAGGAGGGAAAAGGAAAGGCAACAATTTTTAAATTACATAGTGGTTCTTCTATAATGACCAGTGGTGGTACAGTGACCAATTATGTAATGCCGAAGAAGAGGAGATGTAACAGCAAAAGACAGCACATATTTTCATATGCTAATTTTTTACATATAGGTGCAAATTTAGAAAGGATTACTATAATTTCCTGGTTTTTTTGACACTGCGTGCGTACTCAGCCGTCTTACTAGATCTGTCCATCAGCTCATTCCGATGAACAGCTAACAAACAGAACTCCGTCACTTGGTTATCACAAACTGACTGTAAGTTCTGAAAATGGAGTAAAGGCAAAATGAAGAAATCAAGAACTAGATTTCAGAAGGCAATGGCACATTTTTTATTATTATTTCTTTCCGCTCCTCTCAGTATACCCAAATCAGCAAAGTGTCATTTGTAGTTTGTAATTGAGGGTTCCATGTTTGCAAACATATTTCTATTCACGAGTCTTTTCTTCTTCATTTTCATCCTTTGAGATGTTTTTTGGGTGTTGCTAAAACCTATAAATATATTTTTAAAGTAAGCTAGAATAATCTTCTACTTGGAATTTGTTTGAGGTATTATATCTTTGGCTGCAAAAATAAGTCAATTATCTCTATGTATTGACATCCTTTATAGCTAGCACTGAAGGAGGAAACTTTGCCTCCAGGAGACAAGAGAGATTTAAATCCGGAAAGGTGCAAATGGACAGGAATGATACCTTGGGGGCCTTGGCGAAAGACAGAGGGGGGCAGGATTAGGAGAGGAGTTACCATCCAAAATCAAACAGCATAGACTCTTAACTTCTGGTAGCACAGTATCAACATCCCCCTATCATTCCCTCTGTTTCTGAAATTCAGGTTGTGAGTGCCATCCTAATGTAATCAAAATGGCACCACCAAGACGGATGTATCAGCAGACTTGGGGGAACTTCAAGGTTTGCAGAAGTATATACATTTTTTTTTTAAAAAAAAGTCTTTAGAAAAGAAACTGGGGGGATGGAGCAGGACACAGCCCAATGAGGACTGAGCACTTTCAATAATGCCAATGGTTTGGGAAAGAAGAGAAATCTGGGTAGGAGGAGAATGGAATGGAGTACCCAGGATGAGGGCACCAAGCAGGTACACTCTAAGCAATCGGTTTCATGTACAACTTGTAACAAGTACAAATGTGCATGTTAGGAACTAGTACACTACCACCCTGGTGGGTGACAACTCTCCCGATGCATGTGTCTAAAATAGGGCTGTGAACCCACCCCCGATCCACCTCGGAGGCTGGCTTGGAGCCCCTGAAGCAGCCCCGGTTTGGCTTGGGGGTGCTTCGGGGGTTGCCTGACCTGCCTCGGTGCTGAAGCCGAGATTCAGGCCCTCTGAGGCGACTCAACTTTTTCTGGGTGCCGGCGGCACAGCTGGGCTGAAAAGGCTCAGAAGCCGCCTGATGCAAGGACCACGGTGGTGGTGGATGGCGGTGGAGGCAGCAGGTAAGGGACCGCCGAGGGGCGCTCCAAAGCACCCCGAAGCTTTGGAGCCAATTGGCTTTGGCTTCGGGGTGCCTCAGGCTTCGTCCGAACCGCTTTGGAACCGAACCGAGGTGGGCCGAATCAGCCCGCCTCGGCTTAGATTCGGGGCCTCGGCCCGAGGCGCTGCACAGCCGTAGTCTAAAATTTTGACAAGGCATCCACAGAAGGCAAAACTAGAGGCACTGATTTACCACATGGCAGGGATAAAGGAGCACACGGGTTAATGCAATGAAGCCCAAACCAGGGGCTGGTGTGGGGGAGAAAGATAAAAAGAAAAGATAAAAGAAAAATATAAACAGATAAATTAAAAACGGATCAAATAAAGGTAAAGCATGCAACGGGTTAAAATAATATGCAGGGCCTCTCCGTCTTTCCCTTCCACCCCAACCGTGTTGTGATCCATAAAAAATCACCCTGAACGCCTGCGAAGCCAATTGCTTTGATTGCAGCGATACGAGATTGCCGGGCTGACTTGCCCTTGCCTGCGAAGCAAATGGAACATGCTAATAGAACTTATCACATTACTCGATGCCGAAGTGCCATAGCTCATTACTTTAAGATAAAGGGATATCATTGCGGACGGGAAGCAGGATTGACTTTCGGAGGCCCGACTTGATGATGATTTAATCAACTGCTCTCTTTCACTTCTCATCTCCGCGCCTGTCGGTTTCGCAGGTGCCGTTAAATGAGACACTCAGGAGGGGAGTGGAGGGAGAGGAATTGCTGTCATTACTTCTCAAGAAAGGAAGTATGCAAATCCCCGGCAGACAGATTGCGTTCGTAATGGGCCCGGTAAAATACAAAGGAGCACGCTTGACAGGTGAGGGCAAGTTATTTGTACGCCCTTAAAGGAAAGCAACTGTCCTCGCTTAGAAATTCTGCTGGAGGAAGGGGGGGAGGGGCAGCATTCCCAAGCCAGGCAGTGCAGACGGGGAGCAAGGAGGGGCCCCTCCTAGGGAGACCTACATCTCTCTGGGAGGACGCCCAGCCAGCAACGAAAACGTGAGGGTTTTCAGCCCTGTCTGGTCACAGCTTGTGTGAAGGTCCCAGGACATACTCTTGTGCGCTCCATTTCCCCTTGTTGATAGAACTAACATGTCCACCGGCCATTTCTGTCCCTAGTAAATCCCTATTTTGTCTCTCTATCATAGAATATTAGGGTTGGAAGGGACCCTGGAGATCATCTAATCCAACCTGGTGGCCTCGGTGGCACGGGGTGCCTCCTACCAGCTTCGGTTGGTGGCCCAGCTACGCCCCTATCTGGACAGGGATAACCTAGCTTCAGTCGTCCATGCTCTGGTAACCTCCAAATTAGATTACTGCAATGCCCTCTATGTGGGGCTGCCTTTGAAGATGGTTTGGAAGTGCAGCTTGTGCAAAATGCAGCGGCCAGATGGATAACTGGAACAAGGAGGTTTGAACATATAACACCGATTCTGACCAGCTTGCATTGGCTGCCTGTACGCTTCCAAACCCAATTCAAGGCGCTGGTTTTAACCTATGAAGCCCTACACAGCTTGGGACCATAATACCTGACGGAACGCCTCTCCCGACATGAACCTACCCGTACACTGCGCTCAACATCTAAGGCCCTCCTCCGAGTGCCTACTCCGAGGGAAGCTCAGAGGATGGCAACACGGGAGAGGGCCTTTTCAGTGGTGGCTCCCCAATTCTGGAATGATCTCCCCGACGAGGCTCGCCTGGTGCCAACAATTTAGATCAAACCTACATATTCTTATATTTAAAACAACCATCCCAAGTCCCTTAAAATCCTATCTCTTCTCAGTCCTCACACACCAAACACTCTCATGTGGCACAAGCCAGAGACTAAAACTCCCAGGCTAAAACCAAACCTCAACCCTAACTAAAACTAACCCACTCAATCTCCTCAGCCAACCTATTTATACTCTTCCCTCCGCCTCTCTCACGGCATCACTAGCCACACTCACTCAGTCAAACATTCCGCACTCACTAGACATACAAACCCTCCAGACATACCTAAGGGACAGAAAGGTGGATATCGCCACAGACACCCAGGAAAAGAAGCAGGGTGGTTGTATTACGTGAATCAGGTCTTTCCATTGATATATAAACATTTGAATTTCGTGAAACAGAACATTTTCTATAAGCAGGCCAAGTTGTAAAACATGAAAATTTCAAAAAGGGTCCACAATTTTGGCCACCAAAATTGTGTCCCCAATCCAGCCTGAAAGGGAGGTGGGTCAAAGATACCCCCATCAAAGGATGGAGGGACAGGATTATCCCTTTTGAAGGATGCTGTATTAAAATTTTATTAGCTGATATCCTGAGATGCAGGTAGCATCTCAATTTTGATTCTGAATATCTCTCCCAATACACGCCATAACCTAACCATTACCCACCTTCTAGCGGCTGTATTCATTCACTGTGTACCACCAGTTTTAAAGCCACTCATGTTCTTTCACCTAAAAGATCTACTAGTGGGGAAATGTCCTATAATAAATTATCCTGATTCAGAAAGCTTGGATTCTGTGTGAAATGCCAAACTGTGTTAGGGATCAGTCTACTTTTGGCTGGTATCAGTTCCGCGCATGACATTCACAAGCCCGAAAATTCTCACCTAAATGTATATAAATATGCATTTTGAACATGTTTTCTGACAAAAGTGCATTTGTAAATGAGCAATGGTATTCCCCGTAGCAACCTATGGCTGCGAGAGCTGGACCATAAGGAAAGCTGAGCGAAGGAAGATAGATGCTTTTGAACTGTGGTGTTGGAGGAAAATGCTGAGAGTGCCGTGGACTGCAAGAAGATCAAACCAGTCCATACTCCAGGAAATCAAGCCAGACTGCTCACTTGAGGGAATGGTATTAAAGGCAAAACTGAAGTACTTTGGCCACATCATGAGAAGACAGGATACCCTGGAGAAGAGGCTGATGCTAGGGAAAGTGGAAGGCAAAAGGAAGAGGGGCCGACCAAGGGCAAGATGGAGGGATGATATTCTGGAGGTGACAGACTTGACCTTGGGGGAGCTAGGGGTGGCGACGGCCGACAGAAAGCTCTGGCGTGGGCTGGTCCATGAAGTCACGAAGAGTCGGAAGCGACTGAACGAATAAACAACAACATGCATTTCTAAATGTATTTTATCCTAAAAGATGCACTTTTAAATGCATTTCAGTACATTGTTTAAGGCAGAAACTGCACTGCAAAATTTGGAGAAGTGTAAAATCCATACATTGGTCTTGGAAGTGCAGATCATAGAATCATAGAATAGTAGAGTTGGAAGGGTCCTATAATGCCATCAAGTCCAACCCCCTGCTCAATGCAGGAATCCACCCTAAAGCATCCCTGACAGAGGGCTGTCCAGCTGCCTCTTGAAGGCCTCTAGTGTGGGAGAGCCCACAACCTCCCTAGGTCATTGGTTCCATAGCTGAACTGCTCTAACTGTCAGGAAGTTTTTCCTGATGTCCAGCTGGAATCTGGCTTCCTGTCACTTGAGCTCATGATTCCGTGTCCTGCACTCTGGGAGGATCGAGAAGAGATCCTGGCCCTCCTCTGAGTGACAACCTTTTAAGTATTTGAAGAGTGCTATCATGTCTCTCCTCCATCTTCTCTTCTCCAGGCTAAACATGCCCAGTTCTTTCAGTCTCTCTTCATAGGGCTTTGTTTCCAGACCCCTGATCCTCCTGGTTGCCCTCCTCTGAACACGCTCCAGCTTGTCTGCGTCCTTCTTGAAGTGTGGAGCCAAGAACTGGACACAATACTCTAGATGAGGTCTAACCAGGATCGAATAGAGAGGAACCAGCACCTCAGGTCAGTTCTCATGAGAATTTACAAATGTCAAATTTCTGAAGCAGTCCAAAGCCACCTCTCTGACATACACACCCCACACAGGGACATACATGCACACACACTCATTCACACAGCGGGGTGATGGTGGAGGGGGAGATACGACAACCTGGAAATGGGTTTATTTGCATCTAGCCTGCTTACTTGCGTTAGATTTACAATAATCCTTGCTTTCCTTCAGGCCTTGCACGGACAATTTAAATTATAAATCATCCCAAGTTGATAAAAGCTGTCATAAATAATGAAGGGTAAAATAGATCACAACTCTGCAAGTAATGAATTATAAAGCAGGGAAAAAGAAGGGAAAATATATTTTATAAAATAAAGCCAGACGGCCAATTGTTTCATTGTGTTATTACAATGAGATTGAGAGTAATTTAAATGGAAGTCCAAAACCTGTTGGCGTGTAAATAAACTCACATTCTACCCTCATTTATATCTGACTCTGGCTTAGTTGAGATTTGCTTTTTGAATTTGCATTTTTTTAAAACAAAACACAACACCAGTACTTTAAAATCTAGAGGTTTAAGGTAGATCATAAGCTGAATATGAGCCAACAGTGGGATATAGCTGCAAAAAAAGCAAATGCTATTTTGGGCTGCATTAATAGAAGTATAGTCAAGAAGGGGTACATAATGTGGTGATTCATGATGTCATGACGCATTGCACAATTCCAAACCACAGGCCCTTTGATACTGCGCATGTGCAAAGTAATCTTGAATCAAAGGAGAACTCTTGTTCAAGATTACGGATATGAATTCTTTACTTTCCGTGCAAATAATGAATTCATGGGATAAATTACCACATTATGCCAGTCCTTTTCCAGCTTCATTGGCTGCCAGTCCAGGTCCGGGCCTGATTCAAAGTGCTGGTATTGACACAATAGCATTTGTCACATGCCTTAAGCTCCGTATCTCAAAATCTTTAGTCCATATTGGTGTAAGTTGGTTGCATTTGTTATGGAAGTCACTATATATTATACAATACTCAATGGGTTGTGCATGTGCACACCTATGCAATGCCCCAATACCTGAAAATAATCATTGTGTGTTAGAAATGTCCACCAGCAGCAAGATTCAACTTGGACCCCAATTCGATGCTTCAGAAAATTGGCTAGATTCTACTTTGACCGATTTGGAGGCCCTCCGCTTTGACTCAAGTACTGAACCTGAGCTGAGATTCAGAGATCCAAATCTTCATGCCTCCCGTTCACAAAACAGGTACCGCTTTTTTTCTGTTTGTCAGAAGTGGATGAAATGGCCAATCCCCAATGATAGTGATGCGATAAGAGAGGGGGGAAGGAGGAGTATAAATAGGTTGGTTGAGGGGATTGTGAGTTAGTTTGAGTTTTGAGTTTGGAGGTTTGGTTTCGGTCCGGGAGTTTTAGTCTGGCTTGTGCTTCGTGAGAGTGTTTGGTGTGAGGAGTGAGAAGAGATAGGATTTTAAGGGACTTGGGATGGTTGTTTTAAATATAAGAATATGCAGGTTTGATCTAAATTGAAATACTAAAGATTTGTTAAATTTCCATAAACTTTACGTTGTGTTCTGTTACCACAAACCACGCATCAGCACGGAGTGATTACCTGCTATATTACACAGTGTAAAAACATCCAACAATACACCTGCAGTTCAGTACCTCAGGAATAGAACCTATTTCCCAAAACCCTTTACCTTGCTCCCTCACATACTGGGGAGAGGTTGTGTTGCTTTTACCCTTTCCTCAGGCTTTTGAAGAGGTGGTGCTTGGCTTGAGAAGGGTGTGCCAGGCAAGGCCTTCTGGGTGAGGTCAGTGCCGTTATGCCGGTGTTATGTGGTCTCTGTAAGATGTACCCGCCAGCAGTCTAGCTGCTGCATTTTGCACTAGCTGCAACTTCCGCGTCGTCTTCAAGGGCAGCCCCACGTAAAGTGCATTGCAGAAATTTATTTATTTATTTTATTTATTGCACTTACATACCGCTCCCATAGCCAGGGCTCTCTGGGCGGTTTACAGAAATTCTAAAATTAAGATAAAAACGAGTCTACAAAATTTAAAATTCTGAAACACAGAACATGCACACATAAAGCATTAAAAACCGTTAAAAAACCCCCCCCTAAACATGTGGGTGATTAAGATGTGCCGCCATATGCCTGGGCAAAGAGGAAAGCCTTAACCTGGCGCCGGTAAGATAGCAGCGTTGGTGCCAGACGAGCCTCGTCAGGGAGATCATTCCGTAGTCTGGGGGCCACCACCGATAAGGCCCTGTCCCTCGTTGCCACACTCCGGGCCTCTCTTGGTGTAGGCACCTGGAGGAGGACCTTAGATGTTGAACGTAATCTAATTGGGAAGTTACCAGTGCGTGCACTACTGTGGCTAGGTTGTCCCTGTCCAAGAAAGGTCGTAGCTGGAGGCTCAGCCAAAGCTGACCCCAAGTACTCCGTTCTGCAGAGTCCACCTGGGCATCCAGTGACAATGATGGGACTAGGAGTACTCCCAAGCTACGTACCTGCTCCTTCAGAGGGTACTCCCTCATCTAGACCAGGTTGCTTACCCAATTCCCGGCCTCGGGAACCACCAATCCACAGAGCTTCCGTCTTATCAGGATTCAGCTTCAGTTTATTGGCCCTCATCCAGCCCATTACAGCCTCCAGGCACTGGTCCAGCACCATCACAGCACCAGCTGACTCCGACTCCTGACTCTTCCTTCTGATGGGGCTTTGTTTTTCTACTGGGCAGCCTTTCAAACAGAGGATGCCTTCAAAACAGAGGGGAGCCCTCTGGCAGCCTTTCAAATAGAGGACCGCCCTTTGTAGAAGAGGCTACCTGGCTACCCTACACTGAATCCTCCCTCGATGAACATTTAGACTTTACGAGCATTTGGATTTCATGCTGACCACCGGGGCTCTTTCTCCAGTTCCGCCCACAATCATCCGTCTGTGCTTGTAGCACGGCTATATAACTATATAGTTCATTTTCCAAGCGAGCCGAGACAAGAGAACGCAGACGAGGAGCCCTGAAAGAGTTAAGCCTGCGAAACGACGGCCCTCCCAGGACCCCTTGAAGGATGGCTGCCATTGCCACAGCCAGAGATGACAGAGCCAATTTGACAGGCTGCCATCAAGGGCCTTCCTAAGAAGCTGAGCGCCCTGATGGTTTCCTGATGTGAACAGCCGCATCGCAAAATGGTTTTCCTCTCCTGCTGCCTTTGCTTCCATCTGCTGCTGGGCCCAGGCACTAGCGGCCGCCTGCCTGTCACAGCATGCATTAAAATTAGCCGGGGAGGAGGCACTCAGTTGTGCTAATTACATTTTAATCATTGGAAATGTGTTGGCAAATCAAGCTTCGATTGCCATCTCGGAGTCTGTCTCCTCCAGCAGAGCAGAGGGGCTGCCTGCATTAGCCGGGGCCTGCTGAGCCTAGTTCATTCACAGAAGATGGAATAGGAGGCCTCGCGGCACGCCACTGAGGCTGCTTTGGCACATTATTAGAAAGCCACAAGGCATGTTTCAAATCATCACTGTGTGAGATCTGCTCATTCTCATATCCCTGGGTAGCCCAGTGATTGGCTGTACGGTTTAACTGCAGCCTTCTCGTGCTGGAGTTTACCTCCCCAAATGGCCACCGCATGAAAGAGTAGCAAAAATAACAAAGGGGTCGTATGGCACCATCAGGAGGAAGGAAGCATCAGCTAGAATTGCCCTGGCCGGCCAGGGACAGTTCCTATTTTCCGTTCCCTGTGCCTGTCTCCTGCTGCCATTTGGCTTTTCAGCGATGATGCTAGGGTGACCAACTGTCAGGATTTCCCCGGATTTGTCCTGGTTTTTGTTCTTTCCATGGTGTCGGGGGATTTTCTATAATTTTCAATAATGTCCTGGAATGACACACCTTCCCCTTTAAGGCTGCCATTAGCATGGCAGGAGGGAATGACATGCTTTCTTGAGGCACATCAGTCCCCCACCCCGAGCTCCAATTGAGGTCTTAAAGGGAAAAGTGGGTCATTCGTGGACATTATAGAAAAGGCCCCAATTGGAGTGGATGGTGGTGGTACAGAATGAAATCCTTTCCCCTCCTCCACTCCAATCGGGTTCAAGGTGGCGGGGGAATAATGTACTTTCTGCAGGACTCAGAAAGCTGCTTCCCCCCCCCCACACACGCACTAGGTGTCCTCTTTTTTGGTTTCCCAAATATGGTCACCCTAGATGACGCGCTTTCAGTATATATAGTGTGCGTCGTTAGAGTTGTCATTCTTCAGGGCTCGTTTCCCTCCTTCCTCTAGAAGTGAAACTTCAGAGAGAGGCGTTGATGTGTTTTTCACCCACACAGATAACGGGGCTCAGGGTTAAAAAGAAAAAAAGAAAAAAAAAAGAGAGAAGGAAAAAAAGAGGATGTAGCTACCTCCCTCATTTTGCATTTGGGTGGAGACCCCATGAATTGGGGGAGTGAAACTTACAGGCTGCAGTGTCAGCCCACAGCCACCATCTCTAGACGGGGCAATATCCCGGTGATTGCCCCAGGATCATCCCTGTGCGTCCACACAACGCACAGGGCATCCCAGGAGCAGGGAGGGATGATCCCTCCCTTGGCCCGGGATATCACCCTACCAAACAATTCTGATTTTTCCACAGTCCCTGGATGATCCCGAGACCACGGAACATGTGGCCTGCCGTCGCTGTTTTGTCCCGGCTCCTCGCAAGTAACCGAGTCCCCAACCTCAACCTTTGTTGGACCTTCCTTTCCAATGGAAATTAGACAAATGTGGGAAGAGCCTCATTTCCCAAGGTGCTCTGAGGGCATATTTTCCACCGTTTTCCTTCTGTTTTTAACCCATTTTTTAAGCAGCTAGGAAACGTGGAGCAACTTTGCACGTGGAGCTGGACAGGTTTCTGGGCATGATGCCACGTAATGATGTGGCAACGTTTCCAAGAGTATTGTTAGGGGAAAAAGATGGCTGTTGCCCTTTGTTAAGAGCTTGAAGTAGCTCTTACTTTCCAAAAACGGTGAAAAGAAGAAGAAGAAGAAGCAACAACCGAAGGACCTTGGACCACCTTGTAAACATAAACGTATAAGCACCTTTTATCAGCTTAGGTTGATATACCAACTGCGCCCTTATCTGGACAGAGATAGCCTAGCTACAGTTATCCGTGCTCTGATAACTTCTCGTTTGGATTACTGCAATGCGTTATACGTGGGGCTGCCTTTGAAAACGGTCCGGAAACTTCAGCTGGTACAAAACAGGGCAGCTTGATTACTAAGAGGGACTGGCTGACGAGACCACATCACGCCAGTCCTTTTCCAGCTTCATTGGCTGCCAGTCCAGGTCTGGGCCTGATTCAAAGTGCTGGTATTAACATTTAAAGCCCTAAACGGCTTGGGGCCAGGCTATCTGAAGGAACGCCTCCTCCCGTATGTAAACGGCCTGGACCCTAAGGTCATCCTCAGGGGTCCTTCTCCGCGAGCTCCTGCCAAAGAAAGTGATGCAGGTGGCTGCCAGGAGCAGGGCCTTCTCTGCTGTGGCACCCCGGCTGTGGAATGAGCTCCCTAAGGAGGATCGCTCGGCAACTACATTATATGCTTTTAGACGCCTTTTTATTCTCCCAGCATTTTAAGAGTCTATAAATAAATTTTAACTTGGTGTTTTAAATTTGTAATTTTGCATTGCTGCTGTTTTGATCTGGTTGAGCTTTTATATTGTATTTTATAGTTTGATTTTATACTGTTGTTTTATACTTTGAATGGTTTTAATTTTTGTGAACCGCCCAGAGAGCTCCGGCTATTGGGCGGTATAGAAATGTAATAAATAAATAAATAAATAAATAATGTTGTCAAACCCCCCTTCTTCACCCTCCGCATCTGGACATTCTCCCTCTGCAACTCAAACCTTCCCTCCTTCGCTCCCAACTTTGAAAGAGCTTTCAGAAAATGTTCCAAATAGAATTTCGGATCAGACGTGATTTTTAACGTTGTGAAGGACGGTGGAAGAGGAAGCATGTTAAGCCCTTCATTATGCCGGAGACGATTTATTCGGAGCCCTCGCAACACTGCGGAGGAGTGCCATAAGGTTCCTGGAATATTAGCCGACGGAAAACCTTCCGGGCCGTGGATGCTACTGTTTTCAAAGCTGTTCTTTCATCTGACGTGCCAGTCAAAATTACTTCTGCAAGATGGTCAAACGCAACCTGGATGGGGTTTTGAATACATCCAGTTGTTACCAGCATACTGTGCCTGTGTGTGTGAACTGATCACACCCCCCCCCCCACACACACTGCAACAATAGCATGTGATGCCACTTTGGAACGGTGCAACAAGATAATTACACCGAACAGCCAGAACCACTGCCAATCTCAGAAGAATATATTCAGGAAATAGAGGCTCATAGTGTCTGCTACAGCTCTGGAGTTTCGGATTGTCAGAGTTTTTTCTGAAAACTGATGTATTAGGGTCCATTTCGGGGAAGGCCATGCTGCTTGGAGCTGACAATTCTGCAACAACATAAATTCAGACTGGGACGGAAGCTTTAGTTTCTGTCCCTGGTGCAATGATAGAGTTAATAATGTAGTGACACTCTTTATATTAAAGAGCTGGTAATTTGAGGACTTGCCCTAATGTAACATGACTTGGGCCATTCCAAAAGCCGTTAGGTTGTTGTGCCAGAGACACAAGAGATATAGTTGTGCTATATTTTTAACAGTTGTATTGAAAGGGGAATTTCAGCAGGTGTCGTTTGTATATATGGAGAACCTGGTGAAATCCCCTCTTCCTCACATCAGTTAAAGCTGCAGGAGCCCTGCCCTCTTTTAAATCTGGTCACTCTAGTGTAGCTCCTGCACCTTGAACTGTGGTGATGAAGAGGGAATTTCACCAGGTTCTCCATATATACAGATGACGTCTGCTGAAATTCCCTTGTCTATGCAACTGTTAAAGATATAGGAGCCCTGTCCTCCTTTTCATATGGTCACCCTACATTTATAGTAACTTTAGGCTTGTGGAAGGAGAGAGTGTGAAACTAAAAGTAATACTGAGAAGTTTGGGGAAATGTATCTTTTTACAAGCGTGCAAAAAGCGGATCAATGCAGGAACCCACCCTAAAGCGTCCCTGACGGATGGTTGTCCAGCTGCCTTTTGAAGGCCTCTAGTGTGGGAGAGCCCACAACCTCCCTAGGTAACTGATTCCACCGTTGCACTGCTCTAACAGTCAGGAAGTTTTTCCTGATGTCCAGCCAGAATCTGGCTTCCTTTAACTTGAGCCAGTTATTCCGTGTCCTGCACTCTGGGAGGATCGAGAAGAGATCCTGGCTCTCCTCTGTGTGACAACCTTTTAAGTATTTGTTAAGGATCTTTGTAACTGGGGCTGTAGCTAGACCTAAGGTTTATCCCAGGATCATCCCAGGTTTGTCCCTGCCTGAGCGCTGGATGCCCTGTGTGGCACTTAGATGAACAGGTTTGACCCCAGGACAATCCTGGGATAAACCTAAGGTCTAGCTACGGCCTGGGCCTTTGAATACCCCAGAGCTAGGCTGTTTAGGGCTATAAAGTAAAATATAACCACACAAAGGACCTTAAACAAGCCCTTCTGATTCAGCAGTGCTGCAATAGTTAATGATGGGGCGAGCAAAGATTTCTTTAAAATAAATCATCAAGCAAGGATTTCTCTTTTCAGCAGATGTAAAGGCAGTGCCCAAAGTAGAAACCGTCTGAAACAGATGGTGCCGAAGGGCAACTTTCTCTTCCAGCACTCTTGGGGACTAGGCTATGCAAGATGGGGGGTGGGCAGAGAGGTGTTTCCCCCCCCTCCGTCAGCAGGTAAAATCAAAACAAAAACAACCACCATTTGTCACACCATCTCTGACGGTGTTTTCGGCACAAAAGTTAAATATCCGAAAGCAATGAGACATTCCTGCGCTGTGATTTCCACCAAACAGTGGCAAAAATACTCTGATCAGCAGTATATTAAAAAAAACAACCCAGGTATTTTGACAGGACGGAAAGGGGGGTGCGCACGGGCGTAACGTGACAAGCGATTCTGTTTTTGTGCGTGAATGCACAAGGTTTTTCGAATTCCCCTTTCAAATAGGAGAAGGGGATAGTCGTGGAATATGGGCCCTGCCGACGGAAAAGTGTTTTATCTTATTGAACCTTCAGGGGAAGAACGCCTTTAAAAAAAAGAATATAAGTATGATCCTTTTTTGTAGTTCTCTACAGAATAACATCAGTAAGTCATCTTATAAACGGAGCATCTTCAGTGCTACTGGAAACAGACACACACAGAGCAACACCAACAATAAATTCCCTGTGCTTCCATTTTTTTCCCGATTCCCAATCTATGTGCCATGTTAAGGCTTCTTTTTATGAGCACCTTCCTTAGCTTCCAAGGTTCCTCCTTCGTAAAGGGGAGATTCCCCCCCTCCCTGGTTGTTAAAGCGGATTCTCATCTATTTTGTGTCAAGAAATCAAGGTCAATAAACCATCGAGACTGTCGACACGCCTTTCTTCCATTTCTTACTCATTTTTTTTTTAAAAAAATGTTGTCATCCATGCTTTAGTGAATATTTGAATGCATTTAACATGCCACAAAATGTTCTGGTATTCTATTGTGTTTCTGGAAGTCTATAAATTCTGAGAGCACCGGGGATTTCTCTCGGCGATATTCCGCACTGAAGAAACACAGTCTTAAAGTTTAGTCAGTCTGATGGAAAGTAAAAGCTTATATCGGTGACAGGTTGACAGAAAGAGCTGTTTTCTTTTCCATTTCACAGAGTTCCACGTATGAACGCCGTGAAACATGTCAGGACTTTCTCAGTGCCTGTGAAGACAGAGATGGCATTCCACTCCCAGTGGGCGCTCCCTTCTAACCAGTAACAGAGTAACATTTCAAGATCTGGAATCCTGATTGACAAGCAAAAAGGAAGACAGAGAAGAGGTGTTTACACTGTTTCATATGATAACCATCGCTTGTTTGCTTTGGCATACAATGAATATTTTAGCACTTAAAAACAACTACACACCATACAAACGTATGCCGGCATTGTATTCTAGGCAGATTTATCATCCGTAATTGTTTTTGAGCTGTTTGAAAATGGCCTCCCAAAATTCTCTGCTCTATTCCAGTGGCAGAAAAACTGGAGGAGAACATTGTTCCCAATGTATTCCTGGAGGAGCAGAAAATCTCCAACCATTTCTTGAGCTTGAACAATTTCTCCAGGTTCTGTCTTTTGGTCTCACCGCCATTTTGCATCATCTACAATTTGCATTGTGGATTTTTTTTTCTTTTTTAAAAGGCAGGTAGCACACATGTACACAAATAGTGGAGAATATTGTAGTGCTGGCTCAGCAATACTACAAACGAGAAGAATCTTGGAGTTGTTGTAGATCACAAGCTGAATATGAGCCAACAGTGTGATGTGGCTGCAAGAAAGGCAAATGCCATTTTAGGCTGCATTAATAGAAGTATAGCTTCCAAATCGCGTGAAGTACTGGTTCCTCTCTATTCGGCCCTGGTTAGGCCTCATCTAGAGTATTGCGTCCCGTTCTGGGCACCACAATTCAAGAAGGACGCAGACAAGCTGGAGCATGTTTAGAGGAGGGCAACGAGGATGATCAGGGGTCTGGAAACAAAGCCCTATGAAGAGAGACAGAAAGAACTGGGCCTGTTTAGCCTGGAGAAGAGAAGATTGAGGGGAGACATGATAGCACTCTTCAAATACTTAAAAGGTTGTCACACAGAGGAGGGCCAGGATCTCTTCTCGATCCTCCCAGAGTGCAGGACACGGAATAACGGGCTCAAGTGACAGGAAGCCAGATTCTGGCTGGACATCAGGAAAAACTTCCTGGCTGTTAGAGCAGTACGACAATGGAAGCAGTTCCCTAGAGGGGTTGTGGGCTCTCCCACACTAAAGGCATTCAAGAGATTCCTGCATTGAGCAGGGGGTTGGACTCGATGGCTTTAGAGGCCCCTTCCAACTCTACTATTCTGTGATCCTATGATTCACAAAATGGGCCAGTTTCTCTAATGGAGTGAGAAAAAGCATATTCTTATAAAAATTTTAAGAAAAATAATTTTGGCTCATCTCTATCATAGATCGGCTACATATTCCTAGTGATGCTTATTCCTAACAGATGCTTATCTCAGGATTTCCCAAAACCAATCCCGAACCCAATTAGGAGTCTGTTCAATCCATAGTCCAAGGGCTTCCAATGTCCGTCCCCCCAAGATCTCATTCGCCTCTAGTGGGACTCTGCCACCCCCAGGGCCGATGCCGGACTATTTTGCACCCCAGGCAAGGTGAATTCCGAAGTAAGGGAAGCAAGATTGTGAAGTCCAGACTCCGAAATCATCTCGCTGTGTCGCCGAAGAAAAGCATAGAGTACTCCAAATTTAATTTCTCTTCTATTGTTTGGTATTTATTATCTCGAGAAGGAATCAATGTAAAAGTATGGATTCTTATGCCCAGACGTTGAGAGAATCTCTCTCACCAACTTAATACACAACAGGTAGAGAGATAATAGAAAATTCACATCATAAATACTTTGGCCGACTTAAAATAAAAAGCGCGTAGGGTTCTGCTACCAATGCACCAAGAGAGAAGTAAACAAATACTGTAATGAAGAACTAGCTGGTACGGCAAACCTGACAACTCCTTCAAAGCAGCCAGATTCCTACAGCCCGTGTCAAATAAGGGCAGTCTTGCAATTTCCCAGAGAGCCTTGCAGGTGAGAAATGTCGGCATCTAAACCAGCAAGAGCTGTCGGCCGCCATCAGACGCAACGCCAGAGAAGATAAGCCTGACGCTCTGCCAAATGTACCAGGTGCAACTCTGAAACATTTGAACAGCTTTTCCGGAACGCCGACGGGAATGGCGCAGCGTCTCCCACGTTTCACATTTCAGCGGGAGAGAACTGGCTGAGCCCCCGGCAGCCATCCCCTTCGGATGTCAACCTCATCGTTACTGTGAAATGTAGCCAAGTTTCAACAGTGCTGCGCTGGTCATCGGAGAAACCGGCTCAGGACACCAGCTGCAGAGCAGGCTGGAGGCAAAAGATGATCAACGAATTCCCCCAACTCTTAGACTCATAGAATCGTACAATAGTAGAGTTGGAAGGGGCCTCTAAGGCCATCGAGTCCAACCCCCTGCTCAATGCAGGAATCCACCTTAAAGCATCCCTGACAGATGGTTGTCCAGCTGCCTCTTGAAGGCCTCTACTAGAGGAGACTCGTCAGCTTGACAGTCTTTTAGCATTCAAGAAAGCTGTGAACACTGATCTCTTCCGGCAGGCCTATCCAGGGGAATTTTAGGATGTTTTTAGAATGTTTTTAGGATGTTTTAACAATGTATATTATGTTTTAATTAAGTTTTATGTATTTTACCGTTTACTGTTTTTCCCTGCCTTGATCAAAATGGAGAGGTGGGTAAGAAATAAATTATATTATTATTAATTATTATTATTAATTATTAATTATTATTATTAATTATTAATAATTATTAATAATTTTTATTATTATTCATATCAATGAGGGATGAGGAGCATGCAGCCCTCCAGATGTTGATGGACTCCAATTCTCCAGGGCCCTGACCACTATTATTATTATTGTTGTTGTTGTTGTTATTATTATTATTATTATTATTATTATTATTATTATTATTATTGATACTTTTCTTTCCAGTACAATTGGTTCATCACTGGGGTAAGTCCAGGAACATTGCTGGGGCAGTGTCCATGGACTTGTGACCCTACTAGATCACAGGAATTTGGTGTTAGGCTATAGAGGTCTTGTGTTCAAGTTTGTCTATCAAATGTTCCAGGAGCTGTGAACACCTCCAGACTCCCGGGCTCCTTGAAGACTCCACCAGCTGCATTGAGCATCAGGTTAGGGACAATCACTAGCCCTTGGCTTCACATACCTCACAGGGTTGTGGTAAGGATAAAATAGAGGGGGGAAGACCGCATATGCTGCCTTGAGCTCCTTGAAATAATAATAATAATAATAATAATAATAATAATAATAATAATAATAATAATTATTATTTCTTACTCGCCGCTCCATTTTAATCGAGGCAGGAAACAACAGTAAGTATACAATACGTAACATATTGATTAAAAACATAGTATACATTGTTAAAACATCCTAAAAAAAAACATCCTAAAAGCATCCTAAAATTCCACTGGATAGGCCTGCCGGAAGAGATCAGTCTTTATAAATGCGTTTCATTAGTTTAACAATGCGTAATTGCTTTGATGTACGTTTTTAATAAGCCGCTGTTCTTTGCCTTCTCGTTGGTAACATTTCTGGATACATATTAGAAGAACGGATGCTTTATCTCTTCCTCGCTCTCTCTCTCTCTCTTAATCAGGTTACTATGGAATATACTGCTGGCATTCCAGCCTCATATGATGTATGTTTCCTGTCAGTGCTGAAATAACAGCAAATGCATCTGAACAGGCCCCACCTGTCAAGCAATATGTTCTGAATCCCTCTGGCAGCACGGAGCAGAGCTTCACTCAGCTAGGAAAACTTCCACCTACCCAGCAAATGGCAGAGCTGAACAATGCAGAAACACAGAAACAACACACACACACACCATGGAGAGAGGGGGAGAAATGTGTGTGTTCAGCCTCATTTCACCGCAACAAGAACATCACTTTCAATGGATTATTACAAAAATAGACGCACAGCCTGTGAATCACATACGTCGTTACTGGAATTGGCTGAAAAGTTAGCTTGTTGACAGTTGATTCGTAGGCCTTTGCTAGACCACGGGTTAGCCCGGGGTGAACTCCGGGCTCGCCCCTGTGCGTCCAGCTCCGGCTATTGGGCGGTATAGAAATGTAATAAATAAATAAATAAATAAATAAATAAATAAATAAATAAATAACGGGCACTATTTTTGGCCAGGTATTTCCTGCAGTCTCAGGCTGAGCCCGAGACTGCAAACATGTAGCCCATTCTGCCGCTTTCCCCGGCTACTGCAATTACTCGCAAGTAGCCGGGAAAAGCGGCGGACAGGGTGCAGCGCTCCACAGGGTGGGGGTGGGGAGATTGGAGCCAGGGGGCGGGGGGAGACTGGAGCTGGGGGGAGATCGGGGCAGGGGGGGGAGATTGGAGCCAGGGGGTGGGGGTGGGAAAGATCAGAGCCAGGGGGAGATCAGGGCAGGGGGGGGAGATCGGAGCCAGGGCGGGGGGAAGATCAGAGCCAGGGGAGATTGGGGCAGAGTGGGGAGATCGGGGGGGGAGATTGAAGCCAGGGGGCAGGGGGGAAGATCAGAGCCGGGGGGAGATCGGGGCAGAGTGGGGAGATCGGAGCCAGGGGGCGGAGGGTGGAAGGTTGGAGCTGGGGGTGGGGGTGGGATTAGAGCCAGGGGTGGGTGGGGGAAGCGGGGAGAACAATTTTTTTTAAAAAAACTTACCTAAGCGCAGGAGCGTTCATGTGCATCAGGCTCCTTTAAAAATAAGAAAAAATGGTGGACGCGACGGGGCTTTCCTGCAGCCCGTTGCATCTGATGTGTGGATAGGAGCGACAGCCCGCGCTACTTCTAGCGCGGGCTGGCCCCTCCTCACCACCGGATTATCAGGAAGGTCTAGCAAAGCCCATAGAGTTCTTGCAAAAGCTGAGAGAGGGAGAGAGGTGAGGAGGAGGAGGAGGAGGAGGAAGAAGATGAAGAAGAAGAAGACGATGATGACAAAGGGCACAAATGAAGACTCCCTTCATTGCAATGGGATACACAATCCCATTTCCCCCCCTACAAGAAATCGCTAATGTGGGAGAGCTGCCTCCAGGTTGCCAGAATTGTGATGACAGCCTACTGGCCAGCTCTTATTTGAACTGAATTGATCAATTTGATTCTTCTTCACCTCCTATAGTTTTCTCATCATCCAGAGGAATTACCAGGGTAGAAACTGGATTGCATTCTTCCCCCCCCCCCTTGAGTCGACAAGGAGTGATTTGGGGGTGGGGGCTTAAGAAAATAAATAAAGAAGCAAACAAGAGACACAGGGCAAAAGTTGAGATCCATTGCTGTTTGAGTGATTCCTTCTGCTGAAGCTGGTCTCACGGCTCTGCAATCCTTTATTTATTTATTTATTTATTTATTTATTTATTTAATTACATTTATATACCGCCCCACAGCCGAAGCTCTCTGGGCGGTTTACAACATTTAATCCTTTCTGGGTAGGGTGACCATATTTTGGAAACCAAAAAGGAAGACAACATGGTCGCCCCCAAGGGGGCATGTCCAGTACCAAGGGGGCGTCCCCACCCAAACATAGCCTTGGTCACATATCTGATTTTACAGCACACATTTAAGACAAATCTGTTCTACATAACATCTTAATGTTAAAATCACTGAAATGAACAAGTGAGAGCTTCAACGTATCTGAAATTAACTTCACTCACTCCTACTTTTGTAGGTTTTGCTGTACTTTGAAGCTTTTGCTATACTCTGTGTGTTACATTCTCCCCTTCCCTCAGATATCTTTTCTGACTGTATCTTCACTCATTGCAAGCTGCTGTTGTTGTTAACAGGGTTTGCTCCTGCCCCCAAATCTGTTTCAAATTTGGTATGGCTAAAGCTCTACCTAAAAGCTTTCATGCTGCCAACTTTCAGCTCTTTATCTTTAAAAATGACAGTTTAAAAAATAATAATTTTAAAACCACATTTTTTTAAAAAATCCTAAAAAATCAATGGATGAACAGATCTGTTTCAAATTTGGTGTGGCTAAAGCTCTACCTAAATCCTATCATGGTACAAAGTTTCATCTCTTTATCTTTAAAAATGACAGTTTTAAAAATAATAATTTTCAAACCTCAATTTTTAAAAAATTCCTAAAAAATCAATGGATGAACGGATCTGTTTCAAATTTGGTATCACTAAAGCCCTTCCTAAGAGCCACCATTGTGCCATGTTTCATGTTTTTATCTTAAAAAATGACAGAGTTATAAGCATTTTTGTTAATTCCCATTAGAGCTGCTCTTTGGAAAAAAAATCTGGATTTCCCCTCCCAGATTTGCCATCAAAAACCCGGACAAATCCGGGCAAATCCGGTCATATGGTCACCCTATTTCTGGGCAACAGGCATGTTGTTCCTCATCGTTGTTGGGTAGCTAAGTCTCATGGGACATTAAAATTGCAGCTGCAAGCCTGTTCCTTCTGCCCACCGGCAGTGGATAAGCAATGTAGGAAGGGGCCCATGAGGGGGCGCTTTGCCTCGGTTCCTCAAACCTGGAGCTCTCCCTAGTGGGCAGGAAAGAGGCTGACAACTCCTAACGTTTTCCCCTTTGAACAACTGGCATGCAAAGGGGGTTGGACTCGATGGCCTTGTAGGCCCCTTCCAACTCTGCTGTTCTATGATTCTATGATTCTATGAAAACTGCTGGTCATAGAAACACAGGAAATTGTTTTATACCTCACTGCCCCTGAATATGCCTTACTATAGGCACTTACCAGGGTTTGGTTGCATCCACTAGGAGTTCATCCCCATCTACACTCATTATGGGATTTGTAGTCATTATGGGATCCTCACCCCTCGGTTGTGCTAGACCTGGTAGGTCTAGCTGAGGCCTAAGTCACCACTGGATCCTACCCTTGTTGTCAACCCCTGCACAGCATTGCAGTAGATAGACTGGGCCTTCATGACAAACTCTAGCCTACCAATTATAGAACTCTCTGTCTCTGTCTCTGTCTCTCTCTCTCTCTCTCTCTCACACACACACACGCTTTCTACAGTTGCAAGAAACAGAAGCAGCTGAGGTTGGAAATAAGAGATTCAAGACACCTCTTCGAACGTGTACCTTGCTGCTAAAAGAGAGAGGGCAATCCCCCTGGTCTTAATTACCTGGCCTGCTTTACGTGCTGCTAAGAATAAAATTCCCCACAGGGTCTGTTATGGATCCAGCATGAAACAGAAGAAGAAGAAGAAGAAGAAGAAGAAGAAGAAGAAGAAGAAGAAGAAGAAGAAGAAGAAGAAGAAGAGGAGGGAGGAGGAGGAAGAGGGAGGAGGAGGAGGAGGAGGAGAAGAAGAAGAGGAAGAGGAAGAGCAAGAGGAAGAGGACGGAGGAGGAGGAAGAGGGAGGAGGAGGAGGAGGAGGAGAATAAGAAGAGGAGGAAGAAGAGGAAGAGGAGGTAGGAGGAGGAGGAGAAGACGAAGAAGAGGAGGAGGAGGAGGAGGAGGAGGAGGAGGAGGAGAAGAAGAAGAAGAAGAAGAAGAAGAAGAAGAAGAAGAGGAGGAGGAGGAGGAGGAGGAGGAGGAGGAGGAGGAGGAGGAGGAGGAGGAGAAGAAGACGAAAATGAAATTAACGGGTAAGGGTAGCGGTTTCCAAATAAAAGAAGACATTATGTGTGGAGTGTGTGTATTTGTGTGTGTGTGTAACATGGCAAGTTCCGCATTTACAAGCTGACAACTCCTAAGTAAGGAAGCAATGATCATTAAAACAAAGGGTGAAAACGCATCCACCCCTGAAACCTTGTTATCCAATATTCACACCGTAAAGGCTTTCTAGCCACGCGTTTAAAGAAGTCTGGAGGGAGCCATAAAACCCAATTCAATTTAATTGGGTGCTCTCCTGACAGAATAGTTATTAATAAGTGTGCATTGTACAAACCTGCGCCGAAATCCCAAACGCAGTCAAGACGCGTTTGGAAAGAGAGAAAAAAAAAATGGAAAAAAGGAAACCTCCACACATTTAACACTCAGCAAACAACACACCAATAGACCAGTTGGCTTCTTCCTGCACTGTCTCTCTCCCTCTCCCGTAGACCCCCCCTCCACCATTTTATCCGATCCACAAATTAGAAAGGGGAGGGTGTTGTGTGTGTGTGTTTTTGCCATGAAAGGTTCCCATAAATTATTCGCACGGCATTATATATTGTGTGTTATTGTATGTCAGCAAGTCTTGCAGCGTTTTTAAAAAAAACCTTAACTAGAAGCCAATTAAAACGTAAGCTGAGAAAGACGGATGGGGCCCCCTGGTTGTTCTGGTGCGAACGTCAACGGCTCGTGACAATGCACACGGCGACTTCCAGACCCGCTAATTTGAATGCTACTTTCATCTAGCACAGATCGCACGCGTGTGCTTGTAGTACTTCTCATCGGACAAGCCGGCTGCGTTGACAAGGCAAACCAGTCTACCAAGATTCTGGATGGTGTCTAGGCAGGCAAGGTGTTTCAAACGGCACACATCACTTCTCTTTCGGGAAACCCAGCTTGGGGAATCCATGTGCCTTGCCCTAAATGAATGGGTGGTTGGGCCATTGCTAGACGAGGAGTTAGCCCGGTGTGAGGCCCGGGTTCCCTGCTGGGCATCCAGACGACGCACAGGGGATCCCGGGGTCAGGCCGGGCTAAGTCCTCCCTTGACCCGGGATAACCGGATCCGCTTATGGCCCGGCTTTTCCGCAGCCCCGGGCTGAGGCCGGGGCTGCAGAAGGTCTAGCTACTTCTGTGACTTTTCCCGGCTGCTTGCTTACTCACGAGTAGCCAGGAGAAGCCATGCACTGGGCACAGCATTCCATAGGAGCGCTGTGCCCATCGGGCCAGGGGTGGTGGAAAATCACGGGGGGGGGAGATGGGGGCCGGGGGAAAGAGCGGACCCGGCAGTAGAGATGGGGGGGAAGAGTGGAGCCAGGGTGGGGAGATCATGGATGGGGGGCGCGCGGAGGGGGCATCGGACATGGCAGGCGGGTGATTGGGTGGGCATGGTGAGGGGGCTGGCGAGCAGGCAGGGGGGCATCAGACATGACGGGGGGGAAGAAGAACGGGGCCAGGGCATGGCGAGCGGGGACGGGCATGGCGAGCGGGGACGGGCATGGCGAGTGGGGACGGGCATGGTGAGCGGGGACGGGCATGGCGAGCGGGGGGAGGATGAGCGAGCGGGCGGGGGGGCATCAGGCATTGTGGGGGAAATTCAGGGGCAGGGGGAGCGGGGAACCCTTTATTTTTTAAAAAAAAAACCCCTTACTTTTCCGTTGGTGTGCTCTTGTACACATGGCCCTTTAAGTAAAAAAAAAAAAAAAATGGAGGACGCGACGGGGCTTTCCCTTACCCCATCGCGTGTTACGTGTAGAAAAGGGCAACGGCCCGCACTAGCTGTAGAGTGGCATCACCCCTAGTCCCCACCGGATTATCAGGTAGGTCTAGCAAGGCCCCAGGCCTATATCCCGGGATCATCTGGGATCATTCCTGTGCATCCAAATGACACACAGAGGATTCTGGGAGCAGGCAGGGACGACCCCTCCATTTGCCTGGGATAATCCGTAGGTCTAGCTAAGACCAGAGAGAGAGAGAGAGAGATGTTCAATGCATCAGTAGGTGTTTAGTACTGTGTACGTTTAATTATTGATCCTCCAAGTTAAGCAGCAAGACATGAGGAAATGGGGACAATTAACTAGTAATTAACAATATTGGAGAGTTAAACATCTGACTCTTGACAAAGAAATAAGTGTTTTAGCTAAGATCAATTCCAGATGAATGGTCATTTTGCTAGCAAGTAGGAAACCTCCAGCTGAGGTGTTTATCAGAGAATGCTTCTGTCATGGACCTGTGACTGTTTTAGCACAATCATATATGTTTCTTTAAAGACTCTGGTTTTGATAAGGGAGAGAATATTGGATCCTGAGAATACTGCTACCTAAAGAAAGATGTGCCAGTAGAACTTCTCACCACTTGGAGACCCAGCCAAGAAAAAAAGGGAATAATGATATTCTCTGTGGGATGCTCTAAGTGCCAAGTGAACACTTTCCTCCTCCTTGTCGTCACCATGACTTCGTTGGCTTCTCATGGCATCTCTCCTGTCCCCTCTTGAAGTTCTATGAACAATCCAAAGCTTGGAGGGACCAGGAACCATGTCGGTCACCCCAGAAATGGGGCTCCATCAATCATGGCATGTCCATGTCCCACTGGCCATTACCTAGGGAGGTGGTGGGCTCTCCCACACTAGAGGCCTTCAAGAGGCAGCTGGACAACCATCTGTCAGGGATGCTTTAGGGTGGATTCCTGCATTGAGCAGGGGGTTGGACTCGATGGCCTTGTCGGCCCCTTCCAACTCTGCTTTTCTATGATTCTATGAACTCACCATTCTGCATAGTCATGGCTACATCATCTGCTCCTTCCTGTCACCTGACCAGCCAGATGGGCTCCACTCTCCTGCTACTACAGTACTGGGTCCACCACTGAACAGCATGCAAGCAAGTGGGTGAATGGCCATGGGGCTGGTGGAGAGGTACAGTGGCTGCCGTTTTCCCACATTAGTCCAGAACTGAGCATGTCGAGGAGGCATTGGAAGGGAGGGGGGGCCTTCCGTAGGTCCTTTGCTTAGGACCCAAAAGAACCCACAGCCATCCCTGTTGATTAAAGGCCGATAAGCCGGGAGTTGCCAACAGAAGGCATGGTATTTGAAGAGCAGTCCTCCTGACTGCTGTTCTTGATAGACTCACAGACAGGGATCATTTTAATAAATTTAATTTCTCCATTGGACAGTAACTCCATGGCAGTAATTCACGAATGGGGTTTCTCTTTGCTCTGGTGGTTGCAAAAAATCCAACCCAGTTTCGTCAATCCGGATGTTGTGTTGTCATAGGGACATGCATTATTTCCGTGTGTTTTAATAAGTAACCGTTTTGGATTTTTGCAGGATGATTTTTAGGCTAGAACGTATATTTCACCAGCATCGTGTCTGTGCCAAAATCTATCCTCCCATTTCCATGAACCAAGTTAAAACAATATATAATTTAAAAGCAGTAAAAGCAGTTAAAACAGTTAAAATGATGTGCCAGTGAGTTTAACCATCAAAGGCTTTGTTAAAAAGCTATGTTTTTACTTGGCGTCGAAATGAAATCAGCGTTGGCACCAATCGGGCCTCCAAGGGGAGGGCATTCCACAGTCTGGGGGCCACCGCAGAGAAAGCCCCGCTTTCACATAAGCAGGTGAACTGAACTATTTGACCGGGTGGGAAGGCGGTATTCTGCAGAGTGCACTTCATGGGAGTTGAAATGAAAACAAACACATTTAAAGAAAAAAACTCAAATATTACAGTGCCATTTGTTTCAATGAGATATTGTAAATTAGGGCCAAGGTGGCAATTCGGAGTCCGGAGTCCCTTTCAATTAAAATAATCACAAACGACATAAATCTGAATTTGCCGTGTCTGATGTCCTCAGAAAGGCTTCCCTGCTCTTGGGGATACCTTTCTTTCTTTCTTCTCTTCCCTGAGTCCCCACCCAAAAAAGGCTCTCTAGAATTTCTGCAGAATAATTAGTCTAACTGTGGGTAACTTTATCCTTTTTAAGTTCCCATAAGACCATTAAAAAGTGTATGCAATTGTGGAAAGGCTGCTTTAAGAAGGAAAGGGGGAGGAATCTGTCAAAGGCAGGCTTGGGCATTTGAAACTCTCTGCTTTCAGCAACTTCTGTTCTATTTAATAGCTTCCTGAGTCAAGAAGGTCTCCGGTAGACCTGAGTTACCCAGACACAAGAGCAATTAGTTGCTCCAGACAGTATGCCCAGTGTAATGTAGTTCACTTTACTTCACATGGCGTAACAGCTTCCTTTAATGTGTTCCTTTCCCCCTTTCCTATTATTTCGTTCCCTTGTCTCTTGGCAACTGCCAGCCGTGACCCCTGACCTCCAGTTGCTCCTCCGATTCACTGTCTCAGGTGCTATTAGAGAATTGAATTCCTTCGCCGTTCTCCCGAGGACTGGCGCTCCCTGTCAGACGTGGGGTTATCCAAATGGGAAGACGCCAGGGGCACTGATGGTGGTAGAAACTGCTCTTGGTGGAGTTGCCATCCAAACTATTCTGGGTTAAAGGATTGCACAGCTCTTCCCAACGCTCATCTAGAGCATAAGAACTTCAGAAGTGCCCTGATGCTGGATCAGACCAAGGGTCCATCTAGTCCAGCACTCTGTTCACACAGGGGCCAACCAGCTTCCGACCAGGGATGAACAAGCAGGACATGGTGCAACAGCACCCTCCCACCCATGTTCCCCAGCAACTGGTGCACACAGGCTGATTGCCTCGAATACTGGAGATAGCACACAACCATCAGGGCTAGTAGCCATGGATAGCCTTCTCCTCCAGGAACTTATCCAACCCCCTTTTGAAGCCATCCAGTTTGGTGGCCATCACTACATCTTGTGGTAGTGAGTTCCATAATTTAACTATATGCAGTGTGAAGAAGTCCTTCCTTTTATTTGTCCTGGATCTCCCACCCATCAGTTTCATGGGATGACCCCAGTTCTAGTATTTTGAGAGAGGGAGAAAAATATCTCCCTGTCTACATTCTCCATACCATCCATAATTTTGTACACCTCTATCATGTCTCCCCTTAGTCTCCTTGTTCCCTGCCTCGATCCAAACGGAGAGGCAGGTAAGAAATAAAATTATTATTATTATTATTATTATTATTATTATTATTATTATTATTATTATTTACTTCCTGCTGAGAACTTTGTATTGTGCTTCCATTATATTATATTACACACCAGAATGGCAACTTCATAAGAACATCAGAAGTGTCCTGATGCTGGATCAGACCAAGGG
The DNA here is from genome assembly GCF_023053635.1 of Elgaria multicarinata webbii. Taxonomy (NCBI): domain Eukaryota; kingdom Metazoa; phylum Chordata; class Lepidosauria; order Squamata; family Anguidae; genus Elgaria; species Elgaria multicarinata. The sequence continues at coordinate 11,621,422 of NC_086192.1, forward strand.
TCCATCTAGTCCAGCGTTCTGTTCGCACAGTGGCCAACCAGCCATTGGCCAGGGATGAACAAGCAGGACATGGTGCAACAGCACCCTCCTGCCCATGTTCCCCAGCAACTGGTGCACACAGGCTTACTGCCTTGAATACTGGAAATAGCACACAACCATCAGGGCTAGTAGCCCTTGATAACCTTTGACTCCAGGAATTTATCCAACCCCCTTTTGGAGATCAGCCAAGTACCTCCATGTAGGGGAGCTGTAGTTTCCCATCTCTGCAATCCAGCTGCAAATTGAATGAATCAGAGAGCAATTTTGCAAATGTTGTGGTTTTTTAGAATTGTGTGTGTGTGTGTGTGTGTGTGTGTGTGAAAGCTTACCTCTTATTCAACACACAAGAAAGAAAGAAAGAAAGAAAGAAAGAAAGAGTGAGTCAACAGGAGGACATTTGAGTTGCATTAGAGCTAACCATTTAGCCTAATTAATTTGTTATTTTATCCCCTTTGAAAAAAGAGAGAGAGAGAGCTGTAGTTAACTAAACAGGAAACAGTGTGAATAATGACCAGCCTGATAAAGGATGACCACAACTAATTGAATCATTTGCTTAAGATTTTATCAGCGTATTCCAAGAAAGCAGTTTTTCTGCCAACTCATTTATCTGTCTCTCATTACACAAAGGCAGTCATTCAGCCATTTAAATTTCCTTACATTTAACTTTACCTGAGTTGTTCAGGAATGAAGCCTCCAACATTTAGGGTAATTCCTCATTCCCAACCAAGGACCCCACAACCTCCCATACATGACTTTGGATCCTGATTGAGACCTACTTAGAGGACATCCATTGAAATTAATGGAATTTAAGGTCATCATGGCAAGTCCCATTGATTTCAATGAGTCTACTCATTGAATACAACTGTTAAAGATACAGGAGCCCTGTCCTCCTTTTTCATATGGTCACCCTCGTTAAACATTTGTTTGCAAAGGAAGGACCCTGCCACCACAAGCAAGGACCCACTCCTTAAACCTATGTGGAAATTGGCCCCTCCCTGAAAAAACACACATCACCCAAATCATTGCTTCTGAATGGGGCCCGTGCATGTAATTCCGGTTTGGGCACAGGCACAAAAATCATTACCGACATCCCATAATCTCCAGTTCTTTCTGGGATTCAAATGGTGCAGAATCCAAGAGGATAGTTGGGGTATTTTGTAGATACGTAGGGTATCTGGGCTCCACAATTCAAGAAGGACGCAGACAAGCTGGAGCGTGTTCAGAGGAGGGCAACCAGGATGATCAGGGGTCTGGAAACAAAGCCCTATGAAGAGAGACTGAAAGAACTGGGCAGGTTTAGCCTGGAGAAGAGAAGATGGAGGGGAAACATGATAGCACTCTTCAAGTACTTGAAAGGTTGTCACACAGAAGAGGGCCAGGATCTCTTCTCGATCCTCCCAGAGTGCAGGACACGGAATAATGGGCTCAAATTAAAGGAAGCCAGATTCCAGCTGGACATCAGGAAAAACTTCCTGACTGTTAGAGCAGTACGACAATGGAATCAGTTACCTGGGGAGGTTGTGGGCTCTCCCAAACTAGAGGCCTTCAAGAGGCATCTGGACAACCATCTGTCAGGGATGCTTTAGGGTGGATTCCTGCATTGAGCAGGGGGTTGGACTCGATGGCCTTGTAGGCCCCTTCCAACTCTGCTATTCTATGATTCTATGATATAAATTGAAATAATAATAATAATAATAATAATAATAATAATAATAATAAATGATGGAATAATAATGGAGCACATCTGAGGGAGACACGGAGCCTGCTATCCCCAACAATAGAAATTCACATCTTCTCCGCTGACCAAATCCGTCCATATCTCTTAAGAAAACATGCCGGGAAAGGTAACCTGAGAAGCCGATTCACGTCCACCGTGAAGGCAGGTTGGAGGTGGTTAGGGAAAGGATATCCTTACTCCTTAAATGGTGAACCACAGACAAAGGCAAAGCTGACAGAAATCTAATAAAGCATGCCATTTACCAGAGGGCTTCAGGGGGCTGAACTTTCCAGGATTTGATGTACAGCAAACATCATCTGCTTCACTAGGGTGATTTGTGTTCATGGATGCTGCTGACTTAATTAGCTGAAGAAAGGTTGGAGAGCGCAGCCCAACATATTTTTTTTTAAAAAAACCCTAAAACAGATGCCAAGAAATTTTTGAAGAGTAGAGTTGATAATATTATTATTATTATTAATAATAATAATAATAATAATTTATTTCTTATCCGCCTCTCCGATTGGATCGAGGCGGAGAACAACGACAAGCATAAAATACATCAAATACTGATTAAAAACGTGGGATACACTGTTTAAAAACATCCTAAAAGCATCCTAAAAACATACTAAAATATCCTAAAATTCCACTGGATAGGCCTGCCAGAAGAGATCAGTCTTGATAGCTTTCTTGAATGCTAAAAGACTGTCAAGCTGACGAGTCTCCTCTGGCAGGTTATTCTTCCTTTTATGATTGCGAGATCGTCGCCCTGGTCTACACACGGTGCACGACATCACGGCTGCCATTTTTTTATTTTTTAAACCAGTGAGGTGTTTTTTTTTAAAAAAAAAACCTCCCCCTCCCCCATCCCACCCCCAATGTGCCCAGGTTCCAGGTCCCAGGTCCTCGCGGTTACTCACAAGGAGTCGGGACAAACCGTGATGCCAACCCACACGTTCGGTGGTCTTGTGATCATCCCCAGACAACAGAAAAAGCAGGAAAAAGGGTGGGGCGATATCCCGGGTCAAGGAAGGGATCATCTCTCCCTGCTCCCAGGATGCCCTGTGAGTCATGTGAATGCACAGCGATGATCCCGGGACAATCCCCAGGATATCGCCTCGTCTAGCTATGCCCAAAGTTGTGCTTTTTGGGGAGAGGGTTGCCTGTGATTTTGCGTTTCCAGCATGGGTATGTTTCTTTGTGTTTGTGGGTTGCCTGGTTTTTGGGTGTCTTTTCGAAATGTATGAGTATTTCTTTGAGCATCAGTAGTTCTTTCAGGAAAATGGGTATTTTTGGTGCTATTTGGCATAGTCTGGCATTTAGGGCTTAGCGCTAGCCTCTGCCTTGGACTCAACTTCTTGACAAGTGGCTCGTTGCTTTTTTCTTTAGTGGTGGTGCCCATGACAGTTTCTCACATTTTGAAATGTGCCCTCTAGGGTTGGCGAAAAACGACGATTCTATCAAAATCGCAGGGAATTTAGCCTGTAAATTGAGCAGAAACTTTCAGAGAATTTATCACACCGAGCTTGATTTTCACTGAGCGAATTCCTGCGGGTTTCTGAGTTTCTACCCAGCACCGCCACCCCCTCCAGAATCAAACAACAGCAACAACAAGAAACTTGTGCCAGTGGACTGGATTAACAAATTAAGGAGTAACTGCTTGAAAGCTTAGCAGCCTGTTTTGTCTGGTATCCTAGGCAACACAACGCAGAAAAAGATCAGCCTGTCTTTGATTTGTGTATGCCTAGAGTATTCTGTTAGCACCACCAATTACGGTTGTTGAGAAAACAACGAAAAATCCTGCAGCACCTTAAAAACCAACACACTTATGATGGCATAAGCTTCTGTGGACGACAGTAAACTTCAGCATATGCCGATGCCATACCATGGCTTATGCCACGATAAATCCCATAGGAAAACACATGTCATTATATATTTAAGGTGCCGCAAGAATTTTTGTTACGCTCAAAAAGGAGTTTTTAATCTGACTCAAAGATGATGTCCTTTTGCCAGGTCCAGGTCAGCATCAACTAAGTTTTTAAAGGCCGTGTCAGAGCATTCAAGCCTAGTGGTTATTTCTGCTATTCATTCCTATGTAGGAAATAGATGGCTTTAAGTGAACTTTGGGATGGGCATTTTTAGTAAATTTGTATGGTTCAAATGAAAATGTTATTATATTTTTATTCTTTGTATTTTATCCTTTTTGGTAAATTCCTTCAGGACTTGGAGTCTGACGGGAATCCTATGCAGAATGGGAGCTGCGTGGAGGTGATATTCACCTCCATATGTGAGTCCCCCCTGCATTTTTGCTAGATGGGCGATTTCGCCCATCTAGCAGCAGTGCCTTGAAGAGGGAGGGAAGGAGGCTTGGTGGCCATAGGAAATGAGGCTGTCAAACTGGTCTCCTATCGTCCCATCCAGAACACCCCCTTTCCCGCCTCTTCACAATCCATTTTCTGAGCCCACAGAGGGGCATATTGAAGGGGCCATTAGAAAAGGATACTGGGCAGATTAACTTTGAGTCTGACGCAGTGGGACACTTCTTGGGTTGATAGATGAGAGAGTGGATTTGAATTTGGGTCTCTTTGGCACAAGTCCATCAGTCTAACTGCTACATCAACAGTTCTTATGCTGTTTTTTTTATGGGCCACTTGAAAATTGTTGGGGGTGTTGGCGAATCACTTAAAAGATATTGGTGAACCACACGTTGTCCACAGCCTGCAGTTTGAGAACCTCTGTTCTCCATGATCAAGTGGCTACGCTTGTCATGTACTGTTTCATAGACTCATAGAATCATAGAATAGTAGAGTTGGAAGGGGCCTATAAGGCCATCGAGTCCAACCCCCTGCTCAATGCTGGAATCCACCCTAAAGCATCCGTGACAGATGGTTGTCCAGCTGCCTTTTGAATGCTTCTAGTGTTGGAGAGCCCACAACCTCTCTAGGGAACTGGTTCCATTGTCATACTGCTCTAACAGGAAGTTTTTCCTGATGTCCAGCCGGAATCTGGCTTCCTTTAACTTGAGCCCCTTATTCCGTGTCCTGCACTCTGGGAGGATCAAGAAGAGATCCTGGCCCTCCTCTGTGGGACAACCTTTTAAGTATTTGAAGAGTGCTATCATGCCTCCCCTCCCACCTATGACAGGTGTACAAGAACAGCAAAGGAAAACCTGGCAAGAATCCCTTGTATAACTGCCATTCAAGCTCGCTACATAAACCGTCTGCAAGAACTTCCCCTTATTTGTCTCTTCCATTTGCTGTGTTCCATCTGGCTCTGTGACAAGTAAAAAGTCATTTTTTTTTTAAAAAAAAGCCAGGCACTAAATTGCATTATTCAGACATTAGTAGCCAAGAAACAGAAATTAGAGGATATTTCCCTTCACATACACCCTCCGGCTCAGCTGACCTCCCACCTCCTTCCTACCTAGTATTCCTAACTATTGATTTGAGGCAACTCAACCCTCTAAAGAGGACATAAAGCAACCTGAGACAGCACTTTTAACGATTGTTTCACGAAGAAATGAGGCACAGGCCTTCCAGAAAAGAAAGAAAGAAACCCAAACCCCCTTTCCTCCCTTTGATCTTTACGCTTAAATTACTTGCCCCCCAACGGGTTAACATGGTGTTGAATCTGTGCCTTGTTCTTAAAAGCTCATTAATTACAGTGTTAAAAGGTAAAAAGAAGAACCGACCAGCATTCCCAAGCTGCAGCTCAGGTAATGCCGGCTTCTCGTTCAGCCCTGAAGGTACAAAGAAGTGGAACAGGGTGAGGCGGGCCCCACCAAGACCAATTAAAGCCTTTACAAAGAAGCTGCGAAGAAGACAAATGGAGGCCGAAAGACGGCTTACAAGGACCCTTTGTACAGATGTAAAGCAATTAGAACGGTCTCAGGGGCAAGCCTGCTTGGAACGTCCCCGAAAGGTTGTATAACCTGTCTAAACTTGGAGCCATCCCTCATGGTTTCTCGTTTCTCTCCCTTTTTTTCTTAAGCGTATAAGTGAACGCTCTATTAGCATCATATATCAGCTGATGATAACTCCATATCAGTTTCCGAGAGTTGGAGGCGGGTGGCGGAGGCACTAAACATCCCTGGTGGATGACAAATCTATTAAGGTGGACTTTGATGTTGGTACTTACTGTCCTTGTATCTATTTTTCAACTAATATTTTTTTTTTAAAAAAATAATCTTAATTGCCGAAAGAAAATACTAGGGACGGACAAATTAAAATATCAGGTATGGACAAAGAAACACGAAAACCTGCATTTCAATTGGATTAATTCCCCCCTAAAATGTGTGTTTTTGTACAGGTTTCACCCTAAAATACACATTTTTCTATACATTTTTTGAGCCAAGAACTGCATTGCCAAATTTGGACAAGTTTGCAGTCTGAAGGATGAATGCAGTCTAGTGGTTTTGCACTTTGGTTTTCTTCTAAAATTGCTTATTTCCTATTTTATGTCATTGTTTATTTTTAATTAAAAAAATCTTTCGAAGGCCAGGAATGGCATTTGTTCAGAACCGTTTCCACCTCCGTTCTGAAATCTAGATTTCTGATCAAAATTCAACATGGAGTAGAGCCAAGGAACCGTTGGAACTTCAAAACTATTATGGGATGGAACTGAGGAAATCTGCGCATCCCCTCCTCCTCCTCCTCCCTCCCAACCCGCTTTCCTTTTGTGTCGTGTTTTTTTAGATTGTAAGCCTGTGGGCAGGGACTGTCAAGAAATATTTTTGTAAGATGCCATGAGAGCCTTTCATGGCTGAATGGCGGGATAAAAATGCTTAAATAAATAAATAAATAAATGAATAAAGGCCACAATCCTATACACACTTATGTGGGAATACAGCCCACTGAACTCAATGAGACTTACTTCTGAGTAGATATTCACAAGATTGCATTATTATTTCTATCTTTCTTTCTGTCTGGTGTCTTATCCTTCTATTCTGACTAGAACCCCCAAGACTGCTAGCAATGATAAAGTACTGATAAAACATTATAGCAGCGATAACAAATCAACAGCCAATGCTGAATCAATGAGCACTGTCGGGGCCAAAATGGCCCCTTCCAGCTCTAAGGGTGAGTTCGCGTGCCACTCTGGGGGGAAAAAGCCACCCTGAAACAAGCCGTGGTTTTTCACTAGGGCTGTGCACTACCACCTCGAACCGGTTCGGGGCCTGATCCGGAACTTCCGGATTGGGCCCGAACTGGTTCGGGTCGATCTGACCCTCTCCCGATCTGCTCCGGAACTGGATCTGGAGCGAGATCCGGAGGGCCGGATTGAGATTCGGGCCCCATTTTGCCCCCCTTCTCCACTTACTTGCCTCCATTGCAGACGGCGGAGGCAGGTAAGTGGGGGAGGGGGGGACAAAATGGGGGCTGAATAGGTCCCCTCCCCCCTTACCTGGCATCGCTGTCTGCCACCACATGGACTGCGGTGGCAGCGGGAGGCGGAGCCAGGTAAGCCCCCTCCCTCCACTTACCTGCATCTGAGCTTCAGAACAGTCCGAATTGCTTCGGACTGTTCCGAACTGCTCCGCGCCGATCTGGACCTCCCTCGATTCGCTTTGGAACCGGGCTTCAGAGGTCCGGAGCGAAGCGGAACACAGCCCTAGTTTTCAGGGTGGTTTTTAAACCACCACCCCAGCCACCCACCCTTAAATGTCACGAGAACCTGCACCCGTTGAGGGTAATAACGCTAATTAGGCAGGTTTTGACCAGCACCGTGATTGTCCGAATCCAGACTCTGAAACAAACAAGGCTGACAACCCACTGTGGTTTGTCGTGTTGTGCGAACCAGATCTATGAGTCTATGTAACTGTAGCAGACAATTGGCCAACCTCATGTTCCTTTTTTGAATCTGTCATCATCATCATCATCAACAATAAGCTGAAGCTGAATATGAGCCAACAGTGCGATACGGCTGCAAGAAAGGCAAATGTTATTTTGGGCTGCATTAATAGAAGTATAGCTTCCAAATCACGTGAGGTACTGGTTCCTCTCTATTCGGCCCTGGTTAGGCCTCATCTAGAGCATTGCGTCCAGTTCTGGGCTCCACAATTCAAGAAGGACGCAGACAAGCTGGAGCGTGTTCAGAGGAGGGCAACCAGGATGATCAGGGGTCTGGAAACAAAGCCCTATGAAGAGAGACTGAAAGAACTGGGCAGGTTTAGCCTGGAGAAGAGAAGAGTGGAGACATGAGAGGTGGCGGGCTCTCCCACACTAGAGGCCTTCAAGAGGCAGCTGGACTACCATCTGTCAGGGATGCTTTAGGGTGGATTCCTGCATTGAGCAGGGGGTTGGACTCGATGGCCTTGTAGGCACCTTCCAACTCTGCTATTCTATGATATGATTCTATGATAAGCCAAACCCCCAAACCAAACCATGTATACTTTCTGAAATATGTCCAGCATCACAGCTGTTCACTTTGTCCCAGATTACGTGAATTGGAGAAGCTGATGTAGAGATATAATACCATTAAAATATATGTTCAAAAAGGCTGCAAGCGCCTCGCACACGTTAATTAAAACTAAAAGGACAAAGGGCACAATGTCCATCATTAATAATGAGGGCAACCATTTAAACACTGCTGAAAAATGTGTCACGGATTGTAATGACCTTTACACTGAAAACAGGAGAAGGAAGAAAGAGGCGTGGAAGTTGGTGAAATTACACAAAGATTGCTTAAGATCATCTCATGGATGATTGCAAGGTCCCTTTAAGCCAGGTTCTTAAATTATTATTATTATTATTATTATTATTATTATTATTATTATTATTATTATATTTTATAATTTTAAAATATATTTAAATTATAATATATTTATATATTTATATTATATTTTATAATTTTAATTTTTGTTAATAGAGCTTCGGCTATTGGGCGGTATAAAAATGTAATAAATAAAAAAATAAATAAATAAAATTTATTACATTTAACTGCCGCCCCATAGCTGAAGCTCCCTGGGTGGTTTACAAAAGTTAAATGATGGGGAACATGGGCTGGAGGGTGCTGTTGCACCATGTCCTGCTTGTTCAACCCTGGTCAATGGCTGGTTGGCCACTGTGTGAACTGAGTGCTGGACGAGATGGACCCTTGGTCTGACCCAGCAGGGCTCTTCTCATGTTCTTAAATTGCAATCCGCAAAGAGAAATACGAATTCTAAAATGGGAAGGCCTGTTGGAATAACAGAGCCTTTAATGCCTGCTTAAAATCATCCAGAGAGGTCAGCGGGCGCATTTCAATCGATAGGTCACTGCACAGCTGAGGGGTCCTCTCGCATGTGACCACCAATCTCACATTAGGCTGTTCCCAGTCTGCACAGCTGAGATCCTGTGAGGTGGAGATGCCAGGAATCTCGAATTGAGTTACGGACCGTCAAGGAACCTTCCTGAGACCTTTCATCAACCTCCTTGAATCTTTTTTGATGTCCTTCAAAACCCCTTAGAGATTTCTCTGAAGGAAGGACTCCCGTATCGATTTCAAATTTCACTTTCAGCGAAACTGTGGCGACTACGCTTGCCACCAAGGGTATGGCAACAGTGGCATGCCTGCACTCCACAAGATTTGGCATGGCTGAGCTCTGTGCAACGTGTGATGCCATTTCAGTGTTTCGGTTTCCGGGTAGTGTGCTCCTGCCTAGGAGGGTTTTCTCCGCTGTGGCACCCCGGTTGTGGAATGAGCTCCCCAGAGAGGTCCGCCTGGCGCCTACACTGTACTCCTTTCGTCGCCAGCTGAAGACCTTTTTATTCTCTCAGTATTTTAACACTTAATTTTAACTTAAATTTAAATTTTACCGTTTTAACTCTGTATTTTAATCTTATATCACTTTTGCTGCGTGGTTTTATCCTGGTTGGGCTTTTGATACTGTATTTTGTATTTGTGCTTTTAACCTGTTGGTTGTTTTATGATGGTTTTAATTTTTGTGAACTGCCCAGAGAGCTTCGGCTATTGGGTGGTATAAAAATGTAATAAATAAATAAATAAATAAATAAAAGCTTTTTCAGCGGTGCTCACACAGCAAGGGCAAAGCAAAGTTCAATCCGCTAAGCTCCACCCAACCACAAATCCAGCACATTATCATCAGATGAAGAGCTGGTAATTAGCCAGAATCTTGGTAGGCCTATTAATGTATATTAAGACAGCAGAATGATACGCGGAGCCTTGAATGTTCAGCGGGGAAATGATTGAGAGTTTCAGAGCTAGCTGCAGAAAGATAACGCTGATGCTGGCGTGAAGCTGCAAAGCTGATAAAAGAAAGGAGGGATATAACTGAGCATTAATTACGTACAAGCAAACATCTTTGCTAATGGCTCATATTCTCGTTCCCTGCAAAATGTCAACAATAGATATTAGTGCCAGATGCCAGGATTACATCTCCCACGGCTGAGATGGGATGCAGAGGGGAGGGAGGCGAGCCAGAACCCAACGACAGCGGTTGGAGCCAACAGGAGAATCAGGGAGACTGCTCAGCCCCCAAGCCGAATTTGGGTAAATTATAGTACCTTCATGGTGAGGTCAGACTGGTTTTGCTCTGTGTAAGTTTTCATAGAATCATAGAATGGTAGAGTTGGGAGGGGCCTCTAAGGCCATCGAGTCCAACCCCCTGCTCAATGCAGGAATCCACCCTAAAGCATCCCTGACAGAGGGTTGTCCAGCTGCCTCTTGAAGGCCTCTACTGCCTCTTGAAGGCCTTTCTCTGGGATCATAGAATCATAGAATAGAGTTGGAAGGGGCCTACAAGGCCATCGAGTCCAACCCCCTGCTCAATGCAGGAATCCACCCTAAAGCATCCCTGACAGAGGGTTGTCCAGCTGTCTCTTGAAGGCCTCTACTGCCTCTTGAAGGCCTTTCTCTGTGATCATAGAATCATAGAATAGCAGAGTTGGAAGGGGCCTACAAGGCCATTGAGTCCAACCCCCTGATCAAGGCAGGAATCCACCCTAAAGCATCCCTGACAGATGCTTATCCAGCTGCCTCTTGAAGGCCTCTGGTGTGGGAGAGCCCACCACCTCCCTAGGTCACTGGTTCCATTGTCATACTGCTCTAACAGTCAGGAAGTTTTTCCTGATGTCCTGCCGGAATCTGGCTTCCTTTAACTTGAGCCCCTTATTCCGTGTCCTGCACTCTGGGAGGATCGAGAAGAGATCCTGGCCCTCCTCTGTGTGACAACCTTTCAAGTATTTGAAGAGTGCTCTCATGTCTCCCCTCAATCTTCTCTTCAGTCTGTTCCTTCTAATTCCCACATCATTCTCTTCACTTTTTAAATAAATTAAAAAATCCACATTTAAATACCCATGTATCTTTCCTCATAATGCACACTTTTGTACTTGTTGTTCGGTGTCCCAAATGGATCTGTAGGTCTGAAGTTGTTTTAGGCGACGTGAGGCCTCATTTTATGTTGCTGGATGGCTAACTGAACATACTGCCATATTAGGAAGATGCCGAGGGGTGAAGGGGGGGGAGTTTTGAGATTGACATCTGTGGCTAACCAATAACCACAGTCTCCTCCCTGATCCCCCCTCCAATCACAATGCTTAGGGTGTGGGGTTGAGGGGGTTGAGGGGGTAATTTTTTAAAAAAATATATCTAAAAATCAAGGTATGAAGGGATCTGCTTTAAACTTAGCACGGCTAAAGCCCTACCTAAGAGCTACCAGGGTGCCAAGTTTCATCTCTCTTTAAAAATGACAGAGATGTATGCATTTTTGTTAATTCCTATTTAGGCTAATACAGCAGTTTGTCAAAACTGGAGCAGTTTTCCTCTGGGTTATCCAATGGCGTGGGGAGACAGAGCTGTCCTGAAAATCGGGGTGGGGAATCACCTCATCAGAGCACTGCTCCCAATTTCGGGGAGGAGCACACCTGCTCTGCAACCCGCTAGTATGTACAATGTTTCTTTAAAAAAACAACAACCCCGAACAAAGCAAACATTATAAAAAATCCTTGGGATTCCTTTGAAAGACAGGCCAAGGACATCCCATCTCGAGTATTAAGATTTGGTTGCACACAAGATGATTAGACTCATCCATGCTAATTACACTAGAAAGAACTAATTAGAAAAATTCGCCATTCCGCTAATGAGGGCTGGGCCCTTCAGTGCTCCACGCTTCATTTCTCAGGTTTAAGATATTATTCTCCTTATGTCCCACACACCCGTCTCTGAAGACATTGGCCGCCATACTAATTCTACTAATAAATGCGGGATATTAAATATCAGCTACATTCTTGCCAATAATAAAAAAAATGGCTCCAGGATATATTGTTGTGGTTACACACTTTCTCATGCCAGAATCAATCATACATGCCTATCAATAAATACCTATAATACATTTTTTTTAAAAAAAAATTTTTTTATTTATTTCATTGCATTTCTAGACCGCCCAATAGCCGAAGCTCTCTGGGCGGTTCACAAAAAACCATTCAAAGTATAAAACAACAGTGTAAAACCATGACATAAAATATAATATGAAAGCGCAACCAGGATAATGATTAGTTAACGGGTTGTATTAAAGTTCAAAGAGGATAATTGAATCGAAATGAATTTGAAGAGACATGGAGATTATTTGTAGAGTTTGTTTTAATAAAGCGGGAAGGGTGTACACCTTCACAAGAGTCATTACAATTTTGGAAAGTAGAATAATGGTCCCGGGGGTGGGGTGCACTTATTATTATTATTATTATTAATAATAATAATAAAAATATCATTTATCGTTATTACTATTTTGTGTTTGTGTGTAAGATTTATCTGTTGTTTGTCATATAATGTTAAAAATTTAAATAATTTTTTTAAAAAAGAAACCCCCCAAATGACTTACAAAATGAAACATAACAACCATATCGATAAAACTGTGCATAAAACTGGCCGTGAAACAGTAAAACAAGTTGTCTGACTGTAGAGTTTTTAGTAAACCAGATGTTCTATTTGTTCCCCATGGGACGAATTGTTCCCATAATCCTGATGGACACAGATTTTGGTTGCTTGACAGTACGTATAGGGAGAAAAAAAAGAGAGAGAAATACCCTCTTCGAATGGCACAATTTATGCAGATGTTACATCACACACACACACACACACACACACATATATATTATTAAACTTTCAAATAGACATCGAAACATGTAGAGATATAGCACAAAATTCAAAGGGTGATCATTTTCTTTTGCGCATGAGTGCTCCTGTGCTCATTTCCGGGGGGAGAATGGCAGGTGCGACGTCCTCTTCCTCCCTGGACGTTGCACGCCGCCTATAGACTGAGGGGGTGGATCTCGTGAGCATAATACTGTGAGATCCTCCCCACTCCCGCCCGGAAAGCTGGGAAGTCTAGACATGACTTTGGGAATGAGGCATATTCCTAAGTGGGTTGTCACATGCTTTCATGCTCTCCCAAGAGGGGACCCTGTGGCGTTTGTAAGTCTATGGTGTTTAGAATGTTGACCTGAGTGGGTGGAGATTGAATATCTTAGGGGGAAGGAGGATGTATAAGGGAAGGACTGAGGTGATGGGGTGTGTGTGTTTTTGAAGTACTTTGATTCGAGGGAGAAAGAAGGTTGTCTTTTGAGTGTAGTGTGAAGATAGCTTGGGACCACAATACCTGACGGAACGCCTCTCCCGACGTGAATATACCCGGTCACTACGTTCAACTTCTAAGGTCCTCCTCCGGGTGCCTACTCCGAGAGAGTCTCGCAGTGTGGCAACGAGGGACAGGGCCTTTTTGGTGGTGGCCCCCAGACTATGGAATGATCTCCCTGACGAGGCTCGCCTGGCGCCAACGCTGCGATCTTTCCGGCGCCAGGTTAAGACTTTCCTCTTTGCCCAGGCATATGGCGGCACATCTTAATCACCCACATGTTTAGTTTTTTTAACGGTTTTTAATGCTTTATGTGTGTATGTTCTGTGTTTTAGGATTTTAAATTTTGTATACTCGTTTTAATCTTAATTTTAGAATTTCTGTAAACCGCCCAGAGAGCCCCGGCTATGGGAACGGTATATAAGTACAATAAATAAATAAAATAAATAGTCAGTTGGTGTATATTAAACAATCCTGATAATAAAGAAAGTTCAAGAGTGAAGGGGTGAGAGAAAGGAAAGCGTGTATGAGAAGAGAGAAAGGATTGGATGAGAGGTTTTAACAAGGGTCTGGAAAGTGTTATTATGAAACAAAGTTTGTGAACATGGAAATAAATTTTTATTCAGTTTGTTTTGCTACCACAAAAAATCCCACGTGTCTCCTTGGCATTTATCATCTGCAGTTATATACATATAACCCCCGTTCTGACATTCATTCACCATCAGGACATGTAATTCGCAGCGCATTATTTTATTCCTGAAATTATTCCTGTTTAATCCCTTTTCTCCGCGTAGTTTGTAGAAAGGTGGTGTTTGTCCCTCACCTCAGGCTCATAAAGTGGTGGCGCTTAGCGTGAGCAGGGAGTGTCCGTGGACAGGCCTGTGGTAAAGAGCCTGTCTCGTGGCACAGACCGCCCCCTCCACACACACACAAACTGGAGTGTGAAAGCTGGAGCATTCAGGACCCGAGGTTCTAGCTTATCTTTCCTCCTGACGTTTTAATTTTCTACATTAAGGGATTCCCCCTTTTTATCAATCGAGAGAATTAGAAATCCGTTTTGTGTGGAGAACAATGGATTCTGGAAAGAGGGCATGGGTTCGCCTACAGACGTCGCGTTTCCACTGGTTTTATTAAAGACGCCTAATGCAAAAATTGTGTGTATTTTGTCAGGCAGTCTTCAAATAGAAATCTTCCATTATCTGTGATGTCAGCTGTGCCTGAAAGAAAGATCAAGTGAGAAATGGTTTGCACCCCCTAATAGTAAATCCTCAACATGCAATTAGGCGTTCACGTGGCAATCAAACCATGTCTATATTTCATGTTTGCCTTCCTTTTCAAAGCCGCGACGAGAGGGGTACTTACTCTGTCAAATCTGCTATAGTAATCAAAACACTGAAATTACTTCTTTCCACACTAAATATACTGGAACTGGTTGTTTGATTAAATGGAGAACAGAGTGCACAATTTGCTAAATTACAAGTATTCTGAACATGTAAATATAGTTTAATTACTGCAATTAAAGAAGATTACTGGAGATTGGCAGATGGGAATGTAATACTGTTTTAATTAGAGTTTTTAATGCACTGTAACATAAGCATAATATTAACCCTTTATCCTAGTGCGGGTTGGCGGCTCTTTGAGGAAGAGTAGTGGGGAGGGCAGAGGGAAATAAAAGCTATTTTGTTGGAAAATAGATTGAAGGAGGGTCAAGGGTCAAGACATGGAGCAATCATTCCACGTTGGGGCAATCACCCATTCTATTGTATCTGGTGTGTGTGTGTGTGTGCACGCGTGCACGTGGGAGAGACAGAACGTAAGAAGAGCTGTGCTGGATCAGACCAAAGGCCTAGCTAGTCCAGTACTCTGTTCACACAGGCTTCTGGGAAGCCCACAAGTTCACAATCATAGAATCATAGAATCGTAGAGTTGGAAGGGGCCTATAAGGCCATTGAGTCCACCCCCCTGCTCAAAGAGGGAATCCACCCTAAAGCATCCCTGACAGATGGCTGTCCAGCTGCCTCTTGAAGCCTCTAGTGTGGGAGAGCCCACAACCTCCCTAGGTAACTGGTTCCATTGTCATACTGCTCTAACAGTCAGGGAGTTTTTCCTAATGTCCAGCCGGAATCTGACTTCCTGTCACTTGAACCCGTTATTCTGTGTCCTGTACTCTGTGAGGATCGAGAAGAGATCCTGGCCCTCCTCTGGGTGACAACCTTTTAAGTATTTGAAGAGTGCTATCATGTCTCCCCTCAATCTTCTCTTCTCCTGGCTAAGCATGCCCAGTGGTTTCAGCCTCTCTTCATAGGGCTGTTTCCTCCTGCTTGTATTCCCTTAGCAACAGGTATTCAGAATCATGTCTAGAACTGAGAGAGGAGGTCCAGGAGAAGAGATCTTGGCCATGGCTAGACCTACCTGGTCTAGCATGACAGAGGGGTGAGGATCTCGCAATGTGGTTATCATGAGATCTACACGCAGCGTGTGACGTCCTAGGTGGATCAGGATGTTGCACCCACCTTTTTGGTTTTTTTCCCTAAAGGAGGAGCACAGGAGCGCTTGATGGCCAAATGTATGTAATCAATCAGAATCCGATTCGGACCTAGAGGTGGCGGCGCCAGACACCAGCCAGCCTGTCCCAGTGGGGGAGGAAGCTCTCACAGGCGATTCCCCAGCTGGGAGTCAGCTCTCTCCAGAGCTTATCTCCTCAAGGCCAAATCCTACACACTCAGTGGGAAGTGAGTTTTCTTCTGGAGGAGAGCGCCCCGACAAACTAGCTGAGGCTAGGGTTCTCCGGAAGCTAAAACGCATGGAGCGGAAGGAAGGTGTGAGAAAGTCGGTCCGACTAGGATTGCACCAGAACCTGCCTCCACACCAGGCTCTCTGAAGTTACGGGCATTTGGGAGAACGGCTTCCTGTTCTCTGTGATAGGACAATTGTCTCACTTAGTTTGCATAGTTTTGCCTATGTTAGTGTCTCTCCAGGTGGAAGAGACGTTTGTTGCTTAATAAAAGCTTTGTGGATTACCTAGCAGGCCTCGTCATTTGCCTCCCATCAAAAGCAGGAGTTTTCAGAGAAACACGACAGGCAGGAGTTGCCATGGCCCTCAGTGGGCGCCTGCCCTACCACACCGGAACTGAACCCTAGGCATTTCAAGGAGTTTCACGCAGGTTGAAAAAAAACCCTGTAGATGAACAGAAGATGAGAAGAGAGAAATGTTTCAGGGTGCTGAAGTTCAATTTTTCAGCAGGACGAGGAAGTGCTACGGAGGGTTAACAGATAATCTTGCCAGGGTCTTTGCTTATTGTGACTCAGCCCGAAGTGCGCTATTTGTTTCATAAAGCAATATCCTAGAATGTAAGAAGCAATTTTTGTCATCTTGAAAGCTACGGCTTGCAACATTTTATCCATTTAAGTCAATAGCCTATTAGAAATTCTAATTGAAAGTTCAATACTCTGTGTCAGGTCTTACAGTTGAGGTGCCTTCGGAAAGCCATTCCAGGTCTTAATCTCTTTATCATTGGGTATTTTGAAGCCTAACTTTGTTCTTGTTAGGCAGATCAATGGCATTAATTTACAAAATGGGGGGAAATGTCACCCTTCATCCTTTAAATCTCAGCACGGCGAAGAGCGGTGTAAGCGAATCCGACCATTGCTCTCCCATATTAGCAGAAAACGGTGCCATGGGAGACTTGACCTACAAATTTTAATTACTGCATGAAAAATTCAGTTCCTGGAAGATGAATAGAGACCTGAGGGAGGGGAAAAAAAAGCAGAGGTCCATCTCCTGGCTGCCTACTGAGATTAACCCTTTCGAAACTAGCCAGCCAAATGAAACGGTACAAATGGAATAAAGGTGCCTTTTCAGCATTTCTCCAAAGTCATTTCACTTGATGCTACTCTTGTGGTTAACTCCTCTCCATCGCAACTACAGGATCTACTCACTGGAAATGACCCTTGGTCTCCACATGCAGCTGAATGAGTTAGCAACGCAACGAGAGAATTGTGGGTGCGCTGACATGCGCTCTGTCGGAAATGCGCTCTGTCGTTTTAGACTGCAGGGGGAGGACGACCTTTGCCATGCCATCCTTCTCCCATGGACTAATCACCTTGCGGGTAGAAGACTAGCACAGCAGGGGTGGGCTGTGGTACATCTGTTTTCTTTGTCAGGTAGCTGTCCCAGATGAGCTTGGAGTTGAGCTAGGACGTTGACGTTGAGGACCAGACCAGAACTCAGGACTGAAGGACAAAGCCAGCTCCGGTCCAAGACCTTGAAGCTTGAGCTAGCTCAAACAGGAAGTGTTTTATAGCCCACTTTTGTAAACCGCCCAGACAGCTCCGGCTATGGGGCGGTATATAAATGTAATAAATAAATAAATAAATTCAAGGTGCTGGTTTTAACCTATAAAGCCTTACACGGCTTGGGACCACCGTACTTGACGGAGCACCTCTCCCAACATGAACCGTACACTACGCTCAACATCTAAGGTTCTCCTCCAGGTGCCTACTTCGAGGGAAGCTCGGAGGATGGCAACCAGGGAGAGGGCCTTTTCAGTGGTGGCCCCCCAATTATGGAATGATCTCCCCGACGAGGCTCGCCTGGCGTGGGTGCTAAAAAGAGAAATCAACTCTGGTGCTTGATAAACGTGTTAAAAACTATTTTATTCTTTAAATCCAAAGCACAGCATTTTTGGATTTAAAGAATAAAATAGTTTTTAACACGTTTATCAAGCGGAGCAGAGCATTTTTGGATTTAAAGAATAATATAGTTTTTAACATGTTTATCAAGCACCAGAGTTATTAGATTGTAAGCCTATGCGGCAGGGTCTTGCTATTTACTGTGTGGTCTGTGCAGCACCATGTACATCGATGGTGCTATATAAATAAATAATAATAATAATAATTTCTCTTTTTAGCATCCACGCTTATTAGTACAGTTTTTCCCCTACATTGGCATATGAGGCTTGCCTGGCACCAACATTGTTACCTTTTCAGCACCAGCTCAAGACTTTTCTCTTCTCCCAGGCAGTTAACAACATATGTTGAATTTTTTTTTAACTGACCCAAGAATAGCTGTTTTAAATGGATATTGCTGTTTTTATGCTTTTAAATTTTTGTATATTTGTTTTTAATATTCATTGTATTTAACTTTTGTGAACCGCCCAGAGAGCTTCAGCTATGGGGCGGTATATAAATGTAATAAATAAAAAAATAAAAAAAAATAAATGTAGCCCAAAGTCCAGTTTGAGTCGGCAGGGCAACTCGCAGGTTGGAAAGTATTTCATTGCTCTGCCACTTTTCCAGCTTACAGTTCTGTGACTTGCTTCCTGGAATTTAAAGATCTCCAGTTCAAGAGTGCGCAGTTCCTCAGTTCCCCATGGGGTGCTTGTGTGTGCCTGTGTGCGCACGCCGAGGACACCGAATTTAGATATTCAGTCTCCAAGAAACGTATCTGCTCATCAAAATGAAATAGCACAAAAACAACTTTTCTTATAAAAATTTAAAAGACTTTTGCAAACTTGGATATAAAAGGTTCTATTACCAAAGGGTTTCGTTATTTTTTAAACTGGTCTAAAGTGGAACAGTTCACTCTTCCAATATCTCAGGATTCCTTCCTTCTCCTGCACTGAGTGAATGCCAGAAATCTCACTGCTACCCCTTAACATTCGCCGTCTTTCTAAGCAAGGACAGCTCCATCATCCCCTAGATTAGAGGTGCAGAACCTTTTTCCTCCCGCGGGCCAGATTCCATTTCAGAGAAGCAGTCAGTGGCTGCATTCCAGCAGAGGGTCAGGCTGATGGCAAAAAGGCTATCTGAAGGAACGCCTCCTCCCATATGTACCCGTGGTGGCTGGGCGTTGTGGGTTGTCCCGGCTCCTTGCAAGTAACCGCAAGGAGCCGGGCACGGGGCACAGAGCGCCTCAGGAGCTCTGTGCCCATCGAGGGTGGGGTGGGAGGAGCAGGGATTTTTTTAAATTTAAAACCCCCCTCACATTTTGCGTACGAGCGCTCGTGCGCTCCGTCTCCTTTAAAAGAAAAATAACAAAATGGCGGACGCGACGTTGTCTTCCTCCTAGGACGTCGCGCTCCGAGTGTAGACGGAGGGGGAGATCTTGTGATAACCGTATCGCGATATTCTCCCTTGCGCCCGACCCGGTAGGTCTAGCTATGGCCCGAGTCGGGATGGGAAGAGTTAAATCAACCAGAATCACTAAGCCCCCCCCCCCAACGGCTGCGAAACAAGCCAGCCGGCTTTTAGACAAATTGAGCCATGATGACTAGCCACACAAAAGGGCCCTTCTCAAAACGTCTTGAATACCCCCATTATCCAAAGGATTGCTCATGACGCTCCACGCCCACCGGCACCTGCGATTAGTGGGGGTTTTGTATTGTTTTCAACCATCATTAGGGAGCACTTTGATGTCAAATGATCGTTTAAAGGCCTGGCTGAGGATGCTAATGGGTGGCAGGACTCGGCTACACCATTCTCTAGTGGCCCCCTCTACCCCACTAATTTATGAGAAGCAAAGAGAGGTTGGAGGGCAGCAGCAGGCGGGTCGCGGGACAACAATACCAGGACGCTTTTTTTAAAAACAACAACAACACTTCACATGAAATGGATTTCGTGTTCCTCAAATGCAGGCATATCATGTTGACGTGAACTTCGATACACAATCAGACAGAAAGGCGGCCGTCATTGGAGCCTCGGACTACTCCTTTGATAGGGTTTTATGGGTTTTTTTTTTTGGCAGAGTTCAAGAAACACAGGAGAAGGAGCCAAAAGGACACCCACCCACCCACCCACCGCGAAGCCAGGTAAGGACTGCGTAGAGTTTCTCTTCCTTTTTTTCTGGGCTAAAGTCTTTGAGAATGAAAAGAAAAAAAAGGAAACGGTGCGGAGAATGTGCAAAGGAACGGCTCAAACTTTAGGTGGATGTCATGAGTAAGCCCGCCATTTCATGCAGATATTCTGACTCTGTGTCAACGCAGCAAACTGAGGTGACATTCCATCACACCCTCGGCCTACACTCTTTGACGTGGCAGTTGATGGCTGGAGCCATTTTGCTTGAACTCAGTTCCCGGCTATGCCTGACATTTCAGAGGCAATGTTCATCTTGTTTTAGTAGGATAATTTTGTAAGTCTTATAAGTAATTCCTTCATTTGCTCCACCTAGGGATGGAAGGTTACATCTTTATCCAGTCTGGGACAATTTCATGCATTCTGTCACAATTCTCTTCTGTCCTGTTTTCTGTCATCTCTATGGGCATGTCTTGATGGGGCGATATCATAGAGCATCGAATAGTAGAGTTGGAAGGGGCCTACAAGGCCATCGAGTCCAACCCTCTGCTCAATGCAGGAATCCACCCTAAAGCATCCCTGACAGAGGGTTGTCCAGCTGCCTCTTGAAGGCCTCTAGGGTGGGAGAGCCCACAACCTCCCTAGGTAACCGGTTCCATTGTCGTACCGCTCTAACAGTCAGGAAGTTTTTCCTGATGTCCAGCAGGATCTGGCTTCCTGTCACTTGAGCCCCTTATTCTGTGTCCTGCACTCTGGGAGGATCGAGAAGTGATCCTGGCCCTCCTCTGTGTGACAACCTTTTAAGTATTTGAAGAGTGCTCTCATGTCTCCCCTCAATCGAGATATCCCAGGGATCGCCCTGGGATTGTCCCTTTGCATCCACATGATGCACAGGGGATTCTGGGAGCAGGGAGGGATGATTAATAATGGAACAAAGGCAAAAAAAAATTGTTATTAACTAGAGTGTAGATTCGCCATTGGTTGTTTCTGCAGGTTCAAGGGCGCTCCCCACGTCAGAACAGCCGAGAAACATCACCTTGGGATCTTCCACTTACATCGAGCTGAGTGCGGTCTAACTCAACTTCTGATACATTGCTAACTACAGATCTACTATTAGCTTATTTAAAAAGCTGGGTTGGAAGAAGGTGTGTGACCATGTGTGCACACCCACCCACATCAATCAATCAATCAATCAATCAATCAATCAATCTTTTTTTACAGTCAACAGGCCACCCACACCCACAAGCGAACAATTCAGAAAGAAGGTGGGCTGTCAAATGGAATAAAGGGGCCTAAAGATAAAGCAGAACTCCGGGTGCCAACAGTTAGCGGATGATAATTGGGCAGCCCCCCTCTCTGTGCCAGGGCTTGTTTTCAGCCCTCTGCCTGGCTGTCATGCCCTGAAGTGTCACTTTCCAAGCGTATCCAAGAGATTAACAAGATGGGAGCCTGCTAGGAGGATGAAAAGGGGTAGGGGTATTTGTGACAGGGTTTTTATTTTAAAAAAGCAAATTTTCCAACTGCACAAATGCCTTGTCAGACACCTCCCCCCGCCCAAGCCAAACACATTATTTCTCTTTCACGACTGGACAGGTGATCACCAACGCTAGTAGCATCTTAAACTTAAAGGCAGGTCGACAGGGCCATACGAATACCCAGGAAGGACAACAGAGCAAGAGAAGTCCACCCCTGGTGGTCACCTACAGACCCCAGTTGAAACCGCGGCAACGGATCATCAGTGAACTCCAACCCATCATCAGCACAGACACTTCTCACTCACGAGCCTTGGGAGGCAGACCAGTCCTGGCCTCTAGACCATCTCCCAACCTGAAGTGGATGCTAATCAGCAATAGTACACAGGACAGAGACAAAGGCCATAGCTAGACCTAAGGTTTATCCCTGGATCGTCCAGGGGTCAAACCTGTTCATCTAGGTGACACACAGGGGATCCAGTGCTCAGGGAGGGGCGAACCCTGGATGATCCCAGGATAAACCTTAGGTCTAGCTGTGGCCACAGACAGAGGGACCAAATCCTGTAATAGACCCAGGTGCCAACTCTGCCCCCACAACTATTCAGGCAACCCTGTCACAGGACCCAACACCATCAGTCACACCATCAAGGGCTCTTTCACCTGTATCCTTGTATAATTTGTGTGACATGCCATCCCTGACTTCTTAATAAACACATAACACATTACATGGGTCTTATTTTCCCCCACCATTTTTTAAAACTGCACATGATCAGATTTCCAACTGCACATTTTTTCCCCTGTCTGCACATTTTGTGTCCAAGTGCACACTAAAAACAACAACCCTGATTTGTGACACTTCTAGGGCCCTTTCTACACCTAAGGGTTATCCCAGGTAAATGGAAGGTTCATCCCTGCCTGTTCCTGGGACCCCTGTGTGTCATTTGGATGCACAGGGACGATCCCGGGATAAATAGCTGGTGTAGACACGCCCTAAAGCTCCCCGACTACTAGGCCAACATTCTAAAGTTAAGCGATAAAAAGGACGGAAATGTTTTCGTGAAAACCTCTATGTCTGTTTATCTAGGGTGACCAACTGTCAGGATTTCCCCGGATTTGTCCTGGTTTTTGTTCTTTCCATGGTGTCAGGGGGGATTTTCTATAATTTTCAATAATGTCCTGGAATGACACACCTTCCCCTTTAAGGCTGCCATTAGCATGGCAGGAGGGAATGACATGCTTTCTTGAGGCACGTCATTCCCCCACCCCGAGCTCCAATTGAGGTCTTAAAGGGGAAAGTGGGTCATTCGTGGACATTATAGAAAAGGCCCCCATTGGAGTGGATGGTGGTGGTGCAGAATGAAATCCTTTCCCCTCCTCCACTCCAATCGGGTTCTTTAAGGTGGCGGGGGAATAACGTACTTTCTGCAGGACTCAGAAAGCTGCTTCCCCACACACACACTAGGTGTCCTCTTTTTCGGTTTCCCAAATATGGTCACCCTAGTTTATCCCACTATGATTGTTCGGCCATCTTGGTTCCATTTCATGCTGAACATGTGAACCATTAACAAACTCTGCTTAAACCATGAAAAGCCTTCTTTTGATTGTGGGAGCTTTTTGTATACTGAGCCATTCACCTCCACATGTTCTCAAAATGTGCGGAGTGGGGATGGCCGTGCTTGTCCCACTCCCAATGTCCCCAGCCCCACGGGCTGCAGCCTCAGACCTTCACAGGTTGAGTGGAAGGGTTGAGGGCAGAGAATCTATGCAAAATCCCCAGTTGAGTGGATAACACTCAGATGAATAAGGGAGAGGGCCTTTTCAGTGATGGCCCCCCAATTATGGAACGATCCCCCCGACGAGGCTCGCCTGGCACCAACACTGTTATCTCTTCAGCACCAGGTCAAGACTTTTCTCTTCTCCCAGGCATTTAACAGCATTTAATAACATATGCTAAGTTTGCTTCTTTTTCAACGGACCCCAGAACTGTTGTTGTTTAAATGGATACTGCTGTTTTATACTGTTGTTTTTATAGTTTTGATGGTTTTAAATTTTGTATACTTTTGTTTTTTAAAATGTTCACTGTTTTTAACGTTTGTAAACTGCCCAAAGAGCTTTGGCTATGGGGCGGCGTATAAATTTAATAAATAAATAAATAAATAAATAAATATGCAATGCCTAGAGGGCAAAGGCTGCAGCAGGCCTGGCTTCTCCCTCCATACATTCTGGGAATGCCTGGTGGTGAACATCTGGAAAGGGTTACTGTTTCAGGTAGACGTGTGGTATTTCTGATCTGGAACACCCCACTGGGAAATAGAAGAATAGATGGATTTTCCCTTTGATTTTCCCTGGTTCATGGTAGTAGTAGAACATTGCCTCAGCTGAGATCTCTGCTGAGGAAGGACATAAAAGCTTCCAATTCTATGAATATATTATAAACAACACAGAAAAGCAGAGAGGAGGCCTACATTATTCAACAGATTATTGAGGCCGACTCCTTCCAAAGACCATTTCGGTAACAAACGGACGGCATCAAACACTTGTCTCGTACAGCATGGATGCCATGGATATTCTTAGGACTTGAAACGCTGCTGGGTGGCAGCCCAGGGCTCATCCTTCATCCCTCCGTGAATTAATTGGTCAAAAGCAACATCTGGACAAATCATGTCATCAGAAGGAACACATCTTCTTTTTGGCAACGAAGAAAGGAACATCCCACACGCATCCCGTCCCTGATGAATTAGGGATCAAGGTTTGCAAGATGGGAAGAGCTCCTCAAGTCCTCCATTGAAAACATGTTGAACTTTTCTTTCTAAGAACAGGTTTGTGCTTCCTTTTAGGCTTTCTGGTAAGGAAAAAACATGTGCCAACAAAAAGTAAATAATATAGTATTTGGATAAAGGTCTTCTAACAGGCCAATGTCAACTGCTCTGTTCTGACTTGGGCCTTAGCTAGACCTAAGGTTTATCCCAGGATCATCCCGGGGTCATCCCTGCCTGCTCACAGGATCCCCTGTGTGTCATTTACATGAACAGGGATGACCCCGGGACTATCCCGGGATAACCCTTAGGTCTAGCTAAGGCCTTGGATGCTATAGTTGATATAGAACCAGCGGATGTAACTTTGGAAACTGCCTGTCCAGTGTTATTGGATCCTTTTCAATTTGTACAGCCTGAGGATGTAGACCGGATCCTTGGAGAGGTAGGAGTCACCACATAGAATCATAGAATAGTAGAGTTGGAAGGGGCCTATAAGGCCATTGAATCCAACCCCCTGCTCAGTGCAGGAATCCACCCTAAAGCATCCCTGACAGATGGTTGTCCAGCTGCCTCTTGAAGGCCTCTAGTGTGGGAGGGCCCACGACCTCCCTAGGGGACTGGTTCCATTGCTGTACTGCTCTAACAGTGAAGACGTTTTTCCTGATGTCCAGCCGGAATCTGGCTTCCTCTCACTTGAGCCCCTTATTCCGTGTCCTGCACTCTGGGATGACCGAGAAGAGATCCTGGCCCTCCCCTGTGTGACAACCTTTCAAGTATTTGAAGAGTGCTCTCATGTCTCCCCTCACTCATGTATGCTAGATCCTTGCCCTTCCTGGCTCATAAAACAACTAGAGGAGGACTGGATGAGTGGGTAACTGAAGTGGTTGTAATGTTGGGTTGCATTAAGAAATCACTTCATTTTTGCTTGCCTTCACCCTAAGTCCG
Organism: Elgaria multicarinata webbii; assembly: GCF_023053635.1. Classification (NCBI taxonomy): domain Eukaryota; kingdom Metazoa; phylum Chordata; class Lepidosauria; order Squamata; family Anguidae; genus Elgaria; species Elgaria multicarinata. Next base: position 11,646,709 of record NC_086192.1, read on the forward strand.
TTCCATCTTGTTTCCACATTATTTATTTACTTATTACATTTCTATACTGCCCAATAGCCAAAGCTCTCTGGACGGTTCACAAAATATTAAACATTAATCTATTATTATTATTATTATTATTATTATTATTATTATTATTATTATTATTATTATTTCAAAATTCCATGTGGAAATGTACATTTAAATACATATTCTAAACGTATTTGCTCTCCAAGTGTGCTTTTTTCTAGACGTATTTCCTCTCAAAACACGTATGACGAGATATATTTTCTCTCAAAAAAAAGCCCAATTTTAAACACATTTTGCTTTGAATATCCTGCTTGGTGTAGATAAGTCCTTGAAAAAAGAAAGAAAGAAACTGTATTGCTGCATTGTCTATCTGTGTTTCTGAGTTTTATTTATTGGAGCACATTTATATGATTTGACTGTATTTTACTAGTTCTGTACTCATTATCCTGTAAGGAAAAGCAGGCAATACATTTTTATAAACACATAAATAAAATCCAATGGATAGCGGCATTCTGATACGCATGTTAGGAATTGAACCATGTATCTTTTGCATGTAAAACCCATTGTGAACTTTTCAAACTAAAGTAAAATAAGATAGTGCCTACTCCGAGGGAAGCTCCGAGGGAAGCCTACTCCACCTATAAGGCCTTACGTGGCTTGGGACCACCATACCTGATGGAACACCTCTCCTGACATGAACCTACCCGTACACTGCGCTCAACATCTAAGGTCCTCCTCCGAGTGCCTACTCCGAGGGAAGCTCGGAGGATGGCAACAAGGGAGAGGGCCTTTTCAGTGGTGGCCCCCCAATGATGGAATGATCTCCCCAATGAGGCTCGCCTGGCCCCAACATTGTTATCTTTTCGGCGCCAGGTCAAGACTTTTCTCTTCTCCCAGGCAGTTAACAGCATATGCTGAGTTTTTAAACTGACCCCAGAATAGCTGTTTTAAAAGGATATTGCTGTTTTTATACTTTTACTTTTTTTTTCTATTTGTTTTTAATCTTCATTGTTTTTAACTTTTGTAAACCGCCCAGAGAACTTCGGCTATGGGGCGGTATATAAATGAAATAAATAAATAAATAGTGTAATAAGTTACAGTGGATGATTAATACTGAATTCCCATAGATTGTCACAGTTTTTCTGTACTTGTGATGGGATGCGGAAGCCTTAAAAATGTGCAACACCAACCGGTTCTTGGCGGGTGAAGCGAGGCCTCTCCTGTACTTGAACATGGGGTGGTGGTGGTGGGATTTCTTAGAGGGCAAAATGGTTTAGAAACCAAGGACTTATCTACACCAAGCAGGATATTGCACTATGAAAGCAGTATGAAAGTGATATATAAATTGCAGGAGCCACACTACTGTTTTATAGCGGTATTGAAGTGCACTGAAAATGGTTGGGGACCACTGACACATACCATATACTGCTTTTATACTGTTATATCCTGCTTGGTGTAGATGTGTGATGGGTCCCAATACTTGTCAGTGCACTTCAGTACCGCTATAAAGCAGTAGCGTAGATCCTGCATTGCACTTCAATACCACTATAAAGCAGTCGTGTGGCTGCTGCCTTTTATATACCGCTTTCATAGTGGAATATCCTCCTGGTGTAGATGAGCCCCAAGATGAATAATATGGTTCAGTGGGGACGTCATTCTGGAGATGTGGGAATTTAAAAACAGGGTTGAAGAGCCTCTTGAATTTTTATCCATTGAGTGACATGGTCTCCATTTTTTTATTTCGAACGTGTTAACAGCCCTGCATTCAGTACTTCTTAACCCTCCAGGGATCCTTTTTTAAGAGGCAGCAAGTATTTAACATACAATCACTCACTTATTAAATATAAATGAAATACATACTCGAAGCAGCCAAAGCGACATGTCCCTAGTTTGGCACACAGGAGGGAATCCACTTTTGAAATTCCCATTAACTTTAATAGGAACCAGAAGGCTGGCGTTAAATTATATATTTCCACCCCCTATTGCCAGGTCACAAATGTATCCCAATATTATTATTTTTTACCTTGAACATGCTCTGGGATGGTCCTTTAGCAACTGCAAATAAATAAATAAAATAAACATGAGGTCACTAATAAACTCCAACCGTAATATAAAAAAGTGTCTCTTATTGATAGGAGGAGGTGAGGAAAGATAAAGCTGAGTGTATTCTTTCCATCCCAAAGACCTTAAAGCTGCAACCTGTACACCCTTACGTGGGAGTAAGTCTCATTGAGCTTAATGGACATACTTCTAAGTAGACATGTACAGGACGGCACTATGAACTTGTGTCCAGATAACTAGCTTCTTATTCATTTTAAGGCTGCCATCCAAAAATCTGTTAGAAGCTGGATGGGTGAAACTCAGGAAGTGGCATACGTGCTATTCTGGGCTCATCTACACCAAGCTGGGTATTCCACTATGAAAGCATTATATAAAAGGCAGGAGCCACACCAAGCAGGATATAGTGGTATGAAAGCGGTATATGGTATCAGTCAAAATACCCCAACAGTGGTCAGTGCACTTCAATACCGCTATAAAGCAGTAGTGAGGCTCCTGCCTTTTATATACCACTTTCATAGCAGAATATCCTGCTTAGTGTAGGTGAGCCCTTTGTCAGTGGGGACAATTGACGCAGACATTGCCTGATGTTTCCTGGCCCTCCGACAGAAGGCAGTACGACAATGGAACCAGTTACCTAAGGAGGTTGTGGGCTCTCCCACATTAGAGGCCTTCAAGAGGCAGCTGGACAACCATCTGTCAGGGATGCTTTAAGGTGGATTCCAGCATTGAGCAGGGGGTTGGACTCGATGGCCTTGTAGGCCCCTTCCAACTCTGCTATTCTATGATTCTATGTGGTGACTCCTACCTCGCCAAGGATCCGGTCTACATCCTCAGGCTGCACAAATTGAACAGGATCCAATAACACTGGGCAGATTCCAAAGTTACATCCGCTGGTTCTGTATCAATTATAGCATCCAAGGCCTTAGCTAGACCTAATGTTTATCCCAGGATCGTCCCGGGGTCATCCCTGTTCATGTAAATGACACACAGGATATCCCAGGAGCTGGCATTCCATGATTCTATGGTGTCATTGTTCCTCTGGTGGACTTCTGCCAGTCAATGGGAGTAAAAAAGAAATAGAAGCCTCCTTCCGACCATCGCCATAGCAGAATGATGGATTTCCAAATGTGCACCTATACCTATAAATTATCTCATGCAAATCTGTGTCCTCTTTTGTCCCTTTTGAGTGATGCATTTTCTCTCTTTTTGTTGATGTGTAAGTGACCATTCTATGAGAGTGATCATATGAAAAAGAGGACAGGGCTCCTGTATCTTTAATAGTTTCACAGAAAAGGGAATTTCAGCAGGTGTCATTTGTATATATGGACAACCTGGTGAAAATCCCTCTTCATCACAACAGTTAAAGCTGCAAGAGCTATACTAGAGTGAGCAGATTTAAAAGAGGGCAGGGCTCCTGCAGCTTTAACTGTGGTGATGAAGAGGGAATTTCACCAGGTTCTTCATATATACAAATGACACCTGCTGAAATCCCCTTTTCAATACAACTGTTAAAGATACAGGAGCCCTGTCCTCCTTTTCATAGGGTCACCCTACATTCTATAGGCTCATCGTCTTTTCAGGACTTACTTTTTTGAAATACTGATAAGCTGCTTTTCTTTCACAATAAACCTACCAAGGTTTGGCCACGTTGTGCGCTTTTGTGTGGCCAAAATCCCCGGGTCTCCTGCTAGAAGCCATCTAACACGCAGCTCCGTGGCGGCTTTTTTGAGACTGTTGAAAATGCGTTTTGTTCAATGGCCTGGCCAGCCTCCAGCCGTTCCACCTTTAATGATGGGATGCCACGAAGCCAGCTTGTGAACACAGCTCCCTTTTCTGGCCCTACTTCCGTTTTCACAACATTGCCATTCATTTTATTTAATCTCACTAGAAGGAAAAGGCAAGGAAAAGAGGGGCGGGGCGGGGGGAACTCAAGGAAGGACAAAGGGCAATTCTCTGTCAGGTTGGAAGAAACATAATTGGTTTGTAAGCTGGCAAAACAAACTCTAACATCCTCCCCTGCTCAACTTTAAATTCAGCCTCAGGTTACACATCCTTAGTTTGAAAAAGAAAAAAAAAAGTGTGGAGCAGAGCCAGCTAATAAATACAGGAAAATTCCTTTAACACATCCTTGAGTGCAGGTACCTAGCTAATTAGCTCACATAAACTACTTTTCTGGTGGTGTCCCACAACGTGTATCACCATGTGCATTATCATAGAAATTTGTTGGCTGTTGCCTTGGCAACCAGTGCCTGTCTCCCGGTGCATGCTGGGGAGTTTTGCACAAGGCATGCTAAGGGTTTCTGACACCGTGTATCAGATTCATAAATTATAAAATGACAAGCTTGGAAGTGGCCTATGAGGAAATCATCTCAATCATGTTTTTAAAATAAAAATAGTCTGTCAGTGCAATCTAGGGCTGTGCAGGGACCCCCTCCCCCCATCCACCTTGGGGCTGCCTCGGGGTTTTCTGATCCGCTTCGGCACCGAAGCTGAGGCAAAATTCGGACCCTCCGAGGCAACTCAGAGTTTTCTGGGTTCCGGCTGTGCAGCTGGGCACCCAGAAAACTCTCTCCACTTACCTGGTGCCTCTGCCATCTGCCGCTGCCCACCTTGGCCTTCACCCGAACCGCCTCAGATCTGGTTCGGAAGGGTCCGAACCACCTTGATCCACTTCAGATTCGGGGGTCAGATCCGAGGCAGTGCACAGCCCTAATGCAATCTTTACTCATATGTAAGTCACACTGTGCTCAATAGGGCTTCACTTCTAGGGGACTGTGTGTAGGACTGCAGACTGTTGCCCTTTTCTTTATGTGCAAGAAAACCCTGGCATCAGCTCTTACCATCTTAGGGCACTAGCCAGGGCCCCAGTGAAGGGATGTATGAAAATCCCAATTTGGGGGTGAGATCTCAATGGATTTTACCAGTTCAGTCCTGGTGGATTTTGTTCCATTTCCCTCCAGTGGCATCAAGCAAGTTGATCCAATACGCAGATTTTCATTTAAAAAAAAAAATGATGCCGGCAATTTACACAAATGGGATCATTGATTTATTTATTTTTAGTCAGGTGCTGTGATTTGCACAAAAGGGATCACATCATCATCATCATCATCATCATCATCAATACATTTGTGCAAATGGGATTATGAATTTTTAAAATATTTTTCGGGTCCTATAATTGCAACAAATGGGATTGTAATGTTGTTGTAGTTGTAGTTGTTGTCATTATCAACTTTGCACAAATGGGATCACACACACACACACACACACACACACACACACACACACATCCATATCCATATATGTATAGTTATTATCAGTGGTCTTTCACAAGTCTGTCTGTATTCCCATTGTAAATATCCATGTCAATTTCATAGCCCAACAGAACCACATTCCCCACCTTTCAAAAACCTTGTCAATTTCATCCTCCACTTCAGCACTTCAATTTTACAGATCGAAAAAGATAAACAGAAAAGCCCATTCCTTTACCATGAAGTCCCTGTAACTATCCGTCAGTCCCTCATCTCCTACTGAAAGTGTGCCTGAATACGTGTAACTGCATAAAGAGCCGTTTGCCCTTGCCTCCATTTTACTTTTCTCTATTTCTGTACTCTGGGTTGAATTTTACAGTGAAAGCAGCTTGCGGCAAAGAGATGTTTTCCTGCTGTGACTCTGTAAAGTGTCATGCACATTGATGAAACCTTCTTTCTCCTTATCCTCCTATCACAGAATTTTATAGCTGGAAAGGAAAACGGAGGCCATCTATTCCACCCCCCCCCCCCTGCTCGATGTAGGATCTGCAATGCCGGATGCAAAGTTTGGTGAAATTGTCCTCCCAATTTCTCTGCCAACAAATAGGGGGGAGGCTTTTGAGAGGTCATTTGTGCACAGCCCTAGCATGTGACTATGAACATAGCTAGACGGGGCAATATCCCAAGGATTGCCCCGGGATCGTCCCTGTGCACAGGAGCCTTTCCCAAGGATATCGCACTACCTTTTTTTACAGTTTTTCCATGGTCTCAGGATGATCCCGAGACCGCAGACCGTGTGGGTGGGCATCGCGGTTTGTCCCGGCTCCTCGCGAGTAACCGCGAGGAGCCAGGCATGGGGCACAGAGCTCCTCAAAAGCTCTGTGCCCATCGAGGGGAGCAGGGAAATTTATTTATTTATTAAAAAAATGTACTGTTTTTCACTCGAGCGCTCATGCGCTCCATCTCCTTTAAAAACACACACACACACACACAAAATGGCGGTGAAGACGTCCCCTTCCTCCTAGGACATCATGCGCCGCATGTAGACAAGGGAGAGATCTCACGATAACCATATCGTGAGATCCTCCCTCCTCCATTGTGCTAGACCTAGTAGGTCTAGCCATGGCCTATGAGTGTTACATTTTCATCTGTGAAATGCTCCAAGGTATGAAATTCACCCGTGCTAAAAATCATGAAATTGACTGATGCTCCCTCAGAGTAGCACACACGGTTTGAGTCATCAACCATGCACTGTGCAGCCTTTCTCCTCTTAACCTTGTACTCAGATTTCTGAGTAATACCTATAAATAAACAGCAGTGTGTACACCCAAAAGCATTTCATGCAGGTAATTTCAAATGATGCATCACCCTAAAGAATTCTTCCACGGCTTTAAACCCTTCAGATCTGTTTTGCCTGTCGTCATGTCATCGTCCGCCCATGCCACCCCAGCAGAGCGCACACGCGCGACGAAAGCTGCTCTAGATGAAACACGTTTACGCTTGTGAAACCGCCCCCAACACCTGTCTCCAGAAAAGTTTTAGCAGCAGCCCCGTTTTGGACTGGGAGCACAGACCCGTGTTAATTTTCCTGCACGGAGCTACAGCGCTCCTTTGAGCGCTCCTCAGCTCTTTTGCAAAGAGGGGGGAAATGTTAAAAAAAAGTCATAAAAAATCAACCGATGACCCAATTTGATTCAAATTTGGTATTTGAATTACTGTGCCAATTTTGGTGTCTTTATCTATAAAGCTTATGCAGATGTAAGCATTTGTTTAAAATCCTGCTCCTGTGCCCCAGCGGCGGCTCAGGCGAATCTTTTGCAAAAGGAGCACAATTAAGGCAGGATGCATGGGACTACTTCACAATCAAAGCAGATTCTAAGGTGGAAAACGTCTGAGTCCTTTGCATGCAATTGTCAGTGATTGCACAGTATAACGCTGGTGTGATTTATCTGCTGTAGCAGATAAGATAGCAAACGGGGCGAAGGAAGGAGAACAGGAAGTGGGCGGAGCAAACCCAGCAGCTCTGCTACTCTCAGAGAAGAGGGAGAGGAGAATTACCGGTAGAACGAGGCACATGAACCTGTAGCCGCGCTGGAACTAAGAAATAGAACCTGTAAGTACAACTCATTTACAACGTTAGAGACCCAGGGTCATGTGACGCTGTGCGTCACAGTAACCCATTCAAAACGTTAGAATAACATCAGTGTAGATTCCCATACAGTCTTCTTCTCATAACAAAGTCTTCCCACATATTACTAGCCATAATGGCAATTCTCCATCTTCTGTGTGCTGTGTCAAGTCATACTGTGATCCATCTCTGATTTAAAAGCCAGGAAGGTATTTTCCCCCCCTTTTGGTTTGGTTAAATAGAAAATAGTAAAAAAAAAACAAAAAAAACACACCCAAAAACCATAGTGGATGATGGGAGTTGTAGTCCAGCGCCATCTAGGAAGCCAAAGTTGGAAAAGGCTTTGGAGATATCACATGGATCGAGACATTTGCCAAATTGGTTCAAGGAGTTAAAGTAAGCTTCAAAAGAACAGGGTGTGTTTTGATTCCAGCGCGTTCGAAATGAAATGGTTGTGGGAATCGGCTCAAAGCCGGTGAAGAGTCCGTGAGACAGCTTACAGAAAGGGCACGTTTGTCCACCCCAGTTTCCAAGGTGAATATATCCCCTTTTCAGTGGAGTCCTCACTGTTTTATTCCTTAACAGCAACAAACCACACGGTAACTTTCCTGGGAAGATCATGACGACGTCGCTGCAGTTATTCCTAAAGTAGAAACCCATGTGTTCCATATCTTCTGCTTTCCCCATTTTCGTCTTCTGTTTAATGACCCTTGCAATGCTAGAACTGCAAGCTGTTAGAAATCTAATCAGCAAATAAAGATCTTCTTTCACTCAGCAAAGGAAGGTTGACTTTATAAATCTTTCGGATTAAGCCGTGGCTCCGTGGGGTTTCTTGGGTCTAAATGACGACAGGCCACAAGAGGATTAAAATGTGTGTGTGTCCCCTCTCTCTCTCCTGCCCCCTCTCGCCCCCTTTGAGCCATGGTGCCAGCAAAGAGACTCACAGGGCAGCGATCCGCTCCTGCCAGCGCATTGATTATTGTGCGCGCCGCTCGGCGAGATGAATTGACCCGGAGTGTTTGCATGTGTGCGCCTTGGAGATCCATCTTTTCAGGGACCAGGACAGCTGTATTCACGAGGGGGACACCAATCATCCTGCTAGGAACTGCTTCTGTCCTTCAACAGGCAATTAACGTGAGTCCATTACTGCTCCCCGGAGGCCCCTGGGCGGCTGCAAACGGCATTGACTGAAAGGTCAGAAACCTCATGAGGGCAAGGAAGACGCTGTGCCTGGCGAAATGGAGTGGAAAGCAGTAGCTATTTATCACCTGCTAGTAATTCGGAGGAGGGGGGAGGGAGGGAGGGAGGGAAGAATGGGGCGGGGGTGTCGTACACTTAGTGTTCCTAACTGTGAGCATGTGGCAGAGGCGAGCGCATAAATAAAAACCATAGGAGCATTTCTTACTTGGGTGGGGGAGGACGTCTCGTAAGCGTTCCTTGAGCACCGAGGTGGGGAACGAAATGACAAGTCCCCGGCAAAGTAATATTTCATCCATGATGGCCAAGCAGTTGATTAATTCCCAGGAACTGTGTGTTAGGGGAAGCCGAGGGACGGGAAGACATCCCCTCTGCAGGAGGCTGGCTGCTTTGAGCCAAAGCCGTAGCCAAGAAGAAACGGAAAGCAATTTAGCCACACAGAGGAAAGTACGTAGACCGTCACATGGACGAAAACCTCCTCTCCTGGGGTCGTAGGAGCCAAGCAGCAGGGAAGTCTGGTGCCCAACAAGACAAATCACAAGCTGAATATGAGCCAACAGTGCGATGTGGCTGCAAGAAAGGCAAATGCTGTTTTGGGCTGCATTAATAGAAGTAGAGCTTCCAAATCGCGTGAGGTACTGGTTCCTCTCTATTTGGCCCTGGTTAGGCCTCATCTAGAGTATTGGGTCCAGTTCTGGGCTCCACAATTCAAGAAGGACGCAGACAAGCTGGAGCGTGTTCAGAAGAGGGCAACCAGGATGATCAGGGGTCTGGAAACAAAGCTCTATGAGGAGAGACGGAAAGAACTGGGCATGCTTAGCCTGGAGAAGAGGGGAGACATGAGAGCACTCAAGGGTTGTCCCACAGAGGAGGGCCAGGATCTCTTCTCGATCCTCCCAGAGTGCAGGACATGGAATAACGGGCTCAAGTGACAGGAAGCCGGATTCCGGCGAGACATCAGGAAAAACTTCCTGACTGTTAGAGCAGTACGACAATGGAACCAGTTACGTAGGGAGGTTGTGGACTCTCCCACACAACAAGAGGCAGCTGTACAGCCCTCTGTCAGGGATGCTTTAGGGTGGATTCCTGCCTTGAGCAGGGGGTTGGACTCGATGGCCTTTAGGCCCCTTCCAACTCTACTGCTCTATGATTCTATCATTCTATAAATGACAGGCTGTTTTGTTGCCGTACAAGACCTTGAGACCAAGCCCCTCTCTCACCACCAGAAGTTTGGAAGCTTCCAACTCGACATGTCTAAACAAACCACTAACTTAATTTGGCAGTTTTATGACAGAATCACAACATGGTTCAATGACACATGGGTGGCCTGGGGAAAGGAGGCCAGGCGGTGCAGAAGACCTCATTTGCTGTGGTTTGGAAGTCAAAGGGATCCTTAATTGTTTCATGATGTGGGCCCGGGCAGGCCTTCAGCTTGGCTTCCCACTTGCTAAGCTCTACAAATACACCATTTTCCACACACACACACGAGAATGATACAATAAGGCGATTCCGTGCACACAGTCTGGTTTGAGTCACGTCGCGAAGGGTTTTTAGAATTCAGGCTTTGGTGGGGTTGCAGCTAGCAAAGAACTGTGGGGGCAAGAGGAAAGTTATGGGAAAATGGGGGGCACCTGTGGGGGGATGAGAAGGGTCTGTGTCTGGAGACAAAAGAAAGGCCAAGGACAGCAGAGGAGCTACAATGCATATAAAATGATTGTTTTATATGTGCTTTCAGGTCTCGTTTGATTTTGTCCACTGATCCGAAATTCTGAATGGGGAGTGGGTTTCCATGGGCGAGTGGGGACTAGAACCTGGATCTCCCGACTCCCAGTCCAAGTCTTTAGCCACTACCCCACACTGGCATAAACATTTTTGTTTATGTTTTTATTAAACGTCTTTTTAATTTTATGAAGGCACTACAATTATTTATTTATTTATTTATTTAAAACGTTTATATCCTGCCCTATATCACTAAGATCTCAGGGCGGCGTACAGATAAAAACACCGTATAAAACAATAAATATACACAGTTAAAAACAAATTAAACCATAATCCAAGTTAAAACAATATATAATTTAAAAGCAATAGATGCAGTTAAAACAGTTAAAACGATGTGCCAGTGAGTTTAACCATCAAAGGCTTTGTTAAAAAGCCATGTTTTTAATTGGTGTCGAAATGAAATCAGCGTTGGCGCCAATCGGGCCTCCAAGGGGAGGGCATTCCACACTTGGGGGGCCACCACAGAGAAAGCCCTCTCCCTTGTCTCAACATAGCGTATATGTTGCATTGGTGGGATGCGGAGAAGGGCTCCTCCAACAGATCTAAGGTCTCAGACAGGCATATATAAGGAGAGGCGCTCTCTCAAGTATCGAGGTCCCAAGCCGTTTAGGGCTTTAAACGTCATTACCAGCACCTTGAATTCCGACCGGAAGTGTACAATTGTGCTATCGAGTTTTCAAAAAGCACAAGATATATTTCTCTGTCTACACACACACACACACACACACACACACACACACTCACGCCCCCCACAAGCTAAATAAGCAAACCACAGGGCAAAGAAATAAAGAATACCAATAAAATTGAGAAATCAGGCTGGCATAGTATTATAATTTTTGCCAGCTCTCTCTGATGCTGCTGCTATTTAACATAATGCAAAAGTATGGTGGAAAGCAAACAGGAAGGAATGGGGGAAATGGTGTGTGTGAGAGAGGAACGGCAAATAAATGTATGAGGCTTCAACCCTTCTTCAGCCTTCGTTCCATCCTTTTTTAGAATGGAATGGTGGCTCTAACCTAGGAAGGAAAGGAAAGGAACCTCTCGTGCAAGCACTGAGTCATTACTGACTCTTGGAGGGACGCCAGCTTTCGCTGATGTTTTCTTGGCAGGCCTTATAGTGGGGTGGTTTGCCGTTGCCTTCCCCGGCCGTGATTCCCTTTCCCCCAGCTAACTGGGTACTCATTTTACCGACCTCGGAAGGATGGAAGGCTGAGTCGACCCGAGCCGGCTGCCTGAAACCAGCTTCCGCTGGGATCGGTTTGCTTTTTTCTTTCTTTTAAAATTCTTCAAGTTGCTGATGTCCGTACTTGCGTTGTGTGATTATAAGTGCGCAACTGTGGAATATACGTACTTATGCCAATCCCGATAAATATGGCCACAGCTAGATACGGCTTTATCCCAGGGCAAACCCCAGGATCGTCCCTGTGCGTCCACATGACGTGGGTTGACCTGTCTCCACACGATTCCTCGCAAGGAGCTGGGAGCCGTGCACGGGGTGCAGCGCTCCTCAGGACCACTGCGCCCATTGGGGGTAGAGTGGGGGGGAGCGGGGAAATTAAATTATTTTTTAAAAAATGCTTACCTTTTGCGCACGAGCGTTCATGCGCTGCTACTCCTTTAAAAAATAATAAAAATGGCGGGCGTGACGCCTCTCCTTCTGAAGTCGTCCCGCGTCGCGTGTAAACAGAGGAGGGATCTCGCGTTAAATACAACGCGAGATCTTCCCTCCCCCATTGCGGGATAACAGATAGGTCTAGCTAAGGCCAGGATCTATTTGCTTTGTGTTTGAAGGTTGATGCCAACATTTCTTACTGCTGCAGATTTTTCTCCCTTCTTCGTGGTGGTAGAGATTAAGCCGGTATTAACCTTAATGGGATGAAATGTCTAAACCTTGCAGATTACCAGTCAATGATTGATTGGAAAGTCTGGCAGATTATCCAGTGTGGATTTAAAATATTTGTTTCCGTGCCATCTGTTGCCCGTGCTAGACTTCTTCATTAGGATTTGTTCGAAAGGTGACAAGTCAAAGGTTAGTTCCAGTATCTTGCAGCCTGTCCATGTAACACTTCAAGCAAGTTCATGATGTAGAAGAACATCTAAAAGTACGTCAAAGGGGTCCTCCAAGATCCCCACAATGGATTAACCGTAATGCATCCCATTAACCAATTTGTGGTTAAGCAGCATGGTTTTGCGTGTTGTCTGAACGGGGCCACAGTATGGAATCACTGAAGCTGACTTCTACGTAGGATGCTGTCATGTCTAAGCCTACTGCCCCTGTTCTGGGAGAAGATGTTTCAGGTAATCAATCAGAATCAGATTCAGAAAGAGAAGACGCAGTGCCAGACACCAGCCAGCCTGTATCCGTGGGGGAGGAAGCTCTCACGGGCGATTCCCCAGCTGGGAGTCAGCCCTCCCCAGAGCTTATCTCCTCAAGGCCAAATCCTACACACTCGGTGGGAAGTAAGGTTTCTTCCGGAGAGCACCCAGACAAGCTAGCTGATGCTAGGGTCCACCGGAAGCTCAAACACACAAGATGGAAGGAAGGAGTGAGAAAGTCAGTTCGATTATGCCAGAACCTGCCTCTGCACCAGGCTCTCTGAAGTTACGGGCATTTGGGAAAACGCTTCCTGTTCTCCTTGATAAGACAACTGTCTCGTTTAGTTTGCATAGTTTTGCCTAGGGGGATGTTTCCAAGAGGCTAGACTCTCTTCAGGTGGAAGAGATGTTTGTTGCTTAATAAAAGCTTTTAGATCACTTAGCAGGCCTCATCATTTGACTCCCATCGAAAGCAGGAGTTTCCTGAGAAACACGACAGATGCTGACTTATATTAGGGATGGGCAAACATTTATTTATTTATTTATTTTATTACATTTATATACCATATAAATGGAAGCTCTCTGGGCAGTTTACAAAAGTTAAAAACAATGAATATTAAATACAGATTTATTTATTTATTTATTTATTTATTTATTTATTTAGAATATTTATATACCGCTCCCCATTGAAATTTTTTGGAGTGGTGTCCAAGATAAAATGAAAATAAAAACAGAATAAAACAGTTAAAACAACATTTAAAAGAAGCAAAAAATATATAAAAATTTAAAACCATCGAAAGCATAAAAACAATATCAATTTAAAACAACTATTTTGGGGTCAATTAAAAATTCAGCATATGTTGTTAACTGCCTGAGAGAAGAGAAAAGATTTAACCTGGCACCGAAAAGATAACAATGTTGGGGCCAGGTGAGCTTCGTTGGGGAGATCATTCCATAATTGGGGGGCCACCACTGAAAAGGCCCTCTCCCTTGTTGCCATCCTCCGAGCTTCCCTCGGAGTAGGCACTCGGAGGAGGATCTTAGATGTTGAGCGCAGTGTACGGGTAGGTTCATGTCAGGAGAGGTGTTCCATCAGGTATGGTGGTCCCAAGCCACGTAAGGCCTCATAGGTTAAAACCAGCACCTTGAATTGGGCTCGGAAACATATAGGCAGCCAATGCAAGCGGGCCAGAATCGGTCTTATATGTTTGAACCTTCTGGTTCCAGTTATGCGACGTGTAAGCTCCCTGACGTTCTCTGAAATGTCCCTCAAAGCTCATTTTGTCTCGTGTTTGCATTCCATAAGGCTCAGCTGTTGTTTTCTGGTCGGGAAAAGTTCACATCTTCAATCAAGAAAAAAAGTGCATTTTTAAAAGGGCATATCCCCCCGCCCCCGGAATGAAAACAAAACAAATTTAAATGTGCATTTTGCCTGATCAAAAATGTGTATCCCTTCTCCCGCCACAGCTAGAGTGTGAAAGTGTGGAGTTTTGAGGATTGCATATGTATCATAGAATCATAGAATAGCAGAGTTGGAAGGGGCCTACAAGGCCATCGAGTCCAACCCCCTGCTCAATGTAGAGCAACCCTTTGTAAGTCTACTAAGAAGCAAGAACTTTCTGAACAAACAGTGCATCCTGCTCTAATCAATGAATACTGGGAAAGCAAAAGGTTAGTAATGCGACATCACTGGAGTGTGCCCCGTGACGTTTAGAAATGACACAAATTAAAACGTTTCCAGTGGTTGGAAAATAATGTAATAAGCACTAGTGTAGATCCTCCCCTCAGATTGGGAGGAGTAGATTAGGATTTTGTAACACAGGAACCTCATACTATTGGTTCATCTCACTGAGGCCTTAGCTAGACCTAAGGTTTATCATGGGATCATCCTGGGGTCATCCCTGTTCATGTAAATTACACACAGAGTATCCCAGGAGCAGGCAGAGATGTTCCTGGGACGATCCCAGGGTAAACCTTAGGTCTAGCTAAGCCCTCAGTGTTGCCTGCCATGACTGGCAGTAGCCCTCCAGGATTCTTTCCCCAGCCCTCTGTGAAGATGTTGGGGAATGAAACTGGCCCCAGGTGATCTGCCATGAAGCCATGACCTCAACCATATGGTGCATCTCCCTCAGCTTACACGGGCTTAGAGCAGGTCTCCACTGGCTCAGGCAGAAGTGTTTGCCAGTTCTATCTGGAGATACCAGGGACCTACTGGGCCTCAAGGCAGCCTTACAAAGTTTAAAACATACATTGGAAAAACACATACATTGGAAAAACACACACATTGGAAAAACACACACATTGGAAAAACACACACATTGGAAAAACACACAACAAAATTACAAGTCCTTAACATAGATGGAGGGCCAGATGATTCTCCAAAGGCCTGCTGGAACAAACAAGTTTTTGCCTGCTTCCGAAAGCCCATCAAGGAGGGAGCCGGCCTAGCTTCCCTGGGAAGAGAGTTCCAAAGCACTGGAGCAGCCACTGAGAAGGCCCTCTCCCACGTTCCCACCAAGCACGCCTGTGAAGATGGTGGGACTGAAAGAAGGGCTTCTCCAGAAGACCTCAAAGCATGGGCAGGCTCATAAGGGAGAATACGGCCTTTCAGATAACCTGGACCCGAGCCGCATAGGCCTTATAGGTCATAACCAGCACTTTGAATTGTGCCCGGAAACAGACCGGAAGCCAGTGGAGCTGTTTTAACAGGGGAGTTCTCTGCTCCCTGTAACCAGCCCCGGTCAACAATCTGGCTGCGGCTCTTTGAACCAGCTGGAGTTTCCGAACACTCTTCAAAGGCAGCCCCACGTAGAGCACATTGCAGTAATCCAATCGGGATGTAACTAAGGCATGTGTCACTGTGGCCAGGTCCGACATCTCTAGGAACGGGCGCAGCTGGCGCACTAGCTTTAACTGTGCAAATGAACTCCTGGCCACCGCCGAAACCTGGGCATCCAGGCTCAGGGCTGAATCCAGAAGTACACCCAAGCTGCGGACCTGTGTCTTCAGGGGGAGTGTAACCCCATCCAACACAAGCTGAATTTCTATTCCCTGATCCATCTCTACCAATGGAACTGTGGTTCTTCAACATCCCCATTACAAAACATACATTCGAAATTCATTTATGCACACATATTTCTGTGTATATATATATATATATTTTAAAAAGACTTGGACAATCACGCCAATCTTTGAGGTTTTTCATGAAACATTCGGCAGGTAGCCAGATGGCTTAGTCTGTCAAAACTGACCTCTTCACCTTGGGCTTTCTTCGCTAAACCGTGAAGAGGGAGAACAAGGCAAGAGGAAGAAACTGCAGCACACAGCATAACATGTATTTTCGTATAGTTCTAGTGTTGGCATTACATTTTGGAAATATCAGAGCCAAGGTTTTCAGATGTTGTTAGGAATGGTGCCAGCAAGTAGGCGTGGAGCCAGGCCTGGGCCTGAAATACAGGCAGGTCTCCGGGAGGTCTTCTCCATCATCAGTTCTAAAGAGCCAGCAATAACGAGGGTCAAGAATGCAAGCACAGGGCCGTTGTATACATCCAGGGAGTCCTTCAATAGAACAGGGCTAGATTATAAGCTAAAACTGATATGAATGACCAGTAATAGGGACTTGCTGCAATTTGGTTTGGGCTGCAAGATCTACGCTGTCCTGCTTGAGCTTGAACCAAGTCTGGCCCATGACCTGAATGCAGCGAAGAAACTACGGCCTTGGCTAGACTTGCCGATATCCCGGGGATCGCCCCAGGATCATCCCTGTGCATTCACATGACGCACAGGGGATCCTGGGAGCTGGGAGGGACCATCCCTCCTTTTCCCCGGGATATCGACATAGCCTTTCCCCCTGCTTTTTCCACGGTCTTGGGATGATCCCGGGACCGTGGAATGTATGGGTGGACATCGTGGGTTGTCCCAGCTCCTCGCGAGTAACTGTGAGGAGCTGGGAGTCAGGCATGGGGCACAGAGCTTCTCATGAGCTCTGTGCCCATTGAGGGTGGGGTGGGGGGAAATGGGGATTTCTTTTTTTTAAAAAAACTTACATTTTGCGATTGAGTGTTCCTTCTCCTTTAAGAAAAAAAATGGCGGGCATGACATCCTCTTCCTCCTAGGATGTCGCACACTGCGTGTAGAGAAGGGGGAGATCTCGCAATAACCATATCGTGAGATCCTCCCTCCCCTGTCATGCTAGACCCGATAGGTCTAGCCATGGCCTTAGTCAGGGCAGTCAGGCCAAGGGGTTATAGGCAGCCCTGGGTGGGGTGAGGGGCACCCAAATGCATGGTTCCAAACAGAGGCTGAGTTTAAACTTAGAAGGCCGGTCTGACAGAGAGTATGATCCAATAGCAGCATGAACGAGCAAAGCCACGGAGCAGAAGTCCAAGGGACAAGCATGCCCTCAGGAACAAGGTAAAACTGATAGCTAGAAGTCAGAAACATGGGTGTGTCCATTAGGCAGCTGGGTGACATAGAGCATAGAATGAATGCTTAGAGGTGGTAATGGGCAAACTGAATCTGGATCCAGACAAGACGGAGGTGCTTGCTGTCAGTTCACTTCCATACCGCTATAAAGCAGTCGTGTGGCTCCTGCCTTTTATATTCTGCTTTCATACTGCTTTCATAGTGGAATATCCTGCTTGGTGTAAATGAGCCCTTAGGCTGCAATCCCAACTCACTTACCTGGAAGTACGTCCCACTGACTACAACAGAGCTTACTTCTGAGTAAACACGTCTTTTGTTTCACGGATGTTCTGGTAGATTGTCTTCTTCTTTGTATGCTGCCTTGAGGCTCTGCTGCACTGGAAAGGTCGTGTATATACCGTTTCCCCGAAAGTAAGACATCCCTGAAAATAAGACCTACTTCCAGTTTTGCCTCTCGCTGTAATACAAGGCATCCCCCCCGAAAATAAGACCTTTTTTTTTTGTTCAACAATAAATGTGTACCGTATTCTTCTTCATGGAAAAATAAGACATCCCCTGAAAATAAGACCTAGCGCATCTTTGGGAGCAAAAATTAATATAAGACACTGTCTTATTTTCGGGGAAACAGGGTATGTATTATAGAATCATAGGATCCTAGAATAATAGAGTTGGAAGGGGCCTACAAGGCCATCGAGTCCAACCCCCTGCTCAATGCAGGAATCCACCCTAAAGCATCCCTGACAGAGTGTTGTCCAGCTGCCTCTTGAAGGCCTCTAGTGTGGGAGAGCCCACCACCTCCCTAGGTAACCGGTTCCATTGTCGTACTGCTCTAACAGTCAGGAAGTTTTTCCTGATGTCCAGCTGGAATCTGTCTTCCTTTAACTTGAGCCCATTATTCCATGTCCTGCACTCTGGGAGGATCGAGAAGAGATTAATTTAAGTCAATCAAGCAGTAGTCTACTAAAGATACCAGTGCCACAAACGTCCTTTCCTTTTAAAAATAATAATAATAAGCCAGTTTAAATGCAACATTTCTTTTTCCTTCGGCCAAACAGTGTTTTTTTAGTATTATTATTTTTAACGATACGGTTTTGCATCAGGGCTTTAAAAGCTGCCCGTAAATGGGATTTATGGTTTTCGATAATTGCGTTTCCTTTCTGTTTGTTTGCAAAGTCATCGAGTCGCCAAGGAAAGGGGGGAAAAAAAAAGAGAGAGAGGATGGCAATTATAATTTATTATGCAGTAATTGTTACCTAAATGTTTTTGAATAAGCAAAAATCACATCTGGTTAGGAGTAAGTTTGCGCGCCAAGAGAATTCCCTTTGAAATGGATGCAGTGTTCTCAAATTCTGTAACTGTACACATAAAACAACGTATTTATTTCCCCACTGAGTCTGTTACATTCCCAAGTCAAACGGCATCTTCTTTTCCCTTCCCATATTAAAGCCTTTGATTTAATGGAGGTTTTAACTACTAGTTCTTCAGGGAATTTTCAGTAGGCTCGGCACAGATTAGGTTATTGGAAAGTATAGTTATTTGCTTGTAAAGTGGCAGTTCCGTGTCAAAATTGATTTTCTCTGCTGCTGGAACAGTAAGACAGATAAGCCTCTGTTTTGCATCCAGAATAACATGATATCTCCCTGCCTGGGTAGTATTCCTCTCACCGCCCTGGATTCCTGCTCCACGTAAGCGCTTCATTGCTTTGACAGCATGGCAAAATAATGGGGGCACAGCGGAGATTCCTCCGGCCCCCTCACCCCAGACCGCTCCAAATCGTCCCCTAGACAAAAGGTGACAAGAGAACCTGTGGGGTAGCCAGGTGTCCTATTTTATAAAGGACAATCCTCTGTTTGAAGCCATGCTCTGGTTGAAAGGCGGTCTAGTCAAAGTCCAGCTGGATGACTTCAGGGGTGGGCCCTTTCTCCTGAAGACCCCCCCTTCCCCCTTTCATGCCTTGTAAAGGCCTTTTTTGTTACAAAAGGGATCTGGCTTGTCAAGTGGTTACTGTTGTTTTCGTCGGTTTATTTTTGGCTTCCTGAAATTGTTGGTAATGTTCAGAAGTGTTTTACAGTGGTGGCCAAAATGGAGGACACTTTTTGAAATTTTCATGTTTTGCATCTTTGCATGCTTACAGAAAACGTTCCGTTTCACGAAGCTCAAATGTTTCTATATCATTTGAAAGAGAATTTAATGCTGAATTCAATCCAAAAAACAGAATGCAAATATCTGCAGTACAAAAAACGTTGTGCTTAGTTTAGTCTAAAAACAAACACAAGTGTGATTGAGTGAAGAAGCGGATTGGAATTGCAAACCGTACTTGTCCTTGTTCCGGGGACCAATCACACGGCAGTAGCTGTGAGACATCCTGTTTCAAGTTGGGGAAAGTCATTTTTGCTGTTTGTTCTGTAACTGAAGCGCAATGGGAGAAGGTGTGAATATTTGGAAGTAGTTCTCAAATTAAAACCGTATTCTCCCTTATGAGCCTGCCCGTGCTTTGAGATCTTCTGGAGAAGCCCTTCTTTCAGTCCCACCATCTTCACAGGCACGTTTGGTGGGAACGCGGGACAGGGCCTTCTCGGTGGCTGCTCCGGTGCTCTGGAACTCTCTTCCCGGGGAAGCTAGGCTGGCTCCCTCCTTGATGGGCTTTTGGAAGCAGGCTAAAACATCTTTGTTCCTGCAGGCCTTTGGAGAATAATCTGGTCCTCCATCTATGTGAAGGACTTGTAAAATTGTCATGTATTTTAAACGTTTAATATTTTAATATTTTATTTTAATTTTTGTATATTTCTTTTCCTAGGTGTTAAAATGTATATGTTTTAAATTTTGTAAGGCTGACTTGAGGCCCAGTATTGGGCAAAAGGTGGGATACAAATAATAATAATGATAATGATAATAATAATAATAATAATAATAATAATAATAATAATAATATGCACAGCTGCCATCACCACGAAGAAGTTTGCAGGTGTCTTGTGAACTGCCCAGAGAGCTTCGGCTATTGGGCAGTATAAAAATGTAATAAATAAATAAAATAAATAAAATAAGGTGGGCCTTCTCCTACACTGGTAGGCCACTTTAATGCCATTTTAAAGTTTAAACAATGCCCTGGAAGGTCCTTCAAGCAGGTGCTTCAAGACATTCTGGGAAATTTGAAATGGCCAGACTGAGTGGTCTGCCAAGGGTGTGGGAAGGGTTGCCATTTTCTGAATCCACAAAACCGGGACAATTTTTTTTTGGGGGGGGGCTAGGATTTTTTTTTAAAAAAAACTGAGCAATATATAAAGGTCTAGGGGAAGTCCAATTTTTGCAAAGCCCAATTTTTCAATTAAACCATCGACTACTGTAAAACCAGACATCTTAAATTCACTGCAACTTACTTCCAAGGACCAGATCTGAGGCTTGCAACTCAAATCCAAGGAGGTGGATTTTTGAAGGGTGATTTTTTGGGGGAGTGACTTTTCTTTCCTTTCTCCCCTCTCTCCTTTCCTCTCCTTCACCCCCTCGTCCCCCACTCGCTCCCTCCCTCCTTTCCCCCACAAAACTCTCTTTCTTCCCCCACAAATAACCCAGCAGCTCCGCCCCGCGCTTACCCTAAAGGCCTGACCACAACCAGCCAAGCTCACCAAACTCCTTGGCATGGCCTGGGACTCAGGTAGCCCGAGGAGAGCACGTGCGCCTTTCCTTGCTGTTGCTCCTCTTCTACGCAGGCGCAATAAGGTGAGTCTCAATGAGTGACTCAGATGAGCCCGCGGAGGAGCGGTGATGCTCTGGAAAAAGCACCAGATTGATGCGTCCTTTTCTCTGCTGCCGCCGCTCCACTGAGCAGGCTCAAGGCACCATTTTGGAGGTCAGAATTTCTCCGGCCAGCTGGACCAGGAATCTGGGATTCTTGCCGAGCCGGTCGGGACATTTCAGAATCTCCTGGAAACCGGGACATTCCTGGTATTCCGGGATGTATGGCCACCCTAGGTGTGTGGGAGGTCCAGCAGCAACAGCACAGCTGGATCATGGGCCTGAGGGTGCTGTCAGACCCATAGTGATAGACCCCTAAACTCAAAAATATGCTGTTTCCCCAATGTAGGCCATTTAGCTCACTCATTCTTCTGTCCCTTTAGCTTGGTTGTCCTTGTAGCACTCTCCTACTGCTAATGGAATTGTTATCCCAAGTTCCCGAGAGATTAATGTATTTACTGGCTTCTATAAGATGTTGTACCAATCAGTGTTAACCGTCCCTGACAGAGACATAAAGGATCTATTAAATTAGATCCGAGGCCCTATTAAATTACTCGGCAAGAAACGGCATCGCTCCCCTTATCTGGGACAGAAATTAATGTATGTTATTAGAGCCTTGTATTTAAGGGAAACCGTGGGAAGAACCGTGGTATTAGACGCAACAGGAAAAACCGAAAATGCTGCTGCAGACCTCACTACCACGGCGGTTTCTTTAATTCCATCGAAAAAAGGAGAATTCTCCTGTAGCCTTCCCTCCCACTAGTTCCCTTTTGCTAATCAGATTAGTGACAAATAAAATTAAACCATTAAGGCAATTAAGTAATTCTTAGTTAACATTTGATCAGTTGCTTGCATACAAATGTTCTCGCTGCCTTTCTATTAAAGGAGCTGATCAAAAGCAATTCCAAGTTCTGAGGAGTCATTTGCTCGTTGCAAATTCCCTGGCACCGTTTGTTCTTCCTTGAACCCTCTGGGATGGGTCTGCTGGACCGAAAGTTTGTGGCCCTGGGATGGAGGGGGAGGGGTGAGGATGAGGAGAAGAGGCCCCCTTTCATTTTAACTCTTCCTAGCAGGTCTATTAAAATGTTTGGGATTATAGCGAAACACCCTTTGGAATGTAAGTGGTAGAATTCTGCATTTGTGAGATAGAGAGATAGGTATTATTATTATTATTATTATTATTATTATTATTATTATTATTATTATTTATTTATATAGCACCATCAATGTACATGGTGCTGTACAGAGTAAAACAGTAAATAGCAAGACCCTGCCGCATAGGCTTACAATCTAATAAAATCATAGTAATCAAAGTAATAATCATAGGTAGATAGATAAAGCAGAAGTGCAGAATTCAACCACTTACATTTCAAAATCTGGAAGAGCTACCTTCAGCCATTTGCCAGTCCTGGGGTGAGGGAGCAATAGCTGGACGCAGAGATTCATATGTTCCACATTTCCCGACGGTTTCAATTTTCTCCTCACCTTCCTTTGCGCAAGGCAGTGCACACCCCTTGCTTCGTTCACTTGCCTCATTTCCTGAAGCGTCCGCCTCCTTCCTTCTTCGGTGGATTGTCAGGTGCGCCCTATGGGCGTCCCTCTCTCTCAGTCTTGTCTTGCGTGTGCCTCAAATGAGTCTGCTCCATTTGCACAATTGCCCTATTAATTTCCTCCTCGTTGATTTACACCACTTTCTGCACCCTCAGGCTCCACCTGTACAGGTGCTTTCAAGAAACTCTGGTCTGTGCTACCTACCTCGCTGTCACATCTCCTAACCATTTGTCTCCATTCATCCATCCCTTATCATCTGCCTCCCTTCTCCTCCCACTGTTCGGTCTTCCTTCTGTTCATTTTGCATTCTCCTCCTCTTTCTCCCCCTCCCTCTTTGCTTTAGTACAGCTAATAAATCAATCGAAGAAAGGTTAGAATCTCGGAAGATCCAGGTATATAAGGCGAAATAACACCACCAATAAAATTCAAGAGCCTCCAGCACAGGGAAGGGTAACAGAGAGGCTCCCAAAATGTTTATGACATGGTTGTAATTTAGGGACAAAGGAACATCCTGTTCTTCAAATGCTATGTTGCTCTCCTGCCCAAGAGTTTCTATCTCTCCTGCCCAGCTTCAACCGTTCACTTTGGCTGCCCCTTATAATAATAATAACATCATATTTATTTGTTACCCGCCTCTCCCTCTGGATCGAGGCGGGGTACAACTCAAATAAAAACACCATAAAATATTTATTTATTTATTTATTACATTTCTATACCACATTTTTGTGCCTTTGTTCTTTTTCTGGTAAATCACAGACTGATGCAGAAATGGGAGGGGTCATATATATGTAGTTCATGTATTTCATATATACATGAAAGCAACATATTCAGAGAATACACTGATTTGAGGCACCAGCTATAGCCCCTGTGTGATTGCTGACAGGTTCCTGCTTCCACTGAGCTTTTCTACCCAAGGATTTATTCTGTTGCTATTCACGGTTGAATATTCTTTAGAAGATGCTGTGACCCTCCAGTTTTGCTTCTGTTTTTAAACAGCACTTTGGGTGAGCATTTTTAGAGCAGGGAAAATGCAGTACTATGAAAGTGAGAGAAAACATTTTCCCACTAGTATTATTGTACTATTCTGCTATACCACAGTGCCACCTAGAGGTTATGTAGAGGACCAGCAGGAAAGGAAATCCATGTAGTGCTCAGATCTCAGTTCATGATGAAGCCAACAGTAGATACAAGTGGATTAACAGCCTTGATGTAAAAAGTTCACTCTGAACCTCTCTCTCTCTCTCTCTCTCTCTCTCTCTCTCTCTCTCTCTCTTTGCAGGAACAGCCAGTAGCAGCTTTCCTCTTTGGGACCTATGCGTGTGCCCCCCTTCTCTCTTTAAAATTATAAAGTAATTAACTTTCCCCAAATAATTCAAGAACATTAATCATGCAACAAATTCTGGATAAAACATGAGGTTCGTGAAGGTTTGAGACCTACCGAGGCAAAGCAAAAAGGTCAGGCCTCAGAGGCTTGGAGTTTTTCTCTTGGGAGGGTGTGTCCCGGAGAGAAGTAATTTTCCTTCCAGTGGAAGTAGCCGCTCTCTTCAGAGGTTCAGCAGGGCGGAATGGGTGAGCCGCTTTCTGCCTTCTGTGAACTCGGTAATTATCAGCAGCTAACCCCCAACCCCCCCCCCCCCTCCCCATGGCTGTTATTTGCATTTTTTAAAACCTGCACAGAAAGAACCAAGGCACATTTAACATCACATCTTATTTGGACCTCTGTAACAATAAGGGCGGCAAAGTGGTGCCTACCAGCAACCCAGAGTCTGAGCTGAGCAATTGTTGCTGCTAACAGAGGCAGTCAGGGGCCATTTGATGAAAATGGTTGCAACCCTTCTAGGACCCACCACCTTCAAGCAAAACCAAAAAAAACCTGCGAAGACGCTTGGATTGAACTTAAATTTACTTTAACATCACGTTGCAATTACTATGGAAAAGCTGACCCAAGACACTTTGTTGCCTGAGGCAGAGCACAAATACCTTAACAAGCACACAAACCCAAAATGTGTCGTACCCAAGACCTGGGGCAGATCTACACTACTGCTTATTATGTTTCTTCTTACCACTGGAAACGTTTTAAATTGTGTCGTTTTTAAACGTCACAGGGCACACACCGGGAATGCCGCGTTACTAACCTTTTGCTTTCCCAGCATTCATTGATTAGAGCAGGACACGCGGTTTGTTTTACGGCTGTAGCTTGTACTTCCTCTTCGCCGCTGGTCTCTTTGCTCCGCCCACTTCCTGATCTCCTGGCTTTGCCTGCCGCCCCCGTTGATTTTTTATGATTTTTTAAATGGAAATTAAACAAATGCTTACCACTGCGTCAGTTTTAAAGATAAAGAGTTCAAAATTGGCACAGTAATAGCTACTAAGGAGGGCTTTCAGCATACTAAATTTGATTCAGATTGGATCATCCATTGATTTGTTATGAGATTCCAGCTGGACATCAGGAAAAACTTCCTGACTGTTAGAGCAGTACGACAATGGAACCAGTTCCCTAGGGAGCTGGTGGGCTCTCCCACACTAGAGGCCTTCAAGAGGCAGCTGGACAACCATCTTTCACGGATGCTTTAGGGTAGATTCCTGCATTGAGCAGGGGGTTGGACTCGATGGCCTTATAGGCCCCTTCCAACTCTACTATTCTATGATTCTATGATTCTAAATCCACAGTCAAGAAGCCGTAATAACAGGCATTATGGATCAGGCCAATTTAGAACGTTGTGTTGCGTATGAAAAATGCCACGTAAGTACAAAGTAATTACAGGCTTGTGGAAGTAATGTGGAGCAATCATTCCACAGTGCACAAAGTTTATCAGTCGAGTTCTAAAATATAGTTTCAGTGCCATTTCTGTTTTTAAAGGCTTAATAACGCAGTTCAGCAAACAAGAAATCAGTCCTAATTACCCCTGCACATTTTAAAGTGTATGCCATTCATACCGCATAATTATAGCCTCAGTGTGGTTGCTATGGAACAAGTGAGTAATCTCAGAAAAGATGTCTAAAGTGTGGTAAAAAGAAATATCACTGTTTTAACCAATATCACTGCAAGAAGAAGACGTTTCAACTCGATAGCTACAGTGGTGGCCAAAATTGTGGACACTTTTTGAAATGTTCATGTTTTGCAACTTTGCCTGCTTATAGAAAACGTTCTGTTCCACGAAATTCAAACGTTTATATATCAATAGAAAGACCTGATTCACGAAATACAATCACGCTGCTTATTTATTTATTTATTTATTTATTTATTACTTTTCTATACCGCCCAATAGCCGGAGCTCTCTGGGCGGTTCACAAAAATTAAAACCAATCACACCAGAGGTCGAATGCTTCTTTTCCTGGGGGTCCAATCCACTCTTTTCTTTGGTGCCATTGCTGTATTTATGATGGACGTACGTACACTTTTAAATTGAGAAATACTTCCAATATTCACACCATCTCCCATTGCACTTCAGTTACAGAACAAACAGCAAAACTGACTTTCGCCAACTTGAAACAGGACGTATCGCCGCTACTGCCATGGGATGGGTCTCCAGAACAAGGACTGTAATTGGCCAGTAGAATTTGCAATTCCAGTCCGCTTCTTCACTCAATCACATTCGTGTTTGTTTTTCGACTAAAGTAAGCCTAACTTTTTTTGCACTGCAGATATTTGCATTCTGTTTTCTGCATTGAATTCAGCATTAAATTCTCTTTCAAACGATATATAAACATTTGAACTTTGTGAAATAGAACATTTTCTATAAGCATGCAAAGTTGCAAAACATGAACATTTCAAAAAGTGTCCACAATTTCGGCCACCGCTGTAAGCATCTCAAAGCAGAGATGTAGGTGGAACCACGGCACCATTATAACAAGCCAAATTTCCTGTTGCACACACACGCAGCGGCTCCCCGATGGCACAGCCCTCATTTCAGTCTGATGAAGTTGGTGGGATGAACTCCGGAGATTTCGCCTGCCCTTGAGTCTCACATCTATCTGATCCTTCATTCTGCCAGCAGCACATTTCTTGCTAAGCACACACAACTCCCTGGGCCCCAAACGAGACTGCTTCCCTCTGCCTTGGCATCAATATGTTCGGCACTGAATTCATTTCTGCAGGGAGCCCGGTAAATCTGAACTTTCCAAAATCATTTGGCCCCTATTACTGGTAAGCACTGCTCTTAAAAAGGTTGTAACTCCGACTAATAGGCTCTGTAATCGGAGCTGAATTGAGCAAAAGAGTCTGCTATGGGTGACTATCAGTCATTTTTATTTCCAATCAAATGCCCAGTGTGGGAAGTGAAAGCATTTCTTTTTCCTTTGCACACTCCTTTCTCCCCAACACATCCACACATTTTGCAGCGATTTCAAGAAAGGACATTTGCTATGGAAGAGGTTCCCTCAGGTTATTACAGCCACACACACACCCTGCCCCGATTGACCAGGGACAGTTATTTAGGAACGGATAAATCTGCCAATTCCCCTTTCTTTCCCTTTTCTCATTTTTTCTCAGCTTATGTTCATTTTGACTTGCTTCCCCTTCAGTTTGTGAATGTTTTAAAAAGACCGCAGGAAAATTAGCCAGTGTTTTCGTGCGCATTTCTCATAATATCAAACCATTTGGGAGGCAATTTTCTCTAATATCATGCATTTTAATGTTATTTTCGGTAACGTATGCACTTTGGTGCGCTCTTCCTCTGAACTTACACATTTTCTATTGTCTGTTTTTAAAATAGGAAAAGCTGCATCACAGCAAATGTGTTTCGGTTCATGTTTAGGCTGCAATCCTGTAAAAAGCTATCCGGGAGTAACTCACATTGAACTCAGTGGGATTTACTTCTGTGTAGACATTAGGGCTGTGCACCGTCGTGGGTCAAGGCCCCAAATCTGAGCCGGTACTAAACTGTTTAGTACCTCTATGGCCACAAACTATGAAATTTAATAGGGATAAATGCCAAGTTCTACATTTAGGAAATAGAAACCAAATGCACAGTTACAAGATGGGGGATACTTGGCTCAGCAATACTACAAACGAGAAGGATCTTGGAATTGTTGTAGATTGCAAGCTGAATAGAAGCCAACAGTGCGATATGGCTGTAAGAAAGGCCAATGCTATTTTGGGCTGCATTAATAGAAGTATAGCTTCCAAATCACGTGAGGTACTAGTTCCTCTCTATTCGGCCCTGGTTAGGCCTCATCTAGAGTATTGCGTCCAGTTCTGGGCTCCACAATTCAAGAAGGACGCAGACAAGCTGGAGCGTGTTCAGAGGAGGGTAACCGGGATGGTCAGGGGTCTGGAAACAAAGCCCTATGAGGAGAGACTGAAAGAACTGGGCCTGTTTAGCCTGGAGAAGAGAAGATTGAGGAGAGACATGAGAGCACTCTTCAAAGACTTAAAAGGTTGTCCCACAGAGGAGGGCCAGGATCTCTTCTCGATCCTCCCAGAGTGCAGGACACGGAATAACGGGCTCAAGTTACAGGAAGCCAGATTCCAGCTGGACATCAGGTAAAACTTCCTGACTGTTAGAGCAGTATGACAATGGAACCAGTTCCCTAGGGAGGTGGTGGGCTCTCCCACACCAGACTCCTTCAAGAGGCAGCTGGACAACCCTCTGTCAGGGATGCTTTAGGGTGGATTCCTGCATTGAGCAGGGGGTTGGCCTTGATGGCCTTGTAGGCCCCTTCCAACTCTGCAATTCTATGATTCTATTCTGTGAGGTACTAGTCACTCAGAACCCCCACGATATCTTAAAATGGCGTGCGGCCTGGTTCGTCTCACATGTGTTGGAGGAAGCTGGCAAGAGCGAGGTTGTGGTGTTGGCATCAACAGCAGGTAAGCGAGGAGAACGGGGAAAGGGAGGCTTTTCTGGGTGCTGGCTGTGCAGCTGGTACCTAGAAAAGGCCGAGTCACCTCGGAGAGCCCAAATTTTGCCTCAGCTTCGGCACCGAAGCGAGACGGGCAACCACTGAAGCACCCCAAGGTGAATCAGGGTTGCTTCGGGGGCTCCGAACCGGCCTCCGAGGTGAATCAAGGGGGTCCCTGCACAGCCCTAGTAGACATGCATAGGATTGCACCCTAAAGCTCTGAGCGGGAGGTCGAATCATCTTCTCTCTAGCACACATGCATGCACATGAGCACTAAGGGAGGGTGAAGTTCCTGTTGCTGGTACCCCTCCCTGGTAAAATCCCCGGCCCGATTTTGCTAGGTGCCTTATGAATGGCTACAGTTGTTGGCCAAAAGGGTTCAACTCCGTCCCTAGAAACGAGCTCTCTGAGTTCTGCACTTGTGCACGAAATTGCCCGGTAGCGCACGGCTTGCCATTCCACATATCGCAGCTGCTGATATATTCTGAACCGCGGAGACGACGGTAGACCGTTCTCTCTCCCCACCCTCAGCTCTCCCGACCTTACTCCCACTACGCTTCTCATTAAAAGAACAAACGCCGCCTCGGCTTCCAAATCCGTGGAGGATGGCCACTGTAGAGGGAATAAATATAGCCTGCCAGACATGGAACAGGGAGGAGAAAAGCTTTTCCCCCCCTTTTGAGGGCCATGTTCTATCTGGGATAATCTGCCAAGGGACACATGCTGGCATTGGGCAGGTTGGAGCCAACTGTGGATAGGTTTACCCCTTTTTCACTCTTTCTGTCACCTGCTTCTCTTCCTTGCCAGAGGAGGGACAGATTGGTCTTGCAAAGGCTCCGAACTGATCCCATTCTGAGTGCTTCCACCCTTCTTTCCATTGCCCCAGCCATCCCCATTTCTCCCTCCTTGCCAGAGGTCTAAACTGATAGCTTGCAAGCCCCGCTATCATGTCTCCCCTCCATCTTCTCTTCTCCAGGCTAAACATGCCCAGTTCTTTCAGTCTCTCTTCATAGGGCTTTGTGTCCAGACCCCTGATCATCCTGGTGGCAAGGTGGCTGAGGATGGAACCATCTCCCTTTCCGTTTAAAGAGCTACAAGCCGCTTCAAGTGGCTTAACATGAGTCTTAAATCACCACGTTTAGTAATGTGTTTTGCAGCCGGCATGGCAGGGCACACCAAGCAGTGTATGTCTCTTCATCTGTCCGGGATGCTTTAGGGTGGATTCCTGCATTGAGCAGGGGGTTGGACTCGATGGCCTTGTAAGTCCCTTCCAACTCTGCTATTCTTTGATTCTATGATTAGCATTTTGGTGCTTTTGAAACATTTCAATTCACTCTTAAAAGGACTCTTCTTAAATGGTATCAATACATGTGTGGATTCTTCCCCTATATGGCTTGGGACCAAACTACCTTCTCCCATAAAAATATCCCTGAGTTTTAAGACCTTCTGGAGAGGTGCTTCTCGGAAAAGACCACCTTGAGCGCCCCCTTGCCACTCCCTTGCCTCTTAACGCCCCCCCTAAGCAATCCCACCACCCCAAGGGGGCAGTACCGCCCACTTTGGGAAGCACTGTAATAGATGCATTTTAGTCCACCTTTTTGGTAGTTACACAGTCCTGTACACATTTTCTGAGCAGAGAACTGGGTTGCAAAATTTGGCAAAGTAATAATACTGAAGGATAACTGCAGATTGGTCTGTGAATTAGTTGGGGATGTGCAAATTAGGTGGGTTCACATTAAGATGCAGTTCAAACAAAGGGAGAATTGTAACAAGCCAACGTCCAAAAACAACTTGCCCCATCATGGTTACATTTCCACGAATAAAGAAACTTCTGTTATATTTTGCCTTGTATAGAAAGAGAGAAAGAAAGGGAAGGAGAGAAAAACACTATCTAAATCTTATCATCAAAATTGATAGTGTTTACTTAAAGCTTCTTCCAGTTTTGCTGACTTCAACAGATATTGAAGACACTAATAAATCTAATGCAAAGATACATTGCAAGTCCCATCTCTTGTTGATGTACACTGTGTCATCTATGATCTATATCAAACTAGAAAAAACACACCTGAATTATTGTTTGTGATTTTCAAGGTTTCTCTCCTCTTGTAAAAAAAAGAAAGAAAAAAAGTAGAAAAATAGGTAGTAAGCAAGGGAGGAGATAATGACCCTTGAATTATTGTGTCTTCTTTCTTTTTCAAGTTGAGTTAACCATTCTGTTAACTATTCCATAACATAGAATCCTGGTCATAGAATCATAGAATAGTAGCGCTGGAAGAGGCCTATAAGGCCATTGAGTCCAACCCCCCGCTCAATGCAGGAATCCACATTAAGGCATCCCTGACAGAGGGTTGTCCAGCTGCCTCTTGAAGGCCTCTAGTGTCGGAGAACTCACCACCTCCCTAGATAACTGGTTCCATTGTCATACTGCTCTAACAGTCAGGAAGTTTTTCCTGATGTCCAGCCGGAATCTGGCTTCCTGTCACTTGAGCCCATTATTCCGTGTCCTGCACTCTGGGAGGACCGAGAAGAGATCCTGGCCCTCTTCTGTGGGACAACCTTTCAAGTATTTGAAGAGTGCTATCATGTCTCCCCTCAATCTTCTCTTCTCCAGGCTAAACATGCCCAGTTCTTTCCGTCTCTCTTCATAGGGCTTTGTTTCCAGACCCCTGATCATCCTGATTGCACTCCTCTGGTCAACTTGAAACTTTTCATATAATTAAACTACCTGAGAGATTTCTGGCATATAGAAGTACACCTGTCATGCTTTTCACAGTTAAACATTTTGCACATCTGTGGTCTAATTTTTCTCATGGCCAAATAACCCCCATGGCTGCAAGCCAATACACACTTACCTAGGCATACGTCCACTTGAACTTCATAGGACTTATTTCTGAGTAGATATGCATAGGATTGTGCTATGTAACAGCAAAGAGTCTATTTATAAACAGGCGCTTAGAATCATAGAATAGTAGAGTTGGAATGGGCCTACAAGGCCACCGAGTCCAACCCCCTGCTCAGTGCAGGAATCCACCTTAAAGCATCCCTGATGGATGGTTGTCCAGCTGCCTCTTGAAGGCCTCTAGTGTGGGAGAGCCCACAACCTCCCTGGGTAACTGGTTCCATTGTCATACTGCTCTAACAGTCAGGAAGTTTTTCCTGATGTCCAGGCGGAATCTGGCTTGACTTGACCTGCTTCTGGCCCAACTGGATTGACAGCTGACTCCCCTAACCCCACCCCCAGTTCTGGATCCAGATTGCTGAAAACAGGGCCCGAACTGGGAAATGTGAACCCTAGAACAAAATTCTTCCCGTAATGGGAAAAAAAATGCACACGAACTAACATTGAGCTGATTAATGCAACAACGCTACTAAAACTGAAATATCTCATCCTTCCAACCCCTTCTTACCTTATTCCTTGAGCCTGCTTTCTAGACCCCAGGGGTAAATGGGAGCGTCTTTCTAAGCGTAACTGCAGTGCACAGAAGGGTGTGTGTGTGTGTGTGCCTCGATCAAGATGATTGCAAACTACACAATTAGTATCAAGCACAGTGAGTCACACATTTGATCCAATAAAAGGGATCATCTGAGCCTTTCTGGATTTTACCCAGACAGCCCTTTTGATCTCTCTCTCTTTCTCTCTCTCTCTCTCTCTCTCTCTGTGTGTGTGTGTGTCTGTCTCTTTCTTTTTCCAGATGGAAACAAGAAATAAAGAGTGCATGGGGTGCTTGGGGGTGGTAAACATGACAGACCCCCCCCCCCGAGGCAAAGGCATTTCCTAATAGGGACTGGAAACATGACTCTTGCTTACTGTCATCATATTTCACAGCTAAAATGCTTATTACATTTTTAACCGCGACACATTCCCTTTTGCCAGTTACGGTTTTTGAAGTAATGATGTAAAATTCATTTCATCTCCCCTTCTCTCTGTCTTTTATCCAAAGCCTCGCTCTTTCATACACAACATCAGGGTTGTCATATCTGAGGAATTATTAAAATAAGACGAAGGCTGCGAGAGCCCGGGCAGAAATGCCGCTTTGAGCCGGGCATCCTCGGGAGACGTTGGCGCTCAATCTCATTAGCTGTTGCCAGGAATCGTCCTCGCCACCAGGTTCAAGGTGATGAAAGATTAGGCCGTTTGGCCTCGGCTCATTCCGTATGCGGCTCACATCGCTCCTTCCCCGCGAACACGAAATTACATTGAACCTGGGGAGTCTAACTCCATTAATTTTAAATGGAAGATTAATTTAACAATATGCGGCAGATATTTGTTACAAACCTATCGTGTACAAGTGACGGTTGGCAATAAATTGTAGTGACTCACAACTGGCCGGTGGCTCGGGCTCAGATAAATCAGACGCCATTTGCGCATAATTGCTGTTTTTTAGAGGCAGGAAGAAGAGAGATATGGTGCTTTGATGAAAGATCGGTCAACTTCATTCAAGGAACCAGCGGCAGACATTAAAGCTCTGTAGCCCGCTTTGGGAGACATTTTGCTCACGGTGTTACCATTATAATTGTGTTCAAAGCACAGCAAGCCGTTATTATAACCTCTCCCCCCCAAAATATATATATATATATAAAGCAGTATTTATAAAACTACCGCTTTATTTATCTAAATCAGTGGTTCCCAAAGTGGGCGGTACCACCCCCTTGGGGGCGGTGGGATTGCATTGCAAGGGGGCAGCAGAGGGGGCGCTCGAGGTGGTCTTTTCCGAGAAGCGCCTCTCCAGAAGGTCTTAAAACCCAGGGACATTTTTATGGGAGAAGGTAGTTTGGTCCCAAGTCGTATAGGGGAAGAATCCACACATGTGCAGACGCTGACTGCAGCCAGGAAATCAGAAGACGTTTACTTCTTGGGAGGAGAGCAATGACAAATCTTGATCAAATAGTTAAGAGCAGAGACACCACACTGACAACAAAGGTCCGCATAGTTAAAGCAATAGTATTCCCCGTAGTAACCTATGGCTGCGAGAGCTGGACCATAAGGAAAGCGGAGCGAAGGAAGAGAGATGCTTTTGAACTGTGGTGTTGGAGGAAAATCCTGAGAGTGCCTTGGACTGCAAGAAGATCAAACCAGTCCATACTCCAGGAAATCAAGCCAGACTGCTCACTGGAGGGAATGGTATTAAAGGCAAAACTGAAGTACTTTGGCCACATAATGAGAAGACAGGCTACCCTGGAGAAGAGGCTGATGCTAGGGAAAGTGGAAGGCAAAAGGAAGAGGGGCCGACCAAGGGCAAGATGGAAGGATGATATTCTGGAGGTGACAGACTTGACCTTGGGGGAGCTAGGGGTGGCGACGGCCGACAGAAAGCTCTGGCGTGGGCTGGTCCATGAAGTCACGAAGAGTCGGAAGCGACTGAACGAATAAACAACAAAAAGAAGAGTCCTTTTAATGGTGAATTGCTATCCTGCACTGTGGAGAGTGGTTCAGAAGCTTCCGGTTGCATTTCCAACATCATATTTGGTGGAATGTGGTTTTAGGGTGGTCTGCCTACTTCTCTCCAAGCAAAGAAATCGACTCCAGATTACTAAACGGGGTGATTTCAGACTCACATTAAGTGACTTTAAACCAGACATTGGGAAACCGGTATCCCTTCATCAAGCCCATCCATCAAATTAGGAATTTACAGAATAGTGAGGTATTCTACCCTAGTTACCAAATGTGACATCTAATATTCTTGCTAAATGACTATCCGACTTTGAAAAGTTGATATCACTAGATCAAGTTCATCAATTTTGTTTAATTGAATAAAAAAAAAATGCAATTGGATTTTGAGTAAATATTCAATTAATTGTTCCTGTTTTGAATTTTATTGTTATTATCTTCCTTAGTGGGTCGTTGAAAACCGCTATTCTGAATAACGATTTTTATAGTGTAGGGTAGGGGGCGCTGGGCACGAGTTTGTGGAACCAAGGGGGCGGTGACCTGATCTAAATGCCCAAGAGATGGATAAAATATATTTTAATACCCAAGAGATCTTACACCACTAGGCTGCTTGGAACTGGGAGGACACAAGGCAGGCAAACAGGTTATGCTACAGCCACCATTTCACCTTTCTGCCTGGTCCCATGCTGCCCCTGTATCAGTTCTGGTAATAATAATAACAATTTATTTATTTATTTATTTGTTACATTTTTATACCGCCCAATAGCCGAAGCTCTCTGGGCAGTTCACAAAAATTAAAACCACAATAAAACAACCAACAGGTTAAAAGCACAAATACAAAATACAGTATCAAAAGCACAACCAGGATAAAACCACGCGGCAAAATTGATATAAGATTAAAATACAGAGTTAAAACAGTAAGATTTAAATTTAAGTTAAAATTAAGTGTTAAAATATTGAGAGAATAAAAAGGTCTTCAGCTGGCGACGAAAGCAGTACAGTGTAGGCGCCAGGCGGACCTCTCTGGGGAGCTAATAATAATAATAATAATAATAATAATAATAATAAATTTATTTCTTACCCGCCTCTCCGTTTGGATCAAGGCGGGGAAGAACAATAAGTCTAAAAGACATAAAACTGAATTAAAAACATAGTATATATTATTAAAACATCCTAAAAACATCCTTAAAAAAATCCTAAAATTCCACTGGATAGGCCTGCTGGAATAGATCAGTCTTTATAGCTTTCTTGAATGCTAAAAGACTATTAAGTTGACAAGTCTCCTCTGGCAGGCCATTCCACAGTCTGGGAGCAGCAGAAGAGATGGTCCTCTTTGTGAACCGCCCAGAGAGCTTCGGCTATTGGGCGGTATATAAATGTAATAAATAAATAAATAAATAAATAAATAATACTGAACTAGTGTTTGGGGGCAATTTTGGGATGGATGAGGCCTAACAAGCAGAGAGAAGATGGAGGTATTGGGGATAGGGGAAAATACCTATCTGGACCGAGGAATACATCTGGCCTTAGATGGAGTTGCATTCCCCCGAAGGAAAAAGAGCACAGTTTGGTAGTGCTTCTTGGCTCACTATTACTGGAGAAGAACAAGATGTGACGGTTTACCAGTTTAGGCTGGTATGCCAACTGCAACCCTTTGCGGAGAGAGAGGATCATGCCTCAGTTATTCAACTGGGCATGTTTAGCTCAGAGAAGAGAAGATTGAGGGGAGACATGATCGTACTCTTCAGTTACTTGAAAGGTTGTCACACAGAGGAGGGCCAGGATCTCTTCTTGATCCTCCCAGAGTGCAGGACACGGAATAAGGGGCTGAAGTGACAGGAAGCCAGATTCCGGCTGGACATCAGGAAAAACCTCCTGACTGTTAGAGCAGTACGACAATGGAATCAGTTATCTAGGGAGGTGGTGGGCTCTCCCACACTAGAGGCCTTCAAGAGGCAGCTGGACAACCATCTGTCAGGGATGCTTTAGGGTGTGTATGTTCTGCATTTTAGAATTTTAAATTTTGTATACTTGTTTTTATCTCAATTTTAGAATTTCTGTAAACCGCCCATAAATTTCCATAGTCTGTGGGCTGCAGACTATGGAAAGTCTGGCATATGGAGAGTTCCTCATTTCTTCCCATTCCCTAATTCCAGAAAACTGTATCCTTATGCCCAGTTACATGATGTCAACATGTGTGATTGGGTGGATGGGTGGGTCCAGAAGAATAAATGTGTGTCATCTAAAGCAGCTTTCATCATGTTTATGTGCTCTGTGGGATAACACGGACAAACAATGACATGGCAACAGGTAAAACAGACCCGAAGGGTTACTTAAGAGCTTTTCTCCAGCACTTCTTGAATTGCTGTAGGTTTAACATGAGACTATTTCCATTGAAGGTGTCATGGCTAACCCTACTGCCCCTGTTTTGGGAAAAGGTGTTTCAAGTAATCAATCAGAATCAGATTCAGATCTAGAGGAGGAGGCGCCAGACACCAGCCAGCCTGTACCAGTGTGTGTGGGGGGAGAAGCTCTCTCAGGTGATTCCCCAGCTGGGAGTCAGCCCTCTCCAGAGCTTATCTCCTCAAGGCCAAATCCTACACACTCTGTGGGAAGTGTGCTTTCTTCTGGAGGAGAGAGTTCCGACAAGCTAGCTGATACTAGGGTCCACTGGAAGCTCAAACGCACAGAGCGGAAGGAAGGTGTGAGAAAGTCAGCCTGACTAGGATTGCGCCAGAACCTGCCTCCGCACCAGGCACTCTGAAGTTACAGGAGTTTGGGAAGGGGCGTCCTGTTCTCCTTGGTCAGGCAATTGTCTCGCTTAGTTTGCATAGTTTTGCCTAGGGGGAAGTTTCCAAGAGTTTAGACTCTCTTCAGGTAGAAGAGATGTTTGCTGCTTAATAAAAGCTTTGTGGATTACCTAGCAGGCTTCATCATTTGCCTCCCATCGAAAGCAGGAGTTCTTTTAGAAACATGACAGAAAGTATGAGTTCTACTATTGAGGTATCGCTTATAATAACATCACAGGGATATCCCTCTAGAAAGTATAATTTCCAGCAGCCAGGTTAGTCAAGGGGCTCCCAAAGTGGTCTTCTATCACTTTGGTGCTTCAAGAGCTCCATTGGCTGCCGGTGGCTGCTAGGGTGCGCTACAAGGTCTTGTTGACCATGTATAAAGCCCTGCATTGCTTGGGTCCTGGATACCTGAGCGCTTGCCTTTCTCCTGTGTCTCAACATTGGCAGACTCGCTCTCAGGAGCAGGGCGCCCTGACGGTCCTCCGCTACAAATTGGAATGTGTGGGGGCCAGGGCTTTTTCAGTGGCTGGCCCCCGGTTACGGAATAATGTGCCACTAGAGATTAGACAGGCTCCCACTCTCAATTGCTTCAAACGCCTTTCTAAGGCGTTTTTATTTTCCCAAGAGCTTAGGAAGGGGGTGGTTTAAATCGGGGTTGAGGGCTTTTAATGGTTTGAGGGTGAGGGTTTTAATGGAATTCTCTTAATGTGGGTTGAGGGTTTTAAAGTAGCAGTTTCTGCAGCTGAAACTCTCCCCACGGCCTGAGTTCGATCCCAGCAGAAGCTGGTTTCAGGCAGCCGGCTCGGGTCGACTCAGCCTTCCATCCTCCCGAGGTCGGTAAAATGAGTACCCAGTTAGCTGGGGGAAAGGTA
The DNA here is from genome assembly GCF_023053635.1 of Elgaria multicarinata webbii. Classification (NCBI taxonomy): domain Eukaryota; kingdom Metazoa; phylum Chordata; class Lepidosauria; order Squamata; family Anguidae; genus Elgaria; species Elgaria multicarinata. The sequence goes on from NC_086192.1 coordinate 11,684,055, forward strand.
ATCACGGCCGGGGAAGGCAACGGCAAACCACCCCGCTATAAGGCCTGCCGAGAAAACGTCAGCGAAAGCTGGCGACTCTCCAAGAGTCAGTAATGACTCAGTGCTTGCACGAGAGGTGCCTTTCCTTCCTTTATATGTTATTGTAAAGTGCCTCAATGCCAGAAATGGTGAGGCGGCGCTATAAAAATTGCTTTAAATAAATAAATAAATAAATAAATAAATAAATGTCCTGTGCGTAGCTTCTATGTCTATATAACTGCTGCTGTGAGTGGACCATGTGAAGATAACTCAAGGACACTTGATACTCTTAGCAATAGGAGAACCAGGAGAAGGCTGAGCTGTCTCAAGGAAACCAGAAGGTTAAGTGTCTGAGCAAAACGTAGCAGTCCCTGGAAAACATGTCATTTAAATCACATTCTTTGGAAAGTCTGAACTTGCCAGTCGTGATGCACATCACTGAGGCAGCCTGAGGCACAAAAGCAACAAGCAGGCACAACATGGAATCCTTGCTAAATGCAACCGTATAAATAATAGAACTACATCTGAAATCCGTTTGGAAGAAGAAAGCAAATTGATGTCTGCCTTTCAGGGGCGTTTTCATTCCGCTGTGTGTTTTCTTCATTAATCTACCATATCTGATAAGAATCAAAGGACTAGACCTTTACAGAGTTGGATTGCTAGAAGACACAATCTTATGCTTTAATAGGAACGCCATCGAATCCCATCACAGAGAGTGAATCTGTGGACCATCCAGAGATACCAGAACGTAGGGTGACCCTATGAAAAGGAGGACAGGTCTCTTGTATCTTTAACAGTTGCATAGAAAACGGAATTTCTGCAGGTGTCATTTGTGTATATGGGGAACCTGGTGAAATTCCCTCTTCATCACAGCAGTTAAAGCTGCAGGAGCTATAGAGTGACTAGATTTAAAAGAGGGCAGCTTTAACTGTTGTGATGAAGAGGAAATTTCACTAGGTTCCCCATATACACAAATGACACCTGCAGAAATTCCGTTTTCAATACAACTGTTAAAGATACAGGAGCCCGGTCCTCCTTTTCATATGGTCACCCTAGCCAGAATGTAAAGAACCTGAGCTGTGGGGCCCTGGACTTTGGCCCTGAGATCCAGCCCTCAGTGCACGGCAATGTCATTTTAAAAAACAAAAAAGGTTTCTCTTATTCCTTCCCACAAATACCTTCTTTGGGCTTGTTCAGACAACGCAGTAAACTACGGTTAGGCTGCTAACCCTTTTGCAGCAAATGGTTAGCGAGGGTGTTCTAACTGTGGTTATGTAGCCACAATGTTTATATTTTATAGTATTTTTATATTTGATGTTTTCCCCTGCCTCGATCCAGAGGGAGAGGTGGGTAAGAAAGAAATATATTTTCATTTTGATCATTTATTTAATACATTTATATACTGCCCCATAGCCAAAGCTCTCTGGGCAGTTTATGATTAGGAATGGTTCACATAGAATCATAGGATCATAGAATAGCAGAGTTGGAAGGGGCCTACAAGGCCATCAAGTCCAACCCCCTGATCAATGCAGGAATCCACCTTAAGGCATCCCTGACAGATGGTTGTCCAGCTGCCTCTTGAAGGCCTCTAGCGTGGGAGAGCCCACAACCTCCCTAGGTAACTGATTCCATTGTCGTACTGCTCTAACAGTCAGGACGTTTTTCTTGATGTCCAGCTGGAATCTGGCTTTCTTTAACTTGAGCCCGTTATTCCGTGTCCTGCACTCTGGGGGGATCGAGAAGAGATCCTGGCCCTCCTCTGTGTGACAACCTTTTAAGTATTTGACGCATTAAGTCATGGTTCACATGACATGCTAAGCTACAATTTTTAATAATAATAATAATAATAATAATAATAATAATAATAATAATAATAATAATAAATTTAGTTCTTACCCTCCTCTCCCTTTGGATCGAGGCAGAGAACAACATTAGTACAGGAATCAACACATCTTAAAAATTCTTGATTTTACATTGATCTGGATAGGCCTGCCGGAAAAGGTTAGTCTTCAAAGCTGCCTTAAAATCACAAAGAGAGTTAATTTATGAATCTCCTCCGGCAGGCCATTCCACAATCCATGGGCAACAGAAGAGAAGGTCCTCTGGGAAACTGATGTCAGCCTAGTTTTAGCTGACCGAAGTAAGTTCTCCCCAGAGGACCTGAGTGTGCGGGGCGGACTGTATGGGAGAAGGCGATCCCGCAGGTAACCTGGATCCAAACCATGTAGGGCTTTAAAGGCAATGACCAACACTTTGTACTTTGCCCAGAAACGAATTGGCAGCCAATTTCCGACAACCAGTTCCATGAGCTCAAAATTCTTAACCACCACATCTTTGTGTGTTGTCTGAACAGGGAAACTTTCGTTTGATTGCCCAGGAGGTATGGTTATTAACATTTAGAGAAACATTGCCATAAAGTGCTGTGAACCCATGGCCTAGCGTGGAATATTGGATCCATAGAGTTGGAAAGGGACTCAAAGTTCATCTAATCTACCCTCCTGCAGATGCAGAAAACCCATTGCTAAATGGTGGCCGTTCAGCCTCTGCTTATGAATCAACTATGGTGTAGAGCGGTAAAGCAGCAGTTTTTGCAGCTGAAACTCTCCCCACGGCCTGAGTTCGATCCCAGCCGAAGCTGGTTCTCAGGCAGCCGGCTCAGGTCGACTCAGCCTTCCATCCTCCCGAGGTCGGTAAAATGAGTACCCAGTTAGCTGGGGGAAAGGTAATCATGGCCGGGGAAGGCAACGGCAAACCACCCCGCTATAAGGCCTGCCAAAAACACACACACACACACTATAAAACTTGGAAATTTTATCTATCTGGAGTAGGAGACCGTGCTGTTTGTCCCCTAGCGCAGTTCATTACACCAGGGCCTGGGTTGTGGTTGTGGTGGGGAGAATCTGCCCTTTGGCTTTAAATCCAGTGTGACACCTTCGTTGCCAGGAACGGATGCTGCCTAACTCTTTTTCTTTTGGTGCTTTAATGTTGAATTTCTTATGGGACCACATCACCTAATTAGAGGAATTGATAACTGCACTGCTCTATAATGAGGCCAATGCATTTCAAAGTCATTAAAGATAACTAAGGCAATAAGTCTGTGTTTAAGCAACACTTCCTTAGAATTTATAAGTCTCTCTCGCTCTCTCTGTGTGTGTGTGTGTGTCATAGTCCTGAAGGGGTTTAAAAGAGAAAGAAAGAAAAAGCAATCTTTGCCTAGTCAACTGTAAATGCTGGGTTATTGGAATCTTAAACAGGCGGCATAGAGGAAAATTACATGGCCAAATCTCCTTTTTCCCAGTTAATGAAGAATTAAGACTCCCATTTACCATATTAGAAGGTTCATCAGAGGACTCTCCTCTCTGTGGCTGCCGTTTGACAGCGGCGTCAATTTATCTGAGCCGGAATGCAGAAGTGCGTGACAGTACATCATTCATAACTGTCACATCTATTTATCTCTCTCATTGTCACAGCGCTGACGAAATTCAAGCCCTGTTTGTCAGGGCGGGTGGGTGGGTGAAAGGCAGGATGACAGGCTCTTTAAAGGAGTTCCCACTCACGATGGTAAAGCTCACACTCTCGAGGACGAGCGTTATTCCCAGTTCTCAAACTGGATTTTGAGAGCTCTGTGTGTGCATGTGTGTGGAAGAGTGGGGGAGGCCATCTTTGAAGGTTCTATGTTCCAACTTATTTATTTATTTATTTACAATATTTATATACCGCTCCCCCCATTGAAAATTTCAGAGTGGTGTACAAGACAAAATGAAAATAAAAAAGACTAAAACATTTAAAGCAGATTTAAAAGAAGCAAATACAGTGACTCCTGGCTGGACATTAAGGAAAGGCTTCCTGGAATAATGAGGTTTTCAGGAGGCGCCGAAAGGAGTACAAAGTTGGCGTCTGCCTGACCTCCAGGGGCAGGGAATTCCACAGGAGGGGGGCCACCACGCTGAAGGCTCTTCTCCTGGTGGACTTCAATCGGAGGATGGGTCTATGTGGGACCACCAGGAGCAGGCCCTTGGATGACCTCAGTGACCAGGCAGGTTGGTAGGGGAGAAGACACTCTCTCTCAGGTATCCTGGTCCCAAGTTGTTCAGGGTACAAGAACTTTAAACCTGGTTCGGTAGCGAACAGGCAGCAAACTTGAAATGAGAGGCCTCTGCAAAGCACTGGAAAATCATGGGTCAACTTTCTGACCCAAAACAGGGACTCTGAAAAATGCCCACCCCCACCTCCTCATCAGCCCTCACTCCCAAAATACACCCCTTCCTTCCTTCCTTCCTTCCTTCTGATGGGGTTTTAGCAAGAAGAGAGAGGGAATCTCTTTGCTGTGTCCCTCCATGTTCCCTACTCTCAGATTCACAGTGAGTCAGATCTGTGGGATTCATAATTCTTCTGGAGTCTGCGGCAATGATCTTATGAGTTCTATCTGTATCAAAAACCATTCCAGCTTGCGGATTCTTCAAGTCCAGGCTAGCTTGCAGTTTGTGCAAATTAAGCAAATAATGGCCGAAATTTGCTTATGTTACACAAATTTCAGCCATAATTTGATTTCGGGGGGGGGGGGGGAGAGCCTGCAATGTGACTCTAAATGCAAACTAAGCTGAGGGTCCCATAGCAATGCAGCAAGCCCAAAAGGGACTGGTTTCCTCCACGGCCACCATCCCTAGTGACAGCTATTCTTTTACCCAGAGTTTTGACTGGTTTCTCTCCTCGCGGTTCCTCGCGGTGAGCTGGGACCTGCTCACGGGATGCAGAGCTCCCCATCAGGGTGGGGGGGTGGGGGGGGGAGTGAGGAAATTATTTTTTTAAAAAAAAAATCCTTACCTTTAAGAAAATTTTAAAAAATGGTGGGCGTGACACCTTTCTCTCTGAGGTCGTCATGCGCTGCGTGTAAACTGAGGGGGGGATCTTGCGATAAAACCATTGTGAGATCTTCACCCCTCCATCGCGGACTAACAGGTAGGTCTAGCTAAGGCCCAAGAGGACTCATTCTGACTGAAACCCGGAGTGGATTCACAATCCCAGTGATATCAGAGCCACCAGCCTCCATCGCACTCAACTACACGGACATCAGGGTTATGCATAAACCAAGGAACTGTGGGCAGAGCTAGACGAGAGAGCGGGAGGTTTGTGATGAAGCCTGCATTTTTTCTCCTATTGATGGCAAACGCAGTCATGCATGAAGTTGTGATGAGGGATTCAATCTACGCTGTGGCAGAGGGTGAGGAGAATCATTATTTCCCCATGCTGTTTTTCAGCAGAAATCTCCTCCCCGGAGCTCAACACATCTGTCCCCTCCTTGCCATGGTCACATCTACCACATTTAAACAAGAACAAAAACTGCAAGAGATCCTATCGTGGGTCTTATTCTCATTACATCTAGGGCTCGTCTACACCAAGCAGGATATTCCGCTATGAAAGCGGTATATAAAAGGCAGGAGCCACACGGCTGCTTTATAGCGGTACTGAAGTGCACTGACAACTGTTGGGGCCCATTGACACATACCATACACCGCTCTCATACTGCTATATCCTGCTTGGTGTGGCTCCTGCCTTTTCTATACTGCTTTCATAGAGGAATATCCTGCTTGGTGTAGATGGGCCCTTGGTTCGACTGATAGCCCCTGTCGTAGGCTATAGATTCCAGTTGCTAGTAGAGTTGGAAGTAGAGTTGGAATAGTAGAGTTGGAAGGGGTAGAATAGTAGAGTTGGAAGGGGCCTATAAGGCCATCGAGTCCAAACCCCTGCTCAATGCATTCCCACCACATAGCTGGATGAAGGACTGTAGCCAGGAAATCAGAAGACATTTACTTCTTGGGAGGAGAGCAATGACAAATCTTGATAAAATAGTTAAGAGCAGAGACACCACACTGACAACAAAGGTCCGCATAGTTAAAGGAATGGTATTCCCCGTAGTAACCTATGGCTGCGAGAGCTGGACCATAAGGAAAGCTGAGCGAAGGAAGATAGATGCTTTTGAATTGTGGTGTTGGAGGAAAATTCTGAGAGTGCCTTGGACTGCAAGAAGATCAAACCAGTCCATGCTCCAGGAAATCAAGCCAGACTGCTCACTGGAGGGAATGGTATTAAAGGCAAAACTGAAGTACTTTGGCTACATAATGAGAAGACAGGATACCCTGGAGAAGAGGCTGATGCTAGGGAAAGTGGAAGGCAAAAGGAAGAGGGGCCGACCAAGGGCAAGATGGAGGGATGATATTCTGGTGGTGACAGACTTGACCTTGGGGGAGCTAGGGGTGGCAACGGCTGACAGAAAGCTCTGGCGTGGGCTGGTCCATGAAGTCACGAAGAGTTGGAAACGACTGAACGAATAAACAACAAAAACATTGGAAGAGGAAAAGAGACATCGCCCAATTGAATCAAATTAACGGCGAAACCAATACAAAGAGAAATGTTGTTAACTTCTGCACACTTCCGAAAACTCCAAAAGCTCCAATAGCCCGACCGCTTGGTAAGTTCCACTAGAACACGGGGACACAAATTGTTTGCCTCAAGCTGGGTGAAACACACATTCAAATTCAGGCTCTTGAAGGAAATTATTAAGTAGAGCTATATTACCTTTCTCTGAAGCAAGCTCATTTTCTATATTGCCACTATACAGACCAATTATGTTACCTTTCCATGCTGAGAAATGATTGTTCTGCTAACACAGTTCTGCTAAAACTCTAAAGCGCTGCCGTTTTAACCTCAGGGGATTTTTCTTACTCTCTCTGTGTGTGTATGTGTGTGTGTACAAGCCCATACACTCTCTTTCCTTCAGATGGAAAATATCTTCCATTAATCTAAATGCAAAATTTACTTCAGCCTTTGGAATAAATAAATAAATATAGAAAAGTAACTTGAAAAATGTTAAACACAAAGCAATAAACTTTTTTTTTTAATGCTCTTTGGACCACTAATGCTTTCGAGTTCTCATATTCATTTTGAAGAAATGAACATTTTATGGTTCACGGAGGAATAGCTACATGAATAATATCTGAGATTATAATGCATGGAGCAGAGAGGGGGAAAGATTAAGTTTATGTAAACTATTTAATCAGTCGTGGAATTTTCTCTAGAGAATAAAGGGGGGGAACCCCCTCTAGCCTTATTTAAGTTTATATTGATGCATTGATAGAACTTCCGTTATGAACAGCGGAAGCTGACTTATGTGAAGTCAGACTTGGGTCGATGGAGCCTGCTCTGTTTGGAAACAACTCCCACAGGGATCATCAGGCCTGCAGCCTGATGAACTGAACTGAATGGGAAGTGTGTGCTCAGCCATTGAGCAAAGGCCTTGCTGGATTGATACATTTCTATTATGGGATGGGCGGCCACAATGCCCGCGGTCCTTGGGATCGTCCCGGGACCACGCAAAAAAACTTGCAACAAAATGAGTATGGCAATATCCCGGGGAAATGGTGGGATCATTTCATGGCACCAAACGGTGAAGGGTAATGCCTGAGGCTCAGCAGCTCCAAGCCCTGCGGCCCAGCTGCTGAAATAAGGGTTACCTTTGAGGACAACCTTTCTCACCCACTCAGAGCCCGGCGGCATGAGGAGGGGTGACAACAAAAGGCCTATCACCCCAAAAGGGGGAGCCAGGGGGCGGTGACGACTAGATGCCACCCACCTAGCTTGCAATGTCTCACCCTGATTACCAATGGCTTAATGCCGTGTCAATTAGATGCCTGCTTACGTTTCCCTCTGCAGATCCATTCAAATAAACGTTGGCCCTTATTTAAAACCCAACATATTCGTGTCGCCTCTTGATTTACGCACTACACCTTCCCGGAAATGCACACCCCTAATCGTTATCGGCTGCTTCTCGACCTTCATTTGCTTGGGGGACGGTATGGATTTTTTTGTGACAAAGCAACCTCAGGTATGCCGGGAAGACGTTTAACTCAACTCATTGTGATCCGGCGTCTTGCATTTGGCACCACGATCCATGAAACGTTACCTCTGTGTTTGGAATATTGTGAACTGGGGACTGTTAATTCTGGACTAGCTGGAGGCAATTCTGCATCACAAGGCTCCAGACTCAAGTGGCTGTCTTGAGTCAAAGAAGTGTAGTCACTCCCCGCAGCTGGAGTCAAAGGGACCGTTTATTGGAACAACAAACAAACTTTACCACTGGTTGGAAACACCCAGCAAGGGCACTAAATTACACCTCCCTCTCAGGAGTGAGAAACCCTTGTCTGTAGCTCTCAATACTCTGTGGCCCACCTCATAGAATCATAGAATAGTAGAGTTGGAAGGGGCCTATAAGGCCATTGAGTCAAACCCCCTGCTCAATGCAGGAATCCACCCTAAAGCATCCCTGACAGATGATCGTCCAGCTGCCTCTTGAGGCTTCTAGTGTGGGAGAGCTCACAACCTTCCTAGGTCACTGGTTCCATTGTCATACTGCTCTAACCGTCAGGAAGTTTTTCCTGATGTCCAGCTGGAATCCGGCTTCCTGTTACTTGAGCCCGTTATTCCGTGTCCTGCACTCTGGGAGGATCGAGAAGAGATCCTGGCCCTCCTCTGTGTGACAACCTTTTAAGTATTTGAAGAGTGCTCTCATGTCTCTCCTCTTCTCCAGGCTAAACAGGCCCAGTTCATTCAGTTTCTCTTCATAGGGCTTTGTTTCCACACCCCTGATCATCCTGGTTGCCCTCCTCTGAAAACACTCCAGCTTGTCTGCGTCCTTCTTAAATTGTGGAGCCCAGAAGTGGACGCAATACTGTAGATGAGGCCTAACCAGGGCCAAATAGAGAGGAACCAGTACCTCACGTGATTTGAAAGCTATACTTCTATGAATGCAGCCCAAAATAGCATTTGCCTTTCTTGCAGCCATATCACACTGTTGGCTCATATTCAGCTTGTGATCTACAATAATTCCAAGATCCTTCTCGTTTGTAGTATTGCTGAGCCAAGTATCCCCCATCTTGTAACTGTGTATTTGGTTTCTATTTCCTAGATGTAGAACTTGGCATTTATCCCTACTAAATTTCATTCTGTTGTTTTCAGCCCAGCACTCCAGCCTATCAAGATCACTTTGAAGTTTGAATCTTTTGACAGCACTTAAAACAGATTCCAGTCTAATTTTCCAGTTTTATGATATTTGTTCTGTTGTTTTAACTGTTCTGTTTGCCTACAATACAAATACCATTGTATTGTAAACTACTTTGGGGGATCCATCATTAGTTAACAGGTGGGATGTAACTGTATCTTTATCTTTGTCTTCTCCTCCTCCTTCTAAACGCTCAGAGGGTGATCTTTGAAAGTATTAGTCCCTCGCTGTTGGAAATATTGCATTGAACTCCACAGGGCTCCGTTTTATCACAATTCCTATTTAACACTGATGTGAGATCATCTGTAGCTTTGTAGCACCATGTCATCAATTTGTTGATGACACCTAACTTGATATTCTGTCAGCCAATAATCTATGAGCAGCTGTCTCTGCCAGTATGAACAGGGGGATCTCTGAAAAGACTCCTGGCTCCAGTCTGGGATCAGTGCCAGCTGATCCCAAACTCTCCTCAATCTCCTCAATGCCTAAATATTCCAGAACAGCCCACCCAAGAAGACATCTGCCATGGAGTGATTTGTAGGAACCGTAACTCATTATTTTGACAAGTTCCTGGAATGACATGGAGCGGAGGGGACCTGGCAGGAAGGACCATGAGGAAAACATTGGATGTAACAAGCAATGGGCAGCAAAAGGAAGGCTTGGTGTCAATGGCGCACACATGGCTTCCTCTCCGTGGACTTGCCAGGTTCTTAAAGCCGTAATGAGTTGCACAGGGTGCCAATAACTGGCTGTCAGTTCAATTGCAAATCTCGAGTATGATGAGATCAATGGGCAGAAGGGTGTGCTGAACACTGTACATGTGTGTACATAAACAAGTGACAGCAGTGAAAAGGAACTACAGGAATGGAGATTGAAGAGACACCAAGGCCGGATCTACACTATTGCTTTAAAGCGCTTTATAACAGTTTTATAGCGCTTTAAAGCAGTTAAAGCGCTTTATAACTGTTATAAAGCACTTTAAAGCAGTAGTGTAGATCCGGCCCTAGTGTGGCATTACTATCATTATATGGAGATTTAAAGTGTAATGAAGAAATTAAAGAACTGATAACAAATTTGCTGACAGCAGCGAGATTAATTATCGCTGAGAGACCTTTTTATTCTCTCAGTATTTTAAGACTTAATTTTAACTTAAATTTAAATTTTACTGTTTTAACTCTGTATTTTAGTCTTATATCCGTTTTGCTGCGTGGCTTTTTCCGGGTTGTGCTTTTGACACTGCATTTTGTAATTGTGCTTTTAACCAGAACATTTCCAGAACATTTGAGAACTACAAGTTCAACCACAGCTTTTAAAGCTCAACTAAAAACCTTTCTTTTTCCTAAAGCTTTTAAAACTTGATGTTGTGCAGACTTCTACTGTTACTTTCTACTGTTAGTTTTTCCCTACCCTGTGCCTGCTTACCCTACCCTGTACCTGTTTGCATTCTCTTCCCCTCCTTATTGTTTTACTATGATTTTATTAGATTGTAAGCCTATGCGGCAGGGTCTTGCTATTTACTGTTTTACTCTGTACAGCACCATGTACATTGATGGTGCTATATAAATAAATAATAATAATAATAATAATAATAACCTGTTGGTTGTTTTATTGTGGTTTTAATTTTTGTGAATCGCCCAGAGAGCTTCGGCTATTGGGCGGTATAAATAAATAAATAAATAAATAAATAAATATATCTAGGAACTGGAAAGTTCAAGGAGATTATCGTATTGAAGAATGGTATAAGGAAATTTGGGATATCGCCATTAATGATAAATTGACATGTAATATAAAAGTAAGAAGAGGCATAACAAATACGAATGAATTTGAGGGAATTTGGAAACAGTTCCTGGTATATGTGTTCTCTAAGGGAAGTGGAAAACCACCACCAGAAGAAATGAGATTTTGGAAGCAGGAATAGATCCCAAAGGGTGAAGGGGAGCAATTGTATTGTTTGATTATGAATAATGATAAATTACAACTGTTAACAGTTGAGCAAATCTATGTAATATTTTTTTTCTCGTCGATAGATTGTTTTAATGTTATGTTGATGTATTTTAATTTGTGTTAATAAAAATTATAATAAAAAAAAAATAGGAAAAAAGGAACTATGGGGTAGATACCCATTAGAAGTAGCAATGGATGGCTCAGCAGTTTGGATTATTGCAATGTGCACCACACCGGGGTACTTTGAAGGAACTTCATTTGCTCCAAAATGCAGCAATGAAGGTGCTGGCTGATGGTCCACGCCGATAGCAATGGCTTCATGTTAATTTCTGGGCATAATTCAAATTGTTGGTTATCACCCAGAAAAATGGCAGCAAACATTTGCAATTAGCTTTGGCTTCGGCCTGCCTCGGCCTTCGCCCGAACTGCCTCAATCCGCTTCGGATTTGGGGTTCGGATCCGAGGCAGTGCACAGCCCCGACTAGAACCTCTGATCTGTTGCTTTATTGATTTTAGTTCTGGCTTCTCGATGCTTTGAATATTTTCAACATTTCTAATGTTTATTATTGTATTATTTCGACACTTCCATTGCTGTACTATTATTTGTGTTTATTCTTGGTTATTTTGTTATTTATTTAGTTTTATGTTTGTAAACTGCCTCAAGGGAGCTATATGCAGTTGGGCAGTGTACAAATCGAATCAATCAATCAATCAATCAATCAATCAACTGTATTCATGTAGGTCTCTCTCTCTCTTTCTGAAAAAGTAAGCATCCTGATTGCATTGATACATTTTATGCGTGTGGGAAACATTTTGGATGAGGAGAACGTTGGATGGATCTCTCGCCACGCTACCATGCAGTGGAAGCCAAACCATTTTGAGAGAATTTGAAATCAGGAGTGAGCCAACGTATCAGAAAACCAAACCACCTTACGAGAAGCTGGAGCGCTGGGGTGAAAACAACAGAATGAAATTTAATAGGGATAAATGCCAAGTTCTACATTTAGGAAATAGAAACCAAAGGCACAGTTAAAAGATGGGGGATACTTGGCTCAGCAAGACTACAAATGAGAAGGATCTTGGGGTTGTTGTACATCACAAGCTGAACAGGAGCCAACAGTGTGATATGGCTGCAAGAAAGGCAAATGCTATTTTGGGCTGCATTCATAGAAGTATAGCTTCAAAATCACGTGAGGTACTGGTTCCTCTCTATTCGGCCCTGATTAGGCCTCATCTAGAGTATTGCATCCAGTTCCGGGCTCCACAATTCAAGAAGGATGCAGACAAGCTGGAGCGTGTTCAGAGGAGGGCAACCAGGATGTTCAGGGGTCTGGAAACAAAGCCCTATGAAGAGAGACTGAAAGAACTGGGCATGTTTAGCCTGGAGAAGAGAAGATTGAGGGGAGACATGATTGCACTCTTCAAATACTTCAAAGGTTGTCACACAGAGGAGGGACGGGATTTCTTCTTGATCCTCCCAGAGTGCAGGACACAGAATAACAGGCTCAAGTGACACGAAGCCATATTCCGGCTGGACATCAGGAAAAACTTCCTGAGTGTTAGAGCAGTACAACAATGGAACCAGTGACCTAGGGAGGTTGTGGGATCTCCCACACTATAGGCCTTCAAGAGGCAGCTGGACAGCCATCTGTCAGGGATGCTTTAGGGTGGATTCCTGCATTGAGCAGGGGGTTGGACTCGATGGCGTTGTAGGCCCCTTCCAACTCTGCTATTCTATGATTCTATGAAATACTTGAAAGGTTGTCACACAGAGGAGGGCCAGGATCTCTTCTTGATCATCCCAGAGTGCAGGACACGGAATAACGGGCTCAAGTTAAAGGAAGCCAGATTCCGGCTGGACATCAGGAAAAACTTCCTGACTGTTAGAGCAGTGCGACGGTGGAATCAGCTACCTAGGGAGGTTGTGGGCTCTCCCACCCTAGAGGCCTTCAAGAGGCAGCTGGACAGCCATCTGTCAGGGATGCTTTAGGGTGGATTCCTGCATTGAGCAGGGGGTTGGACTCGATGGCCTTATAGGCCCCTTCCAACTCTACTATTCTATGATTCTATGATTCTAAAAATACAGTACTGTCGCTGACGTCCACCGCTTGCTAACATTCTGCCCTCCTTCCACCCTTGCACTTGTTAGCACCCGCCGTTCACCACGGCAACGGTGTTGTCAAACAATTCTGCAGTGACACAGTGTCTCTGACAATGTTAGGCCACCGTCAACGAGCGCTGAATAACCAGGCCTGACAACGTATTACAGTCCTGCCATAACCAATCACGGTCTTGCCCGAGCAAAAATGGCAGCTAAATTATAGGAGTCTATGTAACAGCGTATGGATTAAATTGCCGGAGCAGCTTGCAAAACAAAACAGGGAAATAAACGGAGAGAGGTTTCAGAAGGAAAAATGGCGTCCGTGCCTTTTAACACACGAGGGAGTGCTAAGATTTTCTTTTCTCATTAATCCACCTAGATCCTTAAGGTACTGGACTTCTCAGTGGCTCTGCCCGGACTTTGGAACTTTCTATTGATGGAGGCTTAGCCCTTGTCACTGATGGTCTTCCATGAGCAGACAAAAACCTTTTTATTTGAACAGTCACTTGGTCTATAAAGCTGATTTGCTTTCTTTGCTGCTCTTTGCTTTGACGCGTATTTTAATTTAATGGTGTTTGAACTGGCTGCTATTTTGATATAATCATAGAATCATAGAATAGTAGAGTTGGAAGGGGCCTACAAGGCCATCGAGTCCAACCCCCTGCTCAATGCAGGAATATACCCTAAAGCATCCCTGACAGATGGTTGTCCAGCTGCCTCTTGAAGGCCTCTAGTGTGAAAGAGCCCACAACCTCCCTAGGTCACTGGTTCCATTGTTGTCCTGCTCTAACAGTCAGGAAGTTTTTCCTGATGTCCAGCCGGAATATGGCTTCGTGTCACTTGAGCCCGTTATTCCGTGTCCTGCACTCTGGGAGGATCAAGAAGAAATCCCGTCCCTCCTCTGTGTGACAACCTTTGAAGTATTTGAAGAGTGCAATCATGTCTCCCCTCAATCTTCTCTTCTCCAGGCTAAACATGCCCAGTTCTTTCAGTCTCTCTTCATAGGGCTTTGTTTCCAGACCCCTGAACATCCTGGTTGCCCTCCTCTGAACACGTTCCAGCTTGTTTGCGTCCTTCTTGAATTGTGGAGCCCAGAACTGGACACAATACTCCAGATGAGGCCTAACCAGGGCCGAATAGAGGGGAACCAGTACCTCGTGTGATTTGGAAGCTATACTTCTATGAATGCAGTCCAAAAGAGCATTTGCTTTCCTTGCAGCCACATCACACTGTTGGCTCATATTCAGCTTGTGATCTACCACAATTTCAAGATCCTTCTCGTTTGTAGTACTGCTGAGCCAAGTATCCAGGGACAGTCAGAACAGATCTCACAGAGGTTGTTTGTAAGCACCCCGGTTTATTGGTTTCTGCACAGCTTAAAAAAAAAATTGTCTAAGTATGGGGAAACTTTTGCCCCCTCTGGTGCCAATGAAGGGGAGCATTGTAATTCGAATGGGATGGGGAGGGGTGTGTGTGTGTTTGTGTGTGTGTGTGAGACTTCCGCTTCTTCTGGCTGTACACGATTCAATGTGGCTGTGGTTTATTAACCTAACATACTGCAAATCTAATTAAAAGTCAAATACACAAAACCCTCATCAAAATCCAAATGTTCTTTACAGAAACATCAAGGAGGAAAGGAGCATCCAGGGGACAATGCCTCCGAGGTAATCAGAATTCATCTTCAGGGACTCATACCTTATTACTCGCAGCTCATTATCAGTACTCTGCATAGAGCAGCAACACCTAGAGAATGTATCATTAGCTTCCTGCACCATCCATTATTACACAAAATGGAAACGCTGAGACAAAGAAGCCAGACCATACATATAGAAGTGGAAAGGGGGAACAGAGAGAGAGAGAGAGAGAGAGAGAGAGAGAGAGGGAGAGGGAGAGAGATTGGATTTATCCTCTTAGATATTTTTCAGAAGAACAGTAAACTATTTCGTAGCTAGACTGCTTGGAGGCATCTCAGATATCAGTGTTGAAATCGGGCTTTCGAGTTTGGGTTTGCAATAATCTAACTACTCAAAGCAACCAGGTCCTATTCCGGTCACTCTGTGTTCAAAAGGATGGAATGGCCCTCTGGTGACAATGCTAGATCTAGGAGTATCTGCCAAGTGGTATACCCGATCCTTTGGGGAAAGTGGAAGGTTATCCAAAATAAGGTGAAGGCCACATATACAGTGGTGGCCAAAATTGTGGACACTTTTTTGAAATTTCCATGTTTTGCAACTTTGCGTGCTTATAGAAAACGTTCCGTTTCACAAAATTCAAATGTTTATATATCAATGGAAAGACAATTTAATGCTGAATTCAATACAAAAAACAGAATGCAAATACCTGCAGTAAAAAAATAGTTATGCTTACTTTAGTCTAAAAACAAATGCACATGTGATTGAGTGAAGAAGCGGATTGGAATTGGAAACCCGACTGGCCAATCACAGTCCTTGTTCTGGGGACCAATCCCATGGCAGTAGCGGCGAGACATCCTGTTTCAAGTTGGGGAAAGTCAGTTTTGCTGTTTGTTCTGAAACTGAAGTGCCATGGCGATGGTGTGAATATTGGATTTCTCAAATTAAAAGTGTACGTACGTCCATCATAAATACAGCAATGGCACCGAAGAAAAGAGTGGATTGGACACCCAGGAAAAGAAGCAGGCTGATTGTATTCCGTGAATCAGGTCTTTCAATTGATATATAAACACTGGAATTTCGTGAAACAGAACATTTTCTATAAGCAGGCAAATTTGCAAAACATGAACATTTCAAAAAGTGTCCACCATTTTGGCCACCATTGTACCTTCTAAATGGCTGGTGGGCCACTGGACTAGTGCTGGACTAGATCATAGAATCATAGAATCATAGAATAGCAGAGTTGGAAGGGGCTTACAAGGCCATCGAGTCCAACCCCCTGCTCAATGCAGGAATCCACCCTAAAGCATCCCCGACAGAGGGTTGTCCAGCTGCCTCTTGAATGCCTCTAGTGTGGGAGAGCCCACCACCTCCCTAGGGAACTGATTCCACCGTTGCACTGCTCTAACAGTCAGGAAATTTTTCCTGATGTCCAGCCAGAATCTGGCTTCCTTTAACTTGAGCCCCTTATTCCGCGTTCTGCACTCTGGGAAGATCGAGAAGAGATCCCGTCCCTTCTCGGTGTGACAACCTTTTAAGTATTTGAAGAGTGCTATCATGTCTCCCCTCAATCTTCTCTTCTCCAGGCTAAACATGCCCAGTTCTTTCAGTCCCTTGGTCTGGTCCATGGACCCTTGGTCTGATCCAGCAGGGCTCTTCTGATGTTCTTTAGAGCCACAATTGAAAACATGTGGCTATTGCCCTTACATGAAGAGAAACTTTTCCTGGATCTGTCTTTCTCCTTTTGGAGGAGGGCAGAATATGAACATTGTCTTCTACCCTGGTATTTGAAAGGTCACAGCGGTGGATGTCAGCTCTTCAGCAGACAATCTTCCTCCCGTGCCTTCAGCGGTACTCTTCCTGCCTATGTTTACCCGCAGGCATCTTTCACTCCTTGCACAGATGGTCTCACTCAGCCCTAACAAAATGTTTTAAGCCATTGCATAAATTAACAAAAGAGGCCTCGGAAGTGCACCCGTTTCAACGGTTCGGTAACAAAACCGAGAAACGCATGCAGAGGGCTGCTGCCTTATCGAAAGAACGTTCCGGAGTCCAACGGCAGATACGGCGTGGTGGCTTTCATTTCATTTAATGTGTATTTATGTCTTTAAAATATGTATTGTTTCAAGGCATTCTAAATTTGGTTTGCTTGGTATGCCCTCTGCAACAGATGAGAGAGTTCGCAAGATCATAGGCCATTCAGGTCACGACCTCGTCCTTGGTTGACCCCGGGATCCCCTGTGCATCATATGGATGCACAATGATCTTGAGTTGACCCTGGGATAACTGGCTGGTGTAGACACGGCCTGCGGCAAAGCAGCAAATGCAGCCCCACCCCACCCTCCAAATCAAGGCACATAATAGTATATAAGCCCAGTCCAATTCTTTTGGACTTGGGTATTCCTCTTTTTGGAAGTCATAGAATCATAGAATTATAGAATAGTAGAGTTGGAAGGGGCCTACAAGGCCATCGAGTCCAACCCCCGGCTCAATGCAGGAATCCACCCTAAAGCATCCCTGACAGAGGGTTCTCCAGCTGCCTCTTGAGTATTGCGTCCAGTTCTGGGCTCCACACTTCAAGAAGGACGCAGATAAGCTGGAGCGGGTTCAGAGGAGGGCAACCAGGATGATCAGGGGTCTGGAAACAAAGCCCTATGAAGAGAGACTGAAAGAACTGGGCAGGTTTAGCCTGGAGAAGATAAGATTGAGGGGAGACATGATAGCACTCTTCAAATACTTAAAAGGTTGTCACACAGAGGAGGGCCAGGATCTCTTCCCGATCCTCCCAGAGTGCAGGACACGGAATAAGGGGCTCAAGTGACAGGAAGCCAGATTCCGAGTGGACATCAGGAAAAACGTCCTGAATGTTAGAGCGGTACAACAATGGAACCAGTTCCCTAGGGAGGTGGTGGGCTCTCCCGCACTAGAGGCCTTCAAGAGGCAGCTGGACAACCAACTGTCAGGGATGCTTTGAGGTAGATTCCTGCATTGATCAGGGGGTTGGACTAGATGCCCTTGTAGGCGCCTCCAGCTCTACTATTCTATGATTCTATGATTCTAAGTAAAAATACTCTTGCTGCCATTTTGTGACTCCTAGATCAGCTGCCTGAGGCAGCAGTTTCACTCTGTCTATGGCAGGGCCGGCCCCAACGCCTTTCTGGCAGAATCAACGTGTGTGGTGTAGGCAGTTGAGGTCTGTCAGAAACACTTGTTATCAGGGAAGATGAATCCTACCCCTAAATGCAGTTGGAACTGACCAGGATCCAGGATCATTTAGTCCACCCGTATGGCATTTTTGTACAGGTGAGCGCTTGCTGTCCACGAGAACCGGTGTGTTGCTGCGACAATGGACTGAATGAGGTCTAATAAACTGAAACTCAATCCAGACAAGACTGAGATGCTGCTGGTGGGTGGTTCTTCCGACCAGATGGTGGGTGTTCAACCTGTTCTGGATTGAGTTACACCCCTTCTGAAGGAGCAAGTTCGTAGCTCAGGGTTTTTCCTTGAACCATCTCTGTCACTTGAGGCTCAGGTGGCCTCGGTGGCATGGAGTGTTTTCTACCAACTCCGTTTGGTGGCCCAGCTACGCCCCTATCTGGACAGGGATAACCTAGCTTCAGTCATCCATGCTCTGGTAACCTCCAAATTAGATTACCGCAATGCCCTCTATGTGGGGCAGCCTTGGAAGACAGTTCGGAAGCTGCAACTTGTACGAAATGCAGTGGCCAGATTGATAACTGGAACAAGGAGGTTTGAACATGTAACACCAATTCTGGCCCACTTGCTTCTGAGCCCAATTCAAGGTGCTGGTTTTAACCTATAAAGCCCTACACGGCTTTAGAACCGCAATACCTGACAGAACGCCTCTCCCAACATGAATCTACCCATACACTGCACTCAACATCTAAGGTCCTCCTCCAAGTGCCCACTCCAAGGGAAGCTCAGAGGATGGCATCAAGGGAGAGGTCCTTTTCAGTGGTGGCCCCCCAATTATGGAATGATCTCCCCAATGAGGCTCGCCTGCCGCCAACATTATTATCTTTTCGGCACCAGGTCAAGACTTTTCTCTTCTCCCAGGCATTTAACAGCATTTAACAACGCTAAGTTTGTTTGTTTTTTAACAGACCTCAGAACGGTTGTTTTTAAATGGATACCGTTGTTTTTATACTGTTTATGTTTTTGACGGTTTTAAATTTTGTATACTTTTTAATGTTCACTGTTTTTAACTTTTGTAAACCGCCCAGAGATCTTCGGCTGTGGGCCGGTATATAAATGTAATAAATCAAATCAAATCAAATCAAACTTGCAGCCACGAAATACAGCGATGCGGTTGGTTCCTGTGGGTTTTTTTTTCCTTTTCTTTTTTTGGTACTCAGGGACTGAAGTTGCTTCTGAAACATAAACTTGTCATCAGGGATGGCAACTTTGCTCTTTAAAAATGATGGATCGCTTCCTACAAGCCTTAAATTAACATTACAAAGGCCTGACCTTGTATACATTAAGTATTCCCTGAGGACGCAGTGGAATATTTTATGAGTTGTTTCATTTTGCTGTCTTTCTTTTTGATTACCTTGGGGATTTATTAAGACATGCCTCCCCCTCTGCCTCCCCCACCCCCCACCTCCCAGTTCTGATCTGCTGTTTTTCTTGGAGGGGTGCAGCTTGGAGATAGAGAGAAGGCAAATTGGTGCCAAAACTATATTTAAAGTTCAAAGATGAAA
The DNA here is from genome assembly GCF_023053635.1 of Elgaria multicarinata webbii. Classification (NCBI taxonomy): domain Eukaryota; kingdom Metazoa; phylum Chordata; class Lepidosauria; order Squamata; family Anguidae; genus Elgaria; species Elgaria multicarinata. The sequence goes on from NC_086192.1 coordinate 11,703,525, forward strand.
GTGTTTTATTTAAGGGAAACACTTTGAAACCAAGTAGCAAGCTCTTTTATCTTGCAGCATTTTCCTCTTTTAAAAAAACAGGGTGGGGGTGGTCTGTGTGGAAAGAGCAATTAGCTATAACCGGAATACGTCGATTTTTTAAAAAGTTCATGAGGCATTTTCTGCGGGGCAGGGGAAGAAAAACGGCAGTAAACATTTGCAGTCGAGACCAAGAATTCTAGCACCAAGAGGCCCTTTTGTACGGAACTGAGCCTATTTCTGGGTATGTATTGCTTCTAATGGACAGAAATAGTTTGAGCACAGTGGTACAGGAACTAGTAACCTCAAGACTAGACTAGTGAAATGTGCTCTATATGGGGCTGACTTTCAGGTTAACCCAGAAGTTGTTGCTAGAGCAGGAGGCAGATAATCAGATGTTTTGAGGGGTTGCTCTCCTTCAGCATGTAACACTTTTGCTCAGAGATGTGCCAGGAGGCCAGCTTGAAGGATTTTATTGTTGGTGTATAAAGCAACTTGGGACCAGGTTACTTGACAACACGCCTTCTCCCTCATCACTGAGGTCATCAGGTGAGGTACGCTTGAAGGAGAGCACTAGAAGGCTTTGAGTTCCCTCTCTGTGGAACGCCAACGGATGTTCAACCTGTACCAACCTTGCTTTGCTTTGGAGATCTGCTAAAGACGTTCTTATTTAAGCAAGCTTTCTCAAACTGAATGTTCAGCTGTGGTTTTATTGGTATAGTGGCTAGATTTCAAATATCTTTTTATGTCTTGTCTTTTGATAGGGTTATGGCTGTTTACTGCTTGTGAATATATAATATATATATATATATATATATATATATATATATATATATATTTAACATGTAGAACTGTCTGTAAGTACAATAAACAAACAAATGGTTAGGCCTCATCTTGAGTATTGCGTCCAGTTCTGGGCACCACACTTCAAGAAGGATGCAGACAAGCTGGAGGGGGTTCAGAGGAGGGCAACCAGGATGATCAGGGGTCTGGAAACAAAGCCCTGTGACAAGAGATGGAAAGAACTGGGCATGTTTAGCCTGTAGAAGAGGAGATTGAGGGGAGACATGAAAGCACTCTTCAAATACTTAAAAGGTTGTCACACAGAGGAGGGCCAGGATCTCTTCTCGATCCTCCCAGAGTGCAGGACATGGAATAACGGGCTCAAGTTACAGGAACCCAGATTCTGGCTGGACATCAGGAAAAACATCCTGAGTGTTAGAGCAGTACGACAATGGAACCCATGACCTAGGGAGGTTGTGGGCTCTCCCACACTAGAGGCCTTCAAGAGGCAGCTGGACAACCATCTGTCAGGGATGCTTTAAGGTGGATTCCTGCATCATCATCATCATCATTATTATTATTATTATTATTATTATTATTATTATTATTATTTATTTATTTATTTATATAGCACCATCAATGTACATGGTGCTGTACAGATAACACAGTAAATAGCAAGACCCTGGACTCGATGGCCTTATGGGTCCCTTCCAACTCTACTATTCTACGATTCTATGATTCTATGAAATCAATACCCTAATTCCAATGAAATGATGTTCAAGGTGGCTTACAAAAGTTGTAATGACACACACACACACATCCCTTGGCTGATGGCGGAGGCCAGCAGGTGCTTCTTTTCAGCTCTGCAATGCCAGGCTAACTGGCAGTTTTCCTTCTGGATGGGACTGGGAAAGCCCAGCTCCTTGTAGCCGCTCTTTCCCTAGCTGATGGGAGGGTCTCCCCCATTGTAGGAAGCTGAAAAGGGCAACTGAAGGCTCACCGATGTAGGAGGGACCTCACATTGCTGAGGCCCATTCAAGACTGGAATTGGCCCTGACTGATATGATACATACAGGGAGAGGGGGACCCTTCCCACATACAACGCTAGTATTCGCAAGGGGGGAGGGCGAGGGGTTTTCTTTTTAAATGCCCATGGGGGGGGGCTAAGGGGGAGGGGGAGGGGTTGGGGTTTTTCTTTAAACTAGCTGTACCTGGCATAACATACGCCGTTGTAGCATATCTTAAAGTTTATTAATTAAATATCATCATGGGGGCGCGAGCTGCTTGGAGGCTGCCGATACAGGCCGTAGCTAGTCCTAAGGTTTAACCCAGGATCATCCCAGGTTCGTCCCTGCCTGAGCGCTGGATGCCCTGTGTGGCACTTAGATGAACAGGTTTGACTCCAGGACAATCCTGGGATAAAACTTAGGTCTAGCTATGGTCACAGTGCCGTCTGGCAGACCTGGGGGGCAGGGAGGTCAGGCAGAGGAGGAGCAGGTGTCCCCCTCTCCCCAGGGTTCCTGTCAGCCTTGGGCCGCCCGCCTAGCTCACATGAGATTAGGCCGGAGCCTCGCCTTGAAGCAGGCTAATAGCCTCCCTCCCGGCCCCCAAGGGCCCCCACCGTGCCTTGCTCATGCTCCGGACCGTGGTGCTGCCCCCTTCATCGGGTGGGGGGAGTGAAGAGACAGAAAGGGGGGGGGGTAGGATTACCTTGGAAAGCCCGGAGGAGTTGGGCAAAGGGCTTAGCAACCTGTATCGGCTGACGCTACACTTTGTTACTGTTGCTTAGCAACCTGTATCAGCTGAAGCCTGTACGGAAACATACCTAAGCATTTTATATATATAGATGCCCATCAGGGCTGGGTGGGCTGGGGGAAGGGCGAGGGGTTTTCTTTTTAAGTTCCCATGGGGGGTGGGAGTGCTGGAGGGAGGGCAAGGGATTTTTCTTGAAATGCCCATCGGGGCTGGGGGGGCTGGGGGGAGGGATTTTTTAAATGCCCATGGGGGGGTGGACTGAGGGTGGGTGAGTTTTTTTTTTTAAGAACTACTCACAGTTGCACTGGAGTACTCCTGTGCTCCGTTTCAGTGGAAAAAAACATTCAAAATGGCGGCCGTGGCGTGCCCCGCCCTCCAGGCACGTCGTGCACCGCATGTAGAATGAGGGGGTGGTGTCAAATTAGAGCTGCTAATACCGCTGGTTTAACCAGCAGTAAACCCACCTCACTTGGCGGCAAAGGCAGTGATACCATCGGACCCTACTCCAGAGAAGCAAGACTTGACAAGCGGAAAAGCAAAACCAAGCCAAATCCCAAACAACCCACCCCAAATTCCTCACAGCTCACTGACTCTGGCGGAGGCACATAATGAAATACAGTCCTGTCAATCTCAGCCCCTGGGTAACATTTCCACTTTTCTGCATCCCATTTTCAGTTTAGGTCGAGATTCCGTGAGACGACAGCAAGCCGTTCTCGAGGTCCCAGGTGACCCGATCGCCTCCGATTTAGTCTTTGAATGTTGCAAATTAAATTCCCTCATCAGTCCTCTAATCACTCTTACCAGATGGGGCTTGTGCTCAATTTTGGATCCACAGGAAATTTAATGGTTATTGTTTCTGTTTAAATAGGAGATTATTGCATTTTAATAAGTTCTCTTTGGGACTTGCAGCAACAATGGAACGCTATGAATTACTGTAGATAGCTGTTACGGCATGCTAGGGAAAAATCAAGTTACTAAGTGTGACAAGTTGCTTTTTCTTCTCTTCCAGCAATCGCTCGGAGTGTATTTACCACCAAATTAAGTATGTGCCGTGGGGATAATATTTTTATCCTGCCGAGGGGAGGAAGAGCTTGTCTGTGGATTTTCATTAAAATGACACATCTGTTCAGCAATTTCATAAAGTAATTCTGCTGAAAGTTTTATCAGCTAATTTTAATTATTCACTCCAGTGGGTTGGATACAGGATTCATCATGTTGAATTAATACATTTGACGGGAATATCACAAAAAGAGGGGGGGGCAAGTCAGGGGGTTGGATGGAAAGAGAAGAGAAAAAGCAATCAACAAATTGAATTGTCATGCAATATGGATTAAATTGAGATTCTTTAATTAGGATAAGCCTGAGATTCAGAATTTTAAAGGTATTAGAAAGCTTAGCAGTACAGTGGTAAAGATTAAGAAAATGCAATTAAATATCACACTTTAGACACATTTTGGGCAGGTCTACACCAAGCAGGAAATAGCACTATGAAAGCGGTATACGGTATGTGTCATTATTATTATTATTATTATTATTATTATTATTATTATTATTATTTATATAGCACCATCAGTGTACATGGTGCTGTACAGAGTAAAACAGTAAATAGCAAGACCCTGCCGCATAGGCTTACAATCTAATGGGCCCCAACAGTTGTCAATGCTGCTATAAAGCAGGAGTGAGGCTCCTGCCTCTTACACCGACGCCCAAAATTGTGGACACGTCTTGAAATTTCCATGTTTCACAACTTTGCGTGCTTACAGAAAATGTTCTGTTTCACGAAATTCAAATGTTTATATATCAACTGAAAGAGAATTCAATGATGAATTCAACACAAAAAACCCAGAATGCAAATATCTGCAGTACAAAAGACATTATGCTTACTTTAGTCTAAAAACAAACATAGGTGTGACTGAGTGAAGAAGCCGATTGGAATCGCAAACCCAACTGGCCAATCACAGTCCTTGTTCTGGGGACCAATCCCATGGCAGTAGCAGCGATACATCCTGTTTCAAGTTGGGGAAAAGTCAGTTTTGCTGTTTGTACTGTAACTGAAGCGCCATGGGAGATGGTGCGAATATTGGAAGTATTTCTCAAATTAAAAGTGTACGTATGTCCATCCTAAATGGAGCAATGGCGCCGAAGAAAAGAGTTGATTGGACACCCAGGAAAAGGTTGTATTATGTGAATCACGTCTTTCAATTGATATATAAACATTGGAATTTCTTGGAATGGAACATTTTCTATAAGCATGCAAAGTTGCAAAACATGAACATTTCAAAAAGTGTCCACCATTTTGGCCACCACTGTATATACTGGTTTCATACTGGTTTCATTGTGCAATATCCTGCTTGGTGTAGATGTGACCTCAGTGTATCACATGGGTAGGGAAGACAAAAGGCCTGTTCTAAGAAAGGCTGTTCAGAGAAATGACTTCCACAGGTTTTCAAATTGGAAGGCACAGGCAGATTTTGAATGGGTCCATTAAAAAAATAAAGACACAAGAAATCAAGGGAGATATCCAAGATACATAAAATAAACACGGGATATAAGGGTTGCAACATGCCATCAATCGATCATTAAAAAACCCTTTTGGACTACAAAGATGCCTCCCCATTAATTGTGCCGCAGGGCTTTAAATATATACAGATTTTATTATATGTACTTATAAAGCTGCCAAGAGCAAGTATCATCTAGAAATGATAATTGCTTTTATACCCATGTACATCCTCTAAAGGAAAAAAACACCCATGCTTTTAGAATTGGTCTTTTTACTCTGGCGCAAATTTACCCAAGTAACCAACCAGAACTCTCATAATTCCATCACATTCCTAAACATGTCTACTTCGAAGTAAATTCCATAGAGTTCAATAGGGATTACTTCCAGGTAGGTGGGTACAGGAATGTTGATTGAACATAAGCTAGAATCCTATATTCACTTCCATAGGAGTGAGCCCCATTGAATTCTGGGGATGAGCTGTAAAATTTATTTCACCAAACGATAGTGCCAGTTATAGTGGCATGGATTCACAGAGTGTGAGGTGAAACTCAAACTGTATTAGTTTTGTTCCACCAAGGGCCTTGCTAGACCTACCTCAGAATCCGTGAGGGAGGAGCAGCCAGCCCGCGCTAGAAGTAGCGTGGCTGTTGCTCCTTTCCACACGTCAGACGCGACGGGGAAAGGAAAGCCCCATCGTGTCCTCCATTTTTTTTTTAAAAAAGTAAAGGTCTAGGGAAAGCCCAATTTTTGCAAAGCCCAATTTTTCAATTAAACCATCGACTACTGTAAAACCAGACCTCTTAAATTCACTGCAACTGACATCCAAGGACCAGATCTGAGGCTTGCAACTCAAATCCAAGGAGGTGGATTTTTGAAGGGTGATTTTTTGGGGGAGTGACTTTCCTTTCCTTTCTCCCCTCTCTCCTTTCCTCTCCTTCACCCCCTCGTCCCCCACTCGCTCCCTCCCTCCTGTCCCCCACAAAACTCTCTTTCTTCCCCCACAGATAACCCAGCAGCTCCGCCCCGCGCTTACCCTAAAGGCCTGACCACAACCAGCCAAGCTCACCAAACTCCTTGGCATGGCCTGGGACTCAGGTAGCCCAAGGAGAGCACGTGCGCCTTTCCTCGCTGTTCTTTCTCTCCTACGCAGCCACAGGCGCAATAAGGTGAGTCTCGGTGAGTGACTCAGATGAGCCCGTGGAGGAGCGGTGATGCTCTGGAAAAAGCACCGGATTTATGCGTCTTTTTCTCTGCTGCCGCCGCTCCACTAAGCATGCTCAAGGCACCATTTTGGAGGTCAGAATTTCTCCGGCCAGCTGGACCAGGAACCCGGGATTCTTTCCCAGCCGGTCGGGACATTTCAGAATCTCCTGGAAATCAGGACATTCCCAGTTTTCCGGGATGTATGGCAACCCTACGCCCAATGGGACTTACTTCTGTGGCACAGAGTAAGCAGAGTAAGCAGCAGTTTCTGCAGCTGAAACTCTCCCCACGGCCTGAGTTCGATCCCAGCGGAAGCTGGTTTCAGGCAGCCGGCTCGGGTCGACTCAGCCTTCCATCCTCCCAAGGTCAGTAAAATGAGTACCCAGTTAGCTGGGGGAAAGGTAATAACGGCCGGGGAAGGCAACGGCAAACCACCCCGCTATAAGGCCTGCCAAGAAAACGTCAGCGAAAGCTGGCGTCCCTCCAAGAGTCAGTAATGACTCAGTGCTTGCATGAGAGGTTCCTTTCCTTTCCTTTCCTTTCCTTTCCTTTCCATAAAAGTATGACACTTGGACATTTTTGTAGTTGCCCCCATGCTCCCCACTCCTGCCTCCCAACACCCCCTCCAAAAGTACTCTGGGATGATGCTGCATCCAAGACATTTGGGGATAAAGAAAATGGTGGCCAAACTATTGAGGAGAGGACTCAAGCACAGGACTGAATAGAAACGTAAAAACAGATCACAGGGATTGCTTTGAGAAAACAAAGAAACCAACTAATCATGTACAAAGAAAGGGAAAAGTGGGGAGAGATGTCATAAGGGCAACCACTTCTAGGCATAATGAACCATTTCCCACCAGATATCAGCAGTTTCATAAACTTAGGCCTTAGCTAGTCCTAAGGTTTATCCCGGGATCGTCCTGGGGTCATCCCTGTTCATGTAAATGACACACAGGGTGTTCCGGGAGCAGGCAGGGACGACCCCGGGACAATCCCGGGATAAACCTTAGGACTAGCTAAGGCCTCAGTTTCCATGTTTTGTTGCGGATTTAAGTCACACATAACCCTAAATGCTCTGATGATGCAGATATGCGTCATCCAATTTGTTCTACATATTGCAAAGATTGAAAAGGACGAAATTATTGGGAGGAACAGATTGATGGAAGAAAAGCACTTTGTAGACCAAGCTGAGTGGGGGTGGGGAGTTATTTGGGTAAATACGTATTTTTAAAATGATTATTAAAGTACTTCTTGGAGTCACTATATCTTGCTGTGTAAATAAGTATTTTGTATAATTTCAAAAGCCATCATTTCCCCAAGTGTAGCCATTTAGGCAGTCTTTCAAAGTTTTAAGGGATAATCTCGTGAAAACTCATTGTAAACCATTTGTTAGCCCGTTGCTAGCTTTTGTTGGAGGTATGCGTGTATGGGTGTAATTGGAGCTGGGCTGGCGTTCTATTTTAGAACATTTCCTTTGAAGACTGGGGAGTGTGGTCACATCTACAACAAGCAGGGCTATGGCATTGTGAAAGCGGTATGAAAGCAGTATATAGAATCATAGAATCATAGAATAGTAGAATTGGAAGGGGCCTCTAAGGCCATCGAGTCCAACCCCCTGCTCAATGCAGGAATCCATCCTAAAGCATCTCTGAGCGATCGCTGTCCAGCTGCCTCCTGAATGCCTCTAGGGTAGGAGAGCCCACCACCTCCCTTGGTAACTGGTTCCATTGTCTTACTACTCTAACAATCAGGAAGTTTTTCCTGATGTCCAGCTTCCTGTCACTTGAGCCCGTTATTCCATGTCCTGCACTCTGGGAGGATCGAGAAGAGATCCTGGCCCTCTTCTGTGTGACAACCTTTTAAGTCTTTGAACTTAAAGTTAAAGGAAGCCAGATTCCAGCTGGACATCAGGAAAAACTTCCTGACTGTTAGAGCAGTATGACAATGGAATCAGTTGCCTGGTGAAGTTGTGGGCTCTCCTATACTAGTGGCCTTCAAGAGGCAGCTGGACAACCATCTGTGTGTCATTTACATGAACAGGGATGACCCCAGGACGATCCCGGGATAAACCTTAGGACTAGCTAAGGCCTAAGTTTATGAAACTGCTGATATCTGGTGGGAAATGGTTCATTATGCCTAGAAGTGGTTGCCCTTATGACATCTCTCCCCACTTTTCCCTTTCTTTGTACATGATTAGTTGGTTTCTTTGTTTTCTCAAAGCAATCCCTGTGATTTGTTTTTACGTTTCTATTCAGTCCTGTGCTTGAGTCCTCTCCTCAATAGTTTGGCCACCATTTTCTTTATCCCCAAATGTCTTGGATGCAGCATCATCCCAGAGTACTTTTGGAGGGGGTGTTGGGAGGCAGGAGTGGGGAGCATGGGGGCAACTACAAAAATGTCCAAGTGTCATACTTTTATAAAAAGGAAAGGAAAGGAACCTCTCGTGCAAGCACTGAGTCATTACTGACTCTTGGAGGGACGCCAGCTTTCGCTGACGTTTTCTTGGCAGGCCTTATAGCGGGGTGGTTTGCCGTTGCCTTCCCTGGCCGTTATTACCTTTCCCCCAGCTAACTGGGTCCTCATTTTACCGACCTCGGGAGGATGGAAGGCTGAGTCGACCCGAGCCGGCTGCCTGAAACCAGCTTCTGCTGGGATCGAACTCAGGCCGTGGGGAGGGTTTCGGCTGCAGAAACTGCTGTTTTACTGCTCTGCACCCATCAAAAACTACTACTTTTGGGTTCTTGTAACCATCAGTCTATTTGAGTGGGAAACTGATAAAAGGAAGAGTGAAGGGGAGAACAGGAAAGGAGGTGGAGAGAGCGAGAGAGAGAGAGAGAGAGCTCTATCACGCTCAGTTAAACTCTAACCTGATGAGCAAAACTGACAAGAAAATTGTATACAAACAGCTCACCAGCCCTTAATCTCCCCACAACTTCATAACTTCTCTTCGAAGAAATCTCTTAAACGGATGTCATGTTCACATCAACGGTGATGACAGACATGAATTTTGCTGTGACACACAGTATTCTTTCTGTTGGTGCCTTCTAAGTTATCATCTGTATTATTTTCAAGGGAATCAGTAGGTCAGCGTGATGGGTGACAGTCAACGTCAATACAGATTTACCATGATCCCGTTTCTCTGTTCGGCAGTCAGGGGTGACACGAAACCCAGGTGCCTGCCGTGTAATTTCAACTGACAGGGAAAGTTAGATTTTATGGTGTCAATTTAGTGTTAACCTAAGCGCCGTGCTAAAAATTTCTTCCACGTTTTAAAAGCATTTTCATCCCATTTGATAGAATAGGAATAGCTTTGGGATTTTTCCCCCCCCTAACGGGAAGAGAATTTTGGTAAAATTCACGTGGGTGGTATGTGTGGTTCTTGCACTTCCTTGAGTTATGACGTGGCTGAGGGAGTGTGTGTCTGAGTGTCTTACATAAGAACATCAGAAGTGCCCTGCTGGATCAGACCAAGGGTCCATCTCATCCAGCACTCTGATCACACAGTGGCCAACCAGCCATCGGCCAGGGATGAACAAGCAGGACATGGTGCAACAGCACCCTCCTGCCCATGTTCCCCAGCAACTGGTGCACATAGGCTTCCTGCCTCGAACACTGGAGATAGCACACAACCATCAGGGCTAGTAGCCATGGATAGCCTTCTCCTCCAGGAATTTATCCAATCCCTTTTTGAAGCCATCCAGATTGGTGGCCATCACTATGGCCATAGCTAGACCTAAGGTTTATCCCTGGATCGTCCAGGGGTCAAATCTGTTCATCTAGTGACACACAGGGGATCCAGTGCTCAGGCAGGGGCGAACCCTGGATGATCCCAGGATAAACCTTAGGTCTAGCTGTGGCCTATATCTTGTGGTAGTGAGTTCCATAATTTAACTCTACGCTATGTGAAGAAGTACTTCTTTTATTTGTCCTGGATCTCCCCCCAATCAGTTTCATGGGATGTCTAGTATTTTGAGAGAGGGAGAAAAATGTCTCCCCATTCACGTTCTCCATACCACGCATAATTTTGTCCACCTCTATCATGTCTCCCCTCAGCCTCCTCTTCTCCAAGCTAAGCAATCCCAGTTGATGCAACCTTCCCTCATAGGGGAGATGCTCCAGCCCCTGAATCATTTTAGTTGCCCTTTTCTGAACTTTTTCTAGCCCTATAATATCCTTTTTTAGGTGTGGTGCCCAGAACTGTACACAGTATTCTAAGTGTGGTCGCACCATCTTGTCTTTTATCGCACAATCATCTTATTGGCAGTCTGTAGTTTCCCATGCTCCAATTAAAGACCAGGATAGGATACCACGAGATAACTTCCAGGCCTGGCGCTGCCATAGAGGCAACTCAGGCGGCAGCCTAGAGCGCCAAGCAAACGAGGGCGCCGAACAGCGTACCTGGAAGCTGCTCTCCTAGAGCGGCTTCCGGGTGTGCTGTTCTAAAGCCGCTGCCCCAGCCTCCGCCCCGTCCCCCAACCACAGCGTCCTGGCTTCAAAGCCGGAAGCAGAAGGGAGTGGGCGTGAGCGGGTGTATTGCATACATACTGCAACTGAATTGCAGTGTGGTTTGACCCTTCAGTGCCAGAAATGGAAAGAGAAAGCCGATGTAGGGACTGAGAACCACATCTTTGTGGGAACCAAAAGAAGTGAGCCCAGTATTTTGATCCAGGCTGGTACACAGCCCTTCTCCACATTTGCTCATACTAGACAAAACGTGCTGAACGGAAACTGTGGAAAACAACAGAAGGGGAAAGGGCAAGGAAAATATATTAACATGTGTGCTTTTTTTGAAATAAATATTTCCCTTATTCAATACATATTATAGTCTTGCGTTCATGCTTGGTGGCTCAGCCCTATGAACAGATGTTGCCTCCAAGAAAAACCTTTCTCTCTTCTCTCCTAATTTATTCAAAGATGATTTGGGGCATGTGCCACAAGAAAGGACACAATGATGCTGTGTGTTCCAACAGCCCCGACTTTCTGGGATTGATCCCTGGTCATCCAATTCCCTGCTTCTGTCTCCTGTGGCGGCTTCTTCTTCTTCTTCTTCTTCTTCTTCTTCTTCTTCTTCTTCTTCTTCTTCTTCTTCTTCTTCTTCTTCTCCTCCTCCTCCTCCTCTAACTGACTGTTAGAGCAGTACGACAATGGAACCATGGAATCAGTTACCTAGGGAGGTTGTGGGCTCTCCCACACTAGAGGCCTTCAAGAGGGAGCTAGACAACCATCTGTCAGGGATACTTTAGGGTGGATTCCTGCATTGAGCGGGGGGGGGGGTTGGACTCGATGGCCGCATAGGCCCCTTCCAACTCTACTATTCTATGATTCTATGTTCAGGAAAAACTTCCTGATTGTTAGAGCAGTACAACAATGGAACCAGTGACCTAGGGAGGTTGAGGGCTCTCCCACACTGGAAGCCTTCAAGAGGCAGCTGGACAACCATCTGTCAGGGATGCGTTAGGGTGGATTCCTCCATTGAGCGGGGTGTGTGTGTTGGACTCAATGGCCTTATAGACCCCTTCCAACTCTACTATTCTATGATTCTATGATTCTATGATCAGGAAAAACTTCCTGATTGTTAGAGCAGTACAACAATGGAACCAGTTACCTAGGGAGGTTGAGGGCTCTCCCACGCTAGAGGCCTTCAAGAGGCAGCTGGACAACCATCTGTCAGGGATGCTTTAGGGTGGACTCCTGCATTGGAATCCACCCTAAAGCCTTATAGCCTTATAGGCCCCTTCCAACTCTACTATTCTATGATTCTATGATTCTATGACTTCACTTTGCCCCAAACCCATCCAAAGCAAATTGTATGAGACAAAAGGAAGAAGGCACATTGCGATGTAGGGTGTGTGTGTGTGTGAGAGGCACGAGTTCATGAATGCGGACTACGCCATCCCACCTTTGCATTAATCTGAGAAGTATGCAGTACGTCAACAAATAGATCACGCCTTTCCGACAAAAATTGGCACTCGAGGCAGCTAACAATGAAATACAGCTTAAAACAAAACCTTAATTTCAGCATAACATAAAAGCAAATAAATTACAAAAAGAAAAGTTTGACCACCAGTCAAAACAAGAAATAAACACCACCAGCCAAAACAAGACTCTTTAGCACCCGGACAGTTTGTATGACTAAACCCTACCTGTTTAAAAACCAATTTGCCTGCAGGGAGAAGGAGGGGGGCAGCCTTGCCTTCCTAGCGAGGTAGAACCAAAGTCTGGGTGCAGCCACTGAGAAGGCCCTCTTATACGAAGTTGCTGGGGAAAGGCCTTTTGGTTTTTAAAGAGAGATATTGCCTTTTCCTTAAAGAAACAAGAAAACAACATCTACAACCCTGGCCTGTGGATGTGCATCTGATCATGACGAGGTGTCCACCCCCCCCCAAAAAAAACCCTGTCACTATTTTTAACGTTGGCTAGAAAAAGCTATTTATATTCAAATGTTCTCTCAACCCTCTATAGAATATCATTTTGGCTTAGAGGTCAGCTTTCTTTCTCTCTCCTGCTTTTTCCCCAAGAGCAGGGATGGGGGGAAAAGAAAGGGAATAAAAGGCCCCTTGAACCCTTCGAGATATAATCGGAGGAAATGTCCCGGAGTCCATTTAACACGCACTGTAACATTTTAAGCATCTCCCGGCCACTATCTCCAAAGGGAAAGCTCTTGTCATCCCTTGCATTTTCCCATTGTACACATCATTTCCTGGCGAATTCAGGATTTATTCCCCAGCTAAACCCTTCTTGACAGGTTTGTTATCTGCTCACCCGGTCGGTGAGCCCCAGAGAGTCAGGGCCTAGCTGTTAGAGAGAGGCAAAGAGGAGGGAGGCTAGAAAGAGGACTGGATAGCAGGGCGAATAAATGTCAAGTGCACTGCCAAAGATGGATATTATAGCTGCTGGGCGCCTTGGAGAGGATCATGCATCTTTTGTGTCTATTTTACAGTCTGTGCTTCATGTAAGATGGCAGCAAAGAGCAGTGTATTGATTTACTCCTGGGCATATACACACCATTTTAGGATTACAGGGGTGACTGAGAAAATATCCCTTGTTTTAAAACAAACACTCCTTTATGTATTAAAATGCTTCAAATGATTTCGATTCACTCTCTTCCTTCCTTTCTTTGCGCTCATCCTTTTAATTTATAAAAGCTTTTACGGTGCAATCCCCTCCCACCTGCTGTGATGTACTTCCCTCAATCCCCCTGTGCAGCAATTAGGCTTTTTTTTTTTTATTATTATTATTATTATTATTATTATTATTATTATTATTATTATTATTATCATACAAAAACCCTCCCATTATCCCAGTTTTTCAAGATTAATTGTGGGATGAGGGAAGATCTTTGTGTGTGTTGCATGTGTGAACATTATAGAATCATAGAATCATAGAATAGCAGAGTTGGAAGGGGCCTACAAGGCCATCGAGTCCAACCCCCTGCTCAATGCAGGAATCCACCCTAAAGCATCCCTGACAGAGGGTTGTCCAGCTGCCTCTTGAAGGCCTCCAGTGTGGGAGAGCCCACAACCTCACCAGACAACTGATGTTGTGTACATGTATGTATGTATGAATGAATGAATGAATGAGCATGTGTGTGAGAGAGGTGACTGTGGCGATGCCCACCTTTCTGTCCCTTAGGTATGTCTGCTGGTTTATATGTCTAGTGAGTGCGGAATGTTTGACTGAGTGGGTGTGGCTAGTGATGCTGTGAAAGAGAGCACTCTTCAAATACTTGAAAGGCTGTCCCACATAGGAGGGTCAGGATCTCTTCTCGATCCTCCCAGAGTGCAGGACACGGAATAATGGGCTCAAGTTATGGTAAGCCAGTTTCAGACTGGACATCAGGAAAAACTTCCTGATTGTTAGAGCAGTACAACAATGGAACCAATGACCTTTGGAGGTCGTGGGCTCTCCCACACTAGAGGCAGCTGGACAACCATCTGTCAGGGATGCTTTAAGGTGGATTCCTGCATTGAGCAGGGAGTTGGACTCAATGGCCTTATAGGCCCCTTCCAACTCCACTGTTCTATGATTGTATGATTTATGGATGCTTCCTTTAATTGTACCAGATCAATTTTATTACAAGCCACTTCTTACTATACCGGAGATTGGAACTACATAGACGATCATGCCCTATCATTAAACTCCTGTAACATCTGGCTACTGGTAAACCATAATGATATCAACACAATGCAATAAACCCTTCTTTGCAATATCTTGAAAGAACAAAGCCTTCGCTAATGATATTTTAATGAGAAAATACATGCATTAATTACTAGACATCTACTCGCTGGTCTGTAAGATCCGGCACCACGGAAATGTAAACAACTTTTAATTCATGTTGTGCAGAAAACAGACATAAGATCTCTCTCTCTCTCTCTCCCTCTGAAACAAACTGAAGTGCCCACCATTAAAGAAATTTGAAATATACTGTCATCTTACAAAGAAAGCGGAAGAGAGGATTCTGGCTGGATGAAATAAATATCCTGCTTTCATGTTTCACACAAGTATATTCTTAGGCCTTAGCTAGACCTGCCTGTTATCCCATGACGGAGGAGGGAAGATCTCGCGTTGTGTTTAACACGCGATCCCTCCTCTGTTTGCACATGATGCGCGACAACCTCAGAAAGAGAGGCGTTGCGCCCGCCATTTTAAAAATTATTGTTAAAGGGCCAGCAGCGCACGAACGCTCGTGTGCAAAAGGTAAATGGTTTTTAAAATTTTAAAATTTCCTTTTAAAAGGAATCACATGGAGCCAGGTCAACCTGGCCACACGTTCCGCAGTCTTGGTCTCAGCTCGGGACCATAGAAAAACCGGGGCCAAAGGGGAGAGCAAGAGTCTAGGACAAGAGAGGGATCATCCCTCCCTGATCCTGGGATCCCCCGTGCTTCATGTGGATGCACAGGGATGATCCTGGGGTTCGCCCCGGGATAAAGCCCCGTCTAGTTATGGCCATAATTTGGAACTGGCATTTTATTTATTTATTTACTTATTTATTTATTACATTTTTATACCGCCCAATAGCCGAAGCTCTCTGGGCGGTTCACAAAAATTAAAACCATCATAAAACAAACCAACAGGTTAAAAGCACAACCAGGATAAAACCACGCAGCAAAATTGATATAAGATTAAAATACAGAGTTAAACCAGCAAAATTTAAATTTAGGTTAAAATTAAGTGTTAAAATACTGTGAGAATAAAAAGGTCGACGAAAGGAGTACAGTGTAGGTGCCAGGCGGACCTCTCTGGGGAGCTCATTCCACAACCGGGGTGCCACAGCGGAGAAAGCCCTCCTCCTAGTAGCCACCTGCTTCACTTCCTTTGGCAAGGGCTCATGGAGAAGGGCCCCTGTAGATGATCTTAAGGTCCAGGCAGGTACATATGGGAGGAGGCGTTCCTTCAAATAACCTGGCCCCAAACCATTTAGGGCTTTAAATGTCAATACCAGCACTTTGAATCGGGCCCGGACCTGGACTGGCAGCCAATGAAGTTGTAAAAGGACTGGCGTAATGTGATCTCGACGGCCAGTCCCTGTTAGTAAACAGGCTGCCCTGTTTTGTACCAGCTGAAGCTTCCGGACCGTTTTCAAAGGCAGCCCCACGTATAACGCATTGCAGTAATCCAAACAAGAGGTTATCAGAGCATGGATCACTGTAGCTAGGCTATCTCTGTCCAGATAAGGGCGTAGTTGGTATATCAGCCTGAGCTGATAAAATGTGCTCTTTGCCACTGAGTTCACCTGTGCCTCAAGTGACAGTTCTGGATCCAAGAGCACCCCCAAACTATTCTAAAAGAAGTGGGAGAGGAATGCCTTCCCCCTACCACCCAAGGCCCAAATGTGGGTGGTGGTTGTGGAAGACATTGTGGCCTCTCCACAATGTCTGAGGCGTGATAGGAACGTGTGGGCATACATGATGACAGACCTGCCAAATTTCAGAGAGTTAGATCCAGTGGCTTTTGAGTTAGCCATGCATACAATTTCCTTTTCTCAAAAACTAAAAACAACAGCAATTATTATTATTATTATTATTATTATTATTATTATTATTATTATTATTATTATTATTATTTACATTTGTATACCGTCCCATAGCCGCTGGATTCTTCAACAGATAATCAATTATCTATTGATTATATATGAAACAGAAAATGTCAAAACAACCCTCTCCCCCCCACACACACTGTATAAAAAATGGATGACTCATCTCAGGTAATTGCTAACACGATAATCTCTGCATTTTGCAGAAAGGAGCAAAGCAAGAATTTTCTCAACCCTTTAATTAAAATCCGAGGATGAAACACGGCCCAATATTTCAACCCTTCAATTTAAATGCGCGGATAAAACGTAAACATATTGTGGCCATCAAAAAGGTCGCTTTTAACCACTGAGATTTGAGTATGCATTCAGAAGGGGGGAAAGTGGGAATAGCTACATTCAAATGAGCAAACGCAAAATTAAAATGGATTGTTAAAATGGGAAGAATTCATTTCACTGTCTGGTTCCCTGGAAACCATGTGTTTTCCATGGCTTGCTAGGAAGACTGCTGGGTTTTTAAAGCCAGGGATTTGGGGCTTCATCCCACGTACCCGTTTACCTTGAATGCCTTGCTGACGTTTTCTTGGCAGGCCTTATAGAGGGGTAGTTTGCCGTTGCCTTCCCTGGCCGTTATTACCTTTCCCCCAGCTAGCTGGGTACTCATTTTACCGACCTCGGGAGGATGGAAGGCTGAGTCGACCCGAGCCGGCTGCCTGAAACCAGCTTCCGCTGGGATCGAACTCAGGCCGTGGGGAGAGTTTCAGCTGCAGAAACTGCTGCTTTACCACTCAGCGCCACACGAGGCTCATAAGAATAGACTAAGAATTCAAATAACGCACACAGTCTTATGTACGAGCTTGAATTCAAGAAGGTCATTCAAAAGCGTTTTCCGTAATGGCTAGGCCTTTGCACTCACCTGCTCCATTCAGGACAAGATAGAATCATTTAATTACATCTGACGTTCAGCTTCCAGGTACCAGGGGTAAATTAACACCACAGCCTCTTCCTTTGGCCAAAATAGCTTTTGATGTTTTTAGGAGCGAGACTGTTTTTTGGGTCTTTAACAATCTGAGCTAATTCTGGAAACGGGGGAATGACAGGTGCTAACATGATGGGAAGTGGGGGAACATTTTTGTAAGTTTTCTTTCTTGGAAGAAGCAAGTATTTGTTCCGCCGAATGCACTAAGGCTGTTTATATGTGACTTCCAGACCCCCGTCTGCATTTGAAACGGGATTTTTGAGGCAAGTCTGAACATCCTATATTTCATGGATATCAATGTTACAGACTTTTGCAGAGCATCTATTAAAATGCATTAAAGACTCAACTCAGGTTGTCTTCTTGTTCTGTCACTATTCTTAATCTGTTCAGCAGCTACTAAGCCAATGTGGCGGGTTTTTTTGCCCCCTCCCCAACATTCCTTTGATGTTCCCACTATTATCTTTTTATAGCATAATCACACATTTGGGTATGTTGTAGATCAAAGGGAAGCTGCAGCTTTTAAGGCTAAGCCTGGACATGGTGCCCATAACTAAGCGAATTCATTATATTTAATAATACTCTCTGAGGGATCGAGAGCAGAAGAAAAGCATATGAAATAATAAACACCCAGGTAAATAGGGGAAGATCATTAAAATGAGCTAAATGTGGAGGCTGTTTGGTGTGGTGCAGCAGAATTCGAGCCATGAACAGGTCGATGGCTTATAGAATCATGGAATGGTAGAGTTGGAAGGGGCCTCTAAAGTCATCAAGTCCAACCCCCTGCTCAAGGCAGGAATCCACTCTAAAGCATCCCTGACAGATGGTTGTCCAGCTGCCTCTTGAAGGCCTCTAGTGTGGGAGAGCCCACAACCTCCCTAGGTCACTGGTTCCATTCTCATAGAATCATAGAATCATAGAATAGCAGAGTTGGAAGGGGCCTACAAGGCCATCGAGTCCAACCCCCTGCTCAATGCAGGAATCCACCCTAAAGCATCCCTGACAGAGGGTTGTCCAGCTGCCTCTTGAAGGCCTCTAGTGTGGGAGAGCCCACAATTTCACCAGGCAACTGATTCCATTGTCGTACTGCTCTAACAGTCAGGAAGTTTTTCCTGATGTCCAGCTGGAATCTGGATTTTTTTAACTTGAGCCTGTTATTCTGTGTCCTGTGACTGCAGTCATGCGGAGGTAGGGAACTGGCTGCATCAAACATAAATTTGACGTTCCTGGGTTATGTTAACAACAGCCAGGCTGCTCGTGCTGGAGTTATAAGGATACTTGCATAAGATTATAAGAAGTTCATAGGAAGTGCCATGCTGGATCACACAAAGGGTCCATCTAGTCCAGGACTCTGTTCACACAGTGGCCAACCAGCCATCGGCCAGGGATGAACAAACAGGACATGGTGAAACATCACCCTCCCACCCATGTTCCTCAACAACTGGTGGACACAGGCTTACTGCCTCGAATACTGGAGAAAGCACACAACCATCAGGGCTAGTAGCCATGGATAGCCTTTGCCTCCAGGAATTGATCCAACCCCCTTTTAAAGCCATCCAGATTGATGGCCCTCACTACCTCTTGTGGTAGTGAGTTCCATCATTTAACTCTGCGCTGTGTGAAGAAGTCCTTGCTTTTATTTGTCCTGGATCTCCCACCCATCAGTTTCATGGGATGACCCCTTTGGGTTCTAGTATTTTGAGAGAGGGAGAAAAATGTCTCCCTGTCCACATTCTCCACACCCTGCATAATTTTGTACACCTCTTTCCTGCCTTCCCTGCGCCTCCTTTTCTCCAAGCTAAACAATCCCAGCTGTTGTAACCTTCCCTCGTAGGGGAGATGCTCCAGCCCCCTTGATAATTTTAGTTGCCCTTTTCTGCTCTTTTTTTCCAGCTCTGCAATATCTTTTCTTAGGTGCAGTGACCAGAACTGTACACAGTACTCTAAGTGTGGTCGCACCATAGATTTGCATAAGGGCAGTACGATACCGGCCGTTTTATTCTCGATTCCTTTTCTTATCATGCCTAACATGGAGTTTGCCTTCTTTACAGCGGCCGCACACTGGGTGGACATCTTCATCGAGCTGTCCACCACAACCCCAAGGTCTCTTTCTTGTTCCGTCCACATTTTATACAGTGCTTTCTCCATGCTCTTCTGTCTCCTTTGAGCTGGCTTTTGAAATGCTAGAGATAATCTAGAGAGCTCCGGCTATTGGGCGGTATAGAAATGTAATAAATAAATAAATAAATAAATAAATAAATAAATAAACAAACTACGGGCCTGGCTCAGGTGAACTTTACTGCCTTCTCCGTTGGCAAGGTAGAGGAGGAATAAAGACTCTTATGAAACCAAGGTAGGGATGTCTGAGGAATTTGCCCCACTGAAGTTTCTTGTTGCAGATTTACCCAATTTGCATCTCTCAGATCTGAACACAATTTGGCGTCAGAAATCCATTCGTTTCCTAGTTTGAAATGTGTTCTGCAACACACACACACACACACGCACACACTTTTTTGCTTTTTGTGAAATCCATCACACGTTAAGAAACTGGCCAATTGCAATTTGAAAATGTGTCCCCAAAATGCACATTTTAAAGTGCGCACAAAACTGCACACATTAATGTATAGCTTAAAGCATACATTACCAAAAAGGTGTATGAATTTTCCGTGCAGAAATGCGATGCAATGAGCCTGGCCTAAAAACCTCTGACTATCTCCGTGAGACCACAGCCGTTTCTACACCTGCCTTTTTTCCAGGGATCGTCCCGGGATCATCCCTGTGCGTACAAATGACACACAGGGGATCCCGGGAGCAGGCAGGGATGCCCCCTCCATTTTCCTGGGATATAATCCTTAGGTGTAGAAAGGGCCCATGATTCACAGATCCCTAAATCACAGAACTGAAAGCTGTGGCAAATTAAGCATGCACAATGCCATATATATCTATATCTATATATATCTATATATATCTGAGAGAGCTGGACCATAAGGAAAGCTGAGCGAAGGAAGATAGATGCTTTTGAACTGTGGTGTTGGAGGAAAATCCTGAGAGTGCCTTGGACTGCAAGAAGATCAAACCAGTCCATACTCCAGGAAATCAAGCCAGACTGCTCACTTGAGGGAATGGTATTAAAGGCAAAACTGAAGTACTTTGGCCACATAATGAGAAGACAGGAGACCCTGGAGAAGAGGCTGATGCTAGGGAAAGTGGAAGGCAAAAGGAAGAGGGGCCGACCAAGGGCAAGATGGATGGAGGATATTCTGGAGGGGACAGACTTGACCTTGGGGGAGCTAGGGGTGGTGACAGCCGACAGAAAGCTCTGGCGTGGGCTGGTCCATGAAGTCACGAAGAGTCGGAAGCGACTGAACGAATAAACAACAAAAAATATATATTAAAAAACAACACAAAACACTGGACTTCGACAACTAATCATTCCCTCCTTAGAATGTTCTGTGACATCACACCAGCCAATGTCTAAAGAGTACGCAACTGGTAGACTCTCTTTAGCATATTCTCTCTCTCATATATATATAAAAAAATGGCTGGAAAAAGAGAAAAAGGAACTATTATGGAGTGTAAAATGATCCATGTATAACAATAGCCAATAGTATGGTTCTAATATACGTCTCTTAATATTTTCAAAAGCCATACAAGGCTGGCTCTGTTTTCTCTCAGATGTTGTGTGTTGGACTTCCATTATTTTCTTTTTCTTATTCTTTTTATGTGTATCTGGATCGAGAAAGTTGTTGAGTTTGGAAGCTGCTTTTTACGTTTCAAGCAATGTTTCAAAGCCGTCGTTTTCAGTTCAAATTACTCACGATTCTTTGGCAGACTAGACTGCCAAAGTTATCACTGGCTAACTTCTCCCCGTGGGCATTCCAAGAGTTTCCGAGTTACATTTGATACAGATTAAGTTATCTCCTGTGGGTTTGGTCTCCATCGAAAGCTAGTGAGAACACGCCATCTCCATACTGCTGTCATGGCACAAGAGAACCCACAAATTTGCCACATTGGCAAAGCAACCAGTTTCGAACAAACATGAAACCAGGTCAGATGTTATAATTGTGGTAAGCCAAAGAGAATGAGTAAAGGGTTTGGATTGCTTTTAAAAGAGAATTCGGCAAATTTATGAGAATGGGTCTATCGGTGCTTATTAGTCACCATGTTCAGAGGCAATAAGCCAGTGAATAGCAGCTGCTTGGAGCAGCAATTGCCTCCATGGCCCGCTTGAGGGCTTCTTGAAGGCATCTCATTGGCCACTCATTGGATGCTTGACTTTGATCTCATCGACCAGGGCTCTTCTGATGTCATCATGTTCTTAAGGCAGTATAGGTATCTCTTCCTGAGTCCACTTCAAATGTCTTGCATACAAAATGTACCAAGACCAGGAGAAAGGTATGAAGCAGGATGTGTCCGTGAGGGCCTGATCCAGTATTTGGGGGAGAAGTCCATCTAATCCTTCTGCAGCCACCCTGTCCTCCAGTGGCCCCCTCTTCAGGTTCCCAATCCTCATGGAAGATAATAAGAAGATCTGTCCTGGAGGAGACCGAAGGTTCATTTAGACCAGCATGCTGTTTTCCACCGTGGCCAACTAGATGCCTCTGGGAAGCCCACCAGCGGAACATGAGGGCAATAGCGATCTCCTACTGCTACTCCCCAACAAGAGATATTCAAAGGCATGTCACCTCTGCTCATGGAAGGAGTACATAGCTATCATGGCCAGTAGCCATTACTACTCTTATCCTCCATTAATTTGTCCAATCTGCCTTTTATGCTGTCTAAGGCCGTTTCTACACCAGCCCAAAAATCCGGGCTGGTCACGGCTGAGTCCCTGTGCGTCCAAATGACAGGGACTCTCGGGAGGAAAGAGGGACGAGAATGGGTTTTCCCAGGGATAAGTACTCCCCAGAAAAATCCGTTTCTTCCCGGGGTCTCAGGATCGTCCGGAGACTGCGGAACGTATTTGCATGCAATAATCTCTGCTTTTATTTTTGAAGCCCTTATTCAACTTCAATACATATATACTTCAAGACCATCTTTGTGGGAAATGGGTAACATTAATCCTCCTGATCACAGAATCATAGAATAGCAGAACTGGAAGGGGCCTACAAGGCCATCGAGTCCATCCCCCTGCTCAATGCAGGAATCCACCCTAAAGCATCCCTGACAGAGGGTTGTCCAGCTGCCTCTTGAAGGCCTCTAGTGTGGGAGAGCCCACAACCTCCCTAGGTAACTGATTCCATTGTTGTACTGCTCTAACAGTCAGGACGTTTTTCCTGATATCCAGGCAGAATCTGGCTTCCTGCAACTTGAGTCTGTTATTCCGTGTCCTGCACTCTGGAAGGATCGAGAAGAGATCCTGGCCCTGCTCTGTGTGACAACCTTTCAAGTATTTGAAGAGTGCTCTCATGTCTCCCCTCAATCTTCTCTTCTCCAGGCTAAACCTGCCCAGTTCTTTCAGTCTCTCTTCCTAGGGCTTTGTTTCCAGACCCCTGATCATCCAGGTTGCCCTCCTCTGAACACGCTCCAGCTTGTCTGTGTCCTTCTTGAATTGTGGAGCCCAGAACTGGACGCAATACTCTAGATGAGGCCTAACCAGGGCCGATTTCATTTAACCTTTCTGAGATGGAGAAGAAATTCTCAGGGAATTAAGCTTGGTCATTGTTACGGTAAGCCGCTTAGAGAACTTTCTTATTGGGTGGCATATAAATATTAACAAATAAATAATAACCAATGATTTGCAATGCATCTGCATTTCCCCCCTCTTTTGCACTAGAAGAAACAACACTTAGCATTGTGAAGACAGTCTTTCTCAATCTGGATTACAAATCCCATTATCCCCAGGCAGCATGGCTGATAGTCAGGGTTCATGAAAGGTGAAATCCAAAACATCTGGCAACTCCAAGTTGGGAAAAGCTAGCGTAGGAGATCGGATTGCATTCAATTGTGTAAAAATGCAAAAGGGTTTCCATTTTGGGAAAGGGAGAGAGAGAGAGTGAGAGAGAGAGTTTGCACTATGTAATAGCCTTCATGATCTTTGAGGTTAATCTTCAAAATCCATCGTGATGTGACCTTGTCAAATCAAGTTGTACATCAGTTTGTTTGGAGACTGCTAGAGGAGAATAAACTAATGAACCAGTCAGTCCCAGACAGACACGTCAGCTGCCTTTCAGTTATACGTGCTTCACTCAGACCAGGAGATGAAGGGAGCTCCCTTAGCTTTTGTGAACCCCCTCCCTCACCTACTGGGCTTTTTAAAGGCTATTCTTGGTTGGAATCATATAATCAAGGAGTTGGGCATGACCTTGGGGGCCCTAGTTAGGCCTCATCTTGAGCCTTGCGTCCAGTTCTGGGCACCACACTTCAAGAAGGATGCAGACAAGCTGGAGCGTGTTCAGAGGAGGGCAACAAGGATGATTACATTTTTATACCGCCCAATAGCCGAAGCTCTCTGGGAGGTTCACGAAAAGCTCTCTGGGTGGATCAGGGGTCTGGAAACAAAGCCCCATGAAGAGATACTGGAACAACTGGGCATGTTTAGCCTGGAGAAGAGAAGATTGAGGGGAGACATGAGAGCACGCTTCAAATACTTGAAAGGTTGTCACACAAAGGAGGGCCAGGATCTCTTCTCGATCCTCCCAGAGTGCAGGACACGGAATAACGGGCTCAAGTGACAGGAAGCCTGATTCCGGCTGGACGTCAGGAAAAACTTCCTGACTGTTAGAGCAGTATGACAATGGAACCAGTGACCTAGGGAGGTCTTGGGCTCTCTCGCATGAGAAACATTCAAGAGGCAGCTGCCAGAACTGTTAACGTGGATTCCTGCATTGAGCAGGGGGTTGGACTCGATGGCCTTGTAGGCCCCTTCCAACTCTACTCTTCTATGATTCTATGTTATAATCTTCCTCCTGCTCCTGTATCCACTAGAAAGAGACATGCAAATCTATGCATCCCAAGAGCCTAGTGCCATGGGCCAAGAGGGTCCAATTCGTTCCTATTTAATCATCACCCCTGATCATGAAATTTCATAACCATTACAGCTCAGACACACTTGCCATGAATCCAGCCCGGCGAATGCAGTTTCCTGTGGAAGTTAGATGTTGGCAGGCAATAAAAATCCTTGATAATAATGCAAAGCAAATAGGTTTATTGCACTGAGAGAGATATTAAAATGGGCAAAAATGTACCAGGGGAGGCAATATTTCAGATGTACATATTTTCAGGTTATTAAATTTTAAAGAACCACGTCCATACACAAGCCGGAAAGGTAATATGAACGATATGGAAACTGTTTTGAATAAAGACTTTAGACTCAATCCACCTTGCGCTATACGGTTGGGACATAGTTGACTGAAATGATGGTTAAAAGACTACAATCGATTCATACGTCTCTATTTTCCATGGAAGAACATACTATGAATCCCAGGACTGAATTAAACATCGTATTTGGGCACATATTTTCCCCCAGATGTAGTCGCCATTTAGATTGTGTTTGCAACCTGTAGCTTGGAGCATCACAGAGCTCACTGTAATCTACATTGTTCCTCAGAGAACGTTGCCAAGCCTGCGTTTGCTTCACTCAGGACCTACACAACCACTTAAGGCAAAACAAATACACCTCCTTGCTAGTTACTCTGTTAAATCCAGATCTCAACCATCTCTGCCATAGAATCATAGAATAGCAGAGTTGGAAGGGGCCTACAAGGCCATCGAGTCCAACCCCCTGCTCAATGCAGGAATCCACCCTAAAGCATCCCTGACAGAGGGTTGTCCAGCTGCCTCTTGAAGGCCTCTAGTGTGGGAGAGACCACCACCTCCCTAGGGAACTGGTTCCATTGTCGTACTGCTCTAACTGCTCTAACAGTCAGGAAGTTTTTCCTGATGTCCAGCCGGAATCTGGCTTCCTGCAACTTGAACCCATTATTCCGTGTCCTGCACTCTGGGAGGATCGAGAAGAGATCCTGGCCCTCCTCTGTGTGACAACCTTTTAAGTCTTTGAGGAGTGCTCTCATGTCTCCCCTCAATCTTATCTTCTCCAGGCTAAACATGCCCATTTGTTTCAGTCTTTCCTCATAGAAGCCCTTTCCAGATCCCTGATCCTCCTGGCTGCCCTCCTCTGCGTCCTTCTTGAATCGTGGAGCCCAGAACTGGATGCAATACTCTAGATGAGGCCTGACCAGGGTCGAATAGAGAGGAACCAGTACCTCAAGCTATTTGGAAGCTATACTTCTATTAATGCAGCCCAAAATAGCATTGGCCTTTCTTGCAGCCACATCGCACTGTTGGCTCATATTCAGCTTGTGATCTACAACAATTCCAAGATCCTTCTCGTTTGTAGTATTGATCACCCAATCCTCCCCCCACCGATAAATAAAATACACGTTATAAAAATAAATATTGAGTAAGGGGAGTGTCATCTGCAAAGATAAAGAGAAGCGCTTTGAAATTTGGAAGCCCATCACCACTGATACTTTTGGTTACCCAGTTTTAAAATCTCTTCGCTGGTAGCCAATCAGTTTCTGGGTGAAGTATAAAGTGTTGGTTATCACCTTTAAAGCCCTACGTGGTTTGGGTCCAGGCTACCTGCGGGATCGCCTTCTCCCATACAATCCGCCCCGCACACTCAGGTCCTCTGGAAAGAATTTACTCCAGTCAACAAAAACAAGGCTGACAACTACCCTATTTCTTTGATTCTAAGACACACTTCCCCCCCCAATAAACATCTCTAAAAATGGGGTGCGTCTTAGAATCGCGGGTGCATCTTAGTTTTTTTTTTTTTTTTCTGTTGGTGGTACTGAAATTAGTGTGCGTCTTACAATCGAAGAAATACGGTAGTACCCAGAGGACCTTTTCCTCTGCCGCTCCCAGATTATGGAATGACCTGCCGGGAGAGATTCGTCAACTTAACAGTCTTCCGGATTTTAGAAAACTATAAAGACTGATCTCTTCTGGCAGGCCTACCCAGTTGAATTTTAAATTTGCCTTTTGATAATGTGCTGCTTTTAATGATGTATTAGTTTCGAATGTTTTAATTATACGTATTTTATGGCGTTTGCATTTGTGTTGTACCCCGCCTCGATCTGGAGGGAGAGGCGTGTAACAAATAAATACATATATTATTATTATTATTATTATTATTA
Source organism: Elgaria multicarinata webbii (assembly GCF_023053635.1). NCBI lineage: Eukaryota > Metazoa > Chordata > Lepidosauria > Squamata > Anguidae > Elgaria > Elgaria multicarinata. The sequence goes on from NC_086192.1 coordinate 11,729,931, forward strand.
TTATTATTATTATTATTATTATTATTATCCATCACCTTCTTATTGTGAAGACCAAAGACGCTTTGCAGCAGATCACTCCGCTATACTAGGATTCAATTGAAAGAGCAGCTGAGCCATATGCCACGTAATCCCTGACAGGTCTGGACCTCAGCCTCTTCTCGCTCCTCAAAACGTGTGCTGAAATGTAGGTCTCTATACAGAAAACCCCCCAAACCCTCTTGTTTATAATAAAGACTACATTCTGTAGCAATTTCCTAGATTCCTGGGGTTAGAAATCTAGATTGGCAATGGATAAGTGAGCCTTAAAATCACTTTCCCGCTGACAAAAATTCATTTCTTATAACCGTCTCCATTTACCAGAATGCTGAATCTTCCCCATGGGGAAAGGAACAAATGAAAATGTTATTTCGATGCTCATGAACTCATAGCTTTCTGTCTGCTTTTTTCACTGCTGGCAATTCCATTCTCTTCCAAATTTGACTAAAGCCTGTGACCTGAGGGAAATAATGTCTATATAATAATCTTCTGAAAACTCTAATTCTGAGTCATGTTTCCCCCCCTCCCTCCTCTGCCCCCCCTTTGAACGTTGCTTTGTAGTTTATGAAAATTGCACCAACTATGAAAGTTAAGTGTTGTAATGGGTCAGCGTTAATGTAACTATTCTGTCCACTGAATGTGTTGATAATAATAATAATAATAATAATAATAATAATAATAATAATAATAATAGCCTTCATCACCACGCCCAGCTTGCATGGGCGTGGGGAGGTGATTGTGCGGGAGGTGAATGGGACCCGTGGTGTCTCTTTATTGGCCCCACGATGGTGGTGCCCCTGATTTTGGGGGGGGGGGTGAGCAGCATTATTTAATGCTTTGCTGTGCCCCTCCGCACCGCTTTCGTTTTTGTGGTGTGCTCCCTCCCTCCCTGTAGACAGTGTGGGTTTGCTGGTTGCTCTTAGGAACCAAGTAGGAATATTTTACTCCCAAATCATTTAATTTGGGAGGTTTTTTTCACCTACTTCACACTGTAAGACAGCGAGGGTGTATGAATAGGTTAATTTGGTTCCATTCGGTCACATGGCCGATGAGACCACATCACGACAGTCCTTTTCCAGCTTCATTGGCTGCCAGTCCAGGTCCGGGTCCGATTCAAAGTGCTGGTATTAACATTTAAAGCCCTAAATGGCTTGGGGCCAGGCTATCTGAAGGAACGCCTCCTCCCGTATGTACCTCCCCGGACCCTAAGGTCATCCTCAGGGGTCTTTCTCCGTGAGCCCCTGCCAAAGGAAGTGAGGCAGGTGGCTACCAGGAGCAGGGCCTTCTCTGCTGTGGCACCCCGGCTGTGGAATGAGCTCCCTAAGGAGATTCGCTCAGCACCTACATTATATGCTTTCAGACGCCTTTTTATTCTCCCAGCATTTTAACAGCCTATAACTAAATTTGAACTTGGTGTTTTAAATTTGTAATTTTGCATTGCTGCTGTTTTGATCTGGTTGAGCTTTTATATTGTATTTTATATTATGGTTTTATACTGTTGTTTTATACTTGGAATGTTTTTAATTTTTGTGAACCGCCCAGAGAGCTCCGGCTATTGGGTGGTATAGAAATGTAATAAATAAATAAATAAATAAATAAATGGCTTGGGACCACAATACCTGATGGAACGTCTATGAAACATCATGAGGAACTAACCCTTGAAGTCGGGTAATTATGGCTGACGAATTTGAGAACTAAGCGATACAAGCAGCAGAACCCTGTGACCCATTTGAAGACTATACCTTGTACGTGAGGGAACACCGATTTGAATGTTCCCTCACATCAAAAATCCCCAGTGCAGAAAAATCCCCCTGCTCAGTGCAGGAATCTACCCTAAAGCATCCCTGACAGATGGTTGTCCAACTGCCTCTTGAATGCCTCTAGTGTGGGAGAGCCCACAACCTCCCTAGGGAACTGATTCCGTTGTCGTACTGCTCTAACAGTCAGGAAGTTTTTCCTGATGTCCAACCGGAATCTGGCTTCCTTTAACTTGATCCCATTATTCCATATCCTGCACTCTGGGAGGATCGAGAAGAGATCCTGGTCCTCCTCTGTGGGACAACTTTTCAAGGATTTGGAGAGTGCTATTATGTTTCCCCTCAGTCTTCTCTTCTCCAGGCTAAACATGCCCAGTTGTTTCAGTCTCTCCTCATAGGGCTTTGTTTCCGGACCCCTGATATGGGGCATGGTGGCGGATGCAAAATGGTGGCCAGGCTGCCAATACAATTGATCGATCTTTGTAGCACCGGGGGGGGGGGGCGGCAAGAGGGGGGAGAGAGAAACCGTGAGATTGGCACTACAAATGGTGAGCCCTACCCCTGAGAAATTCTTCTTCTCCCACTGAAGAAATTCAGTAAAACGATCCTCACATCCTCTCTGCCTACAAATAGGATGGGAAATTTTGAGGAGCCGCCTACACACAGCTCTAGACGCTTGTGAACAACCAGATTCAACCCGAGCGATTTCCCCAAGGTCACACATATCAAACCACTGACATTTTAGAGGAAAGATCTTGTATCTTCTGAGCCGCAATCTACAGCCTGGTTAAAGAAGCACAGATTTTCTCTCTCAGATTTTTTTAATACAATATGTACCAATTCATATTCCTGTATATCCTTAAAGCTGCCAGTTCAGAGTCTGATTTTTCATTAAGGTTCAACTTTGCTGTAATGCCGGGATTGTCAGTCATGAGAGGGAATTTTCTCGATCATTTTATAGAGCTTCTGTTCCTATGACATTGAATCACAAGCTAGTACATTGCAGGGCACCGGTAGAATGGGGCGGATTTGAACAGATGACTTTTCAGCCCAGAGAACTTCAGATGCTACTGGACTGCAGGTCCCATTATCCCTAATAACTGACTATGCTGGCTAAAGCTGTTGGGAGTTGAAGTCCACTATCATCTGGAGGGCTACCCATTCTCCATCTTCGATTTAGTGCATCCCAGGGGTCATATCTGGCCTTGAAGGAAGTAACTCCATGTCACATGGAGGCAACCAGGTGCACTCAGATGTCACCATCTCACCACCTGGTTTGTGTCAGACTCAAACGTTACAGGCAGCAACCTTGTTGAAGCTAAGCTGGTCTGGGCCTGGTCAGTGCCTGAATGGGAGTCCACTGGGGACCTCAAATCTTGTAACACCCTGAGGGATATGGGTGTTCAACTGGTTCCAGGGCCTCCCTGTGGGCCTGATGTTCATGTCGGCGTAAGTGTATTGATGTGATGATTTCTGAATGGGATGCCTTGCTTTGGGTGAATGGATGCATGTGCATGTTTGCAGTGTGTGTGTGGGTTGTAGTTTTCTGTGTGTGAGTTGGGGGGATGATTTGGAGGTGATATTCCTATTAAATAATGCATTTTGACCCATAGACCTTCCTCTCCAATGTGTTTGATATAATTGGCATGACATATGTTTTGTAAAAATTGCTGATAATTATTCATCCTTCTTAAAAAATTTTTTTTTAAAATAACAGGGTTGCCATTATTATTATTATTATTATTATTATTATTATTATCGATCTCTCTTTTCTTGCTTGTGGTAGTTTTTCTAGATGAACATGATGGGCTTTGCCAAGTCCTGCTGATTCAGAAATTTCCTGACTATTGAACATGTTTTAAGTATGACTGCTTTCTGGATATTGGCATGCATGTATTTTGGTAGGCCAAATTTCTGAAGGTTTTCTGTAAAAAAATAAAATAAATGATGTGATGCTGGTGACTGATGAGACTAATGGAATACTTGTAACTTTCCCCTGTTGTCATAGTTCTTTAACTCCCATAGCCAGTGGTGTATATTTTTTCTCTTTTTTCCTCTTTCTTTTCTGCAACATTTTTGTCATTAGGTATTGCTATGTCAAAATTTTTGTGAACCGCCCAGAGAGCTTCGGCTATTGGGCGGTATAAAAATGTAATAAATAAATAAATAAATAAATGTCAATGAGGTAGGTGTGTTTTTCTTTGTTGTTTTTGACAGTTATGTCTGGTTGAAGTTGAAACAAGCTAAGAAGTGCTAGCCTTTAGTCCATTTTGTTCCATGGCTAATGTTTGCAGGGTAATAGTAGTTTATACTTGTTCTGAATGCTTGTTTGTTGTACTAGATTTTTCTGTACTTGTCAACTGCTTCATTTGTTCAGTGGTAGCAGTATGCTGAATGTGTGAGTATGGATATGAGAAAGGTGATGGGGAATGAGTGTTAAATGTTAGGAAAGGTGAAACTATGCTCATCCAGTGAAGGATTTGCAGTCAGAAGAGATATTTGAGGGAAGGGGAGACTGTATGACACAGAGTATAGCAAAAGCTTCAAAGTACAGCAAAAGCTAAAAAAGTACGAATGAGTGAAGTTAATTTCAGATACATTGAAAGTCTCACTTGTTCTTTATTCCAATGATTTTAACATTAAGATGTTATGTAGAACAGGTTTGTCTTAATTGTGTGCTGTGAAATCAGACCTGTGACCAAGGCCATGTTTGGGTGACGACGTCTCCTTGGGGGTTGGACATGTTGGTGAGTACGCCCCTTTGGGGGCTGGACATATTGGTGACCACGCCCCTTTGGGGGCTGGAGATGTCGGTGGGCACGCCCCCTTGGGGGCTGGACATGTTGGTGAGCATTCCCCTTTGGGGGCTTGGCATGTTGGTGACCACGCCCCTTTGGGGGTTGGACATGTTGGTGGGCACGCCCCCTTGGGGGCTGGACATGTTGGTGGACACACACCCTTGGGGGCTGGACATGTTGGTGAGCATGCCCCTTTGGGAGCTGGACATGTTGGTGGGCACACCCCTTGGGGGCTGGACATGTTGGTGGGCATGCCCCCTTGGGTCAGCCATGTTGTCCTCCTTTTTGGTTTCCAAAATATGGTCACCTAGACCAGGAAGTGGCCAGATCTCAGGGGCTGTGCTTTCAATTTTCCGTTCTGTATTGCTAGCACATTTTGCCGCATGCCTTCTTTCTCTACGTGCCTCTTGTTATCAAAGCCCTTCTGGGTTACTCGTCCTCTAGGTGGACGTTCTGTTCATGATATTGGTGATGAAGATGGGATACTTCTGAGGCAGAGTGGTTTTTTGCAGACTAGAGCGAGAAGGAGAGAGAAGAGAAGAGCTTCCTGGTATGACAAGCCAGAAGGGAGGACCGATACACTACGAGTGGGATCTGGGATTCCACTTAGCCTGTCCACACGCTGGTCTCCTATTCAACATCTGACAAACACATCATGCCCACCATGCCATTTTCAATGCAGAAGAAACAATAACGGATAAATCTCAAATGATATGCCCAGCTCTGCATGCCTTAAAAAAATATAGAAGTCAAGAATCGCAGCACAGTCGTGTACGTCACAAGGCTTTTCAGAATGCAGCCGCCTTTCCAACAAAGCACCATGGATCAGTGTTTTATAACTAGCTTATGTAGCATAAATCAGGATAGCGTTTGGGAGAGACTGATTAAACTCGCCTGCGGTTTAGGACTCCTGCAAAACACAATCAAAATTCTGCCATGGAAAAAGTTATTTCTCCAAAACTGGCTAAGAAGGGAATTTTGTCATTCATCAGTGAAGTATTTAATACACATCAAATTAATCTACTCCAAAGCTTTTTCCTTCTGGGTGGCTACTGAAGTCGGCCAAGGAGGAGGTACACAGGAGAGGGTCATAGTGAACTGGACCCATATCCACGATATAAAGTAGAGCCAAATGCAAAATGCTTGCATCAGGAATAGTACTACTGAGAACATAAGAACATCAGAAGTGCCCTGCTGGATTAGAGCAAGGGTCCATCTCATCCAGCTCTTTGTTCACACAGTGGCCAACCAGCCATCAGCCAGGGATGAACAAGCAGGACATGGTCCCACCCATGTTCCCCAGCAACTTGTGCACACAGGCTTATTGCCTCAAATACTGGAGATAGCACACACAGGGCTAGTAGCCGTAGATAGCCTTTGCCTCCAGGAATTTATCCAACCCCCTTTTAAAGCCATCCAGATGGGTGGCCATCCCTACATCCTGTGGTAGTGAGTTCCATAATTTGACTATGCACCGTGTGAAGAGAGAGCTACTGGCCCAGCACTTTAATGGAGGATGTGGGAGGGGGACACTTCAGTTGTGGTTTTTCAGGCCTACAGCTTGGCGCTATGCCCTATTTCAGAACTTCCCCATCGTTAGTGACACTGAGGAGATGGACTGACATGCAGAAACCCATCTGGCAGCTGAACTGGGCCTACGCAGCTTGTGTTCAGACATGCTCCATCGGCAGAACTTACCCTTTGAGGAGATCGTTCTGAAGCCAGGGAAGACGCAATTTGGCAAGAGTGATCAAAATCCCTAGGTCTGGGTTGACCCTGGCCGTTTCTACACCAGCTCAAAAATGCGGGCCAGTCACGGCCGAGTCCCTGTGCATCCGAATGATGCACATTTACTCCTAGGAGGAAGGAGGGATGAGAACGGGTTTTCCGAAGGATAAGTACTCTCTGGGAAAATCTGATTCTTCCTGCAGTCTTGGGATCATCCCGAGAGTACCGGAGGTGTGGCCACCCAATCCTGCTTTTTCCCTCCTCACTGCAAGTAGCAGGGAGCAGTACAGTGAAGGAACCAGGCTGGGGGGGAGCGGAGGTGTGAGGGAGTGGGGTCGGGGCTTTTCTTAAAAAAACACATTTCGTTGGAGTGCACATGCGTTCATATCCTTTTAAAAAAATGGCAGGTGCGGCACCTTCCTTCCTCCTGGGATGTCGCACCCGCAATGTGGACTAAGGAGAGGATCCCGCGATCAGGATCTCATGAGATCCTCCCCCTCCCTCCCTCTATACCAGGCTGGTGTAGAAATGGCCATAGCCAGTCCCAATAGCAGAGATGGGCACTGCTAGGTAGGCACTGAGGTCCCAGTACCTCTAGAGCTGACCTTTGACCAGTTGCTGTCCCGTTTCCACGATAGGGGTAACAGCCTTGTCTTGCTTCCCAACAAGGTGCCACCAGTTCTCTCGCAGCCTTCTTCACCAAAGGCTTCGAACGATAAGAAAGGGGATTTCAACTGAACTTCAGGACAAACTTCCAACACTCTGATTCTATGGTCACAACGTTCCGAACTCTCATGTCAATTACTTCCCCTGAAAACCGTGGACGAAATCCTCAGTACGCTTCTGTTCCCACCCGTGGACCGGCAGAACTCCAAACTTCCAGAAACCTTCCTCTGATGGGCATTTACTTCCCCCCTTTTTTTTTTCTTGAGGAAATGACACAGTGACATGGGTAAAAGGTGATTTAGATCGACTGCTGTGCCACAAATTGCCAGGAACTGATTTAGAGACCTTGCCTTTGTCAAGGAAGACGGTCGGGTGTCTGCTTTAAAGAAGTACTGGGAATATTTTCATCAAAGGTTTGAATTGAAAAACAGTGGGAGGTAAATATCTGAGAAGGCGCCAAGAAAAACCGCTAGATCCGCGCAATTACCATTAACAGGGGACAGCAGCAGTTCAATGAAGTAATTCAATCTGGTGTCCTACATTTTATCAGACAGTGATTGTGTGCTCTGAAACAAATTGCCGAGAAAGAGGATTGGGACGCTCCGTTTCCCCCCTCCCATGATGCAATTCGCCTTTCTTCATTTTTTATCATCAAGAGAAGTTCCTTCTTCAGCCCAATTCTCAAACACACTCTCGTGTTCCCAAAAATACGCAAATTTTGACAAGAAAAAAAGTTTGCCATTGAGCATAGCGTCATTTCACGTGGGCGAAATTTGCACAACTTTCGGCATTTGTGCGAATTTGAGATTATTTTTGCGCAACCTTCATTGCTCGACCAGGTTTGGTTTGCGCATTTTTCCAGTTCGTGCAAAATGAACAGAGATCAGAACCGCGAGTGCAAATCAAGGGGAGGCGATCAGCTAGCAGATGTCCAGAGGATCTGGGTGGACATGAACATTGCTTATTCACACGTTCCTAAGATGGAATTTCACATGTACATGTTTGCTCAGATCTTTGTAAATGAATAAAGGACAAGAAGCTTACTTTAAACAGGGATGTGGAATCTCTTGCCTGCAGTCCAAATGCAGACAACCAGGCTTCGCTAGGCGGACCTCTGGATATTCCTCAGGCCACAGCCCATTTCCACAGGCCACGGCTCTTTACCAATCCTCTCCGGGGTACTGATATTATTTACTCCTTTATACTTTGTTGATGATGGGGGGAGCAATGGTGATGGAGGGAACCTGATTGTCATGTTACTCAGAGAGCTCTTGCTTTCGATGGGAGAAAAATGACGAGGTCTGCTAGGTAATCCACAAAGCTTTTATTAAGCAGCAAACATCTCTTCTACCTGAAGAGAATCTAATCTCTTGGAAACTTCCCCCTAGGCAAAACTATGCAAACTAAGCGAGATAATTGTCCGATCAAGGAGAACAGGAAGCCCCTTCCCAAATGCCCGTAACTTCAGAGAGCCTGGTGTGGAGGCAGGTTCTGGCGCAATCCTAGTCGGACTGACTTTCTCACACCTTCCTTCTGCCCTGTGCGTTTTAGCTTCCGGCAGGCCCTAGCATCAGCTAGTTTGTTGGGGGTGCTCTCCTCTGGAAGAAGGCTCACTTCCCACCGTGTGTGTAGGATTTGGCCTTGAGGAGATAAGCTCTGGAGAGGGCTGACTCCCAGCTGGGGAATTGCTTGTGAGAGCTTCCTCCCCCACCGGTACAGGCAGGCTGGTGTCTGGCGCCTCCTTCTCTAGGTCCAAATCTGATTCTGATTGATTATCTGAAACACCTTCTCCCAAATCAGGGGCAGTAGAGTTAGACATGAAACTGGTATGCTTTGGCCTGGTTCAGACAACACGCTAAACCATGCTGCTTTACAACAATCATTTTGTGGTTAAGCAACATGGTTTCACATGTTGTCTGAACCAGGCCACTGTGGAAAGAGAATGCAAATCTCTCTTTCTCCTTCTCCTTGCCTTTTTGCGTATTGAACATGGGTAACAGCAGGGATAGGAAAATTCGTTCATTTGCTACAATCTGTGAGAATTTTTTAATCTGAAGATCGGTTCACCCCAAACTTGGAGGGGAAAAAAAGGTTCTCATGAAAATGTGCATATATTTTTTGTGTACGTTTCCCCCCAATACATACACTTTTGTTCACAATTTTGCCTAACACACACACACACACACACACACACACACACTTTTTTTGCAGGAACTTTTAACATTATTTTCATAACTATATGCGTGCACTTTCCCCTCATATACAAAAGTCCACACATTTGATTGGAGAACTCAATTGCCAAATTAGGGGGGACGTCTGAGTTTTCAAAAGGGTAACTGAGTTTGGGGTCGTGCATTGGTTCAAAAGCATGAAGATAAGTGGGTTTGCATTAAAATGTGAACCCAAGGAATCTGTCCCTCATCCTTAGAAACAGGCACATTTGGAACTCTGCCCATTTTGGGCCATGTCTACAGATGGAATGTGGATGGCCCCCTCCAACTATAAAACACTGCTAGTGCTAAACATTTAGGCCTTAGCTAGACCAGGGTATATCCTGGAGCAAACCCCGGGATCGTCCCTGTGCGTCCACATGACACACAGGGGATCCCTGCATCAGGGAGGGATAAACCCTGCTTGCCCCAGGATACAGCCTTCCCCTTTGGGCCTGCTGTTTCCATGGTCTTGGGCGCGAGACCATGGAACGTGTGGCCCATTTCTACGGCTTGATCACACTCTGTGCGAGCCAGGAGCCGCGCATGGGGCGCAGCGCTCCTCAGAAGCGCTGCACCCATTGGGGCTAGGGTGGGGAGAGTGGGGAAACCAAATTAAATTTTTAAAACCCCTTACCTTCAGTGCACGAGCATTCGTGCACTGCTGGTCCTTTAAGAAGATAATAAAAAATGGCGGGCGTGACGCCTCTCTTCCTGAGGTCGTAAACAGAGGAGGGATCTCGCGTTAGTCACAATGCGAGATCTTCACTCCTCCGTCCCGGACTTTCAGGTAGGGCTTGCTAAGGCATTAGTAAAGCAGCCTGTAAGATTCCTGGAGTTGCCAGACCCCTGTATCCCCCCCTCCCGAACTGTCCACAAGCGCTACGACTATTTAGGGAGCGAGCTCCGTCATTTTCCAAAATATAATTTTTGTCATAGGCATAACTAGCGCGCGCCGTGCTTTGGAACGTTCCATTTTAATGATCTGAAACGAAGCCTTTTGCAAATCGAAGGCTTTGTCTCTGACAGCTCAACTGCTTTACAATCACCCTAATTTGACCCGAAGTGTCATAATATACGTTTGGCAATCAATGAAGCAAATCTTTATTGTTGAGGTTCGCATTTGTGTCTTGTGTCACGTGTAGAGCGAAGGAGAGAGGGAGAGGAGGGAAACCATGAAAATAACCGTCCCTTTGATGCGGCTTCACAAGAGATGATGAGCAAAGAATATATTTATTCCAGCCCAATGGAAAATAATAATAAGAAGAAGGGGACCACGTTGTAATAAAGCAAGCTTGACGGACTGAATCCGGAGTGACAGCTCATCTTCGGCTGTCTCCTGCTTGAATAAACCTTGTAATCTTTCCAAGAGGGAGCTGACAAAAAATAATAATAATAATCAAGTTTGATTATGTGAAAAACTGCATTCGGGGCCTTTTAAAAAGTGTGTTTAAACAAAGATGGGCGGAGAGTCTGGAAGAGGTTATCTAGGAGGAGGGTGGCTGGCTGGGAACGCGAGTCGGGCATTGCCAAGGTTTTGACATTTGCTAACAGGGTCTCCTGCCACCATTTGCGGCACTGTTAGGACAAGATCTGAAAAAGGGAAGACTCAGGACGAATGCAAAATACACCGGGTGCTTATGAGCAGGGCGTGATGGCGACGGCTTCAGCGTTTGAGTTTGCTTGCTGCTTGTTTCGCAATGAAGCTCCTTAAATCTTCAGAAGGTGAAGAGGCATCGCTATCGGGAGGCAGCTTTTGGATTTACTATTATGTGCGCAGTGTGAAGCTGCAGTCAAACTGGGACAAGCGTTGATGAATGAAAATTAATAGGGTTAAATGCCAAGTTCTACATCTGGGAAACAGAAACCAAACACACAGGCTGTAGCTAGACCTAAGGTTTATCCCAGGATCATCCCGGGTTCGTCCCTGCCTGAGCGCTGGATGCCCTATGTGGCACTTAGATGAACAGGTTTGACCCCAGGACAATCCTGGGATAAACCTTAGGTCTAGCTACGGCCACAGTTTCGAGATGGGGGATACTTGGCTCAGCAAGACGACAAACGAGAAGGATCTTGGAGTTGTTGTAGATCACAAGCTGAATAGGAGCCAACAGTGCGATACGGCTGCAAGAAAGGCAAATGCGATTTTGGGCTGCATTCATAGAAGTATAGCTTCCAAATCGCGTGAGGTACTGGTTCCTCTCTATTCGGCCCTGGTTAGGCCTCATCTTGGGAATTGCGTCCAGTTCTGGGCTCCACACTTCAAGAAGGACGCAGACAAGCTGGAGCGTGTTCAGAGGAGGGCAACCAGGATGATCAGGGGTCGGGAAACAAAGCCCTATGAAGAGAGACTGAAAGAACTGGGCATGTTTAGCCTGGAGAAGAGAAGGCTGAGGGGAGACATGATAGCACTCTTCAATTACTTGAAAGGTTGTCACACAGAGGAGGGCCAGGATCTCTTCTCGATCCTCCCAGAGTGCAGGACATGGAATAATGGGCTCAAGTTACAGGAAGACAGATTCCAGCTGGACATCAGGAAAAACGTCCTGACTGTTAGAGCAGTACAACAATGGAACCAGTTCCCTAGGGAAGTTGTGGGCTCTTCCACACTAGAGGCCTTCAAGAGGCAGCTGGACAACCCTCTGTCAGGGATGCTTTAGGGTGGATTCCTGCATTGAGGATGGGGTTGGACTCGATGGCCTTATAGGTCCCTTCCAACTCTGCTATTCTATGATTCTACGAATTATCCAGAGATAACAAAACAGCACATCAGTCTGAGTCAAAATGCCCCTCCTTAATTTTGTGGCCTCGTTCGCAGTCTGTAAAATTGTGGGTGTGGTTAGGCTATTAGGAGCGGGGGGGTGCATTTCAAGGGGGGACGACGTACATACGATGCCTTGGGCTGGCCTGGGCTGGCCACTGAAAACATTGCCATTCCTTTTTATTTACCAACAGAATGGAGAGTACATTTTAATAAGGGCTTACTGCTGTTCCACCTTACCTACATCCTTTTTAACAAGATCAGGAAAAATATATTTCACTTTCTTACTTGGAAATTCCTTCATACCAATTTCTTGATTTCAATGGCAGATCTAATCTCTCTCTCTCTCTCTCTCTCTCTCTCTCTTAATACACCAAGAGCACCACTGCGGCTGACAAACATTAAAATTAATTGACCCGGAGATAGATTTTATTGTGCAAAATGTATTTATGACATAATGGTGGCCCATTATCTATGCAGTTAACAGGGCACTGAATTTTCAATGGCTCCTGGAGCATAAAAAGGAATATGTACAACATTTCAAATAAACAAAGTTCTTCCTGGAGTGTCATTCTGATTAACCTGTTTACCAGCTCCTCTTTTGATGAGCTGCATGCAGTAAGGAGAGAGAGAAAAAATCAATCTAAGAGTTGTGTTTACAGGAAACCATACCGGCCATCTTGGCTCATTACCGGAATGTATGGTGCTAAGGTAGGGTGACCATGTGGAAAGGAGGACAGGGCTCCTGTATCTTTAACAGTTGTATTGAAGAGGGAATTTCAGCAGGTGTCATTTGTATGCATGCAGCACCTGGCGAAATTCCCTCTTCATCAAAACAGTTAAAGCTGCAGGAGCCCTGCCCTTTTTTGTATCTGGTCACTCTAGTTTAGGTCCTGGGACTTAACTTTTGTACAAATGACAGCTGCTAAAAACTAGAGAATTGCATCCAGTTCTGGGCTCCACAATTCAAGAAGGATGCAGACAAGCTGGAGCATGTTCAGAGGAGGGCAACCAGGGTGATCAGAGGTCTGGAAACAAAACCCTATGAGACTGAAAGAATTGGGCATGTTTAGCCTGAAGAAGAGAAGATTGAGGGGAGACATGAGAGCACTCTTCAAATACTTGAAAGGTTGTCACCCAGAGGAGGGCCAGGATCTCTTCTCGATCCTCCCAGAGTGCAGGACATGGAATAACGGGCCCAAGTCACAGGAAGCCAGATTCCGTCTGGACATCAGGAAAAACTTCCTGACTGTTAGAGCAGTATGACAATGGAACCAGTTACTGAGGGAGGTCATGGACTCTCCCACACTAGAGGCAGCTGGACCACCATCTGTCAGGGATGTTTTAGGGTGGATTCCTTCATTGAGCAGGGTGTTGGACTTGATGGCCTTGTAGGCCCCTTCCAACTCCACTATTCTATGATTCTGTGAATCACGCTGCTGGATCAAACCCAAGGTTTATCTAGTACAGCATCTTTTTTTGCACCAAGACCAACCCAATGCCTCAAGGAAGCCCACATGAGGGGCTTGAAAGGATCAACCCCCCCCCCCCGCTATTGATTCTCAGCAACTGGGGTTCATTCTCATTTTGATTCTGGACATACAAACACAACCCAGGAAGAAAAAGCGCAGCCTGATCTCTTGAGTTTTCCTTCCTGAGATCAAACCTGAACAGATCTAGAACCGTTTGAGCCATTCCAAAAGAAATGGGGATTTCACTGAATTTCCAAAGTATGTAAAAGTTTGCTCCGGCAAAAACGAACTACAAGCTGCTCTCCTTTTGCAATGATATTTACTAAAGCTAATTAGTGCGTGAGAACTGGAGCTCAGTCGTTAGCTAAGCTAAGTCAATTAAGATTTGTTAACCATGATTTATAGTGCCAAGTGGTAGCTAACGAGAATCAGTCTTTACAAGGATGCACAGACACATGTTGGAAAGACATGGCAGTGTGTTAACTGCAACACATTCAAACAGCAAGTCGCCAGGGTGCCTCTGTGTGAATGCGCCAGTTTCAAGCAGATAAACGTTTTCACATGAGCAAAATGCATTTAAGTGTTCAGCACCGGAGATGAGTGAACTGTCTCCAACTATCAGCGACACCAATATTTCTTGTTTACGGTTATCGCGGACGGACGGAAAATACCACGCAGAGCCAAAATAGCACCTCTCCGTCTTCGGTAGCAAGCTCCCAGATGTCTCAATTCACAGTCTTAGAGCAACATATCATCTCTGCGATGGCCTACAGATGCTAGACAATTTCGGTCCATCAGCGTTTTTAAACAAACCAACCTAATTGGCTCTTCCTGGGCTAATCTGTTGATCTGAACGCTGTTATCCTTTGGACCATGATGGTTAAGCCAGAAAGCCAGGCCGTGTTCAGAAGACATCTTAAACCATGGCTTTAACTATGGTGAATAAGGATTTTGGCATTATTCACCATGGTTAAAGCTGTGGTTTAAGGTGTCTTCTGAACACAGCCCAGCTTTCTGGCTTAACCACTGTGGTTAAAACCATGGTTTAAGGCGTCTTCTAAATGGAGCCATTCTCTTCCCTAGGCTAAACATAACCAGCTCTTTCAACCACTACTTACAGGTTTTGTTGCCATAAGACAATTCCAGAACTGAAGAATCCCCATTTTGCCACAACTTTCGTGTCTTTTAATGAATCTCTTCTCAATCATCCCAAAGTGCAGGACATGGAATAATGGGCCCAAGTTACAGGAAGCCAGATTCTGGCCTTAGAGGCCCCTTCCAACTCTACTATTCTATGATTCTATGCCCCATGTACCAGGAATAGGACTTGGTTGATAGACCCATCTAGTCGCCCTCTAATCCTAGTCACCCACCCATAATTTTAGGCCAGTGCCAAATGTTCCTTTCCTGGGCAAGGTCCTTGAGCATAGAATCATAGAATAGTAGAGTGGAAGGGGCCTCTAAGGCCATCGAGTCCAACCCCCTGCTCAATGCAGGAATCCACCCTAAAGCATCCCTGACAGAGGGTTGTCCAGCTGCCTCTTGAAGGCCTCTAGTGTGGGAGTGCCCACCACCTCCCTAGGTAACTGATTCCATTGTCATACTGCTCTAACAGTCAGGAAGTTTTTCCTGATGTCCAGCTGGAATCAGGCTTCTTGTCACTTGAGCCCATTATTCCGCGTCCTGCACTCTGGGAGGATCGAGAAGAGATCCTGGCCCTCCTCTGTGGGACAACCTTTCAAGTCTTTGAAGAGTGCTCTCATGTCTCCCCTCCATCTTCTCTTCTCCAGGCTAAACATGCCCAGTTCTTTCAGTCTCTCTTCATAGGGCTGTGTTTCCTTAACACAGCTGTCCCTTGCTTGGCTCTCCAGGGAAGGGCTTCTTGAATGTCATGCAACACTGCACTATGTGGTGTCCCAGTGGCATGCCATAACAGGGCAAACAGCTGTTGGATTCACTGACTTGTAGTAGGTCCATCTTTATGGATACAGCTGAGAAACTCGTCCGAAGGGAGCGTTTCTGCAACGTATGCTTCCCAGTTCCACCAGATTGGGTGCAAATGAAAGCATTTCTCTGCTGGGAATGGGAGAGACATATTGCTTGGTAGCTAAAGAACAAAGGTTGAAACAATTCAACCACTCCCTTTCCCTAAGATATGAATTAAGCCCACTCAATTCTCACCAATCTCATTGCCCGACATGCGTAAGCAAACATTAATCCAGCATGAACAGCCACCATTATTAAAAAACTAGTACTGGAGCAAAAGTCTCCCTCTGAGGCTGGATCTACACTACTGCTTTAAAGCACTTTATAACAGTTATAAAGCGCTTTAACTGCTTTAAAGTGCTATAAAATTGTTATAAAGCGCTTTAAAGCAATAGTGTAGATCCGGCCTGAATCTCTAACAAAACTTTGGGAGCATTTATAGTCAGACCCAGTCCATTTCGGAGGAGCCCCACTTCGATTCCGACATGTCCCAAACCTTTCCGAAACGGCCCGATTTGGATAGTGGATTCGACCGAATCTGATGCACACAATATCCACGTACAGCTTCTCAACGTGATTAGTGTACGTGCACGTTTGTAGCCTAACTACAATTATGGAATATCTGCCTGCACACATCTTGATGAAGGAGTGGTTCTTTGGTACTGCCAACATCTGTTCAGCCCCCATATGGAATTAGATAAAAGTCAGCTTGATTTTTAAAAAGAGTGCATTTGGAATATTCATAATCATATTATGCAATGAAAAGTACAAGTAGTGGGTTAGCAGGAGCATGGAAGAGGCTGTTTACCAAATTCACTGTGACTTTTCAGCAGAAAATATTCCAATAGATAATGACTAATGTGTCAGTCATAGAATCATAGAATCGTAGAGTTGGAAGGGGCCTATAAGGCCATCAAGTCCAACCCCCTGCTCAATGCAGGAATCTACCTTAAAGTAACTGATTCCATTGTTGTCCTGCTCTAACAGTCAGGAAGTTTTTCCTGATGTCCAGCCGGAATCTGGCTTCCTTTAACTTGAGCCCGTTATTCCGTGTCCTGCACTCTGGGAGGATTAAGAAGAGATCCTGGCCCTCCTCTATGTGACAACCTTTCAAGTCTTTGAAGAGTGCTATCATGTCTCCCCTCAATCTTCTCTTCTCCAGGCTAAACATGCCCAGTTCTTTCAGTCTCTCTTCATAGGGCTTTGTTTCCAGAGCCCTGATCATCCTGGTTGCCCTCCTCTGAACACGCTCCAGCTTGTCTGCGTCCTTCTTGAATTGTGGAGCCCAGAACTGGACGCAGTACTCTAGATGAGGCATTTATACCAAGTGGCCCATGCCTTTTGAATAGCAGCATGGGGAGCAAAAAAGAAAGGGGAAAAAAAGAAGAAGCCATTTCCACTTTGTTAGCACACAGTACGTCTGTTATTGACAGCTTGAGCTGCCTGTTGATTTCACGACAGATGCAGACATTGACACCTCATCCTGCCTTCAGGGGGAGTCCACCAGGCCCAGGATGCTAAAAAAGTTTTATTTTCCTCAGCAACTGAAGACAGAAGGGTATCTATTGCTAGAAGTGGTGCTGCTGTCAGAGAGCCACATGATATGTAGTCTAACTATATTGTCGAAATTTCAGCAAAACCGCGCTGGAATTACTGTAACTATCAGTCCACACACACACACACTCCAAAGCAAATGCAAGTTCAAGTCTATCAAAAGCCTCATAGTACTTCCCATGGCCCAGTCCTTAGAAATCCAGAGCCCAAATAGCAGCGCGTCCACGTACAGAGTGCTTTCAAAGTCCCCATCGGAGAGAGAAGCCAAACGGGAGGGATTTCAGGCCTTGCGTCAAGAGGTTAAACCTAGCAAAACACGTCAGTTTTGCTCCAGCATATAAAGGCTTGTTCAAAGCCACTTGACGGACAGGACCTCTGACCTGTAAAACACACCTTTGCGCCAATAGGGCGGGACTGCACAACCCACTAAGATGATGCTATCATTGGAGTTACTCCTTCAAAATGTTCCCACCTTTCCAAAAAAACACTCCAAAACTATTCCTAATACATCTACCTACATTCAACAAGGCCTCCGGCCTGATACCCGACCCCAGGAAATTGTAGCATTCAATCTAGCCGAATTGTTTACATTTCCAACCAACCAAATACATGTATGTGAAATCCTTAAAAGAACTGTTCTAAATATTTGGCATTGAAAAAGACAAGCCCTTTCCCAAAAGGTTTTTTTTTATATACCCATACTAGCATCACTTGTCTTCCTGATCTTGATCCTGATCCTTTCTCCACCTCTTCTCAGCGTCCCGGTGGCTGCTCTGAGTTCCGGTCATGAATGTCAGGAGCTACAGGGACTACAGCCAGGAATCAGGAATCTGAAGATGTTTCCGTGTGTTGGGCTACTGGAACTACGGCCTGAACTGTTCTGTGGTCAACAAAGGGTTTCTGCGTTCCAGGCTGGGTCCTCCCATCCAGGCTGGCTCCTCCCATCCAGGCTGGCTCCTCCCATCCAGGCTGGCTCCTCCCATCCAGGCTGGTCAATGGCTCCTATTGCCAGAAAGAGCTATAAAAGCTCTTTGTACAGGCTGAGATGGGTATCAAAGCGACAATGGTCTCTACTGGCGTATGTATTCCCCCAAAGGTCAAGCCCTGGAGTGCAGCTACTGGCTAGCAATCAATGACTACCTGTATCTCAGCTCTCTGAGTAGGGCTGGAAAGACCCTTGCCTGATCCCCTGGAGAGCCTCTACCAATCAGTGTGGTCAACAGTGAACTAGATGGACCAGTGTTCTCACTCACGATAAGAGAGCTTCCTACATCTCAATGTTCCAATCCTTGTTTCCATTTTTCTAGGAAATGCAGCTCAAAGCTATTTTAAAATTAACACAGACATCATGTGGAAAGGAAGGACTCAACTAATGTTACCGCCATTGAACGAAAAGCCCTCCAGCAGTCAAAGAACCGTTTTTAGTTTTTATTTCAAATGCCTGATAGAAAAGAAGAGTCACATACGAACACACACACACACACACACACACCTGAACTTGCCATCTAAGTTCATTCCTTTTGCAGTCTTATTTATGAGATCTGGCAACATCATTTCTCAGATGTAATGTTCTTCCCAAGAGACACATTTATGAAGGTCCTGGCCCAAATGTGGGATGTCAACCCAGCAGGCCAGAGATGCTGCAGCTCTCACGGCTTGAACATTGACATCTACCGTGTGTTCTTCCCAATGTTTCACATCATTGACCGTGTTTTCCTTTTCTTCATCTTTTCGAGCAGGAGCATCGAGTTCACCCATGGGTCCAGGAGCAGGATTTACTGGGCAACCACGGCCATGAGAATAGCTAGAGGCGCATACTTTAATTTCATGTACATGGCCTCCTACAGTCACAGACAATTACTACAGCTCAGGTCCCTGATTCTGCTATCTCCAGCAGATGAATATTGGAGGAGAGCGAGGACTGCAGTCAATAAAGTGCCCATCCCACTTACGAACATCAGAACATCAGAAGTGCCCTGCTGGATCAGACCAAAGGTCCATCTCATCCAGCACTCTGTTTGCACAGTGGCCAACCAGCCATTGGCCAGGGATGAACAAGCAGGACATGGTGCAACAGCACCCTCACACCCATGTTCCCTAGCAACTGGTGCACACAGGTTTATTGTCTCGAATACTGGAGATAGCACACAACCATCAGGGCTAGTAGCCATGGATAGCCTTCAGGAATTTATCCAAACCCCTTTTAAAGCCATCCAGATTGCTGGCCGTCACCACATCCTGTGGTAGTGAGTTCCATAATTTAACTCTGCGCCGTGTGAAGAAGTCCTTCCTTTTATTCGTCCTGGATCTCCCACCCATCAGCTCCATGAATGACTCCCCTTGGTTTCTAGTATTTTGAGAGAGGGAGAAAAATGTCTCCCTGTCCACATTCTCCATACCATGCATAATTTTGTACTCCTCTGTCATGTCTCCCCTTAGCCTCCTCTTCATACTTGCACATGGAGGAGTAATCCCAGGGGCCAGTGAGAGTCCTCCACCTTCTGCCCCTGAAGAGGTAGCTCTGCCTCTGTCTTCTGGCCCAGATGATTCCTCCTGAGAACTGTGTGTTACCACAGTTCACCCTCTCCACCAGGCGCTGCAAATCTTCCAGAGCACAACCCCACATAACAAAGCACACTTCCTTCAGCTGTTGAGCAAACTCCCTCCAGGGAATTGGGATTTCATACACATCGCTCTTTGCAGGACTACGTAAACCCTCCCTCGGCACCAGAGCAGTGCCGGAACAGCACACTAAGGCAGGACCTACACTACTGCTTTAAAACGGTTGATAAGTGTAGTGACCACCATTGGGGCCCAGGACACCCTCCAGGCACAGGGTTCAAACCATGTTCAAAGTGTGTCACATCCTGCTTGGTGCAGATCTGGCCCAAGTGTCCCACTGAATTAATGCGTTTGATGTGTGGCCTGATCTTGGGTCTCTAGTTCCATGATGAGATGATTGTGACCCCCCTCCCCGAGCATTTGGTCACCCTGTTGTTCTGCAATAAGGAAATAATTGGGCCAGGAGGGAGTAGGGTGTCCAAATGAACAGAGACCTTCAAGCCACTGAGAGGATCCCGCTGAAACAGCTCAATATTATTCTAATAGTAGGGTGACCATATTTTGGAAACCAAAAAGGAGGACAACATAGTCGCCGTGTTAAAATTATTTTTAAAAAATAATTTTAAAACCTCAAACTTTTTTAAAAAATCCTAAAACTCAATGGTTGGACAGATCTGTTTCAAACTTGGCATAGCTAAAGTCCTTGTTAAGAGCAATCATGGTGCCAAGTTTCATCTCTTCATCTTTAAAAATAACATTTTTAAAAAAAACAATTAAATCCTCAAATTTTAAAAAATTCCTAAAAATCAACGGATGAACAGATCTGTTTCAAATTTGGCATGGCTAAAGCTCTACCTAAAAGCTATCATGGTGCCAACTTTCATCTCTTTATCTTTAAAAATGACAATTTAAAAAATAATAATTTTAAAACCTCCATTTTTAAAAAAAATCCTAAAAAATCAATGGATGAATGGATCTGCTTCAAATTTGGTATGACT
The DNA here is from genome assembly GCF_023053635.1 of Elgaria multicarinata webbii. NCBI lineage: Eukaryota > Metazoa > Chordata > Lepidosauria > Squamata > Anguidae > Elgaria > Elgaria multicarinata. The sequence continues at coordinate 11,750,459 of NC_086192.1, forward strand.
AAAGCCGTTCCTAAGAGATACCATCGTGCCAAGTTTCATGACTTTATCTTAAAAAATGACGGAGTTATAAGCATTTTTGTTAATTCCCTTTAGAGCTGCTCTTTGGGGAAAAAACCGGATTTCCCCACCCCCTCCTGGATTTGTCATCAAAAACCTGGGCAAATCCGGGCAAATCTGGTCATATGGTCACCCTATCTAATAGTAATATCAGCAATTGGGAACCAGACCCTCAAGTATACAGAACAGGGGGCTTTTATCCAACTTGCAATGAATTAAGGAACAGAGGGTTTGCATTGTTGCAGGAATGGAAACCCAGGTAGATATTGGGCTAAAAAGCAGAGAAGGGAGGAAGGATAGGTTGGGTCTGGATAAGACAAAGGAGGGTCCATGGGGTATAGGGATGGGGTGCTGGGATGCGGTTCTGAGGAGAAACACCCCCATGACGGACGAGACACTGGAGGAGACTTGGAGGCTGAAGAAGGGTTGGGTGGATGCAACAGCAAACTGGATTCAAAACAACTACCCAAACGTGAAGTTGTAGGCCTGCTGCTTTACAGCCATCATTGCACAGGCCAGATAACAGTGGACCAAAACCATCCACGTAACGTGGACGAACGGTCTCGTAACGTTTGAGCAACGCCGTCTCCCACGGCACACAGAGCCACACATTTAAAAAGTCGAGATCCACTTACGAAGTAGCCGGTTCCCAAGCTGGACGGGGCTGAACTCTGCAATAAAAAGAAAGAAAAAGACAAAACAGACACATCAGAGACATAGAATCATAGAATCATAGAATAGTAGAGTTGGAAGGGGCCTACAAGGCCATCGAGTCCAACCCCCTGCTCAATGCAGGAATCCACCCTAAAGCAGCCCTGTCCAGCTGCCTCTTGAAGGCCTCGAGTGTGGGAGAGCCCACCACCTCCCTAGGTCACTGGTTCCATTGTCGTACTGCTCTAACAGTCAGGAATTTTTTCCTGATGTCCAGCCGCAATCTGGCTTCCTGTAACTTGAGCCCATTATTCTGTGTCCTGCACTCTGGGATGATCAAGAAGAGATCCTGGCCCTCCTCTGTGTGACAACCTTTCAAGTATTTCATAGAATCATAGAATAGTAGAGTTGGAAGGGGCCTACAAGGCCATCGAGTCCAGCCCCCTGCTCAATGCAGGAATCCACCCTAAAACATCCCTGACAGATGGTTGCCCAGCTGCCTCTTGAAGGCCTTGAGTGTGGAAGAGCCCACCACCTCCCTAGGTCACTGGTTCCATTGTCGTACTGCTCTAACAGTCAGGAGGTTTTTCCTGATGTCCTGCCGGAATCTGACTTCCTGTCACTTGAGCCCTTATTCCGTGTCCTGCACTCTGGGAGGATCGAGAAGAGATGCCCTCCTCTGTGTGACAACCTTTCAAGTGTTTGAAGAGTGCTAACATGTCTCCTCTCAATCATGTCTCCTCTCTCTCTTTCTCTCTCTCTGCCCCCCCCCTTTTTTTACATATTCCAACTAGCATCCCTCATTACTTGCTCGTTTTAAAACAGTGTCTCATCTCCTCCGCACTGCACGGCTGGAGCTTCGCCCCTTGTTATCCGCCAGCGAAACAAACACGCTGTTGTCGCCTAATTCCCACCACCCCCTTACATTTCCCAACAGCTCCACCGATAGTACCATGCTATTTACTGAAATCCCAGGCTCTGGCAGTGGGTGTAATTGCCAATTTATTTGACAGGCAGCTGGGTAATGAATTAATGATGGCATTTCGGCCTATGCTGAGACTAAATAGACACACATCAACCAACCTGGGTGACACACTGCCATTCAGTGCCCTGGACCCCAGCAACCTAGCTTTGTGGCATTCCTGGAGGTGGGCGGAATAGGAGAGTGAGACGTAATTGTGTGTGTGTTTGTGTGTGTGTTTGTGTGTAGTGGTGTATGTACGTGTGTGTGCAAATCCCTAGGCTAACAGAATTCAAAGGAAAATAGTCCTGTGGGTTTGGATGAATGGATGCCATTTCGTTTTCTTTTTTCTTCTGCAACATATGTATCAACT